>NC_071570.1:44725884-45470884 GCF_026979565.1 Vidua chalybeata
GAAGTGATGTTTGTGGAGTGTAAGAATACTGGGATTAAATTAGTTTGTTGAAACTGTAGAGGCTTCAAAGTACATTGGTGGGCTCAAAATCTCACCTAACTTTTTCCAACTCAATTCATCAGTCTACCAAAAGACACTGCTTCCCAATAGAGACCTTAACTAATTTAAAAGTTAAGGTGTACAAAAGTTACAAAGAGGGTTCTGCCATTTATTTACCTATGTTACTGCAAAAAATACAATTAAATCTTCAGTGGTCTGACATGGATATCTCCTGCCATCATCAAAAGCATTGCAAACAACCATTATATTTAGTGGGGCATGCTTAAAATGGAAGGAAAGATGTAAAAAGCAAAGGTTTCACAACCATCAATAGGTTACAAAGAAAAATCATCCTCTGCTTTAAGATGCTAATGAAAGAATCAAAGCTTTCCTCTCAATGGCATACATGGTTGCTGTCAACTGAGTACTATTCCAGAGATGTCCAAAGTAGCAAATAACCTAAAAAGTACATATCTTCAGATGAAGATGAAAGTGTGCCCAAGATCTTCTTGTCCATCTCAGCCATGGCCACAATACAATGTAAAAAGCCAAACCAGAGAGTATGTCTGCTGTTTTGTGGCCCAATCTGAAAGTCCCTGTGGAGCAATGTGTGTAGTACTCTGTTTTCTTGAGACAGATAATCCCAACAACAAAGCAAACCAGAAAGAACAGAGAAGGAATGTAAAAAACCAGTAACAGTGAGAAACCAGACACACTTTAGTTACTAATGCTCTTTGCAAGAAGCTGGATACTTCATGTTTTGGCAAAGGCACACTGAAAGTAGGCTGATGCAGAGAAAAGTAGATTCAACATTTTATCCTTTGCTGTACACCCACATAGGCATCTATCTCCATGAGAAGGCACAGAGACAATAATCCACACTGCTGAATGTGATGGTAGTCTGTTTTCATAGCAACAATGTCAGAGCAAAAACGCCTGTGACACAAAAACAGAGATGGAGGAGATCCTTCCCAGTACTCACTGATTGTTTATAGGGAAACAAGAAGGAAAAGAATCAAAAATATCACAAAGCTTATTGAAGGAGTGACTCTGTCTACACCTGGCCCAAATTTAGCAAAGCCCAAATGACAAAGAATCATTAAAAATGGGAGGAAAGGAGAAGAAAAGTAAGCCTTCCCTAGTCAGGAAGGTGGCTAGTGGAGATCTGCCAGATGTCTGGGTTTGTCTGCCAGTGAAGAGCAGGCAGATGGACAGCACCTCCCCGTCTTCAGTGTGGAATATCCTCAAGGTCATCTCCCACCTGAGGATGAAGGACAGTCTCAGCAGCTCCGTAGGGGTTTTACCAACAAACCGACAGTTTGTGCAGTACAATGCCAAGCAGGAGGGCAAAGGATGCAACGCCAGTGCTGCAGTGCAGTTTCCTTTCTATGGATTTACCACCCCCACCAGTCCTTCCTTGTCCTGCTTCTCCAGAGGCTATCCCATAGCCATAGTGAGTAGCCTCTGTGCATTCTAGACATGAAGGCTGTGGGCCAGCTGAGTGCTGGAAAACCTGTCATCAAGACACCCTTATTTTCTACCAACACAGTCACATGTCAAACCTCCAAACCTGAAGAACACTGGAATAGAAGACAGGTCAGAGGGCAGACTATCAGGAGTTTGCCAGAGCTGACTTGAGTGATAGTCACCTGAGGCATTACCCTGGATTTTCTGTAACAAGGAGGTATGCTAAGTGACCTGTTTGATCCAATTTTCCTTGAATTTTGGTGCCGTAAAAATGACTGTTATCCCTCTGTGTTGCATCCTCATCTGAGGTGTTCATCATGTTTGCAGACTGTCTATCCATTGAGCATCTCCAAAGGAAACCTCTGTTATTTTTTATTTCACTTAAAGTTTATTGCCTTCAAGTTGCAGTCAGCATCCCTAAGTCATAATACCCCAGTCTGAAACATGTGTGCTTTGTGTCCCTGATGTATTAAAAAAAAAAAAAATTGCAGCCAATAAATAGTTTAAAAAGAATGATAGCATCTTGTATTCACTGAGAGACCTGCTATTACTAAAAACATCTGCACAGTCAGCGTTACAATACAGCCTTACAGCCTTACAATGTTCAGTTCACAGGAAAACTGAACATTCTATTTCTAAAATGATGGTGGATACATTTTCCACTAATCCAGCTAGTTTTAAAAATGTTTCTCTATAGGACAAAACTATTTTAATTCCCCAAATTGTTTAAAAGACTTCCTTTCTCAAACAGGTACTGTATCATTTTTTTTATGGAAAACTTTTTATAGGACAAAAAAAGGATGAACATGTTTATTTTTTTTTTCTTTAATCACCTCATCCCAAGGAGATGTACATTGTATCTATCTGTATCTAAAGTGAGAAATGGTTAGGATAAGTATGAGCCTTGTGGAACTTGACAGAGAATAACTTGGTTTTGTTGTTGTATGGGATAAAAAGCACCATGCTTTTCGTAACTGTTTAGTACTATTCTGCCCTATGCTGCCCATCTTCCAAACTCCTAAAGACAATATATATTATTTGCTAGGAAGTGGACAAATCTGATAGCCCCACCACAGTGAGGCTGAAGCAGATCAATGCCCTAGGTCCAGGCAGCAGTGAGACTGGGCACCCATTCATAGCAGGTGTGCACACAGACACATGTACATATACACATGACCTGTAGACACAGGCACCCCACTCCTCCATTAAAAGAGTTGGAAATGGAGTTTCATGAGAAGGTTGGAGAAACTGCACTCATCATGTGCAAGGCACAGGCACAGAACCACAATGATCAGTGCCTGTTTACATGTATTGTCCTCATATTTCCCTATTTCCCCATGCATATTCCCTGTCAGGCCTCTCAGATCCTTCTCCTTCCCTGCCTTTGCTTCCTCCACTAAACATCTCGAGACTTGTACCATGCCTAAATGTCCTTACCTTGCATCCCATGAGGGGTCCCAGACACCCAAAGGCAACAATACCCCTCTTTAAAAGCTGCACCAGGAAGTTGGTCACAGTGCTAGGTTTCATCCCTTGTTGTGGCTTAAGGCTCCTGTGATGGCCCTGGGAGGGGCCAGGTAGGGCATGATTTGGGGACCCCCTATCTCCCCTTGTCTCTGTGCACTCCCTCAATGATGGGCAAATGAGCTTTCATCACTTAACCTGATTAGAATAAAAAATAAAGCTGAATTGGGATCAAAGTGAGTTGTGCCCTTCTTTCACTTCTGTCATTCTCCAAATTTAAGATTACTTTCATTATGGGTCTTTATTAACTATGTTACTTACCAGGGAAACAACCCAACTCTAAACAAAAAGTCAGTGTTTTCTGCTGATTTTATTTGTCTTTAGCTCTGCTAAAGGCACACAAATTATTTCTGCATGTTGTGATTCCTAGATTGCCTTTAGAGGCATTTTTTAATGTGAGCTTAGTGCTATCAGTGTCTTGAGTATGAAGAAACACAGCCACAGCCACATACTCGTGAGGTGATGTTTCAGATCTCAGACAGATCATAGTCACACAGGCTAGCCTGGTTTGTCCTTTTACATTGCTAAGCCTTATACCACAGCTGTACCTTCAGCTCTACCACAGAATTTGCCTGTTACAAGACAAGGGTTTCCAGCCCAAATTTTCCAAAGAAAAGCATATTTTGGACCACCACCAGTGGAGCTGAGGGTCAGAGGAGGGAGGTGACCAGGACAACTCAAGTGCACAGCAGTTTGGGGTCCTTCAAGAAACTGCTAAGTGGACATGGTGCAAAACTCAAGAAGCCACTGCTGCAGAAATATTCACCTCTTTAAAAATGCTCTGGAAAAGGCCCAGGTGTTGGGGAGGATATAAGGGTGTCAAGAGAGGTTTTGTTGTAACCTGATTATGGGGCTGAGAGCATCTGGCTCCTTTCAGTCCCTCTGCTCTGCCTTGACTTTTCATCTATCCAGAGACTGGATGTGTAGGGAAAACTTACCAGTCTCCTGTCAGACCTGACTAGCATTCAAGTAAAACAAACTTTATTTAAACAAACACTTGTTTAGAGATTAAGTGCAAAGCTGTTTTTTCCTGCCAAGGTCTAAGCTCAGACCTTTTTACTTCCTCTGCAGCAATGAATGGCATCATTGCCACTCTTACACTGTGTTAAGCATAAAGGAGCCCATCCAGTGCTGAGCAGAAACAGAGAACAGCTGTCTAAAAATCTTACATAACAAAAATAAATTACTTTCTTTTAAATATTGAAATTTCAGCAGCCAATACCTTGTAGCTAGGTGTCTATAGAATTTCCCATGACAGGTCCATGTTGTCAGTTGTTTGCAACTTTTACACACTGTTGAAATGGAAATATTCTTTTCCTTATGGTATAGGTAGAGCATTGTTTGAAAAATTTCACTGAAAAGAAATGTTCTGTTTTTCTGAGAGACAGATTAGGGAATTTTTTGCAGCACAGGTTTTTTGGTGCAGAAGAATAGCTTGGATAAGCTCACACAGTCACACATGAAGCCGGCTCTTTAGATGTGGAGTTATGTGGTGGCAGCGGGGACACTACTCCAAAGCACCCATATGCAGAATTATGTTTTATTTACGTTATCAGTGCACTTTTCAGAAAGAGAGATAACATTGGAAGAGAGAGAGAGTATTTTGGCAGCAGGTCATAGTCAGCAACTCGCAAGTCGCTCCTTTTCAGACCTCTGTATAAGAATTAACTCGTATCTGCCTGCCTCCATTTTCTTCTTTTCTGCCTGTTTGTTTTGCAAGTTGTTTGAATCATGTGGGATCTAGACAAGGTACTGTCAGCCCAGTGAGGGTTACAGGCTTGGTCACTGGTGGTGGGGCTGAAGGTCTGCCCCAGGCAGAGATTTACCAGTCCTCTGGGTGCCTGCCAGCTCCCTTGTGGTTCATCAGCTTCATTCAGCCGCTTCACACAGTCATTTCTTATTAGTGACACCCAGTTTGCAACCATGCAGGATGCTGACTTGTTGCTGTTATGATCGAGATGTGTCTAAAATATCTCTGCCTCTGTGAATCACAAATACTATAAAGGGGAGACAAGAGGGAATTAGTGGGAGGACAGAGATGTCAATAGCAGATTGATTTGATTTAGTATGTTCCTGATAGGAAATTATAGATATTATGCTCACTATGGTAACCTTGTTCTTCCCAGAAGAGAGGGGTGGAGAGAGGAGAAGGGGACAATTCAGAGGGAAAGTATATACCTGCTAGTAGTAGGATCCCTGAGAAAAGAGTAGAATCTCTTACTTCATTTTTGGCACAGCTGACAGATTCACTATTAGGGGAAAATAAAGTTGATCTGCCTCCCAGAGTGAATCAGCATAGTATGCAATGTTGAGAGGAGTTTGCGTGGTGTTACTCATCATCTGGAAGGATAACTATCTAGAATTGTGACTAAAGACCACACTGCCCTGAGGCATGGGGTTTGGGGTTTTTTAACTGTTGTTCATCTCCTTATATATTTTTTTTTCATTTTATGAATGATCTGTTTTACATTTTGCTGAAAGACACAGCCTAGCTCATTCACTTGGTACAGTCTTAAACTGCAAATGGAGAGCAAATTAAAAATTAACAACTGCAAAAACACCTCAAAGAGGCAAGGATAAGAGCTGGCATGATCAGTGATCCTTCCAATTGCATTGAGAGGATGTAGCACAGACCACATTTCTATTTTCCTCTTTGATTTGCTATGAGTTGCTGTGATCAATGTTAAATAGCTTTTGCTGCTATGTTTCTCTCATTCATTTCCATAATATTTTGGTCATCTGAAATAATGCCCCAACAGACAGAAATTGGCTTAGAAACAGTGGCTGCTTGTCAAACTAATTCTGGCTGCTCTAGGAGAAAAGTCTGTCCTATATGTCTAACTCCCTTTCACTCTCTTCATCTCCACTTCCCTCCTCTATTCATCGTCAGTTTTTGTTCTGAAGGGCTTGTCTCAAACTCAGCCATCATTTAAAATCCTGGGATAGTAAACATAAAGCAGTCTGGCTAGCATTTTGATGAGCACACAATATTTCTGGCATTGGATATGATTCTGTTGTTTAGCCTTTTGCATCCAAGAGAGAGTGTGACTGCATGCACCTCTGTGTGTGTGTGTGTGTGTGTGTGTGTGTTTGTGTGTGCATGCATGTGCATGGGGGCTTTTAGTCATTAGTCATTGGGTAATTTTCTTTGTTACTCTGTCTACCTGCCATACAAGGTAGACTCCTCTTGGGCTGTGCATAACAGCTTGGATTTACATTCCATCTGATCTGGGTTGCGTTTGATTCATATAGTTGCATTCTGGCCACTGCATGAAGTTGCAGTCAAAATTACAAAAACAGTGTGACATGCAAGAGTGCATGAAAAGCAAAATGCACCATTTGTTAGTGTATCTCTAACTGCTCTTAGGCAGCTCCTAGGGCTTTGGGCAGGGTTTGCCTATCTTGTGGTATCCGTCACTGTGTACCCTGCATCTTCCTCTCATGTCCCCAGCAGTCTGGAGGTTCAGCATTAGATCTGGGAGCTGTGTAGTGCTGTCAGTGGGAAAGGGGTCTTACTGTTCCTCACAACCCCTGTTGTGAGACGTGAGATGGCAACCCTTACACTGCTGTCCTGGGAAACTCAACTCTGTTGGTCAAAGAGAGCCTCTAAACCTGCAAATGTACAGGTGCCTTGGCAGAGCAGGTCTGCCAACCCTGCACTGGTCAGGGAGCAGCAGTCCCATGTGGTCAGGAACTGGCTGCAGTGCTTGTGGGCCAGCATAAGCCTGAAAATAATGAAGGGAGTATCAGGGCTTTGCAATGTGGGAAGTTACAAAGGAGGACAGAGCTGTTGAAATCTTGGAATCACAGATTTCAAAAGATCTTTTGTAGACTCACACATGTGATGAATGTTCATAAGCTGAGAATGGATTTTCTACAGATTGGAATGGGGAATGAAGTGTCATATTGGCAGTCAATGAGTGAAAGCAGCAAGTCCACCAAGGTGCTGAAATGTCCCAACATCTCCTGATATGAAACAGAGTCCCTCATAACCCTGGACTTTGGCCCTGGACTGCTCTTTGGAAATCCTGTACAGAATAGCTAAATTTGTGGTTGTTGATAGTTCTGGGGTTTTTCAGCTTCCTGTATATAAGAGAGAGCTTAGAAAGATGGTCTAAGGTGGTGGTTAGGCTAGGTTTTGGTAATACTGCAGCCTTCTTTCAGGAAGAAGATTGTAGATGGCAGTCTCAGATTCCCACATTTCTTTTTTATGTTAATTGCATTTTCTTCTGAAGTGAAAAGTGGTTATCTTTAAGTACCGTTTGGAACCCATAATACAGAGATAGTGAATTTCTTTGTATCCTCTTCTGTCAGAGAAACCTCATCAAGTCACAATATCATAATTTATTGTAATACTTCTACATTTTACCTTCTTATAAAAAAACTGCAATGCTCTTCTCCCAACAGGCCTAATTTTCTGTATTTTCCTCTCCTCATTTCCATTTCAATGTTACAGATCCTGACAGCAAAGGCATTCAATGTACCGTACCATGATACAAATCAAGTGTACAAGCAGAGTCTCAGAAATGCCAGCTCTGTCAAAACCACATTTTAACTGATGCACTCATGCAACTGATTCTTTTCCACACCACTATGGTTTCAAAATCTGTAAGCTATAGACACTGTCAGTGTAAAAAGCAGGCTTTCCTATGTCAGAACAAAGAAGGTGGTCTCTCTGTAGCTAAGGCTGTGATTATTAAGCTTGGAATTAATCCCTCCTATTACGTTTCAATGAAATTGGTCCATCTGTGATGTACTTGTAGTTCTTGCTAGGTACTAACAGCTTAAGAAAGTCAAGGATAATTGAATGGGAGAGAGGAGGAAGGTTGTCATACATAAAAACTCAATATTACAATTTTTGCATGTCTCTGGTGGCTACTGGATGGGATAGAGAGGGAGGATGATTTACAGAAATAACTCCAGCAAGAGACCTAGATTTATGTTGTTCTGTTGTTTTAATTGAAAGCCAATGCACTGGTCTGTGTAAAGAGTGAAGCATAGTAGCCTTAGAGGAATGAATAAACCAAATAAACTCTTCCAAACTTCTGGCTTGGGTTTTGTAGTAACATGAAAACAGATTTTCCCTAAGTCAAGAGAATGAGAAATTTTAACAATCTTGCTTCATATTAATAGAGGTCAATTTACAGTCTTTTGATTGTCTTAGAATTTTTTTTTTATCCTGTGTTGTGTCACTAGCAAAGTATGACTGCTTCTATCTTCAGACTTCTTAGTTTGTTAGTAGTCCAGGCTATATTGGAATTGGGGTGATTCATCCTTTTTTTGCCTTTGAAAGCATTTAAGCACAACCAGGCATCAAACCATACCAAAGCACCACCTCTTCTAAGAACATGGTAGCACTTAATTTTTTAATTCAAAATGCCAGTCATCCTCTTTCTTTCTCTGCTCAATATGGATAAAAAATGTTGGGCAGCATGACGATATAAGAGGGTAGCTGGGGCACTTTGCAAGGGCTGCCTTCAGACCCGCTAGGGACGTTTGCTAAGGCAATTGCTAAGTCTTCCTTGTTTATAGTGAGGCCTCAGTTCTTTCTTAGTCCAAGTGACTTGGCTGCACCTGCAGCACTGCTACATCTTGTTACTTCCTGCCCAAATCAACTGGCAGTTGCTTTTCTCTCCAGATGGTCCCTGTGGTTCTTCATCACATACTAAGTACAATACAGGTAAGATTATTCTGTACCCAGTTGTGTCACCAGGGTGCCCACAACACTCTGCATGCACTCAGGAAATTACAAGTATTTCTATGATTTTCCCTATGTAGGTCTTTCTGATGACAATAAAATTAATATGAAGAGCAGTCTTCTTTGGTGCACAGTTTTCCTGTGTAAGATTTGGGATGTGTTTCAATGCAGCAATAGATGGAAACCTGTCCTGTTACACTGTGTGACAGCTAAAATTTTGAGTGTTCAGAGCTGAAATGAGTGAAGTCTGACTGTGAATGGGAGAGGTTCAGGAACTGTTTGTCCTGTACTTTGCCAAACACAGCTCCAGTCCTTCATTCTCCTTTGGGAGACAGTAGCTGAGAGTTACTCAGACAAGTCTAAAATGATGTTCAGAAGAGGCATTCTAGAGGAACAGGCAATGGTAGAAGCTCCCCCTCTCGTGCTAAGTTGTCACACCTGTTCAGCATGACTCATCAGGGTGCTGCAGCAAGCAGATAGCAGTTCATTAATCTGTATCTCCTTGAAATCATGTAATCTTTAATGTCCTCTAGATTTTGCTGCCATCATTCATGTTGTCGTCACTTGGAGACTGAATGGTGCACAGTGCCCTCTCTTACTGCCACCTCCCATCCACTCCATGCCTATACCCCATTCAGGAGGCACCTGTGTAAGTAGAAAAGTGGGAGAGGCAGAATGTGTTCAGAAAGTTCAGTGCTGACTTTTTGGTAACACAACATCACACAGGTAGGCAGATCCCTAGCTGTGGCTAGGTGCTGTACTTTGGGGTATACATAGCTTCCTCCCAGGTATTGCAATGTCTAGACTGTATGGGTTCTTCAGGATGTTCTTTGCAGTCCTTGACTGGCTCATGAGAGCCACTGCAGTTTCTTTTCTTAAGAAAAAAAATAGGGTTGCAAGAAAACATTATGGCTGTAGAGGATCCCAAATGCAGACAGTTCTACAGGCTTTACAGGGAGACCTCTGTTTCTCACACACTCTTTGAAAGTTGTGCAAAATATGTTCTTCCTTTTCTACACTTCACAACTGTCCTTAACCCTGAGTAAGGGCTTGTGCAAGACCCATCTTCTTCACTGCCTTTTGTTTTTCTTGTGATTGTGTTGTTTATCTTTGTTTAGCTTTATCTTTTAACACCCAGTACTGGGTAAATATCTGCTGCTACTTCACCCAGTTTTGCAGTGAGGTCCTATACCTTTTCATGACTCCAGACATTTCAAGCAATTACTTCATTGTGACACCTATTAGGAAAACGGCCATGAAGCATTGGTTCTTCAACACAAGGCAGTGCCTAAGTATGGAGGGCAGCTGCAGAGGAAAAGTTCAGTGTGATTCCTGTTTCTATGCCATCCTTCACTGAGCTGTTTATGTTGTCATTTGATGAGCATCTTGTTCTTTGAGTTACTGTGGTAATCTTGAGGTCACCACTGGACCTTGCCTGTATTTTGGCTTGGGCGATCTCTCCAGAGCTCCCAAGAACACATTCATGAGGTAGAATGCCTAGCCTTGCAGTCACCTCCACTTTCTGTGCAGCTGGCTTCCTCAAATTCCCTGACCAATGGCTATCCATGAATAAAACTGCCATGCCACTTCTACTCTGCCTTTAAATAAGTAGTTACTGAATGAAGCAGTTTCACTTCCTCCAGTCCAGTAGATGACAAGGATGGAGTGGCCTAGTATGCCCACAGTGGCACTGAAATTGATTCATTACATTGCATCAGCTGTAAGACCCAGATTTTGATTAGTTAAATGGCTTGGTTGGCTAGTGATTAATGTGCCTGGAGGACTGAAATACGTTTTTTTCTAGAAGACAGAGAAGGGAATCTGTATAAGTACAGGCTGTGGTACACACATCTGATTGACAGAACGGTGACCAGAACAGATTGCAGTTCTGGGGATTTTTAAGGCACAAGATGGAGTTATTGCTACAATGCTCTTTGTATTGCATACTTCTCTGTATTGCATGAGGAGCACACTGTTCTTGCTGCAGAGCCATCCATGCAGTCTTGGAGTAAGGGCAAACTTACATCTCTGACTCATAGATCTTTATAGTTTGGAGGCCTGTGGAGCCCATTTAGCCTGAGATCATGTGGCCACTGGTAAAGTTGCAGTTTTGCGCCTCCAGCAGAGAACCTTCACAGTGACAGGCAGTGTGGGAAAGTAATTTTTACTTGTCATATACTAGGAGATGTGAAGAACATTGCAAGAGTAAATCCTAAGTTACTTATGCAGACTTTTCTACTTGATTTCTCAGAAAACTCGGCTTTTAATTTAAGGAAGATTTCCTTGATTGAAAATCTCCAAGGAAGTATGTTGCTGGCAGTCCATCTGTCTCTTTTCTGGGGAAGTATATCTAGTGAGTGAGGAGGAATGCTGGCTGGTGACTAATAGCAAATTTTACCCTTGCATTTGCCAATTCTGGTCCTAAAGACTACTGGTCTGTAATAAAGCAATGAATATATGATATAGATAAATAAATAAATGTCTGAACTAAAATATCAAAAATTATAAGTTGTTACAAAGTTTAAAAAATTTTTGATCTAGAGACATCTGTGACTCTAAAAACTGTTTACAGAAGCTCTGCTTTTGGGATGCTGGCACATCATAGTGCAGACTGCTTGGGGTTGGCTAGGTGTGGGGTTGGCTGGGAGATGTGTTCCCTCAAACCCATCACCTGTTTTGGACCATAGGCACAACTTGGATCAGTAGTACACATCTCTCCCTTTTGCTCCAGCTCTGGGGTGGATATTTGTGAGGAAAACAGGAAAAAAGGAAGGAGGGGTAAAGTAGTAAAATAATTTTTATTCAGACAAAAAATTGAAAGCTAGTAGAAGGAAGTACTTTCTCACATAATACACAATTAGCTTATGGAACTCACTGCCAAAGGATACAACTGAAGCCAAAGATTGCAGACCTGTTCAAAACAGGATTAGGCATAACGTGTAAAACAATATTAGCCAGATTCATAACAGTTAATACTTAAAAATAAACAAGACATTTTGGAAGGAATATAAATCCTTGGGCATGAGAATAGAAGCCAAGTTCTAGCTAGCAGAATTTAGGAAGAAATTTTCCCTTGGGCCTGCATCTTCTGTAACTGAGTCTTAACAGAGTATCTTGCACCTTCCTCTGAAGCAACTGATGCTGGCCACTGTCAGAGAGGGGACACTGGGTGAACTGGGCCCGCATCCAGACAGAGTCTGGCAAAAACAATTTCCTTTATTTAAATAAATTCAGAATTAAATAGAAATGAAGCAAAAGTTTTGGGAAAGCAGAATGAGTTTTCTTCCTTCGCAGTCTAGGAGAGAAGAACAGAAATTCGCTTATCCCCATACTCAGTAGCAGGAAACCTAATACCTAGCCTCATATGCTGACATAATCTACTGAGTTCAGTGAGACCTAACACTGGAGCCAATCAAAACCCTTTTTTATTTTTAATGCAGCTCTTTAATTTTTAAAGCAATCCCAGTGGAACCTTCTGTGCAGAAGAGGAGGTGTGCCAGTTCTGCTAACACAGCAAGAGATTTGCCAAGACTAAGTTTCTCCTAGGACCTTCCAGAAAAGTCTCACTGAGCTGCAGCCCCTATGAAAGAAAAACACATCAACACAGTTGGCATTTATTGTTCCTAATTAGGAACAATTGAAGAAGAGGGAATTGAATTGAAGAGTTAGGGAAGGTTTCCCATAAAGGCTCTGCAGAGGAATCTGGACATGCTGGATTGATGGGCCAAGGCCAGTGCTAAGACATTCAATGAGTCCAAGTGCCAGGTCCCATCTTCATGTCCCAACAACCCCAGGCAGTGCTGGGAGCAGAGTGGCTGCAAAGATGCACAGTGGGAAAGGATCTGGGGGTGCTGGCCAACAGCAGATGAACATGAGCCAGCTGTGCCCATGTGGTCAAGAAGGCCAATGGCATCCTGGCCTGTAGCATCAATTTTGTGGCCAGCAACACCAGGGCAGGGATTGCCCCTCTGTACTTGGCACTGGTGAGGCCACACCTCGAGTTCTGTGTCCAGTTCTGGGCCACTCATTACAAGGAAGACACTGAGGTGCTGGAGTGTGTCCAGAGAAGAGCAATGGAGCTGGTGAAGGGTCTGGAGCAAAAGTTCTATGAGGAGTGGCTGAGGAAGCTGGGGTTGTTTAGCCTGGAGAAAAAGAGGCTCAGGGGTGACCTTATAACTCTCTACAACTCCCTGATAGGAGGCCATAGCCAGGTCAGGGTCAGCTTCTTCTCCCAGGTAACCAGAGACAGGATGAGAAGACATAGCCTCAACCTACAGTGGGAAAAGTTCAGGCTGGACATCAGGAGGAATTTCTTAATGGAAAAGGTTGTTTAATATTGGAATGGACTGTCCAGGGACATGATGGATTCCAGCCTTGGAGATGTTCAAGAAATGACTGTGCACTCAGTGCTCTGCTCCAGTTGACAAGGTGATGGTAAGTCAAAGATTGGACTCCATGACATTAGAGATTTATTTCCAACATTAGGATTCTGTGATTCTGTTTCAGATGGGAGAGTATGACTGCAGCAATGCAAGGGGGAGGGCAGGGAGAGGAGAAAAGAGGGCTTTAGAGTAGGTACTGAGGTAGGCAAAGAGGAGACTGGCCCAAAAAAAGGTGGAGTTCAACCAACATTGAAATGCATCTTCTCCTGTTGAATAAGCATGTACAAAAAATGCATGTCTGTTTTAAAGAACAGCTCCCACTCATCCAGATAAACTTGTTGGCAGAAAGTTTTCTCGAAGGAGCCAGCAAAAGCATCAGTAATCAATTTTGAAAACTTCCCTAGGCAGCATTCAGTGTCACCTCTGATAGAAAACAGTCCCCATAGAAAGTCACAGTTGGAGAAAATCAGACTCTAGTAGTAGAAGCAGGCAGCTTTTCAGTCTTTGGAAAAGTCTGTCCTCATTTTATCAGGTTATTCTTTATTGCTCCAAGATTTGGCACACTCTGATGCCAAAATTGAGCTAATTTTCTTCTTCCAAACTTCAAAGCAATCTCTTGTTAAATCTAGAGAGAGAATGATATCAATACTGGAAAATTTTCTATTCTAAAATCAATTTTGGAAATGGATGAAGGAGGAAATAGAGGGTTTCTTCTTCATTTAGCATCACACAGGCTCAACAATATGAGTCTGGTAATTGGAAAACTGTCACTTCAATAAGAAAGTTCATTAAAGTGCCTGCAATAATTTCCTGTCTAGTGGCCATTCTTGGACCAGATGTGCCAGCAGGAAAATGACAAAGAAGCAAGAAATAAAATGTGAGAGATACACTTATTTATAAATCAGACTAGCTGTAAGACTCAAAGAACCCCTGAGACCTGTGGAATGAGGAACATGAGTTAAGTGCTCCCCATTTCCTCGTCCCCTCTACCCTGAAAAATACACTGTGGAGTGTATTATGTCTTCCAGGAATAAGTGGCTGACTTTTATCTTTGGTTTTCTCCTTTTTTCTTCCTTGAAAACTTTGGATCAAAGTCATTGCTTATTTCCTTGCTGAAAGTTAAACTTTGGCTACAAGTAGGTCAGTTAAAGTTTCATTGTCTCTTGGGTGACCGTATCTGTGCAGATCTGTTAGAGCAGAGCTTGTGAAACGATTATTTCTCCTGATTCATGTTAAACAAATCTCACAAATAATACATGATATAGGAAGCAAAGAGGAAAAAGAGAGCCTCTGGGGGGACAGTGAGAGAGGCAGGCCTCTGGATGCAAGAAAACAGACTTGGGGAAACAGGTGTATTCCTAACAGTTCTTTGTAATGTTTCCTCTCTCACTTGGTTAGATTGCTTGAAGTGATAAAGGACATAGATATAATTAGTTCAGCTATCCATTTCCCAAGAGAAAAACAGAACTGAGGCACTCAGTCACACTCTTGGTCTTTACTCAGGATAACCAAGTGTTTTCTTTGTCTCTGCTACTGACCCTCTGTCTACCATATCACCTCTTATCTTTTTGTCTCTCTGCTGACTTTGTGTTGAAAGGACTGTAGGGATGAGTCTTCATTTGCGTTACAAATGTTTCTGAAATGTAAAGTTTATTCTGCTGTTTTAGTACAGCTGTAGTTCAGTAATTGTTGTTGTTGTTGTTTTTAAAGCCATAAAAAGAGCTCTTCTGCACATATCGCTGTAGTAAGAGACCCAAGCAGTTGTTAGGAAACATACAAATTAGAATAGGAAAGCTGTAGGGAAAATGTCATAATGCCTTAATACAAAATGGTGATGCATTCCAGTAGTCTGGAGTGCTGCCTCCTGCTTAATTTCATATTTAAAATAGCAGAGTAGAAAGGAGTCAGCAAGAAATTAGAGGAATATTACTGAGGAATAACTCCCAAGGGTTTTCCTGTGTGAGGTGTTTGATGCTAAAGTACTTGAGGGACAACATGGGGAGACTGGTGATTTTAAAACTGGCCTAGAGAGGATTGACAGGAGGTTCTGTTCTCTTTGTCCATTAGTACAAAAGCAAGGATGTTCTCAGTCACATTGCTTGATGGACTAAACAGCTGAGCAAAGTCAATCCTATATTGCTTGTAGTTAAAATGTGAAGCTTGTTGCCACAGAAAATCATAGTCTGAAACCAGAACAATGATTTATTGAGCATGGAATTGTCTGAAAAGAACTGGAACTGCCTGGTGGAAATTGCCATTTTCTTCTTGGAAACATTTGTGTGGTAAAGGTACAAGTAGCAGTATCTGGCCAATTTCAAGTCCTGCAAATGCAGCAAAACAGGAATACAGGACAAGGTGATGTGCAGGTGAAGAGGAAGATTGCACTGGTTCAGTCCAGAAAACAATGCGGTTGAGATTGGTCAGCAGAAGGAAATGTTTTAGCTAAGGAATGGATGGAGCCATTGGCTAATCTATTAGGTTATCAGAACCAAGCTTGCTGGGGTTCTTCAGGCCAGTCGACAACATCACAAGACAAAAATGGCAGCTTTCCAATAGCAGCCAGCCAGCTGCTTCTAGGCAGACAGGAATGCACCACAGTACTCCAGAGCTCTTTCACCTTCAATCCCAAAGCACACAGGCAGAAGGATCTTCTGCCTCAAGTCAGTACCGTGTTTGTCATATCTCTATAGAGGACAAGGTCTTCTGAAACTTGTAGGACAACCCACTGAACAAGAGACAGATGGTGCAGAGATGAGTAACCACAGCAAATGCAGCACCAGTGCTCCCTACAAGCCTTTCTCCTGGGTCTATCTTTTGCTGCCAAGTGATGATTGAGCCTTACAGACTTGTCTTCCTCCATTTTCAACCAACTTGCAACTGCATATGAAAAGTGAAACAGCAGGGACAGCACAGCTAGGGGTGAGCAGTGGGTCTGTTGCTAGTGCACAGGCTGAGCTAATAACCCACTTCAGGCTGTGGGATCTGCGTTACAGCTGATGAACATCTCATGACTTCCAGAGAGCAGTCCCAGAGTTTGCTTTCAGTTATTCCACTCCTTGTAGATCTTTGCAGGAAACACAATTCTCTTTAGATGATTATGTCCCCAGGCTGATAAAAAAAATGAATGTATTTGCTCCTATGAACAGATTCTGTGTGGATCTGGTCTAGGAACAGATGTAGCTAGACTTTTGCTCTCCAGAAAGAGAGAGGGAAAAAAAAAAAAAAGAAGAAGAAAGAGAAACACACAGCATGTTAAAATTTGAAACCTGATTCTTAACAGGTGGATTTGGATTAAAAATGCTCACTGTTTCTCTGCACTACCAGACCAAGACCATCTGTAACCCTTATCAAACAGTCTAATTTGAATGTTGTAACAAGAGATTAGATTTCTTTCAATATCATGCTTGTGTTTTTTAAATAATTTGTCAGAGAGCAGAGAAAACTTCCTGTATGCTTTGTTAACTCAGAGAATATATGATCCCAAAAAGTAAAGCAGAGAGAGTATGAAGGACAAATTAAACATGATAAAGAATTTCTTCTAACTAATCAGACCAAATTTTCTGAAGTAAACAGGCTAAGGACACTGAAAAGCAGTAAGACAGAAACACAACCAATGTGTGATACAGGAGATGACACATGTTTTCACTTACAAACCATAGCTGCAAAGCAAAATCAATTACTTTTTTACTTTTCTTAATAGTAATAGTAATAAGAAATAATAATTATTATTAATAATAATAATCTCACAAGAAATCAGTAACATTTTAGTTCTGGTTGGGATAAGACAAACCCCTCCAAGAGCAATCCCAATTTACATTTGTAATTTACATGTGTAGTCTTGGTGGGGGGTGCAGGAAGCAAAACAGAACAGTGATTGCATAGACACATATGCTGAAAGGAGATAGTTTCTGCTTCCAACAGCCAGAGGAACTAGGACACTCAAACCACCCTAGTACCAGTGCATGACTGTAGCAGCACACTGTGTCAGCAACGGAGTTCACAGGTGACAGCAAGCAAAGCCTTTTCTTTCTTCATGTACCCTGACCTTCACACCAGGTTTTTAACTTTTCTGCATTTTTGCTGTTCAGAGACTTGAAGAAACAAAACAATCAGGAAATAAGACCCTGCATGGGCTATTTTGCTTCAGTGTTTTGGGACTGATACCCATGTATGCCCCATGTATGTTCTGGCAGTGATTGGGCTCCCTGTTAGTTGGTGCGATGCTGCCCATGTTCAGGTCTTCCTCCAGCTTGGCAATGTGACAGATGTCCAGGTGTCCATGAGCTGATGTTTACCTGCAGCTGAACTGTGTTTGTTGTGATTTCAAGAACAAAAGATGCTTGAGCCTCCACCACAGTTTTGGAATGTGACAGTTTTTATGTATATTTCTGCATGGTAGGGATGTGGTGCATACAGAAGGCTGAATCTCTGGGCTCGAGGTTCTTTCCCAACTGGTGTTAACCAGTTTGCTCTCTTTCAGCTGTTTTGCATATCCCCTGTGGGGCAGACTGAAGCCCTTGAAATAAGATGATTTATTCTCTTAATAGCCCTTTATAAGCAGACTGAAAAGTTACTTTCCTGGTTTAGAGGTGAAAGGGCAGAAAAGCGTGTGTTTACTCAGCATTAAATCCCAGCATGCTAATGAAGAAGCCAGTTGTTTTCAGCACTCCTTGTAGCTGGTGGAGACATTCCCAGAATATGATTTAGGGGAAGCACACCAGAGTGTCACTAGTCCTTCCTGGTGTAGAGGCCTGTCTGCCTGAGCCTTCTGTTGCTGCTCTGCCTGTTCACCCACCTTGGAGGAACAAGTATCAGGTGCAGACACAGAGGTGTTTTGGTGGCAGCACCCTTGCACAAAGATCTGCCATGGTCCATAAAGAAGTTGGCTGTGCTTTTCCTCTTTCTCCTGACGCTGGGCCTTAGCAAATCATGCAAAGGTGCCCATGGCCAGAGAGGGTACCTGTCACATGTACCCTCTGAGGTCTTGTTGGTCACACTGAGAGATATAGCAAGGCTTGAAGAATAGGTCAGCAAGAGGAAGAGAAGGAGGAGGAGGAAGGCTCCAGACCTATTTTGTAAGTCCAGTGCCCTCCCAACAGGACCTTGGAACATCAATGGATGGAATAGGATTTTGGTCTAATTGGATTTCCCTTCCACCATATCCTTGTCCACATTTGTTCAGCACTTTGAGGGTTCCTCCACAGAGGCTTATGAAAATAAGAAGGCAGGTGGCAGAAAGATAAAGTTTCATCTGCTTCCCAAGAGAAATGAGGTTGTCTCTTCCCAGCCACTTTTTCATCTGGTTTTAGCAGTACCTCATCTGTCGTGTATGGCAGAAAGATTTCCTCCTTCCCTTAAGACTCCAGTACTTTCAGAGAGCACATAGCCAAGAGTTTTGTGCAGTAGAGGAGATCAAGCCCAGATTTCATCTAATCTGAAATAGATGCATGAAGTTACAAGGAGGGTTTTTTGTGGGCTTGTTCATGTGTTGGAAGAAGAAATTCTGATAGCAATCCCAGCATAAGCCTTTGTATCCTCACAGGAACCTTAGAAAAGGTTCTAGAGAGTCTGGATGTACTGTAACTATAAAATGTTCCTAGATTCTTTGCCTCCATGCACTTTTAGTATCACCACAGTGAGCTACATGGAAATCAGAAGAAAGAGAAAGAAAATAGAAGAGCTGTTAAGATGCTTCTCACTGCAATTTTTAATGCAGCCTCATTTTAAGAAAGGGCTGATGAGGGCAGTCTCAGTTAGTCCAGCTGGGTACTCACATGCTCAGGTGCCCAAATTCATTGATCAGCTCAGATATCCAAAAGCAGTGCTTGATGTCCAGGGCCTGCAAGCCCTTGGCAATATGTCATCCATCTCATAAATCATTGTTCTTTCACTGAGAGCTGGCAACTACTACTGCCATAAGAGATTTCTGTTGAATGTGTGAAAAAAACATAGAAGATTAATTAAACAGAAGTAATAAACACTTGCCAGTGCCTTTGATTTCAGTGAAAGCTGTTCATACTCAACACCTATGAAAAAATATAATGTATGAGATCATTATTTAATTGAAGAAATATTTAAATAGAGACAGAGTCAAGGACAAAGCTGAATTCTGGAATACTGGAATATGCTCAATAAAATATAGCCAAAGCATTTTTTTTTTCAAATGTGGTAATGTGTTGATTCTAAGGAATGAGGGAACTGATCCAGACTCATGAGCAGGGAACTGGGATTTGCATGTGATATGTGATTCCACATGCTTAAATGTCCACCTGGAAGTGCAATCTTTCATTTAAGAAAAGTTTTGCAGACATTATATTTAGTAGGCAGGAAACCAAACATATGAGTTTAAGCACTCCAAGGGATAAAAATAGCTGTCATACATAAAGGATCTGAAGATCTGTAAGTCTTGGGACACATAAGCACTCTTCTCTTTCCCATATATGTCTTTTCCTCTTCAGGGCTTGCTGATCCTTCAAAACAAATATTTAGAACACTGAAGTCTGTTTTACAAATTTGCTGTAAGCTTAGAGGCTGAAGATGCTATTTAGAAAGTAAAAAACCATAATTGTGGACATACTGTAACGGTCAGAGATACATTTGCTAATTTTTTCCTTATGTTTCCTTAAGTATCTTTCCTATATTTCTATGAGCTTGAAGTTGTTTATTTACCTTGGACTCTCTCACTCAACAGACCATTGCCAGAATGCACGCCAACAGCTGCAAAATTTCACTTGATTTGCTTGATCTGAATCTTTGAAATCCTGCTTTTTGTGAAGTCATTATAAAATGATCGTGGGTGGCAGACATGATCTGCATTCATGCTTGTTTGCTGTAAGTGTTACTTTTATTGTAAATTTAAAATAATTCTGGAGAAGATGATCTCACAAAATGACATTGTATCATAACTGGGGAGGGACTGAAGGAGCATTACTAGGCTGCACTGTGTAGGCTGCAATGTATGAAAGCACAGGCTGAACCAGCGCATGATTTGATCAGACAGTAAAATCAGCTCTACAGGTAGCTGGTGCAGAGCTGGAGCAGAGCACAAAACCTGGCACTAAGCTGGTTGTGTTTTAGCGGGATGGACAGGAAGGATTGGCGTGTCTGGGAAATTTCTGTTCTTGATGAGTAGGGCTGGCATTACCACACAGTCAGAGGATGCTCCCACAGCTCTGCTGACTGTAGCTTGGCACTGAACATAGTAGGACCAGGTGACCTGAGCTTCTCCAGATCTGCTTACTGAAGTTTGACTCTGGACAAGGCTTTTCAAGGCATTTGAAAGCCTGTGAGACTGAGAATCAATCCCTTCGCCTACCAATGGGTATTCCTTGTACACATTTTGGAAAGGTATGTTGCATCAAGGTAGTGCTTTAAGCAGGCTGTCTGTGCCAGGTTTTGCATGGAGTTGAAGCAAATTTAATTAGGTTTATTATTTAACAGACTAAGAAAGGGGGTTTCTTTTTCAGCTTCCTTACTTCATTGCTGGAATTAGCTCAGATAATTGCCTCACCTCTTTTGAGGTCTATTGCTTGGTAATTTCCTCTCATAATGTGCTTCTCACTCTCTGCTCTCTACTGAAAATCCAGAAAGGCCTAGTTAATTGCTAGGGGAAAAAAAAAAAAAAAAAAAAAAAAGAAAAGCTGACTCTCCAAGTTTGAATCCAAAGCAATAAGCTCTAAATTGCCTTTTTTCCAGACTAAGTAGCTGAACTGAGGCTTTTCTTTGTGACCCTTTATTTAATATATGGGCATGTTCTGTATCAAGATATAACCAGATCTGTCTCAAGAGAGCAGTCAGTCTAGGAGACGAGCCAGGCACACCAGCACATGCAGGGGATGCATTTACTAATGGGTCTGGTTACTGTGTCAAGCCTGCTCCCACATATGAATCGTCTCCCAGCCTCTCTTCCTAGACCTGATTACTCACTTCTCCTTCCTTCCAGAGAGAGACATACCTGCAGGTAGGGAAAGAGGACAGCCCTGTTCATGTTAATTGCAGAGAAGTTGCCCTTTGCCATCCCAGCAGATCTCTGGCTGCTGCACACCTAACTGGCATGGGCGAGAGCAGGCCAGCATTTGTCAAGGTGTGGTGCTGCTGGAGCCCACAGACACCCTTCCTGTCCTTGCCTCCTGGAGGGCATGTGCTGCACGGGCATGCTGCGGGACAGGGACGAGAAAGGGAAGTGGCTTCAACAGGTGAAGAGAAGGGCTGCAAGAATGACTAGAGAGAAAATTGTGACATGAAACAGAGACAGACAGAATGGACTGCTGGTTTGACATAGCCTAAAGTAAACTATCGGGTTGAGGGTAAAAGGGTCTGAAAACGGAAAGGTGTTAAATGGTAATGAAATGGTAAATGTGCTCTATAGGTCCACTGTTAGAACAGTGAGAGCCAGACTTGAACTTCAGCTCCATGTGGAGTCAGAAGTATAATTTTAGGTAGCCATAATTCTTTTTGGGACTGGAAACAGTCTAGTTAGCAAATTTCAAGCAGTAATACAATTAAAGATGTAACCCTGAAATTTGCTTTTTCTTGTTTTATCTCAAAGCGATAGCTTCTTCCATTTATTTTTCAATGGGACACTCTCCATCAGATCACACTGAATATGTGTGAAAGATGGGAGTTAATGAACGACATCCTGTTCTCCCTCATTAGAAAATGTGTCTGCTATTGACTTTGGGCCAAACACTGAACTCAATTATAAGACAACAGAGTCCCAGTTCTCCTAGGTGTCCATACCGTTGCCATTTAAATTCAGAATTTAGGAAGAGACTGCTGATTTTTTAGGTACCTCCAGTTTTGGATGCCCTAATTCTGGACAGCTTCAAGTTAGGATGAGCTCAGTTTCTCATGTTGGTCTAACCAAAATCAGCAGTATACCATAGCAAAATGCTTCTATCTTTTATTTTAGGAGAGCCACTTTCTGACTGTCTCAGCTACTGAACACTAAAACAAGGTTGGGAGTCAGGGGGAAGAGGAGGAGAAGCACTTTTGCTAGAATTTCTTGAAAAATGTGTATTACTTTTCAGACAGAGGTAATGGTGTCCATGACAAAACCAGCATATAATGCACCTCTCTTATAGATGTGCACAAGATATGCACCTGACAAAAGCTGCTTGACAATATACCTAAAAGATTTTTATAATTGTTCAGTTCAAACCTTTATATATCTTCCTTTTTCTGTCAATTTTTCATATAGTGTATTTCATCATAATTTAAAGCAAATTCATAAACAAAATTGTTTCCTTGCAGCAAAAACTATGACTGTCAGTCTTCCCGTTCCTTTTCAAGAAAGTAGAGAAATAAATATTGATCCAGCTCCTTTTCCAAATTGTTTACTTTCAAATCCCTTCTAAAATATTAAACAATGTTCTTGTTATCTCCTTCTTCATAACTGCTGTCCATTGATTTCTTGAAGCTTTTCTTTTGTTTTGATAAGGGAAGTTAGGGAAAAAAACTCAGGAACTGAAAAATTGTTTCTCATGCTTTTGGAAGCACAAAATTGTTAATATGTTCATCAGACTCCTTGAGCTTGTTTCTAGTTTTGCAAAATATACAAAATGGTTTTTTTTTTAATTTAATTTTTTCTAGCATCATCTCTTAATGGATATCTCTTTGATATCCACGTTTCTTCTGACCAGCATGAGTAATGAAGAGAAGATCCTATGCCAGTAAATTTCTGCAAGACCACACAGAACTAACAGACCAAAGTAAGGAGAAAAAAGAGTAGTTAAGCAAATGTATTTCATATAATTCTTAGTTTATTTTCTGTGAATTCATTTTTCCATTAGTCAACTCTTTAATTAAAGCTATCACCCACTGATTTAGACTTATCTTTCCCACGTGTGAGTGTTCTAATCTAGTCTTTGTTTTTTTCCCTAGCTAAAAAGGAAAATTTTTATCTAGATGCTCAAATTCATTCATTTTCATGTCAGCACTGTCTCAAACTATTTATTTTGAAGAGCTGCTTCTAGCATTAAAAGCATTAAAGAAAACTTCTCCAAGGACCACTCTTCATTAGTACATGTAAATAAAGGCAGAGAAATCATGCAAAAACATCAGAGAGAAGATCTCTCTGTTTCCCTTCTGCCTCCCTCAGTGGCATCAGTCTCTTATTTCATTCTTATTTCATAAGTGACTTTGGCAGATAAATTCTTCTGGACTGTTTGCCCTTTTGTATCAAAGCAGACTCCTTGCACAGCAAAATGCAATTTCATCCCATTCAGTGAGTTTCGTAAAGGCCATGAAAAATGAATGACATCCAGAGGTCACATCTACAGCACTGTGAGAATAAGAGATTGCACAAGCCATGTGACTTAGCTCACCACTGGCATATTACCAACACAGGGCTTTCATTACCTCCATGATGTGGCTGCTGCCAGTAACAAAATGTATGGCTTTGGTGGAATGAAGCAATATTGAGTAAGTGGAGGAAGACAACAATGTCTGCCACAGCACTATCTGTGTCCTGCTGACCAAGGTTAAATTAGACAGACAGCTGACATAGGCCTCTGATACACGAGGAAAGTTGGAAAAGACATGAAGTCAGCTTTGCTTGGCTGTAAGAGAATCACCCTGAAGAAAGAAAAATCATTCTGTTTTGCCCTCACATACTCAGACTTTGACTTGTCTTCACTGACCTTGAAGTATTTTCCAGAAAGGAAATGCATCCTGTAAAACACAGGTTTAGGCTAGAAGTGATGTTCTTAATTTATGTTTACTGAGATCTTTCTGCCGAGAAGCTTGCTGAGTTTCTGCAGGTTGCAGATTGGTAAGAAAGGCTGCAGGAGAGGGCTGACAGCAGAAAGGGAAGAGGCACCACTCCCCAGAAGCAACTCCAGAGGTCTCAGGTGAAGCCTTGTGCCAACAGCAGCAGCTCTGGAAGCACAGGGATGTGATGCCTGGGCACAGCCACAAGACTGCCACACATGCCAGGCTGGCATCCTAGTCCTTTCCCCCACACTCTTTCCAGACCTGGAGAAATCAACCAGTTACTACTTTTGCCCTGTTAAAAGGCTCAACCTTCTCTCAAAATTTGTAAGAGTAACAAAACTTTTCCATTACTAAATCCTTTATCCTTTCACAGGCTGGTAATGTGCTCCTTGCAGTTCAATCTGCAACATTATTGGGTACAACAGCCAAGGATTCTTTGAAAGCAATATTTACAGGCAGTTTGCGATGGATTGCAATGTTTACCTGGCTATGGTAAAATGCTGAATTAGTGCAACCAGCACACAACATAGACAGAATCCCTTCAAAATTTGGTTTCCTTCTTCAAGGTACATTTTAGCTTTCACTCGGAAGGAAAAAGGGAAGTCTAACTGTTTGGATTGCAATACAAGATAAGATCAAAGGCTTATCAACAAAATAATAAAAATACCTAGTGAATTATTTTATATATATATTCTGCTGTTCTAAACTCAGGGATTTTTAAGATTAGTTCAGGATTTCTAAACAGCTCCAACTTTTGATCTTCTTGTTTTACTTCATATTAGAAGATGCTGGTTTTTAAAACAAGCCTGCATCCTCTGTATCTCAAAAGAGCTCCATTGCTGTCTCTGTCAAGTATTCACCTATGATGTTGGCTCTGAACATTTGGTAGCTTCCCTTTTCACTGATTTGTGCAAAATTTCTGTCCTGTCCTCAAGACTTTCAGGAGCTTCTCTCTCTTTCTTTCCTTAGATTGGTACATCTGCCCAATAACATTAATATGTGAAATATATTCTGCTTTTTGGTGTAAAGAATACCGAGTTTTGCTGAGCTCAGGTGTTCTATTGTCTTCCAGTCTTTCAGTTATCTTTTGGACTTTGTTAAATTGCTGGCTGAAACCCATGGAATAATGCTATTTGACAAGCAATGTGATGAGGGAAATCCCCATCAACTAACAGTTTTCTGCAAGGAACCTGAATGATTAGGCCCAGTCTGCAGAAGAAAGGTGAGCCTCCATCTTTCTTGTAGGTGAGCTAATCCTTTCTTGTAGGCTCCCTTCAGGTACTGGAAGGACACAGTTAGGTCACCCTGAAGCCTTCACTTCTCCAGGCTGAGCAAACTCAGTTATTTCAGCTTTTCCTTGTACATGAGATGCTCCATACCAGCAAAGAATCCCTTTTAAAGCTGAAGAGCAAGGACCAACAATAGGACTGCCTTAGCAACTCACTTTATACTGGAAAGGCAACTGCCACGTGTACACAGGGTAGTTTTTTTTGCTATGTGGCTGCATGCATTTTTGCTACATTTCCTCCCTTAGTTGGACAAAAATCTTTGCTTTCTGTAGAAAGTATTATGTTCATCTGGACTGCATGTTCTCCTTCACTCCTCAGAGCCTGTCTTGTCCTGATCAGGCTGTTGAACCATTTTCTCATTCCTGTAAATCCATTCTTTCTGCAGGTCTGTATCTGCATGAATACATGAGTATGAAAGTGGCTCCATTAGCACAGCAATTGCCTGGAATCTGTTAGCATTTCATTATAAATCTGATTTTTTAACAGATTTAAAACCAGATTGTAGAAATGAACTGCTGGAGGAAATGTGCCATTTCTTCTCAACAAGAACACACTTTATTTTTCTGCAATGGTTGTTACTAGACTGTTTTTTAGAGGCTAGAAAAATAGTGTTATACTTGTTTTCATGTCTTTCTTTTTAAGTGAAAAAAAACTTCAATCTCTTCATAAACATTTAAAAACTGTCTGGTACAGTAACATGTTTATTGCATAGTCCTCTCTGAAGTTTCTTGAGAACAAGAACTGATTAAATGGCATTACTGTATCAGCACATTAAAATACAGCTTAACTGAAGAAACAACAGCTGAATAAAATAAGGTTAGCAGGTGAAAAAAATAATGTCATAACAAACAGCGTTGTTGATAGAAAGTAGTCCTTTCTATTGCAACAAATATACTACTATATTCTTTTTTTTTTTTTAAGCCTGAATTGACAGCAGATGTAACAGGCAGCATTCTACTGCTCTTGCAGTAACTTCTGAAGTTTTGCTGCAAAACTTTGTCAGTGAGCCCAAGGTGAACTACTGCACACCTTTTAATGCAGGCAGTGGAAGAAGTGGCAGGAATGAGGGCAGGGGAAAGAGTAGACTGTCAGGACTGGTCTGGGTGTAAGAACTTGCTCCTCTACAGTCACGGCTGCCATCTGCAGCAGTTCACAGAGGTCCTGAGCAGGGTTCACTGAGGACACTGAGCTGCTGCCTGCTAATGTGACTGCTCCTGACACATCACACAATCCTTTGAAGCCTGTTGGAGTCAGTCCCACCAGGACTACACAACATAGTTATGAGAAAAATTCTTTCAGGCTAGGCAACCTGAAATCTTTCTGCTTTGCCCTACTAGTCATGTTTTCTAGGCCATTCTTATTTGTCTTTTTACTGTCACGAGTATGATTTCCCTGAGTGCCACTTCACACACACTCATTCTTAAGCAGCACTATAAACAGTGACAATTTCATACCTCCAGGTAGGAAATTAGGGAGGGAATTGAGAAAAGGTTCCCTTGCTACAGAAAGCTCTTTCTTTGATAGGAATTCTAAGTGCTTTGACAGTTTGCAATGAAAGGACCCTGCTTAAAGAGTCCAAAGAATCTTGTTATAAGCAAGGCATAACCTAATAATGTCTCTCTCCACCATTCTTGTCTGGAGAGAGAAATTCCAAACAGGGAAGGGTAACTCTGTATTCTTCAGAAACAATGGGCCCCATGGCTGTGCTGGTGGATAACACAGTCAAAATTTCCCTCTCAGCCACCCAAAGAGGATTTTTCTCTGGTCTCAATGAGAAATTCCCAAGGAGGAGAGGAGACTGGGTCCTCTAGCAGAACCTACATAAGAGAGCTAACAGCTCTGTCTGAGATTTTATCATACCTTTTTCCAAGGGAATTGACACATTTCAAGTTGAGGTATTATTTTTATCAGCAAGAGAATAAAGCCTGTCTTCTTGTCTACAGGTTATACTTCAAAATTTTGTTTTGAATTGTACAGGAAATTTAAAATTAAAAAAAAAAGTAAAAAATCAAAGGCTATGGAAATTTCTGGTGTAATACAAATATCCAGATAAACTGACAAATAAATTGAGTGCACTAGAAAGGAAGCTGTCTTTGATAAGCATTCTTGTTCTTTGCTTATCTTCATATCTGCCTGTCTATTGGGAATCCTTTCTTGTAATGCTTTCTTATCAAAGATATCAAGGTGATATTTGGCAACCTGTGAGCAACTCTTTGTGTTTTCTAGAGAAGTTGCCTTTGCTGTATCTTTAACTCAGAACTGAAGGCATATTTCTGCACTAGTTTGTGTCAGAGCTTGTAACAAGGGCGGCAATTATATCTTAAAAGCTAATCTCTTCCACTCTGCTCTTCCCCACCGCCCAGGGATCTCAGACTGGCTGAAGAGATTGAGCTTCAGTTGCCTTCAGGTTTAGTACATCCCTTTCATGCCTCACATTTCCAGAGGCTTCCTCTCATGACTACCTCCCTGAAGCAAATGGCCACAAGGAAAGCAACAGATAGTCTTCTGCGCTTTGGGGATGGAGGCATGGGGAGGGAACATGTCCTTAATGACTTTGAAGATGCGCTGCAAAGTCCATGAAAGCTTGTTTCATTGTGGAATTAGTAACCTATTTGTTTTTCACTGCAGAGTATGCAGTAGGAGACAGATTAATGGGTGCCTAAGAATCCTGGACTAGACATTTAAAATTATTCAAGGAAAGGTTGCAGACACAGACTCCTCTTGCAAATTTATTTAACATGAGGTATTTCAGTGGGTAAATCTTGCTTTCAACAAGGCTAAACACTTAAGGTACCATGCTGAAATCCATTCTCTTTCAGAAAAACTTTACGAAGACACGGGGAAATATGGAAGTGAATGTGACAATAAATTAAGCAGGTGATTGAGTGCAGTCTCAAATTTGTGTGGGCTTATTGGCTCACTTTTAGTTATATTCCTGCTGCAGTGCTTTCCTGAAAGAGGATTCATGGCAGGGATTATCATGTTGAATTTATATGAAACGTAATTTGTAATAAAAAGCTTTCAGGTTTTCTTTCATAAGCTGCTAAATATTCTTTATTATCCCTGCTTCTCTGTGAGTAGATAGAACTAAAGAGGTAAAGACATTTTGCACTGATCTGCACAAGTATAATTGGTTACTTGGAATTAATAAGAAAAATCCTTCAGAGGAAAGAGGAACAAGAATAGATTTTGACTGACTAAGTTATAATGGAATGAAATTATTTCAGTACTCAATGTGATAAGGAAGTAGTTATGTCAGTGTCACTACATACCCATTAGGGCAAACTTGGTGGTACCAGATAGAATCTGTAATACAATCCTCTGCCACAGTAACTTGCAGGAGGAGTAAGACAGAATGGCTACCTGAGCTGAATCTAATTAGCAGCTAATCAGATGTAGATTTTCTACCATTATTTATTTGAGTAATTGAATGTTGGTTACAGAACAAGTGAACAAAAAGATCAACCTTCACAGAAAGCATCATATGTGGACTAGAACAGAGAAAAAAGAATACAGAGTTTGCATCCCAAGGCAGGGAAAGCAGTGGTAGTACAGCTGTACTTGCTGTCACATTTCTCAGGAAGCTTGCTGCCATGCCAAATCTGCAGTTGGATTTGGGTAGCTGGCAGGGCCTTAAGATAATGTTCAGATTCCCTCTGGACATTTTGTTGAAGGACAGCAGTCTATCTTAATAATCTTCATAGTCTTTGTGTGCTTGTCCTTTCAGTTCTGTCAAGGCTCTTCTTCCCCGCTTTTTAAGTAAAAAGTCTTCTTGAGTTAAAATCGTCAGGTATGGTTGTTTGCTCTATACAGAAATTACGCTCTTTGGATTAGGGTGCCCCCAACACTGCCTTTTAGAACCAGGACATCTGGGACTTGAGAAAAGAGCCTAAAGCCCTTCTCTGCTTTACTGCCTTGTGTCCAGTCCTTCTGCCACCAGTTTGATTTCCATATAGATCCAACCAATCACCTCCAGGTTGCAATGCAGTTACAGATGGTTGCAATAGCACCTTTCATATTGATTAGACAGGGCCATGACAACAACAGGAAAACTTGACCTGCCCAGTGATTTGGTGCAATCAGTTCTCCTGAGGTTGGCATCTATGCCTTGGCAGAAGATGGCTTCTCACCTGTCCAACAGCTCTTTTCTCTTCTGAGTGTAATGGCTCCCTTGGGAGCAGGACAAACAGGGGAGGAACTGGACAACCAAGGCAGCTCTTGCTTTGTGAAGCTCCACCTCCACTCTAAGTCTTCTTTTCAGTTTTGACAGTGTCCTCTGCATCTCCCCTGGTGATCAGCAGCCTGAAGAGACCTTTCAGAGCTCTGTGGAAGAGCTGTGAGATACACAGGAGTAAGACACACATGATAAAGCCCTCCTAATAAATATATTAATAAATATATTAATGGGCTCAGCCCATTATTCAGCCCATTACTTCAAGACCAATAAGTTATGTACCTTACCTTACTGCATAGTGAACATGGAAAAGAGGCCTTGTGGCCTCCAAAACAAGCTGAGCCAGGAATCCTTTCCTAAAGTTTATTTGGCCACTCAGGTTTTTCTGCACGATGGATGTTCTTCAGTGTAGCAAAGCACTCCACACTGGATAACATTCATTGTATCATGACATTTGCATTCAGCTCCTTGTCTGCTGTCTGCTTTAATCTAAGGTCTCTAAATTTTCAGACCCTTCCACCCATTCCTGGCACTTGAAAGGTTGTCTCCCAATAGTAAAAGCACTTCCTTGTCTGGCTGTCAATTTAGCATTCCTGAGCTTAGACCTGTTTTTCCTGCATTGGTCCAATCTATGTATATTTCCTCTGTGCCTCCTTTCTTTTCTTTACCTTCTGTCCCTTCCTACCACACACACGTTTTTCCTCTTGGGATGCTCTGGTCTGTCATTGCCTTGTGTTTTGCCATTCATGTCTCCCTTCACCAGGTGGGGAATGTTTTCTAAAGGCTCTTACAAACCTTTTGCTTATCATACTACCCTCAAGTGTAAGCTGACATCTTTCATGGCAGTGAAAAAGTATGCCTTGTCTCAAAGTTCAGTTTCAACCAGGTCGTTCCATTCACTAGTATTCTTCCACAGCCTGTGTTTTCCACCCTTCTTCTGAAAACTTTCTTTTGCAAGCAGTAATTGCATTTCCTTACTAACAACTTGTGAACTTCATGTGTCTGTGCCCATGCTTTCTACCATCTCAAAGTTAAACGAAGCAAACAAAAATGGTTCTTGATCAGCAGTGTTTAGCATATGTCACCTCTTGACCCTCTGTGGTGAGCCAGATGCTGTGCAGGTCTCACAGTCGTGCGCCAGCCAACTGGGTCAGTCTGTTGGCCTATCAGGGAGGAAGCAATCGGGTGGTGCAGCAAGCTGAAGCGTCTGTGCTTTGTTTTTCTTCTTCTTTTTTTTTTTTTTTAATTATTTTTTTACTTTGCTTTGCTAAGGTTGGATTTGTGAAAGGAAACCACCACTGGGTACATGTCATGGGGGGAAGAGAAACATGCTGCCTTGGTTCAGCAAGAGTTTATGTGCTCTCAATCTTTCCTGTAGTTTCTATCTTGCAGACCTGGCGATTTCATGTTTCCTTCTTGCTGGCCCCGATCTGTCGCCCTGGTTATCAAGAGTTTTCTAAAGCCTTCTGAGTTTACATTCTTGTAGAGAACTTTATCACACAACTTTCTGTAAATAATCTATTGTTTTGCATTCTTTCATAGAGGCGGAGAAATTTGATGTACAGGTAGTTTGTCCAGTGTCATTGGAGAGGAGCACGTTCACCCTCCAATCCACTGGCATCTTTTGAGAACTATAAAAGATTGGAGTCAGAAAAAATAAATTAGTCTCTTCATCGTAACCAAGGCTGTGGTGCATCATTTTTGCTTGTGTCATCTGGTGACACCGATCTTCATAGAGATAGTGCCAAAGTGAGAAAGTACTGTCTTAGGGCCAGAGAACAATTCCACTAACTTTTAAGCACTCAATTCCAGCTGCTGGCTGAACAGATCCTCTTCTCCTGTGGAGGTCCCAGGAATCTGTTACACTGCATGTTATTTGTGAAGAGAGAAGCTGAAAAAAATGTTTAACTGGATTGAACAGCCAGTTTAGGGTACTAAATCACAAAAACAATGTGAAAAATTCTGAGCAGCCCAGTGAAATAGACTGTAAATGTCTCATATAGAGACTTGGTTGTTTTGGAGGGTTTTTTCCTCTGGAATTTATCTGTTGGTGTTGGTAGTTTTTTTAAAACTATTTGTATGTTCACAGCTACATGAATGCAGTTCCAGGTCTTAAACAATTAAGTATGAAGGACTGCATGAAATACATATTTTTATACACCTGGTAAAATGGAAAGTCTTGTCTCTTCAGAAAGGGGCTAATTTTTGATTGCTCTCCAGTTTTGGCTTCTCTTCTCTTTGAAAGTACCCATATAGCTTCTGCTGCCCACAGTTACACTGGAACCAGCAGCTTTCCTCATTCAGTGCAGTACAGAAATACTATATACAATATAGTACAAGGTTTTCTGTACTATAAGTACCTTGTAAGTTGGATTCATCAGGGAAGTCAGAGTGAGTTGAAGAGGCTCAGTACTCAGCAGGAAGAAAATGTAGGTGGTTTCATGGAAATACAGAGGAGTTAAGTGCTACAGCAAAGGTTACACAGGGAATCAATGTACCCTACAGATCAAGGATGTGCATCTCTAAATGGCACATCAGCGAGTCAGTAGGGAGCTGGACTGTGCTTTCACAGAAATGAATGAACTTCAAATGTAGGAATACGAGTTAGTAAAACTGGCTTTCAACTGGGAGCAGACACTCTGTCACCCCAAAGCATGTTTGTGTGCACCTCCTTCTCTCCCTCGGTCCATCCTTCACTCCACACAGGTCCCTTTCTCTCCACCAGCATGAGCCACAGGTTCACAAAAGGAGACTGGAAAGGTGTCCATCTGCAGTCCAATAAGGTGGCATATTTACCTTGAGTAAGTGGCCTTTCAGTGAGAATGGCAAACTTTCCTTTGTGATGCAGATGCTACTTTGTCTCCATTGAGTCATAAACATCTCACTAGCTACCTTAGATGACTTTGAGTGTGTCCTCTGATTTTACACCACCTTTGCAGAAACTCAATTCAAACAGGCATGGATACTATTCTGTTTAGGTTGCAAAACTCTTCTCTCTCAATCTGAATTGAGTAAGGGATCCCTTAGGGCTCCTTTCAGTGGACTGTCTAGTCTGCACAGGGTCTGGGAGTCTTGGTGCTGTAGCCACTAAACATCAGAGAGGTTTTTTGAAAGCAAGAGAGAGAAGGAGAATGCATTTTTCTATTTCAGACCAGAAAGAAAAGGTTCAGAGAGTCCCCAGGTAAGAACAGAACAGAATTACATAAAGTTTTGTCTGATTGACATGAAATGAACATAAGGTAGTTTTACAACAGTAATTCACCTTTTAGAGAACCGCTTTTGTAAAAGGAATAGCTTCTATTTTTCTTCTTGTTAATGCCTTTAGGCAATTCCCGTGGATGGGAGCAGATCTCATTGTTTTTCAGTGCTGTGTGAATATTTGCTTTACAAGTAGTGCCCTTGTTAACACTGTGTGCAGTGGCCTTTTTAAATATGGTGTTTCTGCCTTCAGGGAAGGGAAAGGGGAAGGTAAACTATGCAGTGTTTTCAGATATTCTCTCATGCATGCTAATTTCAAATTGTGATTTACCTGTAATGTGTGTAACTTAGTCCTTGCAGTAAGCTAAGTGTTTGGTATAGGACTTTAGATAAAAAACAGCTTTTCTCTCTTGTGCTTGTATAGCTGAAAAAAAACATTACAAAAAAGAAAGTAGGTACAAATTTTGACTAGTACAAGTCAAGAAGTACAAGTGGAGAAGTAACAGTGCACAGGTACATATTCTACAGCTGTGTGCTTTACCTCATCACTGTTGGACATTCCCACTAAACATCTTCCAAGACCATGTCTGCTAGAGATGTACAGAAAGGCCATATTTTGGGGATAGTTATAGACTGTGTGAAATGGGCTCTGATGAACACCTGCTCCCAAACAAAACATTTCTTCCCTTATGTGACATTAAGTGAAACCCAAACACATAGTGTTTCTTGTATTTAATTGGCAAAGTAGGCTTACAGTGCATACATTGAATACTGGCCATATGCCATAAAAACTATGCTTACTTTGCAAAGAAAAATTAATATCAGAACTACTCCCAGTAGACCTCTTTCCTCCCCTCAACTCATTACAAAGCTCAGGCAGACAGGGACTATGGTGCTAGCAGATCAGAAATGCAGAGAAAATTCTTGTGCAAGATTTATACAACAGTTTTGAACATGTGATGCCCAAAACATGGGTGAAGATACTCCTCACAAATATGTGTGATGCCCTTGTCTCTTGAGATTTCTCTGAGAGCTGCAGATTATTCCCATTTCTAGTGATCAGTTCAGAGCTATTGCTGCTGTCCAAATCTCACTTACATCAGTTGGGAAATCATGGTTAACTTTGAAACTCCATGGTGTTCTGGTTTTGATTGAACTTCTGCCTAAAGAAACAGCAAGTGAGATTACTGAACAATATGGACAGCCTACAAGCCCAGTTGTTAGTGTATTCAATGTTCAATTTAAAACATTACAGTAGCCAGCAGGGTAGCAAATGGTGGGGTTTCTTTTTTTTTCAAAAATGTTGCAGATAATATTGCTGGTTTTCCCCTTCCAAATCAATGCACCAGCTTTCTGAGCTCAGGGACATCCTCAGGGTATTTGGCTCACAACTTGAAGTGTGTCCTTTATTAAAGGGTGGATAGGTTATCATCAGTGATAAGCTTAATATTGTTTGCATGTTGAGACTCACAAAGGCTTCAAAGTATGCATTAGCTGTACAGATGGAATTTGTTCACCCATATTGTTACATCCTAAGATATGGTATGACACAGCCTGTCATGTCAGGCATCTCCTTTACGATAATAATCTGGGCTCCTTTCAAACCAGCAGAGAAGGAAAGGCTCTTCCAAAAGGCAAATCTCCCCCATCCTAAGGGAGGGGAGATCCTCAAGGATGGTGGTCAAGCCTCTGACATCAAATATAGAGGACCCTTCACTGCTGAGCGGATGGCAGTCTGTAGGCCAGGCTTTTGTCAACATTGGGTGCAAAGTTCTGTTTGAACTGGTGCTAGCTGAAAGAGTGTCAGACTACTATTAAAACATGACCCCTTTTCCCACCCCTAGACCAGACATAAATTTATCCTGGTCTGAGAGGATATAAATCATGCTTTGAAGGGCCAGGAAAAAGGAATGTGTTATTAAGAGGAATCTGTAGCCCATGTTTGCATTTCATTAAGGCTAAAAGGCCCCAGTCAAGATCAGGGTTTGTTGAGATACGACACAATATGTGGATGCAAGTGAAAAACAGGAGGGAACTTCAGTTTTGGAAGAGGTCACCGGAGGCTTTTTCCTGGCCTGTTAGAGGAGAGCACCCCATACAAGCAAGGCAGCATGGAAGAAAGAGAAAGAAGGCAAGGTGGTGCACTATCCCAAGTACTGAGTGCTAAAAATGCATTTACCTGGAAGGTAATGTGAAATGCCTAGAAATGAAGTGTGACAGGGACTGTATCATACTATAGTTGAAAATGCATAAGTGGTATTTGTTCATAGTTGATCTGCTAAAACAATATTTTCTTCAGATTCAGTGAATGCAGGAAATGGTAGAATGTCACACATCACCTATTATAAGCATGCCACTTGGGTGCCTCTGTGTTAGAAAAGGTTTCAAATATCAGACAACTTTTCTGTAGGTGCTTGCAGCTTTCTAGTCAACTCCAGTGAAATCAGTCAATAGGTAGTAGCATTGTTTCACCTCAGGATATAAACTGTCTCTCAGAAACAAAAATACTAGGATGTTTTTTTATCACAGCGACAAAATTCCTAACTTCTATATGTCTGGAAATAAACAAATACCATGCAAGAATCTCCGCCACTTTTTACGGTTTGCAGGTTGTCTCTTCAGTTAGTTTCAGCCATTTAAAATTTATGGGCATATTGTCAATTCTAAGCTTCACCTGCACTCTGTGGACAGACACACCTGTGGACAGACTGTCACCACCAAAGGGGCTTATCCCTCTCCTTGGGGGGATAAGTTGAGTTGCTTTCTGTGAGCTTATGAAAAGCATATCCTTGACAGAAATTGCATTGGCAAATCCTAAGGCTGTGATTACTTATCCTTCCCTGGCAGCCTCCCTAAAGTTTGCTAAATAAACAATGCTCCTGCCTTCTCTAGGTATTCCCTAAATGCAGTAGGGAGTAAGCTGCAAAACACTATGGTCAGAGTGATACTTTCATTTAATAGCAATTTAGACACCTAATGGTATTTAGCAGCATTGGTGTCTCAAAGTCTCATGCTCATCTGAAGCAGATGAGCCCAACTGCAGGAGATGCTAGGCTGGCCTCTGGACCAAGGATTCCTGTGAACTCAATGGTGACAGTTGTATATGCACAGGAAGGAACAAAACCTCCAACCTCCCTGTTCTCTTCCTCCTACAGAGTCAACCCAGGGTAGCTACAGCTCTCATTTATGAGCAAGGAAAGAGACACTCAGAATTCAGCCATTCACCCTTTCCTTGGGGAGAAGGAAGTGGCTGGACTGAGGTCTTGAATAAGCACAGGGTCTCAGGTTAAGCTTCACTGAAAAATACCTGCTTCAAGGCAATACAAGGAGGAAATATCATCCAGGACCTCATTTTATTGGACACTATATCAGCAATCTGTAATGACTCTCACACCCCAAAATCACTTGAATGCAATTAATGGAATAAAAGTTACTTCACATAAATTATACATTTTCAAGGAAACACATATGAGTGTTGCAAAAGTTTTAGGCCATTTCATTGACAGGGGTAGGAAAACCCTCACTTCCTCCCAGGCTGAGTGTGGGGTTGTGTGTCTCTGAGGTATGTATTTAAACTCCACTCTCTCTGGCAATCAACAAAATACAGGGTCAAGTGATTAGTGCTTGTGGTAGCAGTAGATAGAGAGCTCAAAGGACTTGCCAGATACTCCCTAGCCTTACTTCTTCCCTCACATACAAGTACACTTACCAGTCAGAAAGAAAAACCGCCTCTGATCTGTGTTTTCATACTTATCTTTTGCAGCCACCTCCACATCTACAACTGGGACAAGTCATCTCACAAAATGTGACATAAAGCAGAAAGCCTTCTGTGTAAATGGGGGAGAGTGTTACATGGTTAAAGACCTCCCAAACCCCCCAAGATACCTGTGCAGGTAAGAAATCCTATGTGGTTCTTTTGTTGGAGCCATCAGGTCTCACAAATGTTTTTTTTCTTTAGAGGAGCACCTGAAAAATAACTTCTTCTGAACTTACATTTCTTCATTTTTTTAACCATGTGGATTTGGAAACAATGCCAAGAATAAGCTCTGTGTTCTACAGAGGCATGTGAAACAAAGCAGAGGCTAACTGAGAAATATTTCTACATGATGTTGGCACAGCATCCTCTATTTGTGTTTATATGGCACAAAGTAACACAACTGGAGCCTTATGTTAGAAAAAATGAAACAGACACTGTAAACTAAATATTCTACATTTAGGATAAAAAATGGGTATGGAAAACTGCATTGAATATTGCACTTCATATAGAAGAAACTGTTATTTTAATTGTCTGATGTAGTAACTAAACGGTTTCTGGTGAGACCAGATTCACAACTGTTGTTGTGTTTAATCGCATAAAAAACAACGAATGTCATGGTCATGGTGGAGGTTACTATTTTGTGTGCTGATCTTGATTCATGAAATCATATGAGCTTTGTTTAGTGGGGTGCTTCTGCACCTTTCTCAGGTCCTCGTTGTGCTGTATTGGTGTGCTGCAATAGTCCCTTGCATCAGAGAACATCCATCAAGAGCTGCAGCACTGGAATTTACCTCCTGTCTGGGAGCATGTCATGTAGCTTTTACTCCTGAAGATGAACTAGTCATAGGGACTTCATACTAGCTTAAGAGGAAACTCAACCTTTAAACCTTGGGAAGCACCCTTGGTAGTCAAGAAGGCTGAATGAAAAGGGTGCACTTTTGTGAGGATGTTACTGTTTTCAGACAAAGAGATAGTGGTTGGTGAAGACTGTCATCTGCTGTAACCACATAATTTTCCAGTCTCTTTGGACTAAAAATTAAAAAAGACTAATTGGTAAGATAGCTTTGGTAGGTGAGTTAGGTGAAGGTCTGCGATGCTTTCCTGAGGCCAGGAAGAAATTTTCTGCTTGTCTTTGTTGGTTTTTTGGGTTTTTGGTCTTCAGTTTTTTTTTAAGAAAAACAAACAAACAAAAGCTAACAAATCCCCACCAAACCTCACAATGTTCTGGATTACCTCTAAGTTTCCTCTTTTTTTTTTTTTTTGTAGAAAGATGTTACCTGCACATCATGAGCTTTGTTTTGATTTGGATTTTCATGGATTGCTGTACTGCTGAAAGCAATGAATGCTCCATTGAATTTTGGGATCATTTTTAGCTAAAGCAAATATGGAAAAGTTATATCTGCTGTGGGTTGGATTCTTTTTTGAGAAAAAGAAAGAAAGATTTGTGTTAAATTTACATGGTTGTTGTAAGCCAGCATTCAAGACGAGCAGTTTGCTATGACTCTCCAGAGCATATACAAGAGCCTGTGTGTTTCAACTTCCTATCCAAACACTGTTCAGAAAACTCCAGTGAATGGTAGAGCTGAGCATTGAGCAAGCTTGTTAATCATCAATATTGTCTTGGTAGTTTCAGAGGTATCCCATCTTCGCTGGTATGAAGACTACTTTATTAATTCAGACATCTGTGTATGTTCTGTAGTGATGTTATAGACTGGCTAATTTTTTAACAAAATGTCTTGGGAATATTTGAATAAAATGGGGGCTGGTTTTCCCTATTGTGGACAAGAAATAACCTTTAATTCTGGGGCTGTATTTCAAGGAAAAGGCAATTCCCAGATTTGGCAGATGTGCCTCTGCCTGGGTGGTCCAAGGCCTATTTGAAAAAAGCATCAGAGCCATAAACTTAGACAGGGTGAAACTCATTTACAATAAGGCAGTGGAGAAGGATTCTTACCTTGAGAACAGTCAGGCTATCTGAGAACAGCCACCACTATCTTGCAGGGCCATTTGCTATGCCCTCTAATACTTGCCAGAACAAAAATTTTATGTTGTGCAGTAAAACAATGCATTACAGCTATATAAGAAATAAAAGTGAGTACTTGAAAGTGGATTTAGTGATAAACTGAAGGGACAAAATACAGTTTTCTTCTCACTTCTTTAAAAATAAAGATATCCACTTTTTATTCTAACATTCCATGTTATCTAAAATAGGTATCTAACCACTACATATTGTCTTCATTGTTCTAAGAAAACAAGTCTACTCCTAGAACATGCTTGTGGAAACAGAATGCTTGAAATATGATACTTGCTTTTCATATTTCTGCCTCAGTAGCAAGTTCACATTTTTCCATATGGTCCATCTGTTGAGAGCAAAAACAAAATTTCTAAAGCATAAGCCATATCATTCTAAATTGGTTTTATCCCTAACCAAAAAAACATGACTCAGATTCAAAACAACCATGGAATTTTCCAAGTAATCTCTGGTTTTTTAAATCCCCTATTCTACTTAAAAAAAAAAAAAAAAAATCCTAAATTCATCCTTAGTTAAAATCTGGCTATATATTAAAAAAAATATTAAATGTGTAGTGATGATCCAGACAGGATCAGATCTTGCTCTTCTGGATACTGGTGTGAACTTCAAGAAAATTCCCTGCTTTCATGAGGTAACCATATGAAATGTTCAAGAAATGTGTGAAGACATAGTAAAGCACTGTACAGCTACATCTGTGGTAGCATGTATTTTCCCCACACATATTTTAATTAAGGTCCAAGACTGAGTAAAACACACTCAAAATAGGACAGATGAAATAGGAAGTTTTGACTACTTAAATAAACTAGTGTATAAAATTTTCAGAAGCTTCATAAAAACATGAGTCACATTTTGAAAACATCATAGACTTAAGAAGCCTGGATGTTACTGGCTTCCTATGAGACTGAGATCCCTAAGTCATTTCTGTTCTGTTGGAAATGCATCCCCAGGTTTACCAAAGGAAAAAGATTTCAATAAATGCAAAATTAAGACCAAAACTCCTAGCATTTCCTTCTTACTTGAAAAAAATCTATGTGAATATAAGATCTGTTAAAGTTTTGGAGTGTTCTTTTGAAGTATCATAGCATGAAGGTCTTGATAGTCTGACTAATTGATTTACGACTTGCAGACATCATCTTTTATAATGATTTTGTTATTACTGAAGAAATTAAATTTACAACAGGATTTCACTGGGTGAAAGTAATGCTACTGTCTTAAAAGAAGTGTGCTGCTGCTTTTGTTAACAGCAAAAGAGTGGATTATGTACTTTTTAATGATATAGCCATTTTCTACATCTGTCTCCATGTAAAGGCCTTTGTAGAATAGAAATAGGCAGAATTTTCTTCAGATCAGCAAGTTTGCAAGCAGAAGTTCCAGAAGTATTCATTCAAGAGACAGGATAGAAATACTAGTTCTTACTTAGGCCATGAAATGGATTACTAAGTAATGTTCTTTCCATGGGAAAAAAAAATTCTCTCCCAGAATGCATTTATTTGTAGGCAGTGAATGAAATGGAAATACGAACCATTCAGCCATTTCTCTCCTGATGAAAAACAGTCTGATGATACGTGTTCAGTGTTCTGAGAAGTGTCCACCAAACACATGCAAATGCTGCTCTTTGCAACTAGTGCATGTAGAAGGAAAAAAGCAATTGTTCTATTACGTGTGGTTCATTATTTTGGTTTTACCCAGTTAAAACAAAAAATAAATGGTTCAAGTAGCCTTTTTTTAAGGCAGAAAGGAAATTACAAGTCTCTCACAGCACAAACATATACATTTTGCTCTATGTTGTTTGACCTCAACTTTTGCTACTGTCCTAAAGGAAAATGGTACATGGACAATGATCTAGGAAAAAAAGCCACAACAAGAAATAATGTCTGAAAACTTTGAGTAGGAGAAGGTGTTTGGGAAAGGACACCATTGCAAGCTGATTGTAAAAGTACGGTCTACAGGAAGCAACCTTTCAAACTGGAAACAGTGCTGCACTGCACATCTGAGCAATAAAATGGCTTTAGCATTCACACATCATCATAAGTGGACAGGCTCATCTCAGCTTTCCTTTTTAGCACATGGCAAGTAAATTATGAAGAAATTTGAAAAAGAGGCTAGCACCATGTCATCAGCAGGAGAAAAAGAGTGGGAGATTCTTGCACAATGGCAAACTCGTGGAAAGCATCACAAAAACAGGCAACACAACTGAAATGTTTTCACAGGAGCATATATCAGGTCATTTCAGATTAATGCTGAGTAAGAGTGGAGAGAAGAAAGAAATAGAGCGAAGATTGAAATCTATAGATCCTTAGTATGGTGGACAGTCATTCACACTTAAGTCTGAAGCACAGGAAGCCTGCCTATGGTGACATTTTGGGAGCCTGAGCCCTGCTCAGCATGGAGAATGAAGGTGAAGAAAGAATTCATGAAGGCAGCAGCAGAAAAGATGAGCAAATCATAGAAGATAAATTCATTCTCTATGATCAAGGAGAAAGCTGCACTGAAGTTTTCTGTAGAAGAGCTTATGAACTGGAAGGACAGACAACTCGAGGCTGCAAATATTGAGAGTACTTCTGCCCTCTCATTTTACTTATTGTCTGGACTGATTTATTTTACCTTCTTGTGAGCCATGTTGAATATGGCTCAAACTCTTTCTGTTTGACTTTGTCTTCTGACCTTTTGGATTTTTGCAGCTTTTCGGAGATCGCCGTACTTGCTATTCCTCCTCAAAGCAAATTACCAGAAGACACAACATGCCATCATAGAAATAAGAAATAATGGTATTTTCATAGATTTTATTTGACTAATGAAAGCAACAGTGTAAATTGTTGTTATGCACTGCATTGCAAGTTTTAAAAAATAACTCAATCTGGGCCTTTCATGAGGTGGAATAAGCAGTGAGCTGGTACACATTTTTGCTAGTCATGATTCTTCTATCTTTTTCAAAATAGTCAAAAATACTTTTTTTTCTCAGATGGATTTTTGCTGTAAATTTTGCAAAGTTTTATCTTCTGGAAAGGTTACACTTTCTTGCCTCTCTTCTGATCATTTGTCACTAACATCCAACCAGGAGGTCACTTAATGCACTCGTACTCCATAGACCAGCAGATGTAAGTCTGTTAGTGCAGTGGTTTTGGTGTACTATTGCTTATCACGTTTTTGCCCTTTAGGTGCCAACCTGGATTCACTGGAGCAAGATGTACTGAAACTCTGCCCATGAAAATCCAAAACCAAGAAAGTATGTTAAAATAATCTGAATTTTGCTTTCTTCCCCAACTACAGCAACAAAATCAATAGTACTTGGTGTTTTCACAGTTCAGCTGGAACCGGCCACTTTACTCACTAGTTTATAACCTGATTTTCTGAAGTACAGTCTGTACACCATGGCATTATTGACCTCCAAAATATTTCTCGTTTGTGCAATTTTTGATCTTTCCATTCATTCACAGATGAATTTGTTTTGCACATGCTGTCAGTTTTCCTGTTTTGGAGACTGCTGCCAAGTGCAACCCTAAAAGACCAAACTCATGGAGATGAGTATGTACAGATCTTGTGTCCTTGCTGCCTTGTGGAAAGAGCATCCTAAAACCAATCTGGGTCTCTGGAATGGTGAATTTCTGTCTCAGATCTTGAAACACATGGATTGGTTTGGTTTTGGCTGGTTTTGCAGGGGGTATTTCTTTACATTTCCACAGAGCAAATGACTTGCTCTCAACATCCTGAGGTATTTTGACATGCTAAACCGAGATTCAGTTTCTGAAAGTGAACTCACCAAGTCATATCAGTTCACACTGAAGGAGCTTCTTTCTTAGCATATATTCACCTCTTCTCTTTTCTCTGTTTTTTTCTCTACCATTTTTTTTGTTTGTTTTTCCTCTCAGGTGCCCAAATGAATTTACTGGTGATCGCTGTCAAAACTACGTAATGGCCAGCTTCTACAGTACGTCCACTACTCTTCTGTCTGTGCCGCAGTAGAAGCATGCTCAGCTGGTGCTGCTTTCTTGTCGCTGCATCTTTCCTCCAATTTTTTTTTTTATCTGTAACTAGATTTGTTGCCTAAGGCCTAATACTGATTGTCTCTGCCTGTTGCATGAAAATTATAACAAAAAGCAATTGCAAATTATAATAGAAAGCAATCCTGAGATTGTTTGGCATTGAGGGTAGGGGGAAATGCAAGACTTAGGAATGCTGTGAAATTAACTCTGAATGTGTGATATGGAGTCCCTGGTGACATCAAGCAGAAAAAGAACAAAAATGAAATTTTGAAATTTTGCCATTTTATTTGCCACAAAAGGCTTATGAGTCATGATACAGGCCAGCACTCCCTCAACCAAAGGATGGGTATCTAGTCCTGTACTTATATATGACATTTAGAACTAGAGGTTAAAGGTAATTGAAGTGCTTACATTGTTTCTGCAGAGCACCTGCCAAACAGATCAAAATTTTCTTCCTTGTCCAAGCTTCAGTGGAGACAGCACAGAAAGAAAAGAAAAGAGATTACTTAAACAATGAGTTCTAATATGTTTTGGGTATATTGTGAGTAACAGGTGCAAGAGATCAAAGATTATTTGGCCAAATGAAAGTATCAGACATGCACATACACAGACTGCTAGAATCAACAGTGTAGTCACCTCCCATAAGGTTTCGTATGGAGAAATGGGCTAATTATTATCAATTGACAAGGATGTAGCAGAAGGTACACTATATATTTATTTTCTCTCATTGGTTATAGCAAAATGAAAGGTAACATACAAGAAAATTGCTTAGGTCTTACATTTAAATGCATATGTACTACTTACATTCAATTGTTCCTGGCATCAGAATATACTGTCATCTAAAAGCAGTGTTATAGAAACTGGTTTTTTAATGGATTACTTGCCAGCATAGAAAGACTATAGACCAGATTAATTTAATTTCCATTGGTATTAGGACAAAAAGCTGTAAGTATGTGCTGGGCATTTTGAAGCCTGAAGAGATGCATAGGTTTTCTCTTATACTGATGGATGAAAAACATCCATACATAATTCATACTTTCCATCATAGAAGCTACCCACATAAATCGCAAGAGTGCTGACTGGTGACTGGACCTTCCAACACTCAAGTATGCATTTTTTTGCCCTGCCTTAGAAACCTCATTAGTGTGAGTTATATTTAAATGCCTCTAGTAATGATGGCTTTAAATTTTTTTATGCTATTGTGGTATTTGTTTACCAAAAGTTAGATTTAAGTGGCCTTTTCTGTGGATTGTGGTGAAAAGTGCAGCTCAGATTTTCTGATCTTAGAATAATAATTTAAAAGGAGGTGGTGTAAAAAATATGAGATCCATTGTTTGCTGCTGAATTTTATCTGAAAACTGTAGAAGAATTGTATGTTGATTATAAATTCATTTTCCAGCCTAAGTGAAAAAAAGTTGAGGTGCATTTTCCCTCCTTTGTTTTTCAGTTTCCTAACCCTGGTTAGGATTTTTAAAGACACCAGGCTGAGATTGTTTGAAGTTGTCTCCATGGAAAAGGCATAGATGCCCTTGCCTTGCTGCAAGAGTTACACTTAGTTATTAGTACTTAAGTTGGTCAAGCACTTCCTGTCCTTGAAATGCAGAGGCAGGACAGCACACCTCTTCCTACCTTAGGTCACTCAGAGAGCCCCAGTCAATGGCTATGAGACTCTGGCACTTCTGCTTGCCCTGCATCTGCACCACAACATCTGATTTCTTATACTGCTTAAGATCTTGAAATGACACTTTTGGAAAGGGTCCACTGAGGGCACATTTATATTTAACTAAAAAAAAAAAAATTCAATGAAGAAGCATTTATATGACTTTTTATTTGTCTTTTACCCAAAGCAGACCAGAGCATATTATTTAACAGAGGACTTAAGAAAGTCTTCTAAAGGCAAATGTTGCATCTGGGACTTAAAGCCAAGCTCATATTTTGCACCAAGGGTTGTGGATGATTAACTTAGTTCTGTGGATGCAGCTTTTGCATAGTACAGAGCAAAGTGAGATGCTAAACAGCATAAGTGCTAGTAGGAAACAGAAATGTATGTGTGAACCATACAGCTATCTAATTTCACTTGCTTTCAGGAGGGTGTTTCTTTGGAAAGAAAGAAAGAGTCAGTGGGGTTCCAAGCCAAGTTTGCCTACCAATGAGCTGTTAGTGTCTTAATTTGGTTGTTAAAGAAATTTTTTTTCAGAAATCTCCCCTGAAGTTGGTATTTGAGAGTCCTGAAGTTACTGGGCTGAGGACGTTTTGCCAGGTCAGAACAAGGCACCAGTGAGCATTCTGGAAATGCCCTGTCCCACCAGAGTGAAAGGCTAACTTGACTCATCTCAGAAGCCTGGCTAGCAGACCCTGTAGTGTCCTTTCCTTGAGCATAGCAGTCACAACTGCTACCAGGTGTGCTACCCTGGATTTTTTCTGTGACTGCTTTGACTTTGAGACTCATGATCCACCACTGGTCCATAAGACAGCAGAAGGCAGTCCACAAATTGTTGCAAAAATACATCAGTTCCATGCATTTTCTGTCTGAATGTTTGCACATTTTCTCCCTTGAAGTCAAGGGAGACCAAGGCAAATGGAGGAGAGCAAAAGGCAAATGGAGGAGAGCAAAAGTAATGAGTTAACATTAAAAGTTTAGGGTAATTTTCATGTAGTTAGGCAAGAGAACTCTTATAGCAACACTGTGCAGAATGATGCCTAGGATAAGAAATAGTGATAAAGCCATGAATAAATAGAAGGTTGAGGGAACCTCTCTAGAGTTTAATCACAGGTAAACCCCTTTGTCCTCTCAAATGCCCCAGATGGACCAAGGACCCCACTCAAAGGGACTTGCTTACTTCACTAGTTTACAATTATATATGAATTGTGAATTTAGAACTGGCCAGGGGCAGGGTGTGGCCCTTCTTAGGGATCACCTGAACATGGTCCATGCCATCCTTCAGCATGAGGCATCAGTTTAAACAGTGTCCATTTCAGCTCTCACATCCCTGATGAGCAAGAGGGACAGTACCAAGAGGGGCAGAAGGAATTTTCTTTTTAGATGATAATGGCCCTTGCCTCATATTGTCACAGTGAACCTGGCTGAAGCATTAAAGGGGGCAAGAGAAAAGCTCTGATGTTCTAGAAATATGACCAAAACTGCAGTTACTGTGTGATGGCCTAATTTTTCAGCCTTTTCATATAAATTACAGGTCTTCAAAAGTATGCCTTTAGCTATTCTACTACTTCACTATTTCTCATTTTCTACATATTTCTCAAGTAGGCGCATCTGCATGAGAGTAGCAGACAATCAATCTCACCTGAAATTTTAATTTTCTAAAGCCGCTGAGCACCCTAAATTGTACATTCTATGTGCTGAGATCAAGACTCCTAAATGAACAAGCAGATTTGAAAAATGCCATTGTCCATCTTTTGCTCAGAATTTAAAAAGACAGGTTTTCACTATAAATTGCTCAGTTAATTTTCACTAAGTGCTAAAATTGCTATGATAGGATACTTCAATTATGAAAGGACATGCTCTTGAGATTTGAACCAATTGCCACTTTTACAGGAGCCATGAGACTTAACACATCAAGTTCAAAACCAATTTTGCAACCTGAGCACTATTGAAATGAACCAGATTTTGGATCCAAAGTGGAATCTAAATGTCACAAAGAGACTGTATCCCAGTCCCTCAAATAGAAACAGCTAACATACAGGGGGTCTGCTCTGTGATAGTTTAGGAGATTTGAGTTTGTTTTTAATTGAAATTGCGTGAAGAAGAATTTATAATTTTTTAGCATTTTTATTACCCACAGAAAGAAACACGACACTTTGGTGCTTCAGAGTTGAAATTGGTCTTCCTGAACCTCTCTGCTGTTTCACTTGATCCTACTGGGTCCTTTCTTTGCCAGGTGCAAGTTCTCTACAAAAACCTGAGGTAGTGCTCACCCCTCACTGGGCAGCACCATGTCTCCAGGCTACCCACCCACCTGAATCCATACAGCAGCCACCCCAAAGTCTTGAGTGCCCAGCAGCTGTGGCACACCACTCATAAACAGAGCATGCAGTTCTGGAGGATTCTGTTCTGCATTTCCCAGCACCATCCTCTGGTTCTGTACAGGCTACAATATATCAAACAAGTTGTAGTTTTAAATAACTTTGGTGAAAAAAAAATTGCTTCCTAAGCATTTTTTCCCACAAGACTGTCATGTCCCCCCAGTCATGACCAGAATGAAAACTGAGTTGTTAAAAATAATTTATTGTATTTATTCTTAGAGCACCTAGAGACAAATACTCGATAGAAGCCACACTGCATGTAAAAAGTGTGCAAAAATATCAGGCTAAGTAGGAAAATATCAAAAATAACCACCTGTTTATAAAATGAGAAGTGTTGGGATGTTCTGCTTTTCAGATTTAGGGCATATAAGTGGGAATAGATAAGTAGATAAGTCTGAGCTACATAACATCTAGGTTTGAATAAGCAATGCATGTTTCTTCAGCATGTTTTCTTGTTAGGCCTTCCAGACAGAACATATTCCGATTTTAAATACCAACTCCCTATTGAATTATATGAAATAGAAACTGCATGATATGAATGACTTCCCTAAAATTAAATTACCTTCAAACTAGGTGTCTTACCTATAAGCAAGCATAATTACAGCAATATATGTGCATGGGCATGTCATTCATTTTACTGAAGATTTAATCAAGCTTTCTATGCAACTAATGCATATCATTAGCAGAGGTCAGGTAGGCATGTAATACTGGCTCTTTAGGAAGACACCTGGATGGATTCCAACTTACTTAACCCTTAAAATGTTACTGATTGGCAACAAAGAATTGACATTCCCCATGTGTGCAAACTACATTAAAAAAATCCATTTGCTGTGAAAATTACCATTGGATATAAACTTCACAGCACACAAGAACAAAAAAAGGCAAGACCTACCATGGCTGTGGTGTTGGCCCCATGGGAAGGGTCTCCTAGGTTACCAGCTGGGGGAAAACCTGTGTTCCTCTTGACCCACAGGTGCTGGGGCCTGGGAGTGCTGATTTAGGCATGTAGCTTGTGTAAAGGGATCAGGCCCTGCACCCCAGGGTCCATCCATCTGGTCAACAAGTTGTTCTGCCAAGGCAGCACTGTGCAAAGACAGGGAAAAGGGGTTGGCTCCTCATTTTCCAGAAGATAGAGGCCTGCTGCAGTCAACTTGCAAAGCAGAGGACTCCCACTACTGAGTAATCAGTGCCAGCCACCCCCAGGTCACAACCTTCAAGAGCAAGGGTATGCATTCCGGGCACAGAAGCAGGGTCAGAAGGGAGAGCAATGCACAACCCATTTACAATGGTATGCTGCCCTTTGTAGAGTATCCCTTTGCTGTCATGTTCCTGTGTGAAAACAATCAGCCATTGTACATGGCATCCTCAGGTCACAGCCCTGTTCATCTCAGTAAGATCTTTAAGGGTTAATGGTTCCTGTTACATTCGCTGGGCTGTGGCTGTTCAGATGCTCCATGTATACATATTTTTGTGTATAAGCTTTGCAGAAGGTCTGGTCACAGATCTAAAAAAGGTGCACTTGAACGCTGCCCAGATAACCATGTGCCCTTTGTCCTGTTTCATGTGCAGACACAGAATAGCTGTAATTCTCATATGTAATTTATTTTTAAGTACAGTGTATTGCTCTTTTCTGAAACATTTTCCTTTTTTTTTTTCTTTTTTTGACAACTTTCTGCATTGGCAGAGCATCTTGGGATTGAATTTATGGGTATGGACCAATCATTCCTTTTAGCCTGCAGATTCTAGACCCTGAGACATAAATTCCTTTTTATTTTTTTTCCACTTCCCCTTTTCAATTCCTAACCAATTTCTTTATGCTTTAAAAGGGATCATACAGCTATAACAGCCGTTGTCAAAGTGTTAGCAGAGATCAGTTCACTAAAATGGTCATCAAAATATCAATAGGATATTCCAGACTTAAGGAGTTCTAGGAATTACTGGAGTGATCATAACATAGTCTATATTCCTTTTTCTGCTGTATAGTTTTGACTAGTTTTGACATCTGCTTTTGGTGAGTTTTTCTTGGGTTGCTAGGTTTTCTAAACACTGTAAGTGTTAAGCAAAATGTCTAACTAGTATATTAAAAGGGAGAAACTGTTATGGCCACTTAAAAGTATGCAAATTGGCAATGTTGAGCTCTGATTTCCAAGTAACATTTTATGTCTAAACCCACATCTTGGTGGTTACACATCATGTGTAAATCAGTTCCCTACACATATCTGTAAATGATATGCATATGCATATATTCCTTTCCATGTCTGTAAATTCAAAGTGGACTGAAAGTTATTTAGGAATTTAAGTAAAAGTTTACAGCTAGACTCCAGATCCTCAAGTCAGCAAATATATTCAATATTTCTATAACTAAACTCAACAAGAACATTGGCAGTGGGTACTATATTCACACTTCAGCTTTAAATATAATAGAAATAGATTTTTAAAGTGTTATTCATTAATAGACTGTACTTATCTGAATAGCTATTTGTATTCAGAGGTAAAAATAAAAAAAATTCTTGAATAGGCTAACTTGAAATTCAGGTCAGTTTTAGACTGGAATCTCATATAATTATTGATAAATTAAAAGAAAAAAAAGGAAAAAAAAAACAGATGCTGAGGCAGTTTTTGTTCATGTTCTTATTAAAAATGCCCCCACAAAATGTCATTAGCTTAAGCTAATGTGGAAAACCCATTACAAGCCCAAATTTAAAAAATTACTCACAACCCAGCTTATTTTTGTTTTTATTATTATCCTAAGTTAGCATTAATTCCCACTCATACGCATTGGATTGGAGTGGAAGATGTATGGCTACATTAACATATGAGGAGTTAAATTAAAATCCTTTAAAAAACTGGCGTGCAAATTTTGCTTTATATATGAAATTACATTAACAGAACAACCTCTTGGAATTAAATTCTATTAAAAATCGCCAGAGATATGTAAGAAGAAAAACTTTAAAACAGAGCAAATTTAATACTTCATATATAATCAGTTACGTATAAATTAGAGTGATGTGAAATTAATTGCATAATATGCATATTTGAAAGGCTGCTTATGTAATACCTTGACTTAAGTCTTACGTTGATTTGATTTTCCTAGCATTCTGTAGGGTAAAAAAAAGTATTGCAATTATTTTTAATACTTAACAGGCTAAAATCTTTCCTAAATTCTCACTGCATATAAAATCCTTTACAGACTTTCCTGCAAGGCTGCTATAATTTTTTTTCAAGATAGTTTAATGTCATCATATGTTATTTAGCTGGGAGTCATTAACTGACTCCATAAACATTAGCAATGGTCAGAGACAGAACAGAAGGCAGTTTTGTGGCAAGATGTAGTATAACCGCAAGTGCTCCACAGGAGTTCTTCGCAAAACTCTTCTTGGCCTTAAACAGATTCCAAGGCTTGTCTTTGAGGTACCATGCCATCTGCAAAGTCTTAACCAGGATCCCAGTCCTGTCCCAGCTGCCACCATCCCCTGTCACCCACACTGGCCCCTGCAGAACACCTGGGCATCCCTTATTTGGCCCTGGCTGTCCCCTGTCAGCCAGGAGCACAGCCAGGTTTACATGAGAGCTTGCTGGTTTGCTGGGCATGACATGCCCACATGCGTGTGCTTTCCTACGCAGAACTTGCCCCTGGAGTTTGAGGGAGGGCATGGTAGCACCACCATTCATGCACACCATGTCAAGCTGCATTGTCCTTAGGGCCTTGTTTCAAAGGGCACAGGAGGGAACTAAGGTTGTGAAAACAGATCTAGGGATTTAATTTCCCACACCTGTCAAGACCTATAGTCCCAGCAGACTTGCTGGTGCTAGGAGCATTGCTCAGGGCTGCACCCACAGCCCTGCTCCCTCTCTGCATCCCCCCTCCCCTGCAGTGAGTAAGCACTCAGAAAGTCCCACACATAAGCAATGAGCTTCAGCCCACTGACAAACTCAGTCAGACCATCACCAGCCAGCTGCCCACCTCATTTGCAACAGCCTCAGCCTGCAGCAAACCTCCTGGAGTCAGTGCAATTTCTCCTTCAGTACAAAAACTGAGCAGAGTGTCCACTGTTAATGTTCTACTTCCTCTTCCTTGTGCTCCAAAAAAATAAACCCAGGTTGATATGTCATTATTCATTTTGCTTTCATAAGCTAACAGCTGACAGCATGACAGTAAAAAAATAATAATAATTCAAAGCATTTCAAATTAGCCCCTAAACTGCTTAGGACAATTCTCCTGTTTCCTGTGACATCCTTGTAATACACCATTTCCATGGCTAACTAATAAGCGCTTTCAGAAGGGAAAGGGGAAGGGGATCCAGTGCCACTAACTAGCCTAGGTGAGGAGTTATGCTGTATGAGAAATCCCTTCTCACTCTGCTTCAACCTTTTTTTTTGGTCACCAAGCATTTCTTCTCTCTGTTTTTTTTTCCAGTACCCTTTTTTCCTGTCTTTCCTTATATTTCACCTCCCTCTTTTTCTTTGTCATAGTTTGATTTGGTTGGAGTTTCAGCCATTTCTTCCTTCCCTTTTCTGATTTTCTGTTCTTGAAGTTATATTTACTTTACTTTAATAAGTTTTTGCAGCATCCTAGTTTTACCACACTCTTTTCTTCTCTCCTCTTCCCCCATCTTTGTTAATAATTAGTGCTATTAATTTTGTCTGACAGTGCTCATGACCTGTTTGCTGGTGTTTGATTTACAGTGGGTTTGGCTTGTAAGACAAACTTGTTCCATGGTGTGGTGCATTGTATGAGAGAAATTAAGATTTATTTTGGCTTTTTGGTTTGTTGCATGGAGTATTTGCCACTTGTCCACAGCAACTTTAAAACAAAATTAGACAAGCTCAGGAAACACGATAGAGGGAAGTCTGCTCCCTGTTCAGTAAGGAGTATTTTCCCCTGAACTGGTGTGTCATTTATGACAGCATATCATTTGGACAGTGATTATGCATCTCTGTACCAGCCAGATGTAAGTCCTTTCCAGCAGGAATAATGCTGACATTTATCCCAAAGGTAGTGCAAAGCTGTGCAGCTCTAATTCATTCATTTATTTTTAATCACCTGCTGGTATTCTGACTGTGGTCAATATAGCAGATCACTATTGGTCTGTCTGCTTAATCAAAAATAAGACTTGAGTAAAGCTAGACATCCATTTTTGTCTTAAAAGTGGGAACACAAATCCACATCTGTAAAGCGGCAACACAGAGTGTGCCTCTGTTTCAGAGCTCCTTACGTAACATTTCCCCAGCAGAGGACTCAGCAATGCTCTCTGCCAAGCATGAGAAAGGCTGGAAAGCATCAGTAGCTCCAGCCCAAACATTAGCAGTGCTACTAACACCTTTATAAAAGTGAAATGTGAATGAGATCAGTAATAAGTTGTCATCACTGAGCAAACTGCCACCGTAGATAGAGTTCCTGTGTTGGTCACAAAGGGATACAAGTTGAAACTCTGCATTTTTCTCACACAAGGCACTGCTGGTTATTGATATTGCTGTGTTTTAGGAGGAGCACTGGAGAAAGAGTCTGAATTTTACAACCAGAGCTCAAAACATGTCTTCATTTCCATTGGTGATATAATTACAAGCCAAACTCATGTCTCAAATGTACAAGAGTATTTTAAAATTTCTCCTGTAAAGACAGCTGAGATATAAATTGACATGGGACCAGAGGGATATTGGATGTGAAAACAAACCAAAAAATATAATAAGAAAATAAATTTCTCATAAGACCTGTAAAAATGGTTTTCATTCCAGCTGTCTTTGCAAAACTTCCAAAGCATTTGCAAATTTTTGTTATTACCTTACCACACTGCATTTTTATTTCCAGCAAATGCTGTGTTTGTCAACTAAGAGGTTGTTTCTTAAATATTATTCTTGTTGGCTTAAAAAAAAAAAGTGACTTTTGACTGTAATTCTGTAATTGTTCTCATCCCCAGTATTGTGTTAATAGTTTGTGGTATAGTCCTGTTCTCCTTGCAGTCAATAATGAGTCTGCCTGAAATGTGGTGGCTGTGTCTCGGTGTGGCTGTGTGAATCTGTGCACTGGTTTGTAGCATGAGAGCTGTTGACTGTGTGCTCCTTGCCTAGCCATCCTCCATGTTGTGACTTTCTCTGTTTTTGTCCCTTTCTAGAAGCTGAGGAACTGTACCAGAAACGGGTGCTGACCATAACTGGCATTTGCATTGCTCTTCTAGTGGTTGGCATCATGTGTGTGGTGGCCTACTGCAAAACCAAGTAAACTTTTCTCTTCTATTTTGTATCTGTGTTGTTAGTCAGGGTCTTCCCAGTTGACTGTAGCTTCTCTGGGCATAAGGTTGTATCTGTGCTTCCGTAGAGGTGAGCTCAAGAGACAAACTTCTGACCACGGTGCTCTGGTCCAAGCCAGATGAATGGGAGTCTCCATGTCCATCAGCAGTGTAAAATTAAGAGAGCTATCTGAAAGATTTCTCAGTCTTCAAATGTAATTTGCAATTTTTTGTCTTTTTTTGTTTGTTTTCTTTTCTGTCACCCATTTCAGCTGGTTTCCCCAGTTGAAAAGAAATGAACTCCAACCCTGGAATCATGTTGCTTTTTAGCAGTGAATTTTATAAGCCTAATTTGTTTGTACTTAGGATACAATTAATGATGCTAAAAGTTACTATATACCAAAGGCCAAAAAATTGAACACAAAAGTGCTCTCAATGCAAAAGTAGGCATTTAAATGCGTCCTGTGAGTCTCTAAAGTACTCGGGGTGACTCTCAAACATTCATGAGGCACTCTGGACTATAAATTACACAGAACATCAGCAGAATTTCTGCTGCCAAAACTTCTGTCTACCCTTATAAATCTCCCCACTAAAACACAGAAAGCCCTTATCATAAATATTCCACATTTGTATAAACCTGATTTACGGTTTCAAGGCCTGATTGGCAGTTGGTTTTTGTTGTAAGTCCCACCAATAATGGATGTGTTAAAAGTGGGGGAGGAAGGAGATCATTTATCCCTCTCAGTGAGAGTCCATTCACATACACACAACTGCTCCCACCTATAACCTTGTGCCAGTGGTCAGTGGGGAACAGCTGAAGCAGTAATAAAAAATCAGATCAATTACTGCTTTTAGAAATCACATCCCCATGTATTTCAACAAACATTAGGATTCTGAAGTATGATTTTATGTATAAAGAGCTCACAGAATCCATCAGGGGTCTGGATGCCTTTTTTGGCCCCAGACATCAGCAATCACTGTGAACCAAAAGTTAACTGTTTTCAAAAACATGATGATGAGAGTGCCTTGCCAGGACATGGCCCTCCAAATGCAGTAGTGATGCCAGACTGGTATCTGTGAGGTGATTTGCATGTGCTCTTTTCCATAAAGAGGGTAAAACTCAGAAACCAGGAGAAATCTTGGAATGGTGTTAGGAGAAAAACCAATGGAATAATCTAATAGCTTAGATTTTATTGCTCTCCTTGCAAGAAATACTGCTACTAAATTGCCAAAGCATTAGCTTCAGACACTGAGTCTTAATTCAGAGGCAAATAATTTACATGAAGATAAAAGCTTCTTAAGTACACTAGCTTACCCATTATTCTCTCATCTCCATTTTGTACGGTAGAGTTTCCTTCTCAGTGTCCATCTAGAGTGTCTAGAGTGTCCATCTCCATTTTGTAGAGTGTCCTTTTACTACAGGACAAACAGCACAGATAAAAGCATGCAAATTCAAATACACTGGTCACTGAAGGTGGGAATAATGCAGATTTCTAGGGACAGATTCCCAGGTTACATGTGCCAGGATTTCAGTCCTGTAGATGACAAACTCAGACTTCTTCTAGAACTCACTTTCTCTACCATGTTAAGGAATTCAGATTGTTCTAATCTCACAAGGTCTCCAGACCGTCATGAAAGGGAGCTGTGAAATCAAGTTAAAACCTTGCTTGAGTGTTGCTTCTCAACTCAACAGGTTTTTGGGTAGCTCAAATATCTCCTGGCACTGCTCTGTCTATACACCTTAACTGCTTACATGTCCTAAGATGATTATCCTCAAAGCATGAAATCCACATGAACCACAGGGTGTATTCTTCTGAGACCAGGAACATTTCCAAGACTGATGTATCTGCACATGCCATTCATGTGATGTGATATAAATTAAGCATTTTCCACTATCCAGACACATACACACAGAGAAAATATGCTGTATGTCAAATCACGTTTTCATTGTCTTTAGCCTTTCATGACTATCAAGCTTCAACATATTTATTGCCCTCCCTCACTCCTCCTTTTTTATAAAGCTTGGAATAGTCCCCTTGAGTTCAAAACAGGATTGAAAATAGTTATCTCTTACACTGTCCTACCCTGCCATCACTATCTGCACTTCTGCATCAGCTTAGTATTTTAGCTTTTGCCAGAGCCAAAGTCATATGCATTCCAGAGTGTGTTGAAGCCTGCATACTCCCTTCACTGCCCTGGATTCTGTGACAGTGTGGTGGAAGTTCTCCAATGTAATGAGACAAAACTGGGTAATACTTATAAATTAATAGCCCTTTCTCTGGTTATTTATTTTGGTGTTTTAATTAGTGTGTTCTGCATAGCCAGGTTTTACTATGCCATAAGTTTTGCTGCTGACAGCTTGTAATGATCTTCTGAAAAGTTCTTCTGAGGAGAGCTGGAAGGATTACAGAATCACAGAATCATCTAGGTTGGAAAAAACCTGTGAGATTGTGTCCAACCTTTGAATGACCACCACCTTATCAGCTAGACCATGGCACTAAGTGACGTGACCAGTCATTTTTTGAACAACCCCAGGGAGGGTGAATCCACCACCCCTCTGAGCAGTCCGTTCCAATGCTTAATAACCCTTTACATGAAGAAATTCTTCCTGATGTCCAACCTGAACCTCTCCTGGCTCAGCATGAGATCATTTCTTCTTGTCCTGTTGCTACTTGCCTGAGAGAAGAGGTTAACCCTCACCTGGCTACAGCCTTCTTTCAGGCAGTTGTAGAGAGTGATAAGGTAACCCTGAGCCTCCTTTTCTCCAGGCTGATCAACCTCAGCTCCCACAGCCACTCCTCATAGGACTTATATGTTGTTAGCAAGTGGGGAAACAGCAGCTAAGGACAGGAGACAGTAAAAGCATCAAAGTCAGTCAGAGACCATGTCATTAATTCTACTAAGTGCATTAGCACCCATGGCATCCACCTGATAATCATTAGGCTTCAGAGCAAATCTGATGTTGCTGAAACAAAACCTTCCAGAGCTGCCAGGAAATCTGCAGGCTCAGGCCTATGCCATATACGCTTACTTTGGATTTCTGAGGCTTCATCTGCATTCTTCTACAACACATGTATTTGAGGTGCACTGTTGAGGTAGGGGATGAATCGCACCAAAAAATGTGTAACTGCCACATCATAAAGACCATGTTCCAGTGTCTGCAAACAAGCCTTGAGGCACAGACACCTTGGCTCCCTGTGGTGAACAGAGAGATGTAACTTGATGGGCTGTCAGAAGCTTCGCCTTGTGAGGGTGTCAAGGTGTCTGGATTAAAATCTCTCCCCACTTCCTTCTGACAGCAGAAAATTCTCCTCCTAAGACAGAGCACTGCTTAGAAATGGCTTCCCTTTTGCTCTCACTTATTCCTGTCCCCCTTTGTCCTGCTGACTCCTGGAAAGGATCCCAAATATCCTTCCGTTTGTGCAGGTCCCCACAGTTCCAGCTGCAATTAGACCTGTGGTTTTCAGAGTTACTCTGAGCTCTAGCAGCAGTGGAGAAAATTCTGGTGAAAAAAGTGATGTTACATTATTATCATCAATATGCTGAAAGGTACAGCTGCTTTCCTTTTGTCTGTTAAAATTGTTTCTGTGTTTCATGCACAGGAAACAGAGGAAAAAGTTGCATGACCGCCTTCGGCAGAGCCTGCACTCAGAAAGAAATAACGTGATGAACATGGCCAATGGGCCGCACCACCCCAATCCACCGCCAGATAACGTCCAGCTTGTGAATGTAGGTTTCACTGTACACGTTTCAGCCTAGGCTGACAGTGCCACAGGAAAGCTCACCCCACAGCTTTTAAACATCTACCTGCTGCAGGCTGGTGAATGATTTCTCTTCGCTTTCTCCACACATAAAAAATTGCTATCTCAAACTGCTGCCGTCTTATCCATCAGAGAATAGTATTTTTGGTGTATCTGATGGTAATGGGAGGTTGCTTTTCCACATGTCTTTCTATTGGGACTTCTCGTTCCCTTGTTAACTACATTTTTATAGCTTGATTGAGATGCAGGCCTTTGCTACTTTCCCCATTTATCTCCTCCTATTTTGAGTCTAGATGGGCTATGTACGCAGGGGTGTACATGAATGTGCTCAAGTGTGTCAGTATGGTTTCTGCATGTATTTAAGTGACAAAATTTGTGCTTTGGAACATGAAAAAGGCTGAAATCTGGGAAGGAGAGATTGGGAATTATGTCTACAAATATGCTGTGAATTGCAGTTTGTAAACCTGAGGTTTGTCTGGGCTTTTTCAGCAGTACGTTTCAAAAAATGTAATCTCCAGTGAGCATGTCATCGAGAAAGAAACAGAGACCTCGTTTTCTACAAGCCACTACACCTCAACAACACATCACTCCGTGACAGTGACTCAGACACCTAGCCACAGGTACTGGAGGGGGAAGGCAAATAACAGCTGTAATATCTATCTGTTGCTGTTACAAAATCAAAGAGATGTGTAAAACAACAAACCAGTGAAGACCTATGCCCCCTTCATAGTGTTTTCATTTTAAGACTAAAATGTTTGATGTCCTATCACCTAAGTAATTATCTTCCCAGGAATTTATTATCTGACTGGCATTCCAACACTTTCACACTGAATTTTAGTATATGCAAATTGCTAAATCAGTGACAGTTCTGATGACTGGAAAGCCCTCCTTCCCTCTCCTTTTATTTATACATGCAAAATCACCTTGATGTGATTTTGATGTTTATGTGGATTCATAGAGTTCACTAAACTCTGCAGCTCCAGTTACCAACCCAAAGTTTGTGCTGCAGATCCTGTGTGACAACAGAGCCCCTCCTTTTCTTGGGTAAATTTCTGCTCATATGCAGTTACCACCAAAGCCCACTCTCACATTCCCCCTTTCTCTTTTCCTGGTTGCTGCTCTCCAGCTGGAGTAATGGCCACACTGAAAGCATCCTCTCTGAAAGCCACTCGGTGCTTGTCAGCTCCTCCATGGAGAATAGCAGGCACGCCAGCCCAGCAGGGCCCCGGGGCCGTCTCAACGGCATCGGCGGGCCACGGGAAGGCAACAGCTTCCTCCGGCATGCGAGAGAGACCCCTGGTTCCTACCGAGACTCTCCTCACAGTGAAAGGTAGGACACACTGCCTCATTGCTTTCAGCTGGCAAGACCTGGTGTTTTCCCAGATGGTTTCAAAGCTTGGCAACACAGGAGAAAATGCAAAAGTGCAGCTGTTCTTGGAGGGCATAGATCTCCTTATTCATAAAGGTGGAGAGCTGAGTAGTAGTTTAAAGTCCACCAAAAGCATTTCTTCCCTTCTTGCCTCTGCTGGATTTAGTCCTATTAGCCAGCAGTTCACACTTGGGAAAGCTCAATTGGAGTAATTAGTCAGAAAGTTCCATTGAAAAATATAAACAGAATTTTGCCTAATTACCAATTTCTTAGAAGATGCAAGTGAGAAGACTGAGAGATTTTGCAGTGAGAAAGTAATGTTTTGATGCACAGGAGGAGGAGGAGGGCACTAAGAACTCCTAGGCAGTATAGAAATTATGCCACCACCTACTTTCTGGAGTGTTCCAGCTCCAAAACTCCCCTTAACCCTTTATTAAATAAAAGCAAGGAACACAAAGTGCAAGCCAGAAGGACTCAGGTCATTATTAAATCATGAATAGTTATAAATAAACCTGGCCAAGTAGTTTTTTTCCAACCAAGTAATTTTTTTCCCTGAAAAGGTTGGTTCATCAGCTCCTAAGGTCTGCCTAGAAGTACATCAGTCACAAAAAAACTTTAATTGAAAAAATCCTGCTCAGGTTTAGGCTAGCATTTTAGTTCAAGATGGCCCCAGAATAGCAATAGAAAGACTGAGAAGAAACAAGACATTTGAAAAGAGCTTTTCTCCCTGGAATCATAGGCAGAAGGAAAAGAAAACAAAAGGTTATGGACAGTTCTCTGAGGATTTTGAAATCACAAGGGATTTGGCCTTGTGGAGTGTCCATGATGTCAAAAATACAGCCAGGCAATCCCCAAGGAGACTGAGTTGTGTAGGAGACAAATTGTGGTTTTCAGAAAAAGAATGCGCAAGTACGGCAAATGCCATTTCTGTGGTACTCCCTCTGCCACACAAACAACTGCTAAGCAGCAAGAAGAGGGCCCATTGAAGAAGGACCCTGAGTGTTGTACCACCAAGCATAATAAACTACCCTCTCATTAAAAATTATGTGTTATTTACCATGGAATTTAATTTGAACATACGTGGCTCATATGACATAAACAGCTATGGCTCCAATCCAGCAGAGCACTTTGACAAGATTATCTTTTAATTGTGCAAGTAGGCCCACTGAAATCAGCAAGATTACTCACATGGGTAGAGCTCAGCATGTGCTTAAGTGCTTTGCTGGATCAGGACCTGTAACAGTAAATACCATGTTGTCTCCTGCCTGGGAACTGAGCAGGATGCACGGCAATGCGCCTGACAATGGTGAGTAGTACAGCTTAGTATATTTGGGCATCTGCATGTGAGAAGTGAAGACCATTCTTGCTATCTGCCTGCATTGCATGGGACACCCAAAGCATCATTCTAACACGAACTGTTTAGATTTACATTGGGGGGGGGCAGTGCTGGGGGAGAGGGGAGACCATATTCCTTTTTTTTTCTCTTGAGAAGAAAGAAGGCATTTAATCAATTATTTTGTCTCTTGAAGGTTGTACTATAGGTCAATAGCAGCAACATTTCTGTGATAATTCATCAGGCATTGACAGCCTAGCCTGTGCCTGAAGCAATCACAAATTTGCTACATGGGAGATGATAGTTCCCTGGGCATTAATTGCAGGCCTCATATTTTTTTAGCAAGCAGGAAATACACTGCCAATTGTTGCTGAGATTGCTTGTGTATATAAGGGAGAAAGTGAGAGTTATTTGGAACTAAAAATTACTCAGAAACATAAAGGAATGTAGGAGCTGACAAATTACTTCCTGAAGCCATCAAATGTTGCTGTACTGTGAATTGGTAAACCAAGGTTTTACTCCCTCAATTTTCAAATTAAATTGAACAGGCATTACAAGGGGTTGTTTTGCCTCACCCCATACATTTCCTGGATCCCATGCCCTGCCACCTGTGTACACAAGCAGAGGGCACAAGCAGTTTTATCTTGGATGCCCTTAGCTGCCTTACGGGAGATATCAAAAAACACTGTCTCTGCACAAAAGGCTGGACTATATGATGAAGCTGGCAGCATATAACAAGTTAATGTGTGCTGGTCAGCCATGGGTGCGCTCTGATCCCCTTTCAGTGAGGCAGTATAGTTAGCCATGAAGCTGGATAAATCAATCACCTTTTAACCTTCCTTTCAGGATGGGCTAGAGCTACCAGAGTTCAGCTCCTGAGCCTCAGATTGCAGGTAACAGCTAGTTAGCACTGCCCTGTTAGGGTGTGGGGGAATAGACCAGAAATGTGTGAATGGACAACACTCCAGTATGAGTAACTTCACACTGCTGGACGCCTGCACAATACATTGAACACATTTAACCAACTCAACGGGTTAACAGAACCAGTGTAGCTAAAATCCAGTGTGTCACAAAGATGTATATCCAGCAGTGTACCAACTGGGAAAGTAGAAAGGCTTCAGTTTTTCAGCAAATGCCTAGTAAAATGTGAAAGGGATGAAAAGCTAACTCATGGAAGCAGAAAGAACTACTTAACTCATCCAATGCACAGACCTATTCATTGCTCTTTGCTTAACCAACTTGATTAATTCCCATGCATAAATCCAGGTTTGGTTTTTTTCCTTTCTCTTGCTCTTCAGTTCATGTAAATCAATGTGCAATCAATGTGCCTCTAGTGAAATCAAGTTACGCTACTGCACATCTGTCCAGAATCTGTCCCATTTTCTCCTTTTTCCTGTAACTCCATTTTTATCAAGTGTAATATGTGCAACTAAGTCATAGCTTGGATAAGAAAGATGGATTCAGATTTATTTTGGTAATTTCGGGCTCAGATAAATAAACCACTAATGGAAAACTAAATAATTACATCAATCATAGACATATAGCTTTTCTCAATGGGCCTGTGATGGAGCTTAGAATGATTTTAACTTTAGACACAGACGAAATTCGGGCAGGTGAATTTAGGATAAGAATAAAAGCAAAGCCAGACCATGCAAAGTGTCATGCTGGGCACTATGCTTTCGATCAAGTGTTTTTAGGCAGACCCTCACCTGGCATGAATCCACATGACCTCATAGCATGTCTATTGATTAAAACTAGTTGAGAGCTCCACATTTTCTGGTCCGTTTCTTTGGGACAAACCCTGTAATGGCACCTGAGCTTCATTTTCAGAAATAACTTCTGACCACTAACCTTCCCACAGAAACAGGGACAAATTTTGCAGAGAAATCATGGGCACAAGGCCAGACAATCCTGTATTTCAGCATTTGTTCCCATATGAGGACAAATGATACTCTGTGCTTCTTTGCAGATAGATCTACCAGCCAGGGTAACTAGCACCCAGGAGTGGAGCAGCACAAAGCTCCTGGGATGGTGCTACATATGCTTCTCTGACTACCCTTGGTGATCAAAATTAGCAGAATCTGGCTCTGTATTTTATCCACACATTCCTTTCCTCCCTAGCCTGAGACAGTTTGGTTGCCAGAAGAGGGTGAAGCCCCAAGAGGACTGTCCTTCAGTTTCCTTCGTTTCTTTCCCCCTGTCTGTTTGCATGTATCCCAGATTCTGGTCAAATCCTTCCAGAAGTGCAGCAGCTGTTTTCCTTTTGAGAAAATACTTGCAAATGCATTTTGCTTCTGGCATCCTGTCTGTCTCTGGATCCCATTCCTGGATTCATTCCAGAAAGTTATTCTGGTAAAAAATTTACAACATCTCTATGGCTGGGATCTGGGAGTTTTGCTGTGCTCCTCCTGCTTTCATATGTTTTTGCCCAGAGTCCCAGAAGTCAGCAGTTTATAGGATTAATAGGAACAGGAAAGGTTCCTTAGTAGCCCTGTGTGAGGATGCTGGGGATCTTAAGGGAATCCCTGCCATTTCTCTCCCAGTCCACATGAGCTGCTGTGTTTACAGGTCATCAATGTTCCTGTGCTCGCAACCTATCCCCATCTCTTTTTTTCAGGTATGTCTCAGCTATGACCACACCAGCTCGCATGTCACCTGTTGATTTTCACACTCCAAATTCTCCCAAGTCCCGCCCCTCCACAATGTCACCACCGGCTTCCAGCTTGACCGTCTCCATCCCTTCAGTGGCGGTGAGTCCCTTCATAGACGAGGAGCGACCACTGCTCCTGGTGACTCCACTGCAGCTGCATGAGAAGTATGACCACCACCTTCAGCAATTCAACTCCTTTCACCACAATGCCACCCACGAGAGCAACAGCCTGCCACCAAGTCCTCTGCGGATCGTGGAGGATGAGGAGTACGAGACTACGCAGGAGTATGAACCAGCAGAGGAGCCTCCAAAGAAACTCACCAACAGCCGGAGGGTCAAAAGAACAAAGCCCAATGGCCACATTTCCAGCAGGGTGGAAGTGGACTCTGACACAAGCTCTGAGAGCAGCAGCTCTGAAACCGAAACCGAAGATGAAAGAATAGGTGAGGATACACCATTCCTGAGCATACCGAACCCCGGGGCAACTGGTCTGGAGCCAGCCATTGCCTTCCGGCTGGCTGAAACCAGGACTAACCCGGCAAATCGCCTCTCCACACCAGAAGAGTTACAAGCAAGGCTGTCCAGTGTGATAGCTAACCAAGACCCTATTGCTGTATAAAACATAAAACACATAGATTCACATGTAAAACTTTATTTTATATAATGAAGTATTCCACCTTTAAATTAAACAATTTATTTTATTTTAGCAATTCCGCTGATAGAAGACAGGAGGGGAAAAAAAACTTTTATAAATTAAATATACGTATGTACAAATGTGTTATGTGCCATATGTAGCATTTTTTTACAGTATTTCAAAAATGGGGAAAGATATCAATGGTGCCTTTATGTTATGTTAAGTTGAGAGCAAGTTTTGTACAGTTACAATGATGGCTGTCCCATAGTATTTTGCAAAACCTTTTAGCCCTCAGTTGTCCTAGCTTTTTTGTGCACTGCATTATAATGACTGGATGTATGATTTGCAAGAATTGCAGAAGTCCCTCTGGTTGCTTGCTGTAGAGTCTCCAAATCAGAAAGCCCTGTAATGGCACTCCCACCCTATTCCATCAGAAAAACACACGCATACACACACACAGAGTCAGAAAGGAAAAAAAAAAAATTAAAAAAAAAGATAAAAAAGTAAAAAAAAAAAACTTTCTTATATGAGAACTTTTATTTGCTTTCCGTATATGAGATGAGTTTTGTCTGCTCTCTACCAGCCAAAAGGTTTGCTTCTTTGAGCATTGGGATAATAGTAGATCAAACAGCATGCTACTATTAATTACAGCAGGATAACAAAAAACATACAAACAAAAAAAAAAAAGGCAACCTGCATTAAATAATGTTACTTATAGAAAGAAAGTAATACTGTGATTTTAAATCAAATATATTATTAATCAGAGGTCAGCTTGTTATCACTAGGAGCTGCCATTTCATTATTTTCCAGATATTAATTGTTCTAGTTATCCCTTAGGATATGGGTTTAAGTTAGCTGTGGCTTTGAACCCAATACTCTATTTAAACAAAAAAAAAAAAAAAAAAAAAAAAAAAAAAAAAAAAAAAAAAAAAAAGAAAAAAAATTATATTAGTTCATGTTAATGGGGCAAATATAATAGATATCTGTAATCAAACAAGGAAGAGATCTAGCTGGAAAACAAATGCCACCAATAAAAGTGCAATCAGTTTTCACCTCTATTTCTTAATGTTGATTTCTAATACATGATTTGTTCTTTTGTTTCCCATCAATTTTCTTCCCCTTTTTCCCTTCCTCAGAAAGAACCCTGACGAGCTTCTAGCAATACCTTATTAGAGTTGCTGTTGGAGTAAGGCTTACCTCTTGGACAAAAAAAGGCCTTTCAGGGAAGATGATTTGCTGAATGGTTAAAAAGTATAGGCACATAGGAGGGACAAAGCAGATGTATGGAGTTTATTTCCACTCACCTTTACTGACTCCATTACCTGGGTTATGAGAGGCAAGGCTGATGCAGAGCCCAGTTATGAAGGCAAGCACACCATGTGAGTTACAGCCCTAGTAACCCATGTGTGACTATTTAATATCAGCGTTTATATAGCCAGTGACAGTTTAGAAGTCATTGACTAGTAATAAACAAAGATGCTGTCAGTTCTGGAGCAGATGCATCTATCCAGACAGAAGCAAATGGCCTCTTTTGCACTGAATTCCTATCAGTTTAGTCAGGGTCACTCTGCCTCTTCTATACTTTTGATTTTTTGTTGTGTGTTCATTTGGCACAGCATTGATTCAGGATTGATGTGAAAAACAAATGTTTTTCCTAGACTCTGGAGATTCTGAAAATGAGAACATATGTTTTACAGGTATTACTGAGCTCTAAATAAGAGCCCTGTCAAGACAAAAATAATTTCAGCCAAACTACATTCATCCTTTGGGCCACATTCTGGTCCTAGTTAAATGCAGAGAAATACATTGAGGAAAATTTGTGAGATGCAAACCTGAGAAACAAAAGTCCCAACTCAGTAAATTGTTCAAGCATACACTTATGCTAATCCCAGCAAAAGTTACCTTCAGCATGTGCTAGACTCTCATTGACACATCCAGCACATGCAAAAAGTTAAGCATGTGCCTAAGAGTTTTGCTGAACAAGGTGTCCTATTGATTTGAGACTGAAAGAAAAGTATCGCAAAAGAAGATCTTTGCCAGGATGACAAAAATCTGTGAGTTCCTCGCGATATAAATAACCATATCACATTAGTAAGAACACAGGTTAGTCTACCTGAACATCAGATTCAGCAGAAAAAGGAAAATAAAAAACCTTAGTATAGGAAACAAAGTTGTCCATTAGAATGTTAGTGATAGAACCAAAAGGCTAGGAAACTAGCACAGCTTTGGGCTATGTAGTGGCTGAAATGGCACTGCTTATTTGAGAAATCTATGGGAGATGGCAAATACATACTGTCTGGACTAAAGTCCCCTTTGCAATTTTTCCCTAGCTGGCATGTACTTGAACATACTTTGCCTTTGCAGACTGAAACAAAAGTTCTCTACAAATTCTATACACCGTATTCTCATTTTCATCCCTTTAGTCATACCTATTTATCTGCAATCCCATGCAGCAGAATATCCACCTCTCCAGTAACTCTGCAACTCAGTAATACAGAGGGCCAGGTGGGCTTTCATAATGAAGGCCACAAGTTTCCAAAAGATTTGCACTGTTGAGTTTCCTCGGGAACTTGAATATCTGTCCCTTCAGGAAGGCCTCTGACACTGCAAAGACCTTGCAGGACACATGAGACAGAAAAAGGATGGCAGAGAAACAAGAGATTTGCCCCAAAATCACCCATCTTAGTGGCAGAATAGAGATTATGACACAGATGATTTGTAAACTCTCCAGTATATATCAACCACAAGGCCAGCTCTCGTAGCATCTATAATAGCCCAGACAGATTAATGAGGATGGAAAGGGAACATGCCTTGACATTGAGTAGATCATTTGACTACTAACACTTTTATTTTGGAGGGACAGTACAAAATGAAGGAGCAATTCCATTTTTGAGAGCTGTACATGTGAGATTTATTTGGTATAGGTCTAGGGAAAAATGTCACACCTCTTCTGTTGTTGTGCCTCAAAGTCAAATTGCTGTGCAGTTCCTGCTATTCCTTCCCCTTGGAACATACACAGTGTGTTATAGAGCAAGCATGAAATTAGGCTGGAGACTTCACATGGACCTAAGAACAAGAAAATATGATTGGGGATATGGCTGCCTAAGCCCTTAGATCTTTGTGAAGAACTCAGCCTTACAGCACAATTCATGCAGCAGTGAATTCAGAAATTGCCCTTGGCTTGGCGCGCACAGATGTGGGAGGAGGACACAGACCCTCACCTCTCAACTTGCGTTTATCACTCTGTGAGGGTGTTTCACATCAGTCAGGCCCACACCCAGAAGTTAGTGAGTCTATCTGGCCACAGGTGCTGCTGGCGGGCTGCAGCCAGTTCCTGCTGGCCAAGAGGCTGGAGGCTGCAGCAGCACAGAGCAGAGCCAGCAAGTGCCTATGGAAAAGGCCAGCTTCCCTGATGGGGATATTTGCTTCATTTCCCAGACCTTTGAGCCAGGCAGTCCCAACCCTTGAGCCATCACTGTGTGATGCTTGCCCGTTCTTTGGCTGAAAGTCATGTCAAGAACTTTGAAGGCGGGGGTGGGGGGGAAATAGTCCAGTGGTGGCAGAGTTATTAAGCTTGTCCTGGTTTATTTCCATGTCATTTAGTTTGAGACATGAATTTTTCCTGTGTATGTGTTTATATGCAGGAATTGTTCCAAGATGAAAGGCTTCTTTCATGAGTGTATAGCTAGATTATGTTGTGCAACCTGGTACAGCCTGCCTATTTAAGGGGTGTAGATCATTACAGCTCCATACAGGTTCTCATGCAACAGAGAAAAGCCTACTTCCTCCTTTTGGCCCAGTCATTCCCTTCCTCACTTGAGCCACCCCAACACACCCAGGTTTAAGAGATCAATCACTGCCTTTATCAGGGAAACAGGAAAGCTCCTTCTTTCCAGTACTTCAAAACAACAATGCTGCATCTCCCTGCTTCTCTCACACACATTGCAAGCAGTTTCCTAGGCATCCAGGATAGCAAACTGGTGTCTCCTCAAAGGACACACCTCTCAACCTGCTGAGTACTTCTTGGCCCTGCAGTATGGCTACTTACCATTACCTGGTACCTGGGTCTTCTAGTGAGAAACAAAAAAGCACCTAAGAAATGCTGCAGAGAAGGGCAGACAAAGAACATGGCCAATTATCATCATTTGTAATTCTCTATTCTATTGTAAATATGTCTTGTACTTATGTGGATGTTTTTTCATTATTTACTGTCTTTATGGATATTGTGTTAAATGAGATGCTCTTAGTTTATTGTGTAACACTGTAAATAACATAACATCCTTTATTATTTATGCATAGGCATCTAACACTCAGAGAAAGTTATCCTCATATTATTTTAAGATATATGTCAAAAAGATGTTGCATTTTTCCTTTTGCTTTGAAAAAAAAATTGTAATATATCCTCTTTTTCCCCTCTTTTCCTTAAAAAAAAAAAAAAAAAAAAAGAATGCTAATTTATTGTTCTGGAGAGAAAGGGGATGTAACTGAAAGGCAAACTGTTCAAAGAACATGCTGTGGAAGCCACAAGCTACTGATAAACTAAAGAATTTATTACCCCAAATACAGCAATAAGTAATTGTTGATTTATTAAGGTTTTGTTATTCATTTTCAGTAAAAGAGGTGCTGGATTAAATTGTTTATGTGTGGTCCTGGCCCAGTTGCTCAGCAGACTGTGCCAGGTCACTAGCTACCATCTTTCTGTATCCAAACATTGTTGTAAAGGTCTTGTTCTACTGTTGTGAACCACTGTTCCTTGAGATTTCTGACTCAACCCTATGGGGGGCCTCTGGCAGACACTCTTGCTCCTACAAACATTTTTAGTTTCTTAAATTAGAATTACAAGCTCTACCCTGCCCATTACTACTTAAGGTGGATGGAGTTTGGGGAGAGGGAGGAGTTGGGGGGGAGGCAGAAATGACACAGTCTTGGGACTGTGGGAGGCTGCTCTACAAAAATGTTACCTCACTGTTCAGCAACAGTCAATAAAGTAAAGCAGATAGTAGGAACTCTTAGATGACACCACCATGCCTCTATATACATTCATTATTTGTGCCAGTTGTAAATACAATGAGTGGTCCTGGTCTTCTTGTCTCAGGATAGAAATAGTATAACAGGGAAGGGTTTGAAGGGCAACCCAGATAAATAAATATCTGGAGCTGGTGAGGTCTGGGGAGCACTGGGTAGGCTGAATATCATTATTCAGAAAGAAAGGACATCAGAGAGAAGATATTAAAGATCTGTTGAAACATACTTATCTTGTAGAAGGTAAGAAAGGACTGGATGTTTAATACCTCTTCCAATAAAAGAAATGGAGTTATCAATCAAAATTACTGGGCACCGTATTCCCAGAAAGATGTAGCTCTTCATGTAAGAGATAGGGAACTTGAAGAATTACTTGCTGGAAGGGATTGTGGATTGTAAAAGTTTCCATGGGTTCATGGTGGGGGCCAGATTTTAGGCATTAATCCAACAAGGATTACTAAATCCATGAAAAACACATTAGATGCGGGAAATAACTGAACTGAAAACATGTGGAGATTGTATAAATTGGAAATATTGTGTATACTGCTGCTCTTATCCTTCTCCAACTCTCTGCCACACTTGGAAACAACGAGGGCAAATATCCAATCTAGCTGTGCTTACATGATATAAGTATGTAAAGCCATTTGCTGTTAACAAGCATTAAACAAGAGAAGGAAATCTAGGCATGAGCAGAGGAGAGAGGAATGCAGTAAAAACGTTTTGGATGTGTTCCACATCCATTTGTTTCCAGGGCTAGTGCTCCCAGGCCTACCTGTGGGTGCAGAATGAGATGCCAAACTGAGAATGGAGGGAGAAATGGGAGGATGGAGGTATGGAGGGATGGAGGAATGGAGGGACAGAGGGAAGGAGGGACGGAGGAACAGAGGAACAGAGACAGGGAGGGAAGGAGGGAGGAAGGGAGAGATGGAGGGAGGGAGGGACAGAGGGAGGAAATGACTGGCAAGGGTTTTCTGTCACTTTCCCTCTTCCCTGGTTCTCCACACAGAGAATAAAGACCTGGTGGTCCTGTCTGATTTCAGTTTCCCTCAGACAGCTTCCCTGTCTTTCTATTTCATGTGGAGGGAACCTGTGGCTGTGAGGCTGGATGCTTAGGCTATTTGCCTCACCTGAATGTCTTAGCTGTATAGGGCCTTGTCACTTCACAGCCAGCCCAAGCTAGCACATTATGGCACAATGCTACAATGGAGAAAAGGATGGTTCTTCCATTGCAGGCTCTTGAAATGGACTGCTTTGATAAGACAGACCCCTCCTCAGACATCCCCACTGTTCTTTCATGCATGAAAATGGAGGTAGATGACTTCCAAAGCAATTAAGTACCATAAGAACCACTCAGAGTCAACAGGACTAAGGACCTCATGACACATTTGATACAGACAAGAAGGCTTTAGGGAACACATCCTTGTGTGTCCCAAATGAATGTCCTTGCAAAAGTTGTTTGTCAGTCCATGCTGTCTTTATCTTATTGGCTTTCTCTGCCAAGCTTCTGCCTCTGCACTTCCCCACAAGGTCTGGAAGCAGAAGACATCAGGGAACACTACAGGAAAACCAAGCAAACCCTTCTCATTTCTGCAACCCACAGCTGGGTATGCTCCTAGCATGCCAACTCCACCCGGTTATGAGCACATGATTTGGAGAATGCATTCCCCAAATTAATTCTCGCTGTCTCAGTTACAACTGATGGAAAGAAAACTGTCAAATGCCTTGAGAGGTTGCAGTTAGTTAGTGATGATTAACCTGTGCAGCAGAAGCAAAGCAACATGGTTATTATGAGTCTGATAACTCTTCTTTAGTGACAACAGATCCTTGACAATGGCACATTCAGGGCTAAATCTCATTTTACCTTTCAGAAAAAAAAAAAAAAAAAAAAAAAAAAAAAAAAAAAAAAAAAAAAAAAAAAGATAGGAGCCTTAGGGATTTCTGATCCCAGAGTGCCTTTTCTACCTGATGCTATGACCTTTTGCTGGAGTTATTTCAGAGTAGCTCTCATTAGAAAAGTTCTACTGATTGTAAAAAGTATTTCACATGTCTCTAGACTAAAGCTGGCAGGAGAAATGTCATAAATCACTGATATCCTCCTCATGTCCCCATTTCCACACATGAAGACAAGGACTGAAGGACAGTTCAACATCTTCCAGCAAGGAAGAGATAGAACAAAATCAGGCCAATGCAATATGGAAAGGTTGCCATGTCACTTGGGTTGGGCACAATATGGTGACTCCAGAAGGTATTTAGAGTGCTGCACTTTCTAAGCATGGCAGGGACTGTCAAAACCTGATACAAAGCCTTCAGCATGAATGGAATAATTTCCTTGAAAGCTAGACCTTGCTCTCTAAGGTTTTAACTCCAGAAGGTGGCCAAGCACCAACTTTAGTTGGAAACTGGACTTCTAACGTAAATGGCAGCTGCTAAGTTTCCTTGGGGATAGCAGGAGTTCCCTGCACTGATGTAATGCCTTAGGAACTAGAGAGAAAACCTGGCAGCAGTGCATAGCAAACACCTGAAATAAGGCCAGCTCATTTGATGACAGCAGCAGAGGAAGTGTCAAGGGAGTCTTTGCAAGGTTATATGCACATCAGTTGGTAGGGAGTACAGTGATTGTTAACAACTGATTAAGTCATTACCCTGGTAATGGCCAATTTGGAGCCATGCTTCAGAAGCCAGATATTGTGTGGGAGGTATTTTAACTTACCCTGCACATTGCTGCATCAGTTGGGTTATGCATTCTCTATGTGTACACACACACATACAGTCTCTCAATTTTCTGTAATGATTTCCTGATGTTCAGTGCATGCTTGGTGACAGGAAAGGAAAAAATGTCCCAACAAGGCCATTCAGCAGCTGCAAAACTGCCTGCATCCAAGAGAAAACACTTTTTCACCTCAGAGAGGAAAAAATTGAGGGTGGTATGTGTCCCATACAGCTGTGAAAATATGGAAAGGGAATGCCTTTTTCTTCCCCAGTTGCACAGGCTGCAGAGGAGCTTTCACAGGGCCACAGCTGAGAAGGGACTGGCAAAGTGGAACATTAAGGGGACTCCAGCTAGGGTAAAGGGTGGCCATGTGCCTCTCATTTCATTGAAATAACCCTAGAACAATGGATTCAATCAAAAAAAAAAAAAAAAATCACTAAAGAGTCCCAAATGGTGGGTCTTGGGCCTTCTATATGTGGCAAAGAGAGACAATTTCCAAAGAGTAATTATTGTCCCATATTCTGATTCTCAGGATGTTCCCACCTTGTGCTCCCCTTCCTCACCCTAAAGGCCCCAAAGCCGACGGTGAGATGAGTCAGATCCTACACAGAAATGGACAGTAATCTGCTCAATGTATATGAGAAGACCTGTGCCTAGAGCAGCATTCCTAGGAAAACCAAAGGGAACTACTAGTGCTGTGAAAGCAGTAATCCAAAAATAAAGGCCAATTAGGAAATAAAGGCCATTTAGAAGAATGCCACAGTATAAATCCAGGAATCTGAAAATCAGCATCCTATTTTAAAATCATCCCCTAATCAAAGCTCCAGAAAACCAATTAATGGCATCCTCGTGATACATGAACCATCTTAATAATTAAAAATGGCCTGTAATTCAGTCAACTTAATTAATTATCTGCACATACCATCTTATCATATACAACTAATGCAGTATTTATCTGATGGCTAATGATTATGAAATAAAGCTGAAAGTAATAAAACTCCAAATTAGAACTGGCAGACTACAGCTATCTTGTGTCTGTTTTATAATCAACCTCTCAGTTGTCATGGTACTAAATCACACATTCTGGGTCACATCAATGGAATAGCAGAAAGGAACTCTTACGTAGTAACCCTATTTGTTTTGTTTCCAAGTGCCAGCTTCCTTCAAATATAACTTGCATGACCTGTTACAAGCTCTGATTACTGAGGTAACAGATTTGAAGTTCAGGTAACATAAAGTACAGATAACAGGATTATTTTCACAGTGATTCTACAAGCAGGTCTTTATTTTCCTGTCCAGTACAGTCCAGAGCTTATCTAATTACTCCTGTGCCTCTCATAATTAGTTAAAATTGCTGGTTTAGGGTTTAAGATGTGGAAACCATGGTGTTTTTAGTAAACTTCACTTTCTGTCTTACAAATTCATTTGACTGACAAGAGCTGTACTGGCTCAGCAGCAGAACAGCTCTCAGCTTGGTCCCAAGGTGATTGCAGTAGGCCTTCAGCTGCAGAGGAACAGCATGCCTTCTGCTCCTTCTTTGTTATTTCACCAGGATCACATAATCAATGTCAGCATGTACTTCCAGGCTGCTCTTAAAAAAGATTTTTGGTTCAGGATCTAAAAGAGCTGGTTTTGTCTGTTTCCCACCTCATTTCCATATGCAGGCACCACATCATTTAGATTTTTAAAAATTAAAAGAGATTGGGGGGGGAGAGAACAAAGCTGATGCTATGAGATTATGTCTTGGAAGTAAAAGATAAACAGCTTTGCCAAAGAGTCCATATTTAGCTTTGTCACATGCACTGAGCAAGATACCCTTCATCTCAAACTGAGGTGATGGGAAATGGACCATACTGCCTGTGGAAACTGATGATGCTGAATTTCAGAGCAGAGGCTTGAGCCCCCTTGCAGTCTGTCACCCAGAGACCTGGATGCCCTGGGAGCTCTAAAAGTATTTCAGAGTACTGCTCTAAACAGGCGGCTGAGTGCATTGTAGTGCGTCAAGCCCTTGGCATATGTGGAGGTTCCAAAGGTCAGCCATTCTTGGCTGCAGCTTGCTTTCAGGGGTGATAAGTGCTCCCACTGTGGCAGGGAAGCCCCTCAGCTTGAAGACACCTAGCCAGAGCTTTCATCCTGAAGTAAGCTGAGACACTCAAAATGTCAGCAGTGCTCCTGCCAGCCCAGGGGAGGAAACAAATACACAGCTTGACTTTCTATGTATTGGCCTGAAACCAGACACTGTTTCAATACTCTGCTATGACAGCTATGGTAGTGAGAATTACTTCAGAACAGAGGCATCCGGTGACTTAGAAGCTGAACAATCTCTTGCACCAAAGAGCAAATGTTTTCCCTGATTTCTTGGAGGGGTGGTGGGTGGGACCTGAGATGATGAAATGCAAAGGAAACCTGCAGCCTGTAGGCTGGGTTAGCATCCTTCAAAGCCTTGGGGGCACAAAAAGCACTCAACAGCAGATGGTCTCACCCACTACCAACATGGAGCCTCACCCTTGTACATCTGAGCACCGACATGAGTGTCCAGTGACTGCAGTTTTGTATCCAGCTGTCCCATTCACCTATAGATAAAAATTGTATCTATGTAGCAAGATGTTCTTGCAGAACTTGTAGCAACTTGCAGAACATTATCCACTGCCCATGCAAGATGTTTATTTTGCCGCACGTAATTGCACTAATCCAACTGTTGACTCTCACAGAGGACTCCTTAGTAACTCCAAAGATCTGATCTCTTTGTGAGAGTCCCCTAGATTTTGCAAGCTGGTATCCCTCTAAGGGGACAGGATATCCTCTTCGCTGCTGATAGCAAAGTAACAGTGACAGCAGAGAGCCAAGCACTGGCCACAAGGCTACTTAGCTAGACTTGTGCTCAACAGATGGCATTTCTAGGAATTGGTGAAATACCTCTGTGGTTAAACGTAATAGTCTTAACTCTCGCTCTTGTACCCAGGCTAGTAAATTACACATCATCTCTCTCACCAAGATCTACCTATGCGCCATTAATGCTTTTGTACATCCCTAAAAAAAAAAAAAAAAAAAAAAAAAAAAAAAAAAAAAAAAGAGTTGTTCGCTTTTAACATAGAAATGAAAAGAACTGGGTTAAATGCATAGAGTCTTCACCCCTGCCCTTCCCAGGAGAAACATTGCTGCTTTTCTTGGTCTTTGAAGAATAATCATTTGTCCTGGAGCAGAAAACCTTCTACAAGGATTGTAGCCCTGATTTGCATGTGCTGATTAGCCTCAATATCACCACAGTTTTGTTGTGCAGATGAGCACTCCGAAGCCTCTCAAAAGATAATGTATATTCCCTGGCTTAATTGACAAAGCTGCAAAGGTCTGGCAGCTTGTTACTATTTTGCTAATAGTAATCACTAATTCAATGCCTGGGATTAAAAATATGATTTCTAATTCTATTAATAAGTGACAGTGATAATGTCACTGTGCTATGTAGCACATAACCTTGTTATAGATGAAGTTTGTTACCATACTTTTGGGTTCTCTCTCAGGTAATTTGCAGGAAGTTTCAGCTGCAATGGCCTGTTTGAAGTATGAAATACCTATGCCATGCAATGTCTCAGTACTTGAAATTACCCCATAAAAGAAATCTATCTGACCCTAGTGCCATTACTAAAAAGGGAGAGAAAAATATTTCTGCTGGTGTCTGAAAGTCAACAAAGCTGCTTGGAGTGCTCAGTAATAGTCTGGTCATGTTCCGTGATGTCTGAAAATTACTTTCTAGAGTACATTTGAAATAGGCCATGACCAGCTTCAAAGACAGGGAAGTAAAGATCATCTCTCTGCTGCTCCCATTTCCTATTGACTGCCCAGTAATTCTGCTTGGATATCTCTGTGTGGAGTAGGGCAAGAATCTGACCAGAGTGAGTATTTAGGACCTTTGGAGAAGAAAGGCATTAACAGTTCAGAAGGCATAACTGAATAGAAGTGACATAAATTTCTTGATTATGAGAGAGAGAAAAAAATCAGCATAGTTCTAACACTTAGGAATGCCACACCCCTGTTAGGGAGAGCACCACAGGCCTTTGGGCTGAATAGCTGGGACTTGCACATATATGGACCTTGTTTCCTTAACTCCTACATGCTGCAGTCAGACTGCAGTGGCCCAGGACAGGACAAGCACTTTGATTATTTAATAGAAAGCTAATTCTAGAGAGGCAGTGCACAGTAGTCATCTCTCCTGTCTCCTATGTCAACAAGAACACATTTGCTGCACATCAAGAGTTAGTATTACAAGAAGGAACAAAACATGTGGGACTATTGTATTATCCAGCTTTATTAGATAGAAGGTTGCTGTTGAAGAAGCAGCAGTTTTCTTGTCCATTGCAAACAATTATGCACAGTGGCCAGAAACAGCATGATAGTAGCTAGCCCTGTGTGATCAGGACTGGAGTAAAATAAATGTGAAATAAAACAGCCAGTAAGGCAGTCTGCCACACTGCAGGGAGAGGTCTGCTCGCCTCCTGGCACTGAGACCCTCCACAGCAGAAAAAAAATTACAATGGATTTCAGCAATTAATAGCAGTAGGCTTCCAGAAACTGAAGCCTTTCCTCATTTACTCTACGAATGGAGAAAGAATGACTTAACTTATTGGCTGGGGCATGTTTATATGGTTGTCTACTAATGACTCCCAGGCATTGGGCCAGTCAGCATGCTTGTGCCACATCTGAATGGTGCTCACTAGAGCATTCCTGCATCCTTGCCCCTTCTGAGTAGAAACACACTCATCTTCCAAAACACCATGTAAGTGCTGAGCCTAATCCTCAGTCTGATGTTTGTCCTACTTTGGTTCTCCACCCTGACTTCAGACAACAAAAGCACACTAGAAAACAACACTCAGATGGGGACAAAGTTTTGTCTTTTGATCTTTTGCCCATCTAATTTTTCTCTGAGATCTCAGCTTAACTCCAGGGTGGCTGCAGCCAAAGCACCTTCTGAGAAAAATGTTGTTCCTGTCTTGCCACTCTTAATCCCAGCCAAAGCAGCTTTTCACCTGAAGAGGACTGCAATTTTGTCCCTGCAGAGGGATTAGCAGCAGACCAGGTAACATTTTCTTGCTGCCCCATAGGACGCTGGGAGTTGGTAAACTGGGTTTTTCGAGGTGTGCTGTGGTCATCTTGCAAGGATAGACAGTAATTATCAGGTTGCACTTTGTCACTGCCAGTTTTGTCACTTCTGTGACATGGCCTATAGGATGGGCCATGCCTCAGCCCAGAGGCTCAGCTCAGCTCCCACAGACCATCATCTCTCTGCAGTTTTTCATAGGGGAAAACAAATTGACATATATGGCCAGAGAAGTCTTCCTATGTTAGCCACAAGGAAAGGAACAGGACCTTCAGGGACAGGCACTTTAAAAGCTGAATCAAGCTTCACTGTGAAAGGTGAAGCTTGACCAAGGCAGACAGTTCTTCAGTGGCACATCTTGCCCCTTGGCCATACCTGAAGTTTTCACCATGAACAACCTCTGCCCCCACAGTTACTGAACCAGTATCCCTTCTCACAATGAGAAGCCCAGCAGCATTTGTATCTGATGCTAGTTGCTGTAGTTGTAATTACTAAAAACTCTCTCTCTGTTAACAATTTGACCCTCACAGGGTCACATACTGGAGAAGGCTGTTCTAAACCATTGACACTCTATTGTTTCCCTACCTTAATTTGAACAAAACTGAGCAGAAAGTCCCTCGTTCCCTACCTGTTCCACCTACTTCATTAAAAATATCTCTTGAAGATATATCTGCAATTCTAAGAATTTTTCACTGCAAACTGAAGTGAAACATAAACCAATTGAAACATAAAGGCCTTAATCATGTTGATATGTATTGTCTGGTTTCTCTTTCAGTTGAGGGAGCTAAGTTATATTCTGGTTTTCCATGCAATTGGAAGAGAAGTAAAAGACACTTCTGGAAGTGGGAAATAGCCTAAGCAAGGTGAAAGTCAAGAAGGTTAATTTTTTTTTTTTAACTGTGCATTGAAGTGCAGCCCCTTAGAAAGTCATTTTCTGGATGTGTAGACAGTGTTGCTGTAAACAGCAAGAGTAAGCCAGAAATTTGATAAGATGGCTGGTCTTGCTTTAATGCTGATCTATCCTATTCAGTGCTATTCATACATTTAAAAACTCTGCGAGGGCAGGCAAAGTCAAGGCTAAATGAATGCAGTAGGAAAGGGTTTCCAGAAGTTACGGACAAAATAAAAGGAAAACCAAGGTATTGTCTCCATTGCAACTAAGTCCCTGTAGCCTCTTTATTCTGTCTTATGCAGGGAGGTACCCAGTCTTTGAACAGTGTCAGATGATTAATTTTGAAATTAATGAGATCTTTAGAAAGAAATCTGTTACATCTCCAGTATTTAACCTATTTACCAACTATAGTGAATGTTTTCTTGGGTGTATTGCTCAAGTGGCACTGTCCTGACTGCAGAAATGCAGACAGCACACATATGGATTGTGCAAATGATTCCATACTGAACCCAATAATGCTGAGGCCAGCAGACAAAGGTCTGTTGAATGCAAAGTCTTGTATAGAAAGGACATACTAAAAGGAGGCAGAGAGAATGGAAAAGCATGTGTTAGTCTGTTTAGTCATGTCAGCTTTCTCATGCTGTTTAATGGCAGGCAATAAAACATTGTTTCAAGGACACAGACTCAGCTTCGGCCAAGGCATCTCCTCTAGGAGCCTTCTGGAAGGATTGAATTCAGTTATCTTCTTCAAATTCGCGATTTCTTTCTCCAGTGCCTGAGAGGAATGGATCTGCTTTGTCCAGCATGCACTGTGCTGCCTTGCATCTGCCCATTCCTGGTCTCTCGCTGAGGGACTTCAGGATAAGGCACTTCAAGTGGATGGGAATATTCCCTTCCAGCCCTGAACAGACTCAGTCTATTCAAAGCAGAGTATCTATAGCCAGCTACACAACTCTTCCATTCCAGGACTGGGCCACCAGTTTCTAGGTGAAAATGCTATGCCATCTGGCTCCCAGACTGACGTATTTTATGCAGGAATCCCAGCAGAGGGGCTCCTTTTCACCTCAGAGGTCTGAATTCAAGCTCACCTTTGGATTAATCACCCTAATATACTGAGCTGATGCCTGTTAGATAAATCCAGCAGAGAAGCTTGGTGGCACCTCCCAGATGGGGCTTTGAGATGGAAAGGGTACAGTAAAGGAGTTAAAAAGCAAGTGTATTGACCAGAGAGAAGACACAAGCCCACATATAAAGATCCAGAAGTCTCCTGTGCTCATGACAAAAGAGAAGGGCAAAGAAACAGCAAAATTGCAGACATCTCATCCACCATGATATCATGCTCAGTGGGAGTGGAGTCTGACAGGGCCACAAACTCCAGCAATTTTACCCAGCCTTTGGGATTATCTATGAATAACTTGAAGGGCTGGACTTGCACTTGATTCATGCAAGACATGAATCAAACATTGTCCATTTTCTACAACCCAAAATATCAGACAGAGTAAAGGGTCAGGTAGGTAAGGGAGTCAATTTTGACCTAGATTTTCAAAGGTAATTTTTGTCTATTCCTGTTTTTTTAAAAAAAACTGTATTTATTTCCTTGTTTCAGGATGACATCTCTCCCAAAACTGGGCATAATCTTTGGTTTCAGGGGCAGAAAAATATCTATCTGCTTGTGTGGCTAGCATTTTTATGGATGTCTATGTGTATTAACAGAAGTATGATGTATCTGTTTAAACTGTTTCAACAGCTCAGAGAGTTATGGTGAGAGATTTTTTTCAGATTAGTCCTTTTAGCAGCTGATAACATATGGGTCTTAACTGAAAGGCTATGATGTAAGCCTTGCAAAAAGCCTGAAAGGCAAATTAAGCAATAACACGGTTGGTGCTCTGGCATCATAACAAACTGGTTTTTTTCCTAAGAGGTGCACAGTGGGGAGAGGTATTCCCTCCCCTTCACTCTTCTTTCATTCACCCTCAGGCACAAGATGACAGACTCTGTGCTAAGTATCTCAGGCTGCTTAGTACAGCTGAGGGTACCAGCTGTCCTGCTGGCAGACCCCAACAGCTTGACAGAAGGACAGCACCTGGAGGAGCTGGCAGGCTCATTTCCTCTCCCCCTGGGCTCCTCCAGTCTACCCCACAGCCATGTAGGAGGGACATCCCAAAGAGATGAGCCTAGGGAGAGGAGAAGAGAGAGAGAGGGAAAGGCAGAGAGGAAAAGACTATGGAGTTCGGTTAAGAAGGAATGAAAGACTGCTTTAACCCTAGACTGGTCACACTTTTCCTGGACACCATTGCCTGTGGATGGATAGATGGCAGATATAGCACCTGAACAGGACAGGACAGGACAACATGGGAGCACGGGACAGCCCTTCTGCCTGTGCACTCTCTGTTAACAGCCAGAAGGCTAGGATTGGCTGTGCCTGCTGCCCCCCAACTCCAAGTTCCACTGTGCTTGTTTCTTGCTGCAATCCAAGAGGTTGGGAAGGAGACAGGAAAATGACAGGGAGAATGAAATGGAGAAGTGTATAAAATTAGGTCCTCCGGGGGTTCCCTGGGTTCCCAGCCAGTCCGGGGAGTGATCCTCGGCTGACCGGTCCACAGGGAGGGGTAGATGTAACCTGGAAAGCTCCACCAAATAAAGACGAGACGTCTCCCGAGCAGCAGGATCCGAGAAGTTTATTGCAAGGAGCAGCAACCTCCCGAAGGAAAAGCTGACTTCGAGAGCCCAGCACCAGGGCGGGACCGAGAATATAAGGGCAGAGGGATAGGAGTGGCTAGGGCACAAACCAACCAATGGGTAAAGGGTAGAGGGGAGGAGACGGGATGGGGTGACATGTAATGAACCAATCGGGATACAGGAGAGGAGTGGCATTCTAACAGGGTCCAATGGGATTAACAGAACAGAAGAACTTTCTAGAACTGGGGAGTGTGTTAAGCTTTGACAGACAGCCTCAACTGGGGAGGGAAACAGCATGTGATTGACAACTTTTGCTATATTGAAGTTGCCTCCCAAGGGAGGGCGGGGACCCCTCCCACAGAGAAGGACACTGCTGGCCATTATAGTATGGGACAAAGAGCCACCAATCAAAGTTTAAGAGAGTAGGAGGGGGAAGGGAACCATTCCTGGGGACAGCTGGAGAATTTGCTCAGGCAATAAGCAGAGGCCTGTCCTGAGCCCTGCCAGGAGCATTAGCAATGCTGTCTCTCTTGGTCAGAACAGGGACAACTTTTCTTAAGATCCAAAACCAGACCTATGATTACATCGTTCATTTCTGAGAGGAGGTCTGCTCAAAGAGGCTCTGAGAGGGGGAGCACAGGGCAACAACTCCCTGCCTGCTCTGGGGAGCTGGCAGTGGGTGCTCAGTGGCAATTTCAGGATTTCAGGATGCCCTGGTTGTGAGCCATGCTTCAGGTGCCACCCACTACCTGATCAAAGAGGGCTGTGGTCATACAGCAGTAACCATGAGGTGGCCTCACTACCATGCTGCTGCTTGAGCAATTTGCTAGGAGACGAATAAAAGGCACCCCCAGAATGGGTCACAGACATGCCACGATGCCAGGGAGAGGTGTGGTGTGGAAGAAACAGGCAAGATCTGTGCAGTCAACAAGAGCTCCAGTTGAATGTTGCATTGAATCCTGAGACTTCCTGAAGTCCATCTTCATGTTCCAGTGGCAGTGCCAGCATAACAACTCCCAAAGCTAGCCCAATGCTTTTCTGGATCCTTGGAAATCTAGGCTGGCCTCAGTAACAAAGTGCAGATACACATTAGAACATATAGGCATATCCTGTGCTGTAATGCTGTGGTGAGGGAAACCTCTGTTTTTGAAATCATTGTACTACCTAGCTGAACTGCATAAAGTTCAAATTACCTCTACTGGCTGTAGTCTAGCCAGGAAACCTTGACCTCTGGAGTGAGATCATTAAAGCCAAACTTCTGGAAGCTCAGAGGTGTTTAGAGAGCCTGTTAATTACTGTACTAATCCTTTAAACAATGCTGGCTCCTGGCACTTCTGGAGCATTAGCACTTTAGTAGCACTTGAGCCCAGACCACTCCACTCCCCCCTCACTGGAGTACCTCCTGATGAAAATACTGCCAGTATCTTTTCCAAATCCACACATGCATAAGTAAGGCAGTCAGGAGACTCACAGGGTGTCAGAAGCTGGCCCTGAGCATTTCTTAACAGATATGAGTCCTTTTTGTCTCATTATCTGGAGCTGATGTCATCTGTTTGCTGTGTTTGTCTGACACTTATGAAGCCTTGGATGGTTCCTACCCACTGTGGAGCAAGCTGCCTATTTTTTCCAAAATCATGTCTCTTCTAACACCTTAACCCCATAGGCTCAGCAAGCCAACAGGTCAGCAGAAGGACAGAGCACTCTGGATCCAGAGCATGGGTTTAATGACAGTGTGGAAATCAAATGCCTAATCTGTGAAAAATGCCTATGACAAAATATGAACAATTAAACCATAATCACAGTAACACTGGGAACCAAGCTCATCAGAACAGTGGTATTCATTCAGTCAGACAAAGTAGCTGTTGCCCAGCAGCTCTCACTCTTTCCAGCTGGACACTCATATTCCCAAACACAAGCCTTCCTTATAGGAGAGCAAATGACGCCCCTACACAGCAGAGCTAGTAGCAGTGGTTTTTGGACCCCTCATAGTTAATGATTTTGTCTTGCTGATCAGTGATTTTCTAGCAGGTTTACTGGGCCATGGTTAAAAAAATCAATCACAACTGGTTTGTGTTACTGCATCTACTATAGCAACCCACATCAGCTACCACTCTATCATGGGCATGAGAATGTTGCTTAGAACTTCTGGCCATCAGACTTCTTGCCTGGTATTCCTTCGGCCAGGCACATACAATTTCCTAATGACATTCAGGCATCTCAGCTTCACTGATCTATGCACTGAGGTTTCCAGCACAGCTGTTCATATAGTGGGAGCCCCAGGGGCCCTCAGGGATTCCCTACTGTCTCACAGACTACACCTGCTATTCTGCAGGCAGTACAGAGGAGTCCAATAGCAGAAGCTGAATTCATGTCCATGTTTAACGATGAGTGCAGTGTCTCCTGGATAAGGCCTTACCCAAGGGCTGGCATTTCCCTGGCTTTGAAATTCATACAGCATAGAACATGCTGCACAAAGCATGTTGAGACAGAGACACAGTCCCTATTAGCAGGATCTGTAGCTGTTGACAGACATTGACTGTTATGGCAGATATTACTTTTGGGGGAAAATAATATTTGAATGAGACAAAAAGAAAGGAAAAGCAAGAAAAACCTCTCAGGCAGCCAACTGGGAGAGAGGCAATGGAGAGTCAAGTGTCCTCTTCCTTTTTTTATCTCCATGGCAGCAGATGATCCTCCTTCACCACAACAATCGCAGAGTTTTTCATTAGTCACACAGACTCCCTCCTGGTACTCCCTGCTTATGGGATGCTGTGCACACTAAAGCACCCCTTGCTTAGGTGCAACTGTTGCACAGCACCTGGTTGTTGATCTTTGTGCTTACATAAAACAGGTTCCCAAGTATAAACCGAAGCAACCACAGTCAGGGAAAAATACAGGAAAATGGGGAAAGCAGGCAGAACTCTCAGATTTGCGGCAGTCACTTTCTGCGGGAGCTCTGCACAGCAGAGAGTGAAGGCTGCAAGACCATGAGAACAGCAGCAAAACAACAAAAAGAGAACACTCCAGCAGAGGATCTGCAAAACCACAGCATCTTGGGGGAAAGAGTACTGAGTTGCAATTAGGAAGCAGGCTGCACAGTTCCAAGTTTCAACTTGCAACAAGTCTATCTGCAAAAGCCTTTGACCTTAAAAGAGCTAAGATACATACAGTACCCTGCAATCAGCAGCTTCAGCAGGGAAATTTGCAGAAGCTTTGCATTGGAGTAATCAGTAAGGTAGTGCATGAAGTGCTATTTTTCACTTTGACAAAGGAAGTCCAAAGTTTCTGCCCCATACCTGGTATAGATCCATCAATGCAAGGATCTGAGCTGCTTTCTCTCTCATGCCTTATTGCTGCCATGTGTCTATGTCTGCTCAGAACAGGACTGTGCTCTCTTGTGCAAAGACAGGAGCACTCTGTTTCAGATCTGGAGAGCTGGACAAGTGTTTATGCTGGGGATCCGGAGAGAGGTTACTTTTTCCAGCTCTGCTCTAGTCCTCTGCAGCTTGCTTGTGCCAGGCTTAAACAGCTGTAAGCTTGTCCTCTTTCTTCTGGTGCTAAAGTCTCTGCATCTGATCTGAAAGCAGAGGAGAGTCAGAGGTGTATTACTTAGCTCTTTCTGCAGACCCAAGAAATCACTCCACCATGTGGAGTGTCCTCAACTATTCCACCAGAGCAGAGATGTCCTCAGCCAAATGAGGACACTTGAGCCATTGTTCAAGAGAAAATTGGGGCCTTCAGGAAAGAGTAGCCAATTAACAAATATTACTGACTAAAACTTTGCTGCAATCCATGGTTTTCTGTCTCTCCTTATATGAAACAGTTTTAGCACTGGCAACTCAGAGCAGATAGTCTGTGAAAACTCAGTTTGTTTGTAAAAGAAATCATAGGGAAGTTTTCTAGTTTTGACTGTGACCTCATGTATCTCAGTAAGGCAGACTGATGAAGAAGGCTACACCTGGCCTAATCTTGGATTGAGAAGCATAAAATTTTCCCATTCTGAAAGAAGTCTTTCTGTTGTTTCTGTGTGTGAGCTTCAGTTAACTCTTTAGTGGCTAGCAAAACTTAACAGCCTGCTTGTGGCCTTAGAATTGGATCTAGACCATGTAGGTATCAGTCATGTAACCTGAACACCATCCATCAGGTCTGGGATCATCATGGCAGTTGTGTTGCTGCAGCGTTTCAACAATTATTAGACAGCTCTGGTCCTTGCATCCATTTGTGAGCAAAAAATAATAGTGGCCAAACACTTAGGTCTGAATAAATCCAACAGCTCTTGTTCCTTGGGCAATCAAGTAATGTGAACAAGCCATATTTTGCAACCTAGCAGGTAAGATGCTGATTTTTGAAAGCTCATCAACCTTAAGCTAAAAACAACAAAAGCTTTATTTCTGTTACAAATAGCAATTCTGTAAGAAGGTCTTTACAGAATTGATCTACGAGGCTAGTAGTAGATTAGATACTTAAGTGTATGTATTCTCTTGTATCCTCAAAATAACAGGATACAAGAGAGAGAAGTGGGAAGAGAGAGACATGCCCTTCACCTATGGTCACTAATGTGCCATAGAGGAGTTTCCAGTTTGAGAAGGATAGCAAGATGTGGTGTCTGAGGGAGGCAAGCAGTGCAGCACCTTCCTAACAAGAAGACTCTTAGGCTTGATAATCATGTCAGACCTTTGCCCCCCGAGAAGAGCAAGAAGATTTCTGCCCCAATTTGCCCTGCCATCTCCTTCTACAGACTGGGAGAAGACTCTTGCGAACTTGGCAAACAAAATAGCTGCTACAAAATTACATGGTGCATAGCAATGAAGAATCAACCACAGTAACATTTTTGAGAAGAGGTAATAGGGTGATGTTTTCTTTCACCATGTGTGTTGCTGCACAACACTGCCTTGGACAAACAAGATTTTTCACTCTGAGGGGGCAGAAGGAGATCTTGTTCAGGCTGTTATGTGTGTCAGGAGCAGCTTAATCACCAGTAGGGTTGCTTTCTTGCCTGAGACCATTGCTTTATCTTTCAGGAATCATCAATGTTCCACTTAGGAAATATTTTTGCCTCTAATTATTTGTATGTGTGTGTTAGCTATCCAGCAAAAGATGGCATGACTAAATAATCCAACAAGTGTTTTATCAGCTTGTGTTTGCTCCTGATTCAAAGACAATGCCCCCCAAACAGTCATTACCCAGGAATGCAGATCTTAGGACTTTGGCATTAGATTTCACTTAATGGAATTTGCTACACAGATAAAACACAAAAAACAGCTAGTCCTGACTCTGAGGACATTTCCTGTGATAACAAACAGTTGACATAGGAAAAAATATAATTTATCCACTGGTTTTTCTGAGGTCAATGATTTAAAAAAAACAAAGGGGGAGTTCTGAGGGATGTTTTTTTACCTTCAGACAAGCACCCCAGAAGAATGGGTTTCAAATTGATGAGGTATTTCATCCTGATTTTCAAGTCATATTAGCTCACTTGTTGCCAGACATGTTCTAGAAGACGGGCACTAGAAACTGCAGAGGAATTGTGTTGCCATTTCAGCACTCAGAAGAAACCATGCTTCATAGCTGGTGCCCGAAGAGCCCTCTGGACAGGCAAGTGTGACAGATATCTGACCCTGGCCAGAACAGTGGAAATGAGTGTTAGACGTACTACAGATGTCTTAAGAAGAAAACCAGCACCCACAAGACATGTTGATCCTGATGGCCTCCTGTGTCTGATGTCTGCCATGGCAGTCATGGGGAACCTTTCTCTGGTATGCCACCGTGCTCCACCAGTCTGGAGATTGAACATGCTGGTAAAAACTCAGGGAAAACTGGAAAAGGCTTTCACCTTTCCAGAATACAATATCTCTTACACAGGCAGTTGTCTCTGTAAATTTTGCTATCATGTGTTCTATGTCAGGGACCACTGTCCCCTCCTTTGTGGATTTGGCTGGCTGCAATGGGTATGGAAGGGAACTGAGAAGGGTTGTAATGTGTTTTAAAACCCTGGCACATTAAAAATTGGTGTGATTTGCAATTGCCTTTATTAGTTACTTCCTGGGCAGTCAAGGTTCCAGAAAAACTAAAGCATCAAATGGAGACCATGTATTCAGAGAGTTATACTGTCCAGCTGCCACTCTCTTAAAGGATACAATCCCTGCTTTTGCCTTCTTCATGTCCCACTTTCCTCTCATGGCCCTCCTATCTGAATTTGTGAAGGTTTGCCACTGTTATACTATGGGATGATTTATTTCTTTATCCCAAAGCAAAGACCTGGGCTGTTTCACAGTGCCAGGCAAAACATAAACAATCTGGCACTGCTCCCTTTGCAGGCAGAGAAGCACACTGCACAGAAAAATGTGTGCACTGTGAGTATGAAAAAGGAGCATTCTTCTCAGTTCCTGTGTCTTGCTTGTCTCCCTCAATGACAGTCCTGAAACTACAGAGTGTGATGCATTTGCCGTCTTTGGTAAAAAAGAAAATAACAGTCCAGCCCTAGAGGGTATTACAAAGAAACACTGAGTGATTTGACATTTGCTATAAGAAATGGCACAGAACATGTTCTTTTCAGGAGTAGGTTTACCAGGTGTTACTAGGTGAGGCATTTTTAATAACAGTATACCTGGGTAGGCACAGCCTTTCCCAGGGAGAAAAGAATAGAGAATAACTCAGTCCCTTAGGCAGGCAGACTTCCCTTCCCTACCCATACTCTAAGAGGATGGGTATTGCAAGGGTATATGGTGTAGATACATTTGTAAAGTAAAACACAGTGTGCTATGGGGTTCCCTGGTTGTTAAAGCCATGAAGTCATCTAAGGAAGACAGCTGGTGGTGGAGAAAAACATTTCCTCTGGAAAGGAACTCCATTTTCGATAATTTTCCACATGTTTCTAGAATACGAATCTGCCTATCCAGTATCAGATTTCCTGAAGTACAAAGGAAGATGTGGCAAGGGAGTTATCAGCCATGAAGGATGACATCATGACTGGCATCTAACAGTACCCAGGAGCCTTTTCCCATTAGGAGCTAGGTGACTGTCCTCTCCAAAGCTTCACACTCATAATAGGCTGACGGTGACAAATGTCACCCAGAGCAGAGCTCTTTCTATTCAGCTCACTTTCACAATAATCAAGTACTAAGAAGTAATGCATTTTTGCTGCTGGGAACTCTGCAGACTTCCAGCTAGTTCTGTAGTTTGGAGGGCAAATGAAGATGACAGCAAGCAGAAGAGGTTATTTGTAGAGTGAGTTGGAAAAGTCATTTGTTCCAACCATAAAGTGGTATGGCTGAGATTAAAAATAGAAACCCCTTGTCAGAAATTTCTGCATTCACTGTCCATACTTATAGCATTTGTTGCAATGTGGATGTGAGCCCTTTGAGAGCACTGAAATTTTCTTTTGCTTATATCCTCCTTTTTCTTAATTATTTTCACTTGTAAAAATCCTTAAGTATCAGAAAATGGATCTTTCAAGAAAGAACTGCCTTCTCAAAAAACACTCTGATCTAATATTCATCAAGAATCAGGATATAAAAATATGCAGTTTGCTTGCCATCAGTCACTCTGTCCTATAATAGTCATTGAAGGTATTTATTCACTAATATCTCAGAATTATATTTCCACATGTTTTGTGGAGGCAAAAACTTGGGTAGGCAATCCATTGTAAAAGGGACTGTGATTTAACTTCTCCAGGTGGCCCCTGGGCTGCCTTACTAGCTTGTATCACCTGCCTAGCTGGCAGTTAAGGGCCAGTTGAAGGCACAAAACAGTGTATGGGGACAAAATGGGGAAGAGTAGCTATCTAGTAGAGTGAAATCCTGTAGAATCTTCTTTGGAAAGTGAACTGGAGTTGTGAAAAAATTGCCTTCATTAGTGTTTCTGCTAGCTTGATAGACTTTCTGAGAGGAATTAAATACCCAAATTCTCTTTATTCTCCTCCAGGATAAGAAAAGCAAGCAGACAAATTGCCTGTTTCCTCTAATTCATTACTGCTCTGAACAAACAGAATGCAGAAATCCAGCAGTTTCCATTGCCTCTGTGGTCCCAAAATGAAGGACACATCTGGAAGTCTCTTGGTGGGCAGTGGAGGTGTCACCTTGAATTAGGCATTTAGGACAAAAGACAAAAATATGTATTTCAGCCCAGAAAGGAATTATAAGGTCCTTGCAATATCACAAACTGTGCTTCGATATCCTGTGAGAACTTGAGTGATAACATGCTAAGAAAACAAATCTTGCAGGCACACAACCTGTTTTTTCCTCTGACTGCTAACAGAGTTTGATGGAAGAGCAGTTAATTAATCTAGATCTCTATAAAAGGATCAAATCAGGTGAGATTTGAGCCTTGCTCTATGTTAAAGCTGAAATTGTATTCCCATTGATTCAGTTGTGAATGACAATTTGCTGCCTTGACTATCAGCTCATCCCACTCTCATGGAGCTAGTGGTGATCTAAAGTTCAACCTGCTTTCAGGAGTTTCTTCAAGCCAGCCTGTGATCTGCATTAGCACAACTGTGTGTTGTTAGGAAAGCAAAGATTAATCATGCTGTGGTGCAAATTCCAACAAAATGTTTGCAGATTCATTTTAAAAGCTCTTTCATTGAAACTGGGAGCTCAAATTAAAAATATAAGGAGGCTGTTTTAACTGTTGATTCCAGCTTTCATGAAATCCATCTGTCCTTTCATGGATGCAATTAAATTCTTTCTTGACTCCACAAACATAGTACCTGGCAAGTGCAATTATCAGAATGAAAGAAATACTTAGGTTCTGAATAAGTTCTGACATTTTTCTTGTTTGGTTCTTTGACCTTTTCTATATGCAGCCATTGTGCTAATTCATCTAAAATGGACCCTTTGTGCAATTTTGTCTGTAAAAACTCTTTCAGTGGTTTTACTAAATTCTGTGGTTTGCACCTCTAAACAAATCAATTGAAGTTAACCCAGGATAAGCCATTTTCTCTGGAGGAGCTTTTAAAATATTTTTAGGGCTCTGATAAGTGAATTACAGTGAGTCAGCTACAGGAAGTTAAGGATTTTTATGACATTCCTTGATCCTGGTTCTTTGCTACTGCTACAACAGAAGTAATCACCCTGGTTCCCTTAGAAGTCAGGGGAGATCAGTTGTAAGCAGCAGAAGCCAAGCTGCAGAAAACCCCTTCCCTCAGTAGCTCCTGCTGCTCATAGGCTGGGAGCTGCTCTGCTGTGCAGGACCTTGCAGAGACACCCTGCACAGACACTCTCCAAAATACTGCTTTCAGGTTTGCTGCCTGAATTACCTTTACAGCTTGGCACAACTGGGCCTTCAAAGATTGGTTTGTCGGTTCAGCAAACATGCCACAGAGCTGGAAGAACCTCCACTGGCCCACAGTTTTGGCCTTATGTGAATTCACATTGGCTTGATATGGCTAGTGTAGTGACATGAATCAGCCTGAAACTGTCAGTAGGCTCTGTGCCATTTGGACAGGTAGCCCAAATTTGTTTTCAGGTTTTCTTCTAAGCATGTCAAAGGGCTTGCTGAAGACAGTAAAGTGCTGAAATGCTAAATCACTTTCCAGATTTGATGCAAAAGTGCTGGCCATTTGTTTTATCAGACAGCCTCTATCAGGTCTGCAGGTCTGCAAAAAATTGCATGACCTTGGCCTGTACATAACACCAGCAAGTATCACAGAATCACAGCATATGCTGAGTTGGAAGGGACCCACAAGGATCATCAATTCCCACTCCTGGCCTGGAGTCTGGCCATCCTATCAGTTACTGCAGGCAGAGTTTCATGGGCCAGAAGTGAGCAAGACATATCTGGGCTAGTTCTTGGCTATAAGACTGGTTGTGCCAACATCTTAAGGACCTACTGGAAGGAAACGTCTGGGAAAATTTTGGTAAAGTCTCTTCTATCTGACATGAAGAGTCAAAGGCTGCCCTATTTCTTTCCTAGGTGTTCAGTGACATAGATCACTTGAGATCAGACTCAAGAAAGGGCTACTGCAGCACTATTTGTCTCCTACAGCTACGACGGAGAACTTCAGCTTGCACATTGGATGCCTTCCAAAACAACCACTGTAATGACTAGATATTGGATTTTCTTCCATCTCCTGCCTGGACCTCTCAGTTACATTTGTTATGCTCAAGGAAGAACTGGTAGACAATGGCCAGCAAGCTGGTGTTTTTTTGTTGTTGTTATATTTTTAATGAGATGATTGTCTACCATGTATATCCCTCCTGAAACAACACATGTATGTGAAAATCCAGGCTACCAAAGAAGGTGATAACTTTCATATTTATCTAGTGTGTCTGTTTTTATATGCACATTTACTCCACTTAATTCAAATACAGTGGGTTTCTCATTCTTATTTTTCCTTTGCAGACTCCATTCTGAGGCTGGTGTGTGAACTGTCTCTCATTCACACACAATTTACTGTGTGTGGTCATACCCTAAATGAAGAGTTTTCCATAAAGAAATGACAGCCTTTTCAACCCATGGAATTTTATGCTATACTTTTACTTCCTTGTGGAGGAATTGTAACTGACAAGGAATTAAACCTCTTCATTCTGGTGATACACCCAAACTGTTATTTGTGTCAGACTTCCTTTTCTTGCTGCATGGATTTGTTTTGCTATGTTTTTCTCAGTAATTTAGTAGCTCTTTCCTTCAACTTTCCCATGTCATGAGTCTCCTTGGGAAGACAGACAGTCAGACTTCCTGAATTTTATTTACCTACTAAACAAAATACCTGAAAGTAATTTATGAGAGCAGAGGTTTCACAGCAGATTGAACTCTGACTTTGTGTGTCTTGTTTACAAGGGATTTGGCCTATCCCACACGTCTACTGACTGAGAAAGGCACAGCAAGAAAACTGCTTCCCATGCCTTCCCTTTTTTTCTACTCTTCAAAATTTAACATACTTCTGCTTTACCTCTTCTTCTTCTTTGAAGACCTTTGTCTGCTGGACTTTTCCCCACACTATGGCAAGGGAGGTCACAGACTTGATGGAGTGCTGTCCATAAAAATAGGTCTGCAGGAAGACTGAAGATGTTGGGAATTGTAGTCCCAAAAGAAGAGCTGCAATTCTGGCTTCCAAGGGAGGGAAGGTGATGTCCTGCATTTGCACAGGTCACAGCCCAGAAGAGCACAAAAACTAAAAGAAAAATACACATGCTGCATGACTAGTTTTACATCGTCTGGTGAAAACAAGTAGAGTAAAGGGAAAATAGCTCTTATCTCTACAGGTTTCCTCTGATACCTTCTTTTCTTCAGTATGTTTATGGATAGAGAGAAGGCATAGGGGAAATACTATTGATTCCAACTTAGTCCTTAGTCTCTTTTCCACTTTCTTTATGTAAATACTCAGAAAACACAAGGCCAATAGTCCAAATGAGGATTTTCCCGGCCATTTTCATCCTGTGTCTTAGCAGTTATGATCATGCTATAAGAATTTGTGTTATCAGTAAGTTTGGCCCCTCAGAGACTGGTCATGCAGCAGGTCAACACAGCTGGGTCACCACATACCTCAGAGCAAGAACAGCTGTAGCCATGTGTAGCCTGTCAGGTGCCAATCTAAGAAGCTTTTTAAGGCCTCCCATCCTGGGCACTCCTTTTTAAACTGAATTAATGTCTTTTAGAGTATCAGTCATTTCAACACAACCTGCATTTAGGTATAGATCCCTTCTCGAGACCTGGCTTTGAGGCAGGACTTGCCCATCCCCTCTGTGCAACTCAAGTATGGCTTCTTAGTATTCAGTGAACAGCTTCTCCAGTTTTGATTGTTAAACCTCCCCTGCTGCAGTTTATGCACTGTCTGTTTCCATTTTGCAGACTGAATGAAATATAAGACATGGCTATTTAAACGCAGAACAAGGTGCTACTGAAGACATGTTGGTCATGTCCAGAGAAGAGCAAAGAAAGGTGAAGGGTCTAGAGCACAAGTCATGAGACTGAGGGACATCTGAAGGAACTGGGGTTGTTTAGCCTGGAGAAAAGGAGGTTCAGGGGAAAACCTTATCACTGTCTACAGGAACCAGAAGGGAGGTTACAGCAACATTGGGGTCAATCCCTTCTTCTAATTCAAAAGCAATAGGACAAGAGGAAATTGCCTCAAGCTGTACTAGTGGAGGTTTAGATTGGACAGTAGGAGAAATTTCTTCAGCAAAAAGATTCTCAAGCATTGGAACAGGCTGTGGACGTGTCTCCATCCCTGGAGGCCATTAAAAGATATGGAGATGTGGCGCATAGGGACATGGATTGGTGGTAGACTTGGTGGTGTTGAGTCAATGGTTGCACTTGATGATATTAAAAACCTTTTCCAACCTCAAGATGCTATAATCACAGAGTCATTGTCTTGGTTTGAAAAGACAGGAGTCTGTGAAGGAAGGCAAGGGCCTCCCGTGAAATGGAAAAAGTAAACCCCCCCCTCCAAATTACCACAATTTCAAAATAAAAAAGCTCTCAGGCAAAGATATGGGAATGGGGATAACAGTTCTTTACTAGGAAAAAAAATAAATTAAAAAAAATTTAATTAGTACAAACAAAACTACTGATAGAGTCAGAAACTGACACCCTGAGGAGTCAGGGTGTTGGCGATAGTCCAGTTAAATGGTGGCTGCTCCCCCTGGAGTGGCAGATGAAATGCTGCTGAAGCAATGATCCCATAGAAGGGTGTAGTTTTCTCTGAAGGTCTGGTGATAGAGTAGATGGGCCTGGTCTTCCTCTGGGAATCCTGTGAAGAGGTTCAGTTGATGTCCCAAAAAATGCTGATTTTAGTTAGGTAGGGATGCCTGGCTCCTCCCTCTGGGTGGAGCATCTCACAATGGGATGATGTAACTCTCTCAGTCATGCAGTGAGCCATTCAATGGCACATTAACAGAAGATATCTCCCCGGAGGGAGACATTGTTCTTGGAAGAGATAAGAAAACTGCCCTACAGAAGATACCTGCCCCACCTCCAACAGATGGCAAATAGAATGTATGCTTATCTTACAAGCCTGGACAGTCATTTAGGTTGGAAAAGACCACCAAAATCATTGAGTCCAACCTTTAACTTATCATGACCTTGTCTGCCACATGCAGTCACTTCCTGAACACTCCAGGGATGGTGACGCCACCACCTCCCTGGCTAGTCCATTCCAATGCTTAATAACCCTTTCCATGAAGAAATTCCTCCTGATGTCCAGCCTTACCAGCAGGTCACTAACAACTTCCTCCTGGATTGCAGAGGGTCTGTCCTGCTCCCTATCCCTCTCTACTCTCAGCTACTACTCCACAGCTGAGGGGACTTGTTACCCTAGGGATGTCTTGTCTTGTCTTGCTGTTAAAGACTAAAGCAAAGAAGGCATTAAGTATCACAGTCATAAAACACTTCTTATTATCTTTCACAGCAGCGGGCAGATTGAATTCTAGTTGAGCTTTTGCCTTTCTAATTTTCTCTTAATGTGACCTAACAACATCTTTTTACTCTGTGTTGCTGCCCCTTCTTACAAAGGTCATAAACTCTCTTTTTCCATGAGTTCCTGCAAAAGCTCCCTGTTCAACCAAGCCAGTCTTCCTCCCCGATGGCTCATCTTCTGCCACATAGGGACAGCCTGTTTCTATGCCTTCAACATTTCCTTCTTGAAGTGTGTCCAGGACCGCTTTGTTTATTAAGGACAGTAGTGGTGCTAAATTCTAAATTCTAAAATTATATTATACTGAATATGTGTAAATGTGTGTGTATGTGTACAAATGATAGTACACTGAAACGATAATTCCATGGTCCACCGGATGAAAACTACCATCAATTATAAATTCAGGCCAGCTCCAGCCTAACACTGACAATCTTGCGAGTTTATATGAGGATCTGGAACACCCTCCCAACAGTCTTTACCATGTCCAGCAGTGACACCAGCCCCACAAACATCACTAGATTCAACTTGTGTCGCCACAAAACTGCTTCGAACACATTGGTGGGTGTCATATTATGGGGGTTTACCCTAGAATTTCAATTTTTTTAAGAACTCCTTACTCTTCTGCAATGTCTTTCTGTTCTGAACTTTGCAATTTTTCTTATTACCACACCATCAGAAAGAAGGGCCTTTCTATTTCACATTATGGATTTTTCACACACACAGATCGAAATGCTGCTTCTGCTTTCAAAAGCTGAATTTATTCATATAATAGGTGTGGTGCTTTAATGATGGGAAAAGAGTGCAGAGGTAAAGAAATCTGGTTAAAGAAACATGAAACTGGAGAGTGCTAAAGCAGAAGGTCCAGAAGTAATAAGATGAAGCCATGAATTTCAGGCACTCCTAAATAAAGTGTCTCTCAGTTAGGATACCTGGCAATACAAGGGACACATTGCAATAGTCAAAACTGAGATGGATGATGTGGAAGATAGGTTGTGTGGAGGAGTTAGGGTGGTGTGGATGAGGACCACTCTGCTGCAAAGAGAAAAGATCGTTCAGTTGTACTGGACCATTCAAAAAGAAGATAATGGGGGGTTAGGAGGATGGAAGAAACCAGGGGGGACATATGGAGAGAGGGATATACAAAGAAGTATTTGTGGGCTGCATAAGCATCTTTTGTTATCAAACATTTCCTAAATTTTAAAAAAATGAGGGCCTGTGATTTTATTATTGTAAATGGTTTCCTTCACTGTCCACAGTACCCATCCTTAATGTCACTGACGCTTAGCATCTTGGTCTCCTCAATACCTACAACAAGGAGAAACTGCTGTACAGCAATGCAAGACTGCCCTTCTTTTCTATGTCTTTGCAGCATCTGGCACAGTAAGAAGCCATTTCCAAATGCTGCACTCAGATGATAATGAGTGTGAGATCTGGCAGTTCAGCACAATTTGTTCAAGGTCTTTATATATCAGTCCTGGTGCTTGTTGAGAAGCGAGGAAAATTTTTTAAGAAAACTCTGTTGAAGAATATGTCAGTCTCAGAAGTGTGTTTCCTGAGAAATGAGTGTGTCCCTACAACAGTGCTTGTTGGCTTTCAGGCAACAGTTTGTCCTCAGCAGCTGGAGACAGATTCCTTAGAAACTTCCTTCACTCATCTTTCATTGCCCTCATCTCTGTTCTCCATATAGAGCCAAATAACTCAAATTTCTGCAACAACAAAGTTCAGATTCAAAGCGAGTTCTGGCAGGTCAGAAATCCCAAACACATTTCCCTCTCATGGGATCCATTCCCAGTACTACAACACTAAAAGCTCTGCTTCCTTGGGGTTTCCACATCACACCTCATGGCGAGCATGAGCTCTAGCATATTCACCCTCAGCCAGCTCTTCTCAGGAAGAAGTACCCTGCTTATATTTAATCATTCTACATGCTGCAGCCTCTCCACATTCCAGTCATTCCCGCAGTTCTCCTTTGGCTGCACAAAATTCTTCTGTGATGAATGATGAATTGGAGTTGGTATTCAAGATATGGATATCTTAGACCGTATGGATTAACATAGTAATATAGCCTGTTCTGTTGTCTTCCCATAGGCTAACTTTTAGATTAGTTCCTTTTTGTATTTTTACTGTTTACTGAACTAATGTTTCTGCAGACCAACCCACAGTAATATAATAATCTGTTTTTTAGGGAAAATGTAGAATTCACAATTCACCACTTTGTATGCAGTGTTGACACCACTGTTGCCACATGGTAACTGCTTTGTATTAAATACCACAGTTTAATCGACAACTTTTTCTTATGTTATTTTGCTTCTTAAGATTTTTTGACAGCTCTTCTCAGCACCACTTGTTTTACTACCCCAAATTTGTGTGCTTGCCAAAGTTGATTGCCTCATTAGGAAACTACCCCTTCTAATTATCATCTGTAAATAAGCTGTAAATTCTGACTTTTTATTCACTTACTTTTTCCTTTATTTTATTCTGTTCTTTAGCTAGGCAATACATTTTTGCTTGTAGCCTATCAGAGCTAAAGATCTTCAAAATCCTGTAGGGAATCACAGAATTTATGGATGCAGCAAATACAGTCAAGAAGAGTCCTTAGGTCCTAAGAAAATATGGATCTTTCTCACAAACTAATTCCATGGCTCTCCAAAATAACCCTCACAGATCAGTGAAACATTACTTCCTCCCACAAAAACCGAGCACTCTCCTCTTATTTGTTATATCAGTAAATTCTGTCTTGTATTGCCCAGCATGGACATCAGAATTTGTAACCTGCACTGCCCACAACATCTGTCTCCACAGGTCTTTTAAAACATACCTTACTTGCCACCCACCATTCCTCCATTGGGGCTATTGTAAATGGTAGCTCTCACACCACAGTCACTATGTGGGAATTTCATACTTGTGCTTCATTTGAAGTTTTGGATGAATGGCATAATTTCATTATTTTAAGAGGTTGTTCTATAGGTTTATTCAGACACAGATCCTCAAGCATATCTCAAGAGTAAATGAACAATGAACCTCAGAGAGCTCATTCTGAATGAATACAAACATGAATGTATTTAGTTTTCTGCTGTGGCCTTACCTTCTCACCTTGACCTCCACAACCATCTGCAAGTTTTACATAGCCTGTGAAGAGCATCCTTCTCCTGATGAGTGGAGTAAAAAGATATGCCCTTGGCATGTTGCTTCTCTAAGGTTTTTGTCCTGCCTGCTCATAACTGACTAACCAGAAGGATTCCTGTTGTCCTCATTTGGTCCCAATTGGAACTTATTTCCTCTTCCTGATAGCATATTTTACCCTGCTGTTTAATCCTACCAGCCTTTCTCTTTTAAACTGAGTCTTGCATATTGCTTGTGGCCAAGTAGTCACCTGCTGTGACATTTCAGCACTCGATTAATTATCACTCTTCTACCAAGCTTCTGCTACAGTCTGTTTATTAGTAGTTTCATTTAAAACTATATTTTCAGTTCCTGTGCATTTCTAAGATGACCTGTATTTAACAACAAGATGTATATATATTTATATATGTGTATGTATGTACGTACCTATATGCTATGATTTAATTTCCTATTGCCCATTATCTGCTTAGAGAATTGATATCTTTTAAGACTTCTCCTTTCCTTTTCTTTTCTATGAGCTTCTACTCTATCCTTTTTCTGAGGGTCCTGTTTCTCTCACTTCACCCTTACAGACACAACATTCCAAAGAGTATCTTTGTTGTACTTCATTGCTTTTTCTACTTTTTAATTTTCTGATTTGCTGTTTGACCGCTCAGCCCACTTCCATGCTGGATTAGCTGAAGACATTCCACTCCAAAATCAATCCTTTGAGTGTTTATGATGAAACTGAACATTTCCCCCTCACACCTTCCATATGTCATCTACTCCGTCATTCATTAAGGTTTTGCTTTTCCACATCTCTGACTGGCCTTGAATATGCTCCTGGAAGGACTTCCAAAGATGATACTGTCTAAAGTCATAAACTTTACATAAAGAATCTTCTTTCTTTCCCATCCCTTTTTCAACCACAACTGACAATCACTATCACCTCCTTTCCAGCAGTCCCTAAAAAGCCTAGACATAGGGAGCAATTTACTACCTTTTCATCATCTACCAAGCAAGTTTCCATGTAGTCCTCTCCAATATCCTCAGCAGATACTTGTACACATGCTATTTATATGCAAGCATTGTAATTGCCTGCAACTTGCACTCTGTCGGGATACCTATTATCCTTTGTGCAATGCAGTATATGTGCCATCTCATTTCTCTCTTTTTTAGTTACCTAGTGGTTGGATTCATCCCTTTCACAACTGCAGTGCACTGCCAAAGCTGCATTGGACTACCCTGACATGTCCAAGAAATCCCTCTTTCCCATTGAGTTGTTCCAGACCAGTCTCTTGGGTAAGTGGTCTGTGCATGGGAGCTGGGGAGTGATCCACCTGCCTGGCAAGCAATGACATGAGCTATGAACAGGTACATCTTTTGCGCTCCTGTGCCTTGCAGGCATTCTTGGAGAAGAAAATGCTACTCTTGCATTCATTTAATCATTGGTTTAGACCGGTTACTTGGTTTCTATGTGTGGTTACTTGGTTTCTATGTGTGAGGACAGGCTCTCTGTTACACAGCTGGCTGGGTGCTGGGGCTTGTTTTGGTTACAAACACTAAAAAAACCTACATACACAAACTCTGTGTGCCTTAAAACTTAAAAGCAGATATTCTTCCAATCATATTTTTTCAGAATGAAAGCCTTTCCTGGATCCTCAGCATACTTGAAAGGTTCTATTTCAATTGCCTTCTCTCCAAAAAGGACTTAGCCAGAGCACACCAAAGGAAATTCTGCCTGCATGAAATCATACCCGTTAAGTGCATAATAGTTAAGTGCAGCTAAAGACAAATAATTTGTTGGTAAGAGGTGTACTGGCCTGCTATCTTTTACATGGCATTCATAAAGATTTTATCAGTCAAGGAAAGACTGGATGATCTCAAAAGCACTAAACTGGAGAATAATGCATTTTCCTCCTAGCACACTTTTAAAAACAAAGAGATTTGGGTATAGCCCTGTGTTGTATTGTGTTTTGATTATCATATTTTCAAACTCTGTGTTCCTAAGTTCAACTAATGGTTTACCCCTGTACCACCTTTCCACTCCGATGGTACTGCTCTTGTCAGTCCTCCTTAGGTCTGCCCCCTTTTTCAGCATAAGTGCTGAATCATTCCCTTGTCCCCTCCCTGGTGCCTTGTCCGTCACCCGACGGTCCCATCCGTCACCCAACCCCTTGTCTGTCCCATCCCAGCACTCTGGAAGCTTCCACCAAGGGCGTCAAATGATTGGGCTAGGGCCAGGGGTCCCTCCTCTAACCCTCTCTGATACATTATTATCCCTGTCCCTTTTCCCGAGAGCCACTCCCAAAGTTTTCCTCATTGGTCACTGGGCAATTCCCTCCCCTTTCCCCTCCCCTGTTTATAAGATGTTGTCAAATCCCTCTCGGAGCTCTCGTCTGTTGGTTTACCCTGAAGGTAGTTGGTGCTCTTATGAGCTCCCAATAAACTTTCAGATTACAAACCCCAGAGGAGAGTCAGCCTCCTTCCTTCGGTGATTGCTGTCCACCTGTCCTTCGGAGGCTCTCCCAGAAACCTGAGGGAACACATGGGAGTGCCCTCTGCCGCCATCGTGCCTGCCTAGCCGGGTCACTCAGGTGGACTCTGAGTGGACACGACAGCAGCCCTGGAAACCTTTGGCAGTAACTCTGGACACCAGGGATAAAATGCTGCTCCCTAGTGGTAAATCAACAACCCCCACCACTGTGAAGGCAAGTCACTCTCTAGAACAGGTGTTTGAAGATGTAAAGCACAGCATCTCTGAAATAACGGTAGTGGTTTTCATACCTCTCTTTTCCTGGACAGTAAACAACTGTGGTAGGAAATAGTAGGGAAAGAAACCCACAAAGAAATGCTATGTTGTCAGCACCATGGTCAACATCAGTTCTCCAGGCTGCCAGGACCAGAATGGATGCACTTTCCCAAACGAATAAGGTTTCCATAGTGTTCTAAAGTACCTCTTCCTTAAAACAAGTATGGTATAGGAATCAATAAGTCCTGTTAAAAGTATTACAAATGGACCAAAAATAGATCTCAAAAGGTAATTGTTAAGTGGACCAGTGTGTGAATGCAGATTATATTAGTTGTATCCCTGAAGGACAGATTTCAGTCCAAGGGCTGTTCAATACTTTAATCAATAATATGGAAGGAAATAGGAAAGTCACTGCTGATAAAATTTGCAGAAGAAACAGCAATACATAGAATAATGAATGGCTATGGAAGGGTTCCTCAGGGAAATCCAGATTACTGAATTGTGTACTGCCCATTATGTAGGCCTTTGTGTTTGGTTAATAGTAAATATCAGTAAGAAGCAGCCTGTGGTGAGGGAAAAGACAGTTTTGAAAAGCAGTGCCTCTGGCAGGCGTACTTGATGTGCATTTTAAGTGAGAGGACCCAGCTGCAAGGGTTAACACAGTTGCTCTGTAGAGGGTCTGTGAACAAGAAGCAGAGACAGGGAGCTACAGACTGTTGGCTTCAGCTGTGGTGACACCATCCCTACCCCACTGTGTTCAGCTTGGTGTCACTGGTATGGAGAGGATGCTGGAGGAGGCAAAGAGATGAAATGGGACAGCAGAGGGCTCACAATACAGATATATATGTGGTGCAAGATTTGAAAATGCTGCCTTTAAGTAACAGCTTCAACCAACACCTTGGTTTATTTAGAGAAAGAAGAATGGGATATTGATCGCTTTAAAAGCAGTTGTTTTCATCCTGTGGTTACTGATGCAGAGAGGGGACCATCCAAGAGAACTAGGTACAATTGGAAGTTCAAGATTTGCTGGCCTGAAATCAGCTTTTGTAAATTTAAAAGCCTTGAAAAGAGAAGGTTGCAAATAATAAACCAGTACTACAGTATTGATTTTTATTTGCAAACAGTACTAGAGGGTAAAATCCTTCTAAATCCAGGAGTTGCAAAGACAAAAGAGGATTGATATGATTGTCAGGTAGAGTAATTGTTGGAGTGGTGGATCATTGTTTCATTGAAAGCTACATATCTTCCTGCAGAGTGAGGCATGCTAACTTACCAGCTACACATGGCTTGCAGATCAAATTAAGATGGAAGCATAACAGGGCACGTAACAGGTACAGCATCTCCCTGACTGAGAATTAAAATGCTTCTGGGGCCTGTGCTCTGTGGACTTGCAGAAAGGTCACATTGAGGAAATTTATTTCAGGTACTACTTTCACTTGACACTAGCAGCTACCACAGATGAGCTACTTTCCGTGGGAAAATCTCATTTTTGGGAGGCAAACTCAGGAACAGGGTGCAAAGGCATTTCTGATTCTCTGAGAAGTTCTGATGTGTGAAAGAGCATGCATTAAAGGTTTTACAGCAATTACTGAAGTGTAAGATCTCTTCCTAATATCAGTAAAAGTCTGAATGGAAGAAATCTTAGCACCCAAAGCTTCTCAACTGAATTTGGTTGCCTGACAAGTATCCTGATCTCAATGTACCAGATGGCACAGTCTCCTAGAGGGATGGAGCTGTGCGGATGTGATGAAGATAGCTGCAGGTTTCAATTTCAGTCCCAGACTAATTTTCTCTAGTCACTGATACAAAATATTGATTTCAAGACAGATTTAAAAGTGCCGCTAATCCACAGGGGAACGACAATATGTATTTAAATCCCATGTGTTGCTTAGAACAGTCAAAGGTCTTATATTGTAATTAACAGTGTGGTTTTGAATACCTTTAGTTTTCAGTTCTGTACAGAACAATCTTCAAGATGAGAAAAAGAAATAAGATAGCAAGAGTACAGGAATAGAGTGTTATGAGAAATGAAATACACTGCCCCAGACACATAGTCTCAGGTGCACATGGTGGGTTCCTTCTTTGCTCACTCAGCTTAGTGGCTTCAGGTCCATTGCATGAGGATGCCAGTTTAGAAGAAGAGCTCCAATGTTACAGGACTTTGGCAGAGTCTTGACAGTTTCATGGTTTCCTCATTCCAACACCTTTTATGATAATTCCCTGGCCACTAGAAGAGCTGCTCAGTGTAGGACTCACTGAGTCCCTCACTGGGACTTTCCCAAGCAGTATAACTACCAATTCCCATGATCTCTTTTTGGTCCTGTTCTCTCCTGAGTGCTGTTTTCTTCCTCTATGCTCTTGCAAGCATGTGGCCAAATATATTACAGCAGCCAGCTCTACTTCAGGTGGAGAAGCTCTGATCCTTGATCATATCTCAGACTCTTCCCCTCTATTTCTTGATTACTTTTTGTTTATCTGTTCTAGTATTTTGGTGTTAAGTGGAAGAAGTGTGTGAACACAAATCGATACCAAGTGTTTTTGGAGCAAGAAACACCTCAAACTTGCATTGAGCCTTGGGTGTCTAAGTCTCTAGGGTGTATTAGAAACTACTTGCTAAGTACCTTATCAGAGCTGGTTGAAATGTTCTGACTGGACACCTGTCCATCCAGCAAATACTCTTTTGATTAGATTGAAACATTCTGCAAGAACATGCCAGTTTTTAATGAAAATTATTTAAGTATTTTGTTTCTGCCAAGCTGAAGCTTTTGGTATGATGAATTTGGTACACTGGAATGGCATTATTATATGCAGAATGGCAACATTGAGGTGAAAATTGGAGCCTTTGCTGAAATGCTGCATTTTGATAACATTATTTTTATTACACTTTAAAGATTAATTTTAAAAGGGGGTGTGTGAGGGAGAGCTTTGCGGAGAATTGATAAAAGGAAGGTTTATCAGAATGATATCTTATGCTTTCAAGCTACCTGTCTTAAAAAAGCTCCAGATGGTGAGCAATCTGCTCTTCAAATATAGCCTGTTATCCTCCCTTCCACATCAGCAGCCCGCTTTAGCCATGCTCCCAACCTGTCCCACTGGATTACCTCCCTTCCTTCCAGCAAGAAGCCTCTCCTTCCAACAAGTGTCTTCTCAGTTCCTGCTAAGGATCTGTTCCAGATCTGCTTTTCTCAAGGGGAATTCACAAAAAAGGTCTCAGGACAAACAGATATCCAGGAAAATGGGTATGCCCTGGAGGGAGGAGAAGATGTGAAACTCCTGAACAGCCACTTTTCTTTGAAAATATTGAAAGGAACATTAAAGAGCTTGGATGGGGTGTTGCAGAGTGTGCCAGGATGCAAATCCCATAGGGAATGTGTGCTGAGTGTGCATCTCCAGGATGAAACCCTTGAGACTCATCCTGCAAGGGAAAAAGCAAGCTGTGCACCCATGGGAGAAGAGGGCAGGTGGAGGAGTCAAAAAGCAGACAACCATAGGCTGATGGGGAATTCCCCTTAACAGAGACTAATTAAATTTGTGGTGCCATGCAGAGAAGCAGATTTGTCAGTAAGACTTCCAAAAAGGTATTAGATGCCTTAAATGGGTACAATCTGCATTTGTAATTACACTGTTTAGGATAACATTTCTGTGAGGTACTTAGCCTTGTTGTTTGGGGAATATACTGATCTGCAGCAGGGCTTGGGACTGGAGTTCCTTTGCGCTGAAAAGTCTTGCAACAAAAGGAACATTATACAGGTTTTATTGCTTACTCCAAAACATTTGGTAGCCAGCCACTGCTCTAGGCTGGGCTAGACTGACCATCAGTGTGACTCTCTGGAGTATTTCTAATGCCCCTCCATTATATTACATTAGTGTGACAATGCAGGCAATTCTGCTCTGCAAAGCCAGAGCATTAGGAAGCACTGCAGTATTAATGCAGCTTTCTGTTACCCAATCTGCTGTTGGGAAGAAATACAAGGAAATATAACTAATCTTTGATATTACACCTGACTTGCTTTCAAGGGAGATGCATTGTCTTCTGGGAACCCAGATCAGCAATGTTACTGAGACAATCTCAAGTGTAGTTAAACGCACCAATTATTATCCACTATTATTGCGCCTTGTGGTTGCCAGTGAAATATATATTGAACAGCAGTCTGAGAAGCATTAAGAAGGACTAGAGAGGCCTGGGTACAATGGGGACCACTCCATATATAAAGAAAACTGCCTGTAGGGCCACACACAAAGAGTTGTTGTTAAGTGACATGGACAGTGGGATCAAGGGCACCCCCTCAGCAAGTCTGGCACCAACATCAAGCTCTGTGGAGCAGCTAACATGCTGGAGGGAAGTGATACCATCCAGAGGGGCCTGGACAGGCTGGAGAGGTGGGGAGTTCAACAAGGCAAAGTGCAGGGTCCTGTACCTGGGTTGTGGCAATCCCAGACACAGCTATGGGTTGGGTGGAGGTTGACAGCAGCCCTGAGGAGAACTCGGGGGTGATGGCTGATGAAAAACTTAACATGACCCAGTCATGAGCACTCCCAGCCCAGTAAGGCAATGGGATCCTGGGGTGAATCCAGAGCAGTGTGGGCAGCAGGGTGAGGGAGGGGATTCTGCCCCTCTGCTCTGCTCTGGTGAGACCCCTCTCAGAACCCTGCATCCAGCTCTGGGGTCCTCAGTGTAAGAAGGACTTGGAACTATTGGAGCAAGTCCAGAAGAGGACCACAACATTGAGGAGCACCTACCCCGTGAAGCCAAACTGAGGAAGTTGGGTATGTTCATCCTGGTAAAGAGAAGTCTATATGGAGACCACATAGTAACCTCTGAGTATCTGAAGGGTCCTACAAGGATGTCAGAGAAAGACACTTTGTCAGAAATTGTAGTAATAGGACAAGGAGTATTGGGTACAAACTGAAAGAAGGGAAATTTAGGCTAGATGTTAGGAAGAAATTCTTCACCGTGAAGGTGGTGAGACATGGCCAGGTTGCCCAGGCAGGTTGTGGATGCCAGCCGGGGGCGGGGGGGTGGGGGGCTCCCAGCAGTGTTCAAGGTGAGCAGATAAAGTGTTGAGCAGCCTGGCCTAATGAAAGGTGTCCCTGTCCATGGCAGGGGTGTTGGCATTAGATGGTATTTCAGGTCCATTCCAATCCAGGCCATGATTACCAAAAAACAACAAACATGAGACACATAGATGAACCTTTGGGTAATGTGAGGCTGTTGGATATGAATTTATCACTGCCTGTGCTGAGCAATGTATCTTTCTGATGTGACACTGGAGGCTTAAATGATTGCAAAGCAACAATGGTTTCTCTCTTTCAACTGTGGAAGAAAATAGCAATTTCAAATAGAAATTAAAGTCTTCAAACACTGTGAAGACATAAACAGACTTTATGGGCCACCTACTCTATAACCCATGACTGAAGGGAAAGGTAAACAGAAATGTTTAATCCCAGAAGAGTGACAAAAATAACATTTGGGGTTAAACTACAAACTTTACAGAAGCATGGAGTGAGTCGTGGGAAATTCTAGAGAAGATCAAGAGGATAAAGACAGTCTTTTATATTGTCTGTATTTCTGCACAGAGAAAGACAAGATTTCATTGCCTGAATTAACAATGACACTTCAGTTTGTCTATCTGGGATAAGGAAGACATATGCACATATTTACAACATATGTGTATTGTACCTCTGGTGATTATACAGTTAATGATACTGTTCCTTCAGAGTTACGTATGCATTTGTAAGCAGAATCCTGTCAACAATCCCATTAATCCCAGTGCAATTACTTCTGATCAAAAAATTAAACACAGATGTAAGTCTTTTGGAACTCTTCAGCATTAATTCCTGAAGACATAAAAGGCCAGTTTTAAGGAATTTTTTTTTCCTTTTCTGGGTTCCTAATATTTTTTCTGTGATCTGAGTCCCAATCACCCCAAAAAGTCAGGTATGAACTGTCTGATGACTACCAAATCATGACACTGCTCTGAGAAATGGACAGGCCTTGTGCCATGTGGGAGGTTTGAAGACCTTGGAGTGGAGCACATCTGCACCATGGTTAAGGGCTCTTGGTTTTTTACTCAGAGACATTAAAAAGCCTCCAACCATCTCCAAACAGATCCTAGAGCAGCATGTAGACTGCTGCTAAAATTAGACATTTTCCAGGGCCACTGAAATCCAAACATTCAAAGAGAGGTTTTGTTATGCTTGTTACTTTTGTAACAAGCATAACAAACTCCTATCAGTATGGCTAGTTAAGTGAGCTACATTTCAGGACAGGAGAATTTTCTGCCACCTGAGGAGTTCAAGAGAGCATGTGTAAACAGATGTTTAAACCGCCATGACTTATTTTTAGAAAATACTACTACTGACACTGATCATACTTACTCTTCTAAAGAGTTTGGTACTTTTGGTTTCTTTCTTGGAGGGTCTGGACCTTTGACTAGGATCTTTATTTGCCCTGTGAGAACTTCAGCAACTCAAGTTGTGTCCTAAGGGCACCAGATATGGCCCAGAGGACTGAAATATTTGGAAACAGAGATGCACATGTGCTGCCGTGCCCACCTGAAGCCCCCCGGCTTCACCTGCCCAGCTGTGGCCTAGATAGCTGCAGGGGACACTCCCCTGTGTCTTGAGGAAGAGTCGGGGAGCAGCTTAGACTGACTGCTTTGCTGTCAGTCTGATAAGAAGGAGACACAGCGTCCAAGGAGGTAACAAAGAAGCCGACTCAAGGCTGGGGAAACAAGCACAGGTTTAATCCAGGCTCCAAGGGTCTCCAAACACCAGAGGACCCAGCAGCCAGGAGCACTCTCTGCACTCTCACAACAACTTAAATACAGGGGCAGTAACAGTGGGAAGAGAACGCCCATTAACCAATGAGGGGATTTGAGGGAGCGGAAGATGGAGGGATAGACAGATACAAAAACCAATAGAGGAAGTTTAAGGGAGGGGCCCCTGGCCCTCGCCCAGTCATTCCACACCGAGGGTAGAAGATTCTGGAAGAGTGGGATGGGGAGACACGTGATGGACAAGGTACCAGTGGGGGGACAGGGGGATGACTAGGCATTTTCAGGGAGATTGGCATTGAGGGAAAAGGCGATATAGCTTGGGGTAAACCGTTGGGAGAAAATGGGGGGTAGAGGGACAAACCATTACAGAACAATTACAGAAATGTAAAAACACAATACAACACACATGTAATGAAAAGCTGATATGTTCACTGAGTGTGTCCCACTGCTCACAAGTGGGATTACCATTGTTCTGTTCTCTGCTCAGGTCTCAGGGTGGTTTTGCAAGCTAAATGATCAAGAAAACAAAAGGCTACAGAGTCAGCTGATGATAGAGTGTAATAAATAGTAAAGTGTTGGGGATACTGTGTCAAATGAGCAGTGCTTTAGCTATGGGACATGAAGCCATGGGAACATGGGCTCCATAGCTACAGAGAGTGGTCCATGGCCCAGTTGCTGCCAACTGTAACAGCAGTAATTCTTCTCCCAGTGCTGCCTTTTCATCTCTGACAGAGCATGTGCCACACGCAGGAGAAAACATTAAGGGATTGGAATCCCTAGCATGTTTCATCCTTCTTATTGCTGCTCTGGATTCTAAAGCAGCACACACACTCTTTCATCAGACAAGTCACTTGTTGTCTTCTTTCAACCCCTGAAGTAGCAACATAGCAGATGGATCTTCCTGGTAAACCTGGCCAATGATTTCTGAAATCATAGTCTGAAATCTTTGCAAGCAAACATATATGTAAGTACACAACACTTCACATTTACCGAGTAGCATATCCAGAGCTTGATGCCTTTGGCTCTTGTGATGGCTTTGACCTATAAAAACTCCAGTCTACCATTAATAGGGGCATCAATTTTCTTCTGACCTTTACATACTGGTTTCCAAGTAGGCTGTCTTGCTGTCATACTGTCTTACTTCCCTCTTCTGCCACAATGGCAGGGCTTTTTTTCCCAGCTGTTAAAACCTTTCCTCCAGCATGATCTTCTTGCCAGGCATTTCCCTTATGAGATGTGGCTGAGTCATCCAGGGGTCAACTACTCTGACATATTACTGGAAATGTGACAAGGTAGGGGAGCTCACAGCAGCTCCTCCCATTGCTTTTCAGGCTGGCTTAGCTCACCAGAGGCCGATTGCTAGCTGCCTGCAGGACGAAACAGGAGGATTGTGCTGGCAATTTGGCACCCAGCACTGAACATATTGGTTTCCCAGTTGCTGTTTCCTGGAAACCAAATAATCTCTGTGGCCAGCACCATCCCCTATTATTCTTTATTAAGAATGTAGCTCAATGCTTCAAACTAGCCACAGATGCATCTCAATTAATTTGCCTCCTTGGTAGATTTGCTGCTCTGATGTAAACAATGATGCTGCCTTGGGACAGCAGAGCTTAACGAGACCAGACTTGCTTTCCAAGAGGAAAGTGCAGAGAGGATGTGTGTGTTGAATGACAGAGGGAGCTTCACATACTGCTGAAGTCTAGCAGGCGTGAATGGTGTGTGCTTATCCAACCCACTGCTCACACAAGCACAAAACCACAGAAGAGCTCCAGACTCTGGAGAATGACTGAGAGAAAGCATGAATGCCTTGGAAAAGGGCTGCTCTACTACTTGTTGCTGGACAAAGTACCAAGCCATGATTGCTGGGCAATGCAGAGGTTTCACCAAGCAGAAGCCCCTTTTGTTGCTCATGGAATGGTGCTTGCAAGGTTTTCATTGCATCCTCATGGCCCTTCAGAAGGCACAGCCCTGCTGAATGCTGAGACTGCTGTCTCAGGACTGTTGCTCCTTAGGTGCATGGGGTAGAGCCAAGGTTGGGATTTCTAGCTTGGGAAGAGCTGTGTCTCCAAGTGTTTAACGCAGTTCAGCACCCCTTCCCTTCATGCTCATTTCTCCACTCCTGGTTAAGTCCACTGAAGCATTCTGAATTTGTCCTTGGGAGACAGACTTCCTTGAAACTCTCTGGTGAGTACTCATCCATTTCACCTCTTCTTCTGTATTTTTTTTTCTAAATCCTTCCACTAGAGCTAGTACAGAGTCTAATACATTTCCTGAGAAGCACTAGTATGCAGCAGCCAGTGATGTCTTAGCCATAGAACTTAAGAAATCTCCAGCCAGACCAGTAGGGGCCAAGTTCTTGTGCCAGAGAGTCCCTGAGAGCAGAGCAGTATGTTGAAGGCTAGATAGGGCTTAGACATATCTTACCATGGATGAGTAGCTATGCTTAGATATGTCACAGGGAGTTTGTAGGTAGGGATGGAGACATGTGCTCAAACCTGTGATCTGTGTATGCACTTTGAATGATTCTTCCACTGACGATCCCTGGACCAGTCTCAGTCATTCTAGCACTGGGTGTGAATGCCTCTATGATACTCAGTTCTATTTCTGCAGCCCAGACAGGACTTTTCTGCAAATAGCTTGGTTTATTTTTACTGTTAACATTACCTGAGGAATCACAACCTTTTGGTACAGAACTTGTATTTCAACAGAAGCAAAACAGACTTTTTTTACATAAATGGACGTATACTTAAACTGTTCTAGTAATTTGTCTTTTTCTAAACAAACAATATATGCAGGAAATAAAAGCACCACTTTGTTTAGAAAGAATAACCAAGATTAACAATTTATCATTAGTTTTCTTGTGAAATAAAATTTCATTCTTAAGTACACTGAAAACAGAAACAGGACAAAGAGACAACAAATTCTAACCGTCTTTGTTTCAAAAGACTTTTAAAATATGTCTGTTTCTTAGTTGAGTTTGAGATCACAATCATCTGTTTAAATCAGAAAACACAACCATACCTTTCCTTAAATCTGAAAACATTGGAAGAAAATTGTTAGATAGAAGAAATAATTGAAAAGCTAGTGTGTCCTTTGTTTAGAAATCTGCTGTCTCATCAGCACTTTTTGTCTGACACAGAGAAAGAAACAAAGCATGTCAAAAATCTGAAAATGCCACTATAAAGACAAAACTACCACTAATTATTCATTACTCAGATGTTGTTTTACTCCTAGAGATACAGTTATGTGTCCAAGTGAGCCTCATCCCAGTGTCACCATGAAAAACACTGTTCCCTGCTCATTCACCACTCACTAGTCTGCAGACCCCAGAGTTGTGTGATCTGCAAATTGTGCTGCAATCTCAGTGATGTATGCATTTCCAGCAGATTTGCATACAAATGGCTAGGAAACCGCATGCTTTCAGTGGTGAAGCTGGCTGACCAGGGAAAACCATTTCTTCAGAGTGAAATGTGCCACAGGCATATAAAAGCTATAGGCTGATGCAGAGGTAATTGGATAAAACCCTACAGCCTGTGTGCTTTACCGGATTTCATCCTAAATGAGATAATGCTCCCTACTGACCTTTAAATCTATGAAATGCTGACTCTTGGACTGCTTGATTATGGACTTTTCTAATAGAAATTCTCCTCTTTGGTTTTTAGACTGGATCACAACATAGGATCTAGACATTTTCACACAAAGGTACCTGCAAAAGGGACATCATTCAATTAGTTCACAGAACATCTCTGTCTTCTCCAATACTTCTTCTTCTTTTTTAACATTAAAAACTACTTTTGTTGGGAGGCAGGGAGAGTGGATTGGTTCTTCAGGAGCAACTTGCAGGTCCTTTTTCAGCTTCTGAATGTTGGATGTCTGCTGTGATTTCTTTGTGAAGGGTTGACAGGAATTAAGGAATTATTTTTTTGCCAGAGGAGGAGGAGGGTGTCAGTGTCGTGACAGAAAAAACACCTCTATATAAAATGCAAGGGCTTGAACATGTGGCTGGTACACACCAGCTGATTCACAGAAGTGTGCGGTGTTCACTGCTGTTTCATGCATTTTCCCCACCTCTTCTTTTTGTTCCCTGCCAGAGAGTTGTGCAGGTAGGGCAGTGTTCAGACCTGCTCACCTGTTTGCTGAAGTGAGAATGAGGCAACTACTGGCTAGGAAAATGCTGGAAAAGCTACAACCAGTGGTGTCCTCTATAACCCAGAATTGCCCACACAGAGGAAACATCAAAGGAGACAGAAAACTTGAGTCCACTAAAACATCCAAAAACTGTTTTACCAGGGAAGTTGATTTTGGAAAAATAAAGCAGAAAATTAAATCAAACCTTTAGCTTCAGTCTCTTGCTCATTTAATCAAAATCAATAGTATTGTGACAAAAGGTGTTGAACACATCAGCTTTTTGGCTCCAGGGCGATCCTGGCAGGCATTATTAAAGGGTAGTATCATAGTAAGTATTAAATGGTAGAATCATGAAATTAAGAAAGGTAAACTGTTGAACTGAGACCATAAATTTATAGTATAGGAAATAATGTCCTGTCACTCTCTTGTGGAAGAAAAAACTAGTCATCAATTAATATATTACTTTCATGTCTAAATTTTATAGGAACCTGTCAAGTAAGTTAGTTAATGTGAGGGTATATTCTATGAAGAGGGAAGGTGTGCCCTTTGTAAGTAACCTGGATCCTCAAAAATAGTCATGCTCATAATAGATGCATAGAATCATAGAAGGATTGCAAAGTACTTAAAGATCATATAGCTCCAACCCCTTGTCATGAGTAGGGATACTTTCCACTAGACCCAGTTTCTCAGGGCCCTATCCAATCTAGTCTTGAACATTTCCAGCAATGGAGCATCCACAGCCACTATGGAAAACCTGTTCCAGTGCCTGAGCACCCTCACAATAAAGAATTTCTTCCTAAAATCTAATCTAAACTACTCTCTTTCCATTAAAAAACATTGTCCCTTGTCCTGTCTCTGCATGCTCTCACATTCTTTATTCCTCATTTCTATAAGCCCCCTTAAGGTCCTGAAAAGGCTGCAATGAGGTCTCCTTGAAGCCTTCTCCAGCTTGAACTATCCCAGCTCTCTCAGCCTGTCTTCATAAGAGAGGTACTCCACCTCTACCGTCATCCTTGTGGCTTCCTCTGGACTCACTCCAACAGGTCCATATCTTTCCTGTGCTAAGGACCCCAGATCTGGACAGAGCACTCCAGGTGGGGTCTCACAAAGGCAAAGTAGAAGCAGAAAAATCACATCCCTCTATCTTCCGGCCACTTTTCTTTTGCTGAAGTGAGGATACAGCTGGCTTTCTATGTGTGACTCATGTCCAGCCTTTCATCCACAAGAGCCCCCAAGCACTTCTCAGCAGGGTTGCTCTCAATGACTTCTCCCAGTTTTCACTCCTGTCTGGAATTGTTGATCCAGGTGCAGCATCTGGCACTTAGACTTGTTGAATTTCATGCAGTTCATAGGCTCAGTTCTCAAGTTTGACTGGATCTGTTTGGATGGCATCTCATTTTGTGTTTTGTCAGCTGCACTGCTCAGCTTTGTGTCATCTCCAAACCTGCTGGGGATGCACTCAATCCCACCATCTGTGCCATTGATAAGGACATTGAAGAGCACTGGTCCCAGCAGAGCCCTGGCGGACATCACTTGTCACCAGCTTCCACCTGGACATAGAGCACAACTCTCTGGTGGCATCCATCCAGCCAATTCTTTATCCATTGAATAGTCCATCGTCAAATCCATGTCTCTCCAGTTTGGACATCAGCATGTGATGTGGGACTATATCAAAAACCTTACAAAAGTCTAAGTAGATGACATCTTTCAGTCTTTCCCTGTTGACCATTGCCATCTCTCCAGAGGTCACCAGATTGATCAGACACACTTTGTCCTTAGCAAAGCTGTGCTGACTGCCTTGAATCACCCCATCATCTCTTCTTGCAAATTCATCACAAACCTGGACCAACATACAGATCCTCGACAAATGAGAGGGATTTCCTGAAATTCTGGCATACCTACCAGCCTAAAACATTTTTTGCTGGGGGAACTCAGGGTTTATAGTCTCTATTGTGAGGGTATGTAATGCTTGTGTGTCACTCAGGCGTTCTTCACCTCCATCTGCCAACTGGGATCTCACAGTTATACTGGAAGAAAGGACAGAGACAAAACCACACCAAGGTGCCCTTTCTCCTAGCTTGCATTGCCCAGATCAGTTCTTGGCCTTCTCAGGAAAGGAAGAAAAAATGTTAGGGTAGCTTTTCTGTACACTGATAACTAGAAGCAGAGACAATTTCTTAGGCAGTGGCACAGCTACTATGACTATTGTGCATCTTCTTTAATATTCTTGACCTCTACTACAGCACTTAAGCACATACCTCACAGGTCTTTCTATTTACTGTAGCTATTGTAACAGGCTGAGGGATTCAATTGTTTTGCCTTAATCTCTTTTCTAGTCATGATGTTTGCTGAATAGTAGTTATTCCCTAGATTGTCTCCTTGAACTCAGCCTCATTATATTATCATTTTGACAATGAACTGCATTTCCTATCTGCTGGCTCCAATTCTCAATATAATCCAAATCCCTTGAAATCTGGTTACGCTCTTCCTTGCTATTTGTTCATCCTCTGCATCATCTGTAAACTCTGAGCTCTCAGAGCTTTGAGCTCTCATAGTCAGGCTATGCTCTCTTTTGACTAGGTTAAATCTGGATCTTCTCCACTAAGGTTTGTGGAATTACTCCAGAGTGAGCAAACGGAAACTAGAGCTGGATATTGCTTAGGTTTTCAACACACTCATCTAAGTAATTTTATATTTATATATAGACACATGTTATGAACAACAGATGTCCTAAAACTGACCTTGAGGACATTTTCATCTATTCTATTCCTATGCCATTTTTCTAGTCAACACTCATTTTTCCTCAGTCCTGATTGTTTGTCTGAAGTTAATTCAACATCAATAAATATGATCTTATTGTTACGAATGAAGTTTTGGCAAAGTGAATATACTTTCAGGTTGTGTTTACACTCTTTTTTTTTCCCCTTTAATTTCCTCCATTTTTTAAATTCCTTTTTCTCAATAATTTTTTTCTTTACTACAGAGAAAAAGGGTTACTGTGCAGCAGACAACTAGACATGCCCGGGGAGAGTAGGTTTACTGTGCTCCCTGGAATAAGCAATAAAAAACTTGCAAAGTGCCTGAATGCATGGAGTTTGATACGCCACACCAATGTGAAGGACAAACCTAGTAGAACTGCTGACCTGTGACATAACTCTGCAATTTAGTCTTATGAAATCCCTTCCTTTCTGCACACCTCTGGAACACCAATGTGTAACAGAAAGAAAATTACATTTTGTCTCTATGATTCTTTCCCTTCTGTTCTATTTTTCCCATGCTGGTGAATCTTACTGCTGGTCATAATTGCAATTTTCAAAGTCCTAAGGACAGACCAGACCACATGAGAATAGCATGAAGGCAGATGAAATCTTTTATCAGGGCGTTTGTGCCAAACATTGCCACACACCTTGAAGGTGTTAGATCTCAACCAAATGATTTTCTTGCTTACACCTGTTGCCAAACTACCCCATTCCTCACAGTTTTCTGTTTTGCATTTTACCCCCTTTTAATTTAATTTCTGCCAGAGGAGCAGGAGAGACATAGAATCAAGGCTTTCCTCCAGCTTATAGCACCTAGTATTGTCTGACCTGTGGAAACAGGAGTAATGTGATCCTGTAAGTAGAGGCTGTTTTATAATATGTGCACACAAGGGAGATCAAGTGTTTTTGGCATTACATAACTCCCAAGTATTCAACTTTTACCTCTTACGTTCTCTTGGCAATATGTGGTGCTACACATATATATATATATATATATATATATATATATATATATATATATATATATATATATGTAGTTTCCTAGGTTTTTAACACAAGAAGATACAAATAGTGCCACGTGCAAATAAAACAAGCCCACCCATGTGATCCATCAGGATTTGAAATATAAGAATCAGCAGACATTGCTGGTGATTGGGTTAAAGGTCTAAGGTCACCAGCTAGCTGCTCTGTTGGGTGGTTGGGCTTTGCAGACAAGCCTTGGGGAAGAGGCACACCACATAGAATCATAAATCAAACAGCATGGAAGAAGAAGTGTGTGTTTTTATGCATGCTTAAATACACAAGTTTAGGAGATCTGGGTTGAAAGTGAGCCGGAGAAATCACAAATTATATCTCTCCCTGCATCATGCTCTGCCTGGATCACCAGTGATCCTATTCCTCCTCTGTGGTAAAAGATCTGACTGAGCTCTTGTCTTCTAGCTCAGATGCTGATTCTTCTCTCCCTACAAATAATATAGTAAGAAATATAGGAAAAGCACATCTCACAGGGAGGTTAAATGTGGGATAACCTGAGGACCAGATAAAACAACCTGTCTGAAGACAGAAGTTACTTAGAGACAAAAAAGAGAAAAAGTTGTCTATTTCTGACAGAACAACATAGAGAAAGAACAGAGTAGCATGAAAAATTGGTGAGTAAAGAGCCACAGAGGAACATGAATATTTTCTTAGCTTCAGGATGAATTTCCTACTGATCTGCAGACAAAAGTTACTGGAGACCTTCAAAATAATTGTAATTGGTTCAATGATAAAAGGTTCTTCAGAATGAAACAGCAAAAGTGTTTTCTTGAGGCTTTGCATGCTCTGCTTGGCCTTTCCATGTCCAAAGATATTTTTTCAATAAGGGTTTATACACTTATTGAAAGCAGCCAATACTGTGGCTCTTACTTCTGCATCACACCTCAGGAGAGTAGAAACACACAGACACCTTCTCACTGCTTCAAGTGACAGAGACCAGTTGATTGCATTGCTAGTAGGCTGGATCTCAGGCTTGCTTAGCCCTCAGGCTTCACTGCACAAGTACCAGTGGTGAGGAAAACAGCAACAAAAGCATTTCCCCTCTCACTCTCTCAGTGTGAAGTAATTCTTCCAGCACCTGGCATCTAATCTCTCACAAGGTCAAGCTCCCATGATGTGCAGAGCTGCTCTACTATCAGCAAATGCAATGAAAATCCAGTATTATCTTCTTTGGTCAATGGTAATCCACTGAATGCAAATAATAACTGACAGTTTGTGCACCTGGATTTCAAACAATGGTTCTGCAATATCATTTGACATCTGTGAAATCTACATACCATGTGCTGGAGAGGAAGGTGCAGAGAGCACAGATAATGGGACTCCAATGCATTTTATGCCACTGGAAGGGAAGGATACACCATGTATTGCCCCTGTCTGGCTTTATCTGTACTCCTTTTCCTCCTGTTTCCTTTCCATTTGTTTTCATAGGATGAAGCATCTCCAGTGTGCAACGCTGAAATGGTAGGTGCAACTCAGAGCCCTGACCTCACACAGTCTGTCTCCAGTACTGGGGCTCTTTGTGCAGCTCCTCCTTACAGGGAGAACATCCTCCCCAGGCTGAGCAATTCAGTTCTGCTAGGGCCCTTATCAGCCCTGCACTCTGAGCCATGGCATGTGCAGAGTAGCAGTGGAAAAAACATTCAGAATGTGTTTTCTGAAGTGTCTGCTGCTGAAGGGGAATTTAGCAAGGTAGGAAGTTGTCATGGTCCATTGAGGAGCCGCATGGAGCCACATCAGACACGAGACAAAGCCGGAGGACAAATCCAGGACAAAACCTAATTCATGCACTTGGAATTATCTCCTCCATCAAAAAAGCCTCCTCTGAATTTCAGGAGAACTCACTAGGGTTTCTGATAAAACTGTTACCTCTGATTTCAGCAAGTTTGCTTACTGAAACATGAAAACAATTATTTTTATAGCAGCTGTAAAGCACCATAAGGAGCAGAATGTGAGGGCAGAGCTTTTTCTGTAGTAAAGTGTGCCATGGAGCACATATGTCAAGGATAGTGGGACTTCTCACAAAGTCAGAGAACAAGGAAACCAGAGGTGCCATGTGAGTTTGAAGTTGAAGAGAAGTGATAATTCAACACAGTGGAAAGTTGCAAAATCTGCACTCAAGTGCAGCATCAGCTAGATGCTGTGAAGAGTGCTTTTTAATTTGAAAGTCTCTTCCCTTTAGTTCCAGTAGTTACCTCTCTGATAGAAGCTAGGAGATGTTTTTTTCAGCATTAATCAATACATACCATAATTTCCCAGCCATATTGCCTTTTCGGATTCACATGTAACAAGTTCCACTGCTATGCTGTCATTTTAAAAGGACTTACAGCAATGGCTACTGGAATATATTGAATACATATTTTCATTAAAATATATTGAAAATATATGAATATATTGAAAAATTACTCACAGCAGCTTAATTGAATTATTGACAACCTTCCTCTTCATCTCATAAATTTGTCAGCGGAGTAATCCAGCATTCCCACAAACTTCATGAAGGATGCTATGCAAATTGTAATCCTGAACATAAATTGGCAGAGAGCATGCCTGTGCACATTATGGACCTAAGATCAGGAAGAAGCCATGGTTTGATGAAAGCAGCTCAAAATCATACCTTTCTCAGGTCCATATGTAGATAGTGTATTAATTCTCACAAGAATCTGCAGTCTGATATCTAAAAGTATGAGATGCACTAATTTGGCTAAAGCCAGCATAAGGTAATTGTAGTACAGAAGAAAACTTCAGAAAAAAAAGCAGAATAATTTATGTCCATTTCAATTCCACATGGTATGGCTTCTCTCACTGGTGTTTGATTTAGAGTCTATTGAGTTGCCCATTGAGAAAACTAACCTTTAACGCCTTCTATAATAGCTATGCTGGGCTCTTATGTTCCCAGCAGCAAAATTTATTTCCCACTTTCAGGCCAAAGAAAATTGTTCCAAAGAATGTAGCTGAGACATGCTGATGTGTGCATTGTCTATATGTGCATACACACATATCTGTGCATGCATGTGAATGCATGCTCCTTGCAAAGGACATACCTCTGGTAGCATGATACCAATGCTAAAATCTTAGATTAATGCCACCATTAACCTCAACAACATTTCTCTGAATTTATTCCCTTCTAAAAGGAGCAGAATCTTACCCACTCCCTTGATTGATTAGAAATGTCGTTAATCCTGTTATCGTGCCTAGTCGGTGTTCACAGTCTCTGAGCTACATAAATTCATCCCACATAATTTTCAGATTGAGAGTTTTTTGTTAATTTAATTAAAGTTAGTTTTCTTAAATTTGCTGGAGAATGAGGTTTTGGGATTTTTTTAAATCTGTATGTGTACCTTTAAAAGATATTTAAAGTCAGACTGTTACTGGTAAAATTGGTTTTCATAAAACAATCTATTATGTCTACATATTCTACTATAAAAATTTGACTGTCACCATTTTGATTGAAACTGTTTTTAAGAAACACTTACAAGTTCTGTTCTACTACATCTATTAAAATTCTTATTCTATTTTCCTTTTTTAAATTGCTTTTATGAATAAAGGAAATTAATTTTATGTATAGTTATGTGTGTGTACAGTATTTCCTGGGAAAATGCCTTTGAAAATTCATTGATCTAAAACGGAGTTTCTTTTCCTCCTTAGGAACTTAATTCTCCAAAGGAAAACTGCGTGCCTACATTGAGTTACCCAAGAATATTTCCTGTTCTTTAGATATTCACTGTCAAGCAAAAAGAAGTTTTACTTGAATTTAGCATGAGCTCAAATAAAATAAATACAGGAAATTACTTTAGAAAAGCAGTGCAGCACCCTCTAGTGTGGACACATTTACATTAATAAATAACACAGCTTATGAATACCTGATTAATTTGATGTTGACCCACTAGACAACCCAATGTCTGATTCAGACTTTGTTACTAAACTTCTCATTGGCCTTGGGTAACTTGGTTTACTTTGTCTCTTTTTCTTCACATGTAAAAAATCCAGAGAAAAAGTACCCTTTTTAAAACACGTTACACTGTCCTAATGGCAAGTTCCTCCTGTACAAAAGGCAAACTAGTATCCTAATAATAACCACATAATGATGGCCAGATTGTCCTCTCTACCTCCAGAAAATGCACTGTGCATTGCCAGGGCTAGGCAAGCTCTCTTGTGTCGTGCTGCACATCATCTTTCAGGCAACAGCTTTGTTTTTTTCAGTGTGATTTGCACGACCAAAGCCATGCTTTATGTATGAGGATCATAGTGTCTACTGCCAGGTTTTCAAAACTCATCAATAGTGGACTGGTACTTCTACCCCTTGGAATGTCTGCTGCACATTCACTCATGTAGACTGGAATACCACTCTGCTATTAATCAATTCCATTATCTTGCACCTTATTTTGGGACTTAGTTAAAGGACAGAACTTGCTTGGGGAAAATGAGTGAGAAAGAACGAACAGAGACTTGGTCCCTGTATGATTACCTCTTCTAATGAGGTAAATAGATCTTCAGAATGTCTGAGCTCTTTACAGAGACAACATTTAGCTATAAGAGACCATATGAGGAGTTGATCTTTCACTTCTACTTTGTATTGCCCTTTTGTCATTCTCCACCATTCCTGTTGATGATTACTGAGCATATCTATTGCTAAAAGCTGGAGATTATAATTTATGCCAGAGAGAGAATTTCCCAGCAGTTTTAGTACACTGGAAGTGATGGGGAGGGGCGGGAAAGAAGATTAGTGTGCAGAACTCTTTCCTTAGAGTGATCTTCCTGGAGTTTGTCTGGGACTGTGCTCATTGGGCATGTATATGTGATATGCTCATACATAAGTATATATTCTTTTCAAGCCGTATTGCCATTCCAGGGCACAACCAGATCCATAAATCCCAGGTGGAGTTAGATAGGATATCTCCCTGTTGATACTGTATTGACGGGACTGTGTTGCAGGACTGGACCTGCAATGTAATAACCAAGAACTTCTTTGCTGGAACTTGCTGGGTACAAACCATCAAATCTTGAATGTCTCTGACTCACGCACGAAGTGACAAACTAATAAAGTAATTAAGGACTTGTCTAGGCTGGACAAGTAGAGAGCAGACAAGGAAATAAGCACCAACACACAGAGACAATTCAGATGTACTGATGCCATCTTCATAGCTGGTTTTCCCACTGCTCAAGCACATGGAAGAAGACCAGGTCCAGGCCAACCTCCTTCTAGTTAACCAAGTATTTTATAATTGTGAGAGGTGGCATAAACCTTTCTTCCTGTCTCCTAGTCGGGTTCTTCTCTCCTTGCAGCCAGCAGTTATGTCAGTCAAAAGGCCCTTCCCTTCTTCAGTTATTTTTAGCCCTTATGAGAAAAAAAAATACCTATCAAAGTAGACCAGAGGAGATAGCAGCCCTTTTTGTTTTCCCTCTGCAATAGGATACAAGGCATAAAGTCAGAAGAGAGAAATCTCTTCACCTGTGAAAGACAGGAACTGGGACATACGCAATATCCACGTTTTTCTTAGCACTATTCCTGCTTTTGGATCATACTATGCAGTGATCATACTTCAAATCAGAAATCTGTGGTTTCAAAAAAAAGATGGGGAAAGATATTTTCTCTGTCTTGTAATCAGCAGTCTTCAAAGCCAAAATTCAGATTTTCAGCAGGCTTAAGTTAACACATGCTGATCTCCAGCAGGAAGTGAGGAGTGAAAAAATTGTGAAAAGTAGTAAGATTAGAGATGCACTGTAAGGAGACAAAACATTCTAGGGGTTCACAAACAATATATCATTGGATTTAATACCAGTTACATATTTCTTCTTTTATTTAAAATAGTGGTTTTGGAGCATCAGTTTATACTGGGATCAAGTCTTTCTCTGATGGGACCAGTATTTTGGACATCTCTGCACTACTGGCAGGAGGACTTACAAAACTTGCTTATGCACAGTCACAAAAACCAGCAGCATGAAAGTGACAATGAGAGATTAGGAATATTCTTGGACCTAGTTATCACAACTCTCCACTATCTTTAAACTTCTTTTCTTCTTTTTCAAGCAGAATTGATAGATTCTGATGCTGTAAGAATGTAACATTCCAATTATTCCTGGCCTTGCTTTGGACCAGTTGCAGGTTAGGTAGGACTCCGTGTGCAGAAAAGTGGCCAAAATGTGTTATGCATTTGGCATAGGAGGATGCTTTTTTGAACATAGTGCAAGCCTTCCCTTAATAAATTTTTAGGTGTTATTGGCTCTGTCTTCCAGTATAGTTGCATTATCTATTCAGTATAGTTGCACTTAATCTGTGGATCAGGCCTTCTGACTGGCAGTATGTCCAGAAAAAAGGGGATGTACATACTGCCCAGCTAATAAAGCTGGATACTATTATTGCTCTGTCTATATCCACCAGCTGGGACCAAGCCCTTTCTGAGCAACATAAGGCTAAGGCCACATACAATCTAGGATTTAGCCAGAGGATTTTATTTCTTCAAGATAATTAGCATATTTCATAAGGCTAGATGAAGCAAACTACTTGGACATGAGCTTGTGATTATTTCAGCTTCAACAGAAAAGCTTGGCAAGTCCAAGTGATTCAACTAGAATTTTAGGAGGCTCTTACTGTTCTGAATTATGTCTTTTTAAAGCCAAGGCCCTGCATCTCATAGGATGGAAAACAGAATTTTTTTCTTCTGTAATTGTGGGGACAATACAGTAGCAGTTAAATGGGGGGGGGGGGGGGGGGCGGGGAAGAACAGCAGCACTGGGTGGGAAAAAGAAAAGCTGCAGAAAATCTGAAATCAAACCAACAAAATGCATATTGGATAGTTGGTAATTCACAGGGGTATTTTTCCTATATGGAGCAAAGTGGTTTTTCCTTGTTTGCTTTGTGATATGCTTAACACAGAGAGGAAAATACCAGGCAGGGATGTGCCTGTGCTTCTGTTGCCTTGTTGCACAGAACTGAGCCACAGATGTGTCTAGGTGAATCAAGTCCAGCATGTGCTGGACTTCTCTTTTGCTGATGTAGGATAATAACCTGTTAGCTTGGTGTGCCTGTGCTTGGATGTTGCTTAGGAAAGTTTTCTTCCAGGCTGTGCTCATCTGCTTCTCATACAGTTGTGCCCACATCAGCCCACAGCTGGGTCCCTCTGTGGAGCCTGAGAACCTCAACCAAGACTGAGAACTGTGCAGGAGCATCCCAAAGGAGGATGGATCACAGAAACACTGACACAATGTTGGACATCATTCCCCTGAGGGGAAAGAATACGTACTCTGATGGATGGCAAGACAAGGAAATGTCAGAAATTTCATCATTTGTGCTAGCAGGATTTTCATACATGTTTCTAGCTCTGAGACACACTTTGGGGAGGACACCGGTGGCTGACCAGATGGCACTGAGGATATGAAACACACACAAGGCAGATGCTTTCAACAGCCCTGATCGTCATTTTGCTTTCTGTACAGATCTCAGAATTATTCTATGTACTGCTCCTCCTCAGAGCAAGGGTTGGGACAGTAATGCACCAGCTGCACCTCTTTTCTGAGTATTCTCCACATTTGAGCTTTTCCACCATCATTTACATCTTGTATGAGCGAGATTCAGGGGGAGATTTCACAATCTTCTGATAGCTATGTGCATCTCTTTGGAATGCTATCATTTCTGAACCAAAATTTATCAAATCACCTAAACTGGCAGAACAACGTGCCTCATGGTGCTCCCTCAGTGAAATAGGATGTGACATTTTCAAGCTATCTTTCACTGCCCTCCACAGTCAGATTAAACAGAAAATGCAGAATGTTCAATTGTAATTGGCATTATTGCTTTTAAAACACTTGCAGTTGCAAATCAGGATGAGACCTGGTAAACACAACATACCCACGGTGGAACCTAAATGAAATTTCAGGAGCAAACTTCATCCAATGCAGTGCCTCTGCAATGCCCAACACACAGGAGCGATGTGGGTGACAAAGAAGATACCACTATTAAATCACATGTGCAAGCACTGACTCATGGTGAAAGCACATATCTCATGGGCTGTTTCCAGTGATACAGGTATATGAAGATATCACTGCAACGTTTTTTCATTGTGATAAACTTGTGTAGGCAAATCCTGTGTTATGGATAGGTGAACTGGTGCAGGATTCTCTTGATTCTTTCACATGTCTAAAGTTTCTTCTTCTTAAACTGAAAGCAAAAAAGAAAGCCAGAACAGAATAGTATAAAATTATAAAATGTTCTGCTCTGTGCTCACTCTCGATTTTTCTCACCTACAGTTTCATCAATATGTTTTAGTACTCAGCAGGTAGCAATTAACCTTTAGTCAACAGGTTCATTTATCACATTAGATTTCCCAGGAAAGCAGTCCAGACACAGAAGAGTCCATTCTACTGCTCATTATCTCCTCAGTCAGGCAGGGTTGAAATTTTGAAAGCTTTTAAGAATTTGCTTATATTTCATTTACAGCAAGGAGAAAGTTCTGTTACACCATAAATATGTACCAGCACCAGAAAATAACACAATACTGAAAACAAGAATTTCATTACTGAATTAATGTTTCTTTCTAGTTAGAGATACATTTTGTCAGTTTCATCACCATGTCTACTTGTTCCCTCTCCTTCTCTGACCAGGATGTTTCATGGGACTGGAGTCCTTGTGTCTCACTTGAAACATCTGTAGCCTTATGTCCAGCCATATCTACCTGGTAGGACATCTCCTGCAATTCATCCAAAAGAAAACTGACTAAGATGAGTAGACTATGTTGGAGGTGCCTCTCTTTCTGCCTCTCCTTCCTCAGATGTGCAGGCCATTTGGAAACAGCAGTCAGACTGTTTAATTTATATTTTGGTTGTTATTTTGAAGAGAGAGAGAGCTCCATGCCTCAGTGAGGTTCTTCCTGCAGCACCTGTCTATGCAGTGCACTGCAGCAATTCTATGCTGGAATTGGGGTCCCAGTGTGGCATACACCTTGAAAACAGATCTGAACTTTTCCTAGAGAGACAAATGAAGTCTCTCATTTGGACAAAAGAAAAGCACATAGAGGCAAAGTAGTTCCCTGAGATCATACAGCAGGTGAGTGGCAGAGTGTGGAGAAAATCAAGGCACTTTTACTCCCAAGTGAATACCACACCCTACATCAAGTCACACACTACTTCACATTAAACTTTTTATGTTTATCTGTCCTTTGGATCAGAAAGGTTGCTCTGTCTTTCTCCAGCTGGAATGTCAACCTAGCAAATTAAAGTCAGATTTGACAAAATTAAATGGGGGAAAAACATAATTCTGTCTTCTTGGGTGAAAAGTAGTGTGTGGACCACACTTTTGCCAGAGGTGTGCCCAATTCAGATAGGTTTCTGAAGTCTGGTCAGTTAGCATTGAATATGTTTTTCTGAACATCATGATCTTTGAGTTATAATAAAAGGAGAAAGAAAAAAATATTAAGACAGTGTGCAAGAGCAGGGAGAGGATGTGCTTTCCATTAAACTATTTCAGTGGAGTCCTGGCCAAGTGAATGGTTTCTTCTTCAGTTAAAAATTAGAGAGAGAGTTTCTTTGGCCTGGTTATCCTTTTTGCTTGTTCTTGTGCTGAGTGTTTTCTGATCCACTTTCTTTGGATTAATTCCTTGATTTCTCTCTGTTTCTCACCTTCAGAGACGTGAAGATTTTTTTTTTTTTAATGTCCCAGCAACACACTAAACCTGCTGCATGGTGTTTCCCAGTCTGATAAGCAGTGAAGAAAAGCCAGAGAAAAATGGCTGTGCATTAAAATGCCAGCCTTTGTTCCACTGGAAAAAGACTGGCTAATGTGCTGTCAGACAGAGTCTTTATACTAATGATGTCAGCTGTGAAAAATCAGTGCCCACATGAAAAAGCACTTCCTTTACATGGGGCTATAAGAGTTCAAACTTCAGCATTTCTGCCCTGGTGTGTGACCATCTTCCTGAAAGAAGAGATGATTGCTAGGCAAAGAGCCAGACCTCCCTACATGGCAAGATATCCATGCATGTCTTCCTACACATTCTGGAGAAGGGAACTTGGGCTCCTGCACCCATGTAACTCCTGCCTCCTGCATACCGAGGCATCTTTGTGCTCTGCCCTTGCCTTGGTGCAGCCCAGTCTACAGAAAACTCCCTGCAGCTGGCAAAATAGTTGACAAACTGGCTGTTATCCCACTTCTCCACTGCTCAGATTGGGAGAGGGGAGAAAGAACAAGGCTGTGTCTCATATTCTGAGTTATTACTCCAACACCATAGTTGCTATGGTATCCCAGTGACACCTGTGCATGCAGTACGTGCAGTGACAACTACAGGGGGGCATTAGTTCCTCAACGCAATTTTGGAGCAGAAATTGATCAAGAACAAAACAGTCTAGATGAAGTACTATACTAAAAGACAAAGGTATAAAGTAGGCAACAAATGAGGTAAGGTGAGTACAATTTTGCTAACCCCCTAAGCAGAGGTGTTGCCAAGCACTCAAACATCCCCATCACCTGATTGCTCTATTCTTGACAGCCACAAGCCACCCATCTATATTTGGAGGGCAAAGTGCAGTTATTCTCTGCAGCAGGGAAAAGCTGTCTGTGTGTGTGGAGCTGTCTGACTGCTGGGCACTGCTGGGACTGGTGAGCTTGGCTGCTCTCAGCCTGGCCCAGGCAGCTTGACATGCTACAGTGGATGCCAAGGGGAATACAAGCTAATACTCTGAACAGGAGCAAAATGCTGCCTCATCAAAGACCTTTGATCTCAACCTGTGTTTTATTCACCTCAAAGCTATTTCTGGATTAGATGTGGGCACTGAAGCCTCACTTTTTAAATTTAATATTCTTCTTTGACCCCTTTTTTTTTTTTTAAGGAGAGAGACATTTAATTTCTTATATTAATTTCTCCAATAAAGGACACAGTATTTGTTGGAGATTAAAGGCTGTACTGCTCTTTGGCAGACAGCATAGTTCTGTAATTCCAACCTATTCACATCCCTCAGCTTTCCCTTAAAAATGCCAAGATTTCCCCTCCTTGCCAAATGATGAAAGGGATCTGCCAGCTGAGAGGGGGTTTTAAAATAATTGCAAGTACAAAAATGGCAAGTAGGAAAAAACTTGTTGGGCAGTGAACACCTGTCACTAGTGCAGCCCAGAAGAGCCTTTGCTCATTTTGGGCCTGTTTTGACTGATTCACCTGGTGACTTCCAACATTCAGCTGTGAAATGGTGAAATTGACATGCTGCTTCAGCTCTCAGAGCTGCACAGAACAGAGCTTTTTGCAACAGTATTTGGATAAGAGAGGGGTGGTGGCATTTTGGATGGTGCATACTGAATATCCATCCTGTAAGGCTTCACACTAGTGTTGCTCCCCGTCAAGGGAGCTAACAGGTGGCATAGTACAGACAATGGTCATGTCAGAATCAAGGAGGGATACAGGTTTTCTATGATACACAAAGGTTTGCAGTCCCTGTCTGAAGGAAGAAAAAGTATGTCATTTGTCTTATACTTAACCTCCATGGGCTCTGGATTAACTTTGTCTACATATTATTAATCTTCATTGTTACTTTGCCTCCCAAACCTAGCAAGATTTTCTGATGACCTTCCTGGCTTCAAGATTTCCTCCATAACACAGAAATACAGCAGGATAATGTCAGAAGCCAGGTATGAAGAGCTAGCTCTTCAACAACCCTCTCTGTGGCATGAATGAAAAAGGATACATCTGTCATAGACAATATAGAAGGAGTTGTTGGGACACCTCACTCATCCTGACACAGAAGACAAGGACTTCCTACTGAAAAGTGAAGATGAGAGACTGGACCTTGGAAAGCCCACAGACCAGAACTATATGCCAGTAGAGACTAACTACCTAATCAGCCAGACCTTTCTCCAAGGATCACACTGTGTGTACCTGCATATCCATCCTTGCCAGCAACATTCAGCCCAAATCCCTTCTCTTACTCCAGCTTTCAAAAGGGAGGAAGAAAATGAGGGAATCTCATCAGAGTTCCCTTGTCATGCACATGGTGAAGAGAACTACTTTCTTCTCCTCAACACTAGTAACAGGGTGGTCAGAGGAGAAAAAATAAGTCTCCCAAAATATTTAAAGTAGGGATCACTACATCCCACATCTCCCTCAGAGACTTGATTGATTTGACTCTCATGGCACATGGCAGCAAAGACCTGATCTTACCCTTTAGTAGAAACATGATTTATCACTCACAATATCAATCCTATCCTTGGTTTATCAGCATTACAGTGCATCCAGATCATCAACCAGTTGGCTGAGGGCAGCCTAAATAAAGGCATCAACAGAGTCCAAAGCTTTCATTTCTTTTCATTCAATAATGTAATATCTATTTTACAATAAGATTTTTTATAATGTCTCTGGTTTTATACCATGTTATTACTCTTGTGTACTTAAATAACATTTAACCTCAAGGGCAGCCTCAGTCATCTGCTCCAAATCTATTTACATACAAGTAAATATCAAACAATAATGCCACTGTCACCGAAAAAAAAAAAAAAAAAAAAAAAAAAAAAAAAAAAAAAAAAGAAGAGAGAGAGAGAGAGAGAGAGAATAAGAGGAATATATTTGCAAACTTGGGATGACAGTTCAGAATGAATGTCAAGAATATACCAGCAGCCATAACAAAAAGATACCAATGTTTTTTTCTTTATTTCCTCTCCCATCCCACCCTCCAAAAGGCTACATTAAAATAGGTATTTTCTAGCAAAGTATTTGGGTTTTTCCAGCACACTGGGATCAATACTTCCTCTCCAAATAGTTGGAAAATGAATCACTGATCAAATGCCAGCCACAATTTATTCATTGTGCAATGTTCTGATCTCAATGCAAGGCCGGCTCTGTGAATATTTCTAGACTTACTAAGCACCTATTCTGGTATTTCTCCCTCTCTAAATTGCTTTTGTTCTTGAATGTCACCAGAGCATCTTAGTGGACACATGCAGTCAAAGCAGTTTTCTTAAGAAAGCCAATTGTTTACTAAATAATTCATCAGCTACACAAAAGCCAAAAAGGGGCAGAAAAGCCCCAGAATTAAACACCACTTTATGCAAATCAGTGTTGCTCATACCCTTCAGTTTCTGGAGGCAAGTGGTGCTTTGCACAGAGCTTGCACAGCACAGTGTGTTCAGCAGCTCACCCTGGCCATACAAGGCAGGCTGGAGGGACAGATTGGTGTTTGCAGCCAAGTGAGTGACCTAGCTGGTGGTGGGTGAGCTGCAGACCTCCTTGCCACGGGATGGGATATAAGTTATTAAATGTTGATGTGCTTTCCACATCCCGAGTGGCTTTACACCAGTATCCCTTCCCCTCAACACACTGCACAGCACTCTCACCCCACTGTCCCACCCCAATTTGTTGCTACCACAGCACAGCATTTTGAAGTTCTGAAGGCAAGGAATAATTTTCTCCCCTGGAGACAGTAAAATGCAATTTTTCTGCAGATGATAAGTGCCTTGGTTCCTTGTCCTCGGCCAATTCTTTTTTGCCAGGGTGGAAGAAATGAAATGAGCTGAGGAAAAGAGCTGATGTCCTTCCATGTGAAGAAGTGGAGACTGACTGGAAACCCTCACTGGTGGACAATACTTCCATGTTCTTTCACAATCTGGACACATCTGTGAACATCTGGTAGTCTGCTTCTGGAAAACCAAGCCATTCCTCGAGCAATGGAGAGAACAAAGCACATGTGCAGTGTGTCTCCTGTGTGGGTTCAGTTACACTTCACATAAGGCCTCTCCTCAGCAGGAGAGTGAGTCAAGACTTCTCTACTTCTCTTCTAGGACTGGGTAATGTCATTATCACTGAGATCTCTCCTCTTCAAACTGGGTTGTAACTGGCCTACATACTCACAACTTGTTAGAACTACTGGGACACACACATTGTTACTGCATAACATTCATTTTCTGAAGAAATTGGTCTGAAAATATTTCTCTGCTCTTAAGCAAGCAGAATGTGCCTGTGTCCCTCTCTTCACCTTCATGTTCATATCTGGCTGTGCAATTTTTCATTTGATTTGTTTAGTTTAATACTCTGGATTTAATTTAAAGAATTAGTGTTGCTAAAATTACACATGTGGTGGTCTTTGCTGTAATTTCATTAAAAGGAATGTGCAATTTTCTATCACAAAGGATGAGGGTGTGGGAGTGGAGAGAGAGCAAGACCACTCCAAAGATTGTCAGTAATAGAAGTAAACCTGGCTTTGATTTAACCAGCATCAGCCTGCTGTATTTATAGATTTTCAATTACATATATCATAGCCTGCAATACATTCCTAATATTACTTTGGAATTTAAATCACTGCCTTAAGTTTTTTTTTCCTTATCTGTTTCAAGTCTAGCACTTTAAAAGAAAAGGAAAAAAAAAAAAAAAAAAGAGAGAGACTTAGTAATGGTGTGTCCAGAAGAAGGAGATATCAGTTTTCTGTGCTATTGAATTGCAGAGGTAACAAAGGACTGCCATCAACACATTAAGGAATTAAATTTCGAATGGCAGTTTGGAATGGATTTTTCTGCAGCACTCAGCATTTTCTTATACGAGGATTCTTCTGGAACAGCTACCCCTGATGGTCCACTCTACTATAACACTTGCTCCAGAGCAGATTAGATTAAATTAGTATACTTAGGCCAGCAAAAGAATGGCTCATACACAGGGACTGAATCACAAATCACTCTTTTTCTTGATGTTAATCCCATAACATGAACCAAATTAATGTCCCTTTGCAGACAAACATTTGTTCTTTGTCAGCACAGGAACATTTGAGGAAATTAATTCAAAATAACTTTGAAAAAGGATTTGTTAAATTCCTCTAAAGCCCAGTTTAGTTTAATTGGGCATTAATTCGTTGAACTCAATTCTTGTCCTAAGATAATTAAACTCAACAGAATTGTGACTGTTTCAGCTCTGAAAGAAAATACCCACACTGTGCTCTCAGCAGTTCAATTACAGCAGTGGAAATGCACACCTTTTGTTAAATTTGGATGATTTTTCTTCAGTGTCCCGTGCTGACAAGTCCTCTATGATGCCCCAAGACCAAAGTCCACTTAATTTGCAAAGGTCGTAAGGATTTGACCTCAGATCTTTGGCTCCTGTCTTGCTGCTTGTAATGCACTACTTCAGCATTCCTCCCAATACTGTCCCTAATACCAGGGTGCATTTGGGGATGGAGTCAGTAGCCCTTTTTATTTGTATAGACATTAAACTCCTCTGAGCTTACATAGGACATAGAAAAACTCAGTAGGGTTATTTTTGCCCTGGATACATCAGCTTGAGTCATCAGCAGATCCTTTTTGCTCAGGCAGATCCTTTGTAGTGTTGAACAGCTAATTGGGTACTTGGCGCAGGAAGGGTCTTGGTAGCTTTTCCATGCATCCTTGTTTGTTATGGCTTTTTTTTTTTTTTTTGTGGGTTTTTTTTTTTGTTTTTTTTGGTTTTTTTTTTTGTTTTTGTTTTTGTTTTTTTGTTTTTTTGTTTTGTTTTGTTTGCATGGCTGATTTTAGCAGCTGATTCTAACAGCAAACCAGTTGAATGGCTGATTTTACCACTCTCCACATATGGCAGGTCACAGAAGCAGAACCTTGATTTAGGGAGCCTCTATGAGATCAGGCCATAACAACACAGCAGATGGGAGCCCAAGAGTCAGTAGTAGTTGTGAAAGAATGAAAATGAGCTATATAGCACCACAAAAGGAAAAGAAATGTTTCCCTGCCACTGCTGTGAGATATTATAAAAGTCTCTCTCTCTTAGGAATGCTCAAGAGAAGCTATATTTTTTGCAAGGTACATTTCAGCCTCACAAAATGCCTAGGAAGAATGGGCTCAAGATAGAGAAGTGTTACAGCTGTGCTATATTTTGCCTTTACATCTTTTTTGGTATCCATAAATGCACATACTCTCCAGATAAAGCTGTATTATTGTATTGGGTTTGCATGGCAAGGTTTTGCTAGTAGAGGAGTTACAGAAGCAGCTTCTGTGAGAAGATGCTAAATGCTTCCTCTGTGCTCAATAGAGCCAGAGCCAGCTGGCTAAGGCTGAGCCCATCAGCAACAGTGGTAGAGCCTCAGGGATAATGTATTGAAGAAGGAAGGGTGATGGGGGAGTGTAACAACTGGGTAAGGGCAATTGCAGACTGAGAGAGTGAGAGTATGTGAGAGAAACAACCCTGAAGACATCAAGGCCAGTGAAGAAAAAGGAGGAGAAAATGCTCCAGGCACCAAAGCAGATGTTCCTCTGCAGCCCATAATAAAGACTGTGGTGAGGCAGGTGTACCCCTGCAGCACATGGGATCCACAGTGGAGCAGAGATCACCTGCAGTCCAGTGGAGGATCCCCTGCTGGAGCAGATGGAGAAAGAAGCTGTGACCCCCTCAGGAAGCCCATAGTGGAGCAAGTTTGTTGGCAGGATTTACAACCCCATGGGCGACCCATACTGGAATAATTAATGAAGAACTGTAGCCTGAGGTAAGGGCCTACATTGAAGAAGTTCATTGAATACTGTCTCCCATGGGAGACAGTCCATGCTGGAGCAGGCAAAGAGAGTGAGGATTTCTTCTCCTGAGAAAGAAGGTGCAGCAGAAACATGTGATGAACTGATCACAGTCACCATTCCCTGTCCCCCTGCACCACTGGGGAGGTGTGGAGGATGTAGAGAATTTGTGAGTAAAGCTGAGCCTGGGAAAAAGGGAAGGGTGGGGGGAAGGAGTTCTAAGATTTGGTTTTATTTCTCATTACCCTATCCTGATATGATTGGTAGTAAATTGACCTAATTTCCCCATGTCTGTTCTGCCCATGACAGTAATTGATGAATGATCTCTCCCTGTCCTTATCTTGACCCCTGAGCTTTCCATTATATTTTCTTTCCCCTATCCAGTTGAGGAGAGGGATAGAGCTTCTGACAGAATAGCTTTGGTGGGTACCTGGAATCCAGCCATGATCAACCCATGACCACCCCTCTGCAAACAGCAGTTCCACAAATGTGGGGACACACAAAGCACACAAGCTACACAGAACAGCTGAGCCATACAAGGAATCAGCAGTTAAAATAACTCCTTTTCTATTTGTTCCCAATACTGTTTTTCCTCCAGCACCTTGTGGAAGTTTGGCAGCTTTGCAGTAGCTAACAGAAAACTAGAAGATAAAAGGCAGCATAGGCATTCTGTTAAGAGTTTCTTACAAAATTCTCATTAATCATGCAGCAATTCTGCATTTAAAAGTCATCCAGCAAAATGTCTGCTGTTTTTTTGTCTCAAGATGAAAGGCAGAGGTAATACTCTTTTTTTTTCCAGAAAGGAAATGGGGGGAGGGTTGGCACAGACTCATGCAAGAGAACAGCGGCTGGTGGAACATGTGACAGTGTCCTCCACGGAAGTAGAAAAAGGTAATTTTCCTGCTGGCTGTCAAAGAGACTAACCAGACCAGAAGGGTATTGGTAAGCACAGATCTAAAGACGGCATTAGTCTTTCATTAAGTGGTAACACTGTTTTGCTTGCATGGCATTTTCAAGGCTTGCTTAATTAAAGGAAAACATATTCTAATGAATATACAGTGATGGTAACAACATCCTGACTGTACAATGTACTTTCTGCCCAGACAAAATAGAGTTTTGGACAACCAGTTCTCACTTCAGGCTGTCCGGTAGGCATGTCCCTGTCCCTCATTTTTGCAGCTATGCACAATTACCATTCTCCATTAGCTTGGCCTTACGTGACTTTTGAACCTGATCAGCATGAACACAGCAGCTGTGTCTGGTTTATAGATTCACTGCAAGGTGGAGGGTGCAACAGAATTGGATGAATAGAAATCAATAGAGGATAGCACCAGGAGTCTGTGTATGAATCAGCCTGACAGACATTCAGGAATTTAAGGAGTATAAAGGATTAAAACTGGGGGCTGCTCTTGGGTACATGAGAAGAGGCAACCTGCATATCTACAGACCCTTGAAAGAGGTGAAATATCCTGACTCAGGTTAGCTGTGACCTGCTTAGGTCTTTGGAAAATTTACCTCTGCCTGCATGTGACACTGCATGGTATGAAGTGAGCTGGTAACATCAGAGGCCACATGCTAGGAGAAGGCAGTCATTCATTATTCCATTACTTATCACATGTAGTTGTCCTGCCATTTTCACCTGTATTTTCAAGATGACTTCACTCCTTCCTTGCCTCTGCTGCTTCTCCAGGATCTTGGCTGTTGTTTGCTTTCCTCCTTACAATTTGTTGTTCGCATGCAATTACATATGGTTTTCCTCCTACCATAAAAGATGTTGCCACTTTCAGTACTGATAATGTCTGAGGTGCAGGAGGCAATAAATAGCAGAGTGCAAAGGTCCCCCTTACTTGAACTGACAGATCAGAAATTTAAGCTGAAGTGAGTTTCTGACAGGTTTACAAGCAAGACAATCAGCCCAAGAACAATAGTTGTTTTAGATGTGTATCTGCAAAGAACAACAATCCCAAATAAGGAATTACACCTCTGACAGAGTGTACAAGCCCAGTACTCTATAGCAACAAGTTCATTGAGATTGAAGTTGTATTAAGCCTAGTTTCCCCAGTTTGACTTTATTCCAGCCTTTTGCTACTGCAGATAAATTTCTTCTTCTCAATCAGTGATGACTTTCCCAAGAGCAGACTTAAGATCTCATGGAAAGCCATAAGCACACTTTTAAAATCTAGCCCTTATGGTAGCTTATGCTACCAACATATGCTCACACAGTTACCTTTGGTGAAAAGTCAACCTGACAGTGCTAAGTCTGAATCTTCAGGGTTTATTTTCAGCAATACACCTCTATGACTTCTCCAGCTCTGAAAACAGGTAGTCAAGACCACAGGACAGTAGTAACTGAAATCCTGAATGTGATTTCTGAGTTTGGTCGTTGCAACATATGGCCTTGAAAGAGTACACTCACACATGTCTATGTGTCCCAGGGCATATCCAACATCTTGCAGCTGTTCTTCTGAGGGCTCTGCAGAGGGACCTGGACAGGCTGGATAGATAGGCTGAGTCCACCAATATGAAGTTTAACAAGTCCAAGTGTCAAGTCCTGCACTTTGATCACAACAAGCCCCTGCAGTGCTACAGGCTGGGGATGGTGTGACTGGACAGTGCCCAGGCAGAAAAAGACCTGGGGGTAGTGGCTGACAGCCGGCTGAACATGAGCCAGCAGTGTGCCCTGGTGGCCAAGAAGGCCAACGGCATCCTGGCCTGTATCAGGAATAATGTGGCCAGCAGGACCAGGGCAGTGATTCTTCCCCTGCACTCAGCACTGGTGAGCCCACACCTTGAGTGCTGTGTCCAGTTCTGGCCCCTCAGTTTAGGGAGAATGTTGAGATGCTTGAACATGTCTAGAGGAAGGCAACAAGGCTTGGTGAATGGTTCAGGACACAAGCCCTATGAGGTAACTGGGGTTGTTTAGCCTAGAAAAAAGGAGGCTCAGGGAAGACCTTACCACTCTCTACAACTGCCTGAAAGGTGGTTGTAGCCAGGTGGGGGTCAGTCTCTTCTCCCCAGCAACAACTGACAGAACGAGAGGATGCAGTCTTAAGCTGTGCCAGGGCAAGATAAGGTTAAACATTAGGAAAAGATTATTCACTGAAAGAGTGACTGGGCACTGGAATCATCTCCCCAGGGAGGTGGTGAAGCCACCATCCCTGAAGTTGTTTAAAGAAACAACTTGTTAAAGAAACATGGCACTCAGTGCCATGGTTTAGTTGATGAGGAAGTGTCAGGTCATAGGTTGGACTTGATGATCTCAAAGGTCTTTTCCAATCTAGTTCATTCTGTGATTCTTGACTCTGGGTGTGTTCAAGCCTATACCAAAAAAGGTACTTTTTGGTTAATAGCACATCACACAAGCAGCTGTGGTCAAATCCTCTGTTTGTGCAACCTGCCCTGTCCAAGGAGTGAATTTTCACAACACAGGATCATGAAGGTTGGAAAGGACCTCCGTGATCAAGTCCAACCTTTAACTGAACAGCATGATGTCAACTAAACTCTAGTTCTAACTGCCACATCCAGTTGTTTCTTGAACATTTGCAGGGATGGTGATTTCTCTACTTTGCTGGGCAACACATTCCAATGCTTAGCCACCCTTTCAGTGAAGAAATTCAGTGATTCTTCTGACACCCGACCTGAGCCTCTCCTGATGCAGCTTGAGGCCATTTCCTCTTGTCCCATCACTGGGAGAAGAAACTGACCCCTACGTGGCTAGAGCCTCTTTTCAGGTAGCTGTAGAAGAATGATAATTCTCCCTTTTCTCCAGGCTAAACAACCCCAGCTCCTTCAGCTATTCCTCAAATTACTTACATCATAACTTAGCATCTTCTTTCTGCCTACCTTCATGCAATAGGTTTAAATGGTTAGTGATATAGGAAGAGAGTGTGTTGTGTTGTATGTGTTCTAACCAGTGAGAAAGTGAACAGAAGATGGTATACCATGCCTAGTCTCCCTCCTTCTTACTATGCAATGTCCTTATTTCCCCAATAATCCCTTTCCTTCTGAAGGAAAGGGCTCACCTGATTGCAAGGTAAGCAAGAACGTTCTTGCAAAGGTAGCAAAATAATAACATTTATGACTCCACAGGAACACTACACCTTCCTTGAAAGTTTCATGGCATCTCTTACCAACTGATCTCAGCACTCGGTATTCAAGTGTGCTGGATTTCATGAATGATAATCTCAATTACCTACCTATCCATATGCATCACAGGCAGTTTGATTGTAAGACATCCAAAGGAGAGATAAGTTCCCCTCTTTTTCCCCTGTCCTACCACTATGCTACAGCTACTATAATGGTCATTCCTCTGATCTGTACAAAAAGGCAAATTTTCAGACTTCTGAAGTCAACAGCCCCAAGGAATTCTCCTGGCTTGCAGATTTCCCATTCTCACCACATGTGCTTCAAAAAGAGCTGTCTTGAATGTATTTTGAACATTCACTCCACATATTTGCAATGGAAAGATAAATTGCAGATATGCATAACATATATTATACATAATAGCTTTATCTGTAGGTAGATAGATGGATATGTATACTAGCATTATATAGAATTATATAGATAAATATACATTTTTCAGTATCCTCTTGCCCTTGAACTGAAAGCTGATGGTTATTTTCTGGCAAGCCTCTGGTTATATTTTTTCTCATCTAAATTTTGTCTTCCTAGCTGAAATCTGCATCAATCTCCAAAGATTAATAGAACAAAGAGGCACTACTGGAGGCTGCTGGAGGACATTTTTCTTTTAAATTCTGATAAACTTAAGTGCTGGCCATTAATTTCTGTGTCCCAGAGGAGTGCCCGGAGCCTCCAGAATAATTTCATTCCAACAACTTGCATAAAATTTTGCAGTGCACTTTGGATCCAAGCCAGGTTGTCAGGATTGTTATTTATTGCAGCTAGTAAAAATTATTCTTAGCTGTTTTAATTTGGCGACATTTGAATGACTTTGGTGGAGCAGTGCTCATTTGGCTTGGCAGCCCAGCAAAGACCCTGTAATAAGAACTAACAATGCTGACATATCAGCTACTGTCACAGCAGTTACCAGTGGATTTTTAATTACTCAGGGGAGGAAGGGCAAAAAGGAGAAGGCAGCCTTCTTACAAAGACATTGTGAGTTAACTGCCTGGTTCAAGGCTCCAACATTGTAAATCTCCACTTTCAAGCACTTTCATTCTCACATACTGCCTTTTTTTTCAGTTTTTCATGTAATCCATTAAGCAACCCATGGCCACCTCTACTGATTAAACCCATCTTCTTTGACTATGGGGAGCTAAGGCCCTCCTTGGGTCTTGGCAAACAAGACTTAAAGCAAAACCCAAGAGAGAAGGTGCAGCCAATGAAGCGGAAAAGGGCATGGTAAGGTAGTGATGCTGAGAAGCCCCATCAGTCACCACTGTTAAGAATGGTCAATGGTTTGAGGCCAGGAAGAAACCTGCAGGGGCAGGCCATCATGTCCTGCTGTGCGAATGCTTCAGGCCGCCTTAAACTGTCATCTGACATGAGAATTTATGAAAATTCAATCTCTTCATGCAGAAGGTATCTGCTCTACTATAAAACTGCCAAAGGGAAGCAGAAACCTCTGAAAAATGTTGAAAATGTATCTAGGTTCTTCCCAAGGCAATTAATTCTTCATCTCAGCCACTGTCTGCTTGTAGAAGCAGAACTTGAATTCATGCTGTGCCTGGAGAAACATGACCTAAGCTACAACCTTCATCTCCTTGCTTCATAGAGCATTTGCTTTTACGATTGTTGGCAGGCTGGCTGACCCTGAGCCCTACCAGTCAGCCTACATCTGAGCTGCATGAGCACGGGAGATCAAACTTGTCTTCTTCCTGTGTGTGCTTAACTCCTGGTCTAAGTAAAGAAAAGCTGACAACTGTGTCTTTCTAGCTGATATGGACTAGGTGGCTGACTCCATGTTTTTTCTGTAATGATATCTCCTCACATTAAACCTTTCTAGCTGACATAGCTAGACAATGATGTCATTCTTCCCCTCAAATAAACAGAGTTCCAAGCTCTTAAAATCAAAGGCAATATCTCCTACTATTCCCTCTGTGCTAGATCCCAATGTCTTTGCAGACTGTGTATTTGTGCCCCCTGTTATTTTTGCTTTATTTTTAATGTGTTGCATTGGACTTTATGTTTCCCTATTTATCCTGGCCACCTGATCAAAGTGTTAAATAATCACACAGAATCACAGAATATGCCAAGTTGGAAGGGACCCGCAAGGATCACCAAGTTCAGCTCTTTGCCCTGCACAGCACCATCTTCAAGAATCACACCAGTGCCTGAATGTATTGTTCAAACACTTCTTGATCTGTGTCAGGCTGGTGCTGTGACCACTTCCCTGAGGAGCCTGTTCCAGTGTCCAACCACCCTCTGAGGGAAGTATCTTTTTTAATACCTATTCTAAACCTTCCCAGACACAAGTTCAGGCCATTCCTTCAGGTCCTGTCACTGGTCACCACAGAGAAGAGATCAATGTCTGCCCCTCCTCTCCCACTCATGAGGAAGTTGTAACTGCAATGAGGTCTCCCCTCAGTCCCTCTTCTCCAGGCTGAACAGACCAAGGGACCTCAGCTGCTCCTCATACAGCTTCCCCTCAGGACCCTTCACTTTCCCTGAAGACTCTTCACCATCTTGGTTGCCCTCCTCTGGACATTTAGGTTAATATCTTTCTTACATTGAGGAGCGCAAAATTGCACACAACATTCAAGGTGTGATCACAACGGTGCAGAGCAGTCGAAAACTTGAGGTGACATGCCCCTGCAGAAAGTCAGACCTGTTAATATGACAAGCTTTTTTGTGCTCTGTGGTTTCTGACATCAAGATTCTTTGAAGTGGCTGTAAGTTATGACATTCAATTAGGCAGTTTATTGCTTTTGAGGTCTCTGCAGCCATTATGGACAAAAGCTTAACTGGGGTAGTAGCTCAGTGTGGTTCCACTGACTTCAGTTAAGCAACACAGATTTCTGCCTACTGAAATTCTGGTCTTGCATCTTTTTCTCTTTTTCTTTTGCCTTCTCCTCAGAATCTCTGTAAGGATGAAGAAGGATGAGGTTTTCAAAGCTGCTGAAGTCCACGAGGTGATGAGGTCTCGCCAAAACGAATGGGAGCAAGACAGCAAAATGTCTTACTTGTTTTGCAGATTTAAACTTTAATGTTTAGTAAGTGAAATGGATTTGTTCCCATAGTGCAGTGTTACAGAGTTATAGTGTTACAGAGATCCAAGACCATCTGAAGTCAAGATAGCTTTGCATTAATCAGGCAAGTTCATGACTATCATGATAAGCTCATCCCAGCTTAATGATTTCTGCAGGTCTTTATGCAGCACCTACAGAACTGCCTGGCTTCTCACTTGCTCTCTCTTTAGTATAAAGCTGACATGCTGGGTGCTATAGACCTGACTCAGCAGCTATCAAGTGTTTTAGTCCCTTTCCTTTTTTCAAAGTTAAAAAAAAAAAATTGATTGTAACTCATGTTTCCACCTTTTATTCCACTCCTGGTAGTCAAGACCACTCTTACTGAAAGAGCACATTGCAGAGCATGCATTTCTCTTCTGGTGTTATTTTTATACACCACTTTTGATTTCAGGAAATCTTTTCATCCTTACTTCACTGATGTTTAGTAACATTTTAACTGCATGTACTTCAGTGAATACGTCCCCACTCTATGCTTAAGCACATGCTGTCCCTGTGGAAAGAGGGGAGGATAGTGAGGATGGAGAGAACACAGGTCATGGCAGAAATCAAGATTTGAGGTGAATCTGACAAGTGTATTGGCAGAATAGGCAGTTGAGGAGAACCACAAAAAATAGAGCATAAAACCATCAGACTTACAGAGCTTCAGATAGGTAGCAAGTAAATTAACTCCCAAAATACTTCCAGCTGAGGTTTACATCTGCTGGCTGAACAAATACTGGCAGAGTGGACCCAGAGATTCCTGTACCAGCTTGTGCTTGTGATCACACATGAGATTATGTCCCATGTGCTTCCATGTTACTACATAAATTCATAACCATGCAGCTTCCTTCCATATCTTTAGGATTTAAGCAGGCAAATAATAAGAAAGGAAATAAAGTGACAGACCCAGAAAAATGTGAAAAATGGGCTCAGAAATACCTACTATCACTCTAGTATATTTCTGGTAGAGAAGAATTATCGATTCTTCATCACTCAAGAGAACTTAGACCTTTGCCGATGTCTCCACTCTACTGGACAATGTGACATTAACCCTAAAGGGAGAGAAATGTTCCTTTAAAGGGCCACGGTCAGGTTTACTACTCATGAAGCAAAACAGATGACACTGCTGTTGGGCTCCAAAAGCAACTCACTGCTTCCTGGGGCATCTCCAAGCAGTACAACTGCCAGGCAGGTGGGCCTGCCAAACACAGGCATAAAATGTGCCACCTGTGGCTGGAAGCATGGATGCAATGTGGCTGGACGTGCACTGGAAAAGGGACAAAGGACCTCTCTACTTCCACTCCAGCAGTGTTAGGAAGGGGCAGCAATTCCTCCCTAGTACCCAGTGTTGGTGGGGGGATGCAAAAGGCCTTAGCAACCTCAGGCAACCAGCCAGCCTGCTGAGGGGATATTCATCTTGTGAAGCTTGGCTCAGCTTTGAGCAGGAAGAAGAAACAGTGTCACCATTTCCCAGAAGTTTAGCTGACAATAGCAGTGATTGCAAATGCTTAGCAAAGTGCTTTTTGTCACATTTTGCTAACAAAGCAGGGGTCATGTCCTTTCTGCCTGTTGACATATAAATATCTTAATTAGATCTTTGAAAAAGAAAGAGAAGAAAATCTAAAAGCTTGGAAGGTATTTTATTATTTCTTTGTTATTTTTAGTATTAAAAGTATAGCTCAAGTAGTGCTGGCACTAGGATGCATAATCCACTTACTAGGGCAGAAAGGGCTCTGAAGCTGCACCACAAATGCATCATTTGATAACAGTAATGAAAAAGACATCAATCTATATCTGCAAATACCATTAGAGCTGACTTGGTTTGAGGACCAAAGGAAGCTGATGCTGAATTTATGAGGCTGACATCTCAAACATTTGAGACCAGAGCTTTCTTTTCTCCTCTGTTTTGTTTCATCCTCCCTTACTTTTTTATTTTTAATAACTTGACCCTCTTTTTGGGTCAGCTCTTAGCCCTGTAATGAAAGCAATTTAATCAGAGGAAAAGTCTCAGAGTGATTTGGGCCTGCCTTGTTCCAGGGGCTGAGTGGGACCAGCCGGCACATGCTCGAGCACCCTGCCCTGCAGGCCTTGTTCCAGCGCTGCACGGTGCACATGCTTTGGGATGTCCACACTGCAGTGCAGTGTGGGGCTGGGAAAGCTACAGAGCCACAAGGGAGATACCCCATCCAGCTAGGGACCAGATAGGACCTTCTCCAATATAGGTGTCTCTCTCCATCCCATCTGACACTGTCCATCACACAGCTCCTCGAAGGAGCCTCCTAAAGGAGGAGTGAGCTGTTGGAGAAAATATATGGGATCGGGAGTGAGCAGACATGGTTAAGAGAGAAAAAAAAATACACTACTGCTGCTGTACAGTAGTTCTTTTAGTTAATACCATGTCTCCAGCTGTGGCAGCAGGAAATGCTGCATCAGCAAAAGGCACAAGCCCATTCCCTTACATGAGTTTCTCCAGCTCTTTGTGAGACAGTCTGCTGTCACAATCTCCTATGCCAGCAAATTCCAAGAATTCCCTTCCCCTCTGTATACTCCTCTGTACAGATGCAGTAAAAGAAAAGTTTCTTTCTTTTCTGTTTTAAACCACCCCCTTGGATCCAGTGTTGCGGGATTTGATGAGCTATGGTTCCACTTTAAGCTCCTCTTTACTGATTTTGCATGTGCCTGTCTCATATCTTTCAGTTCAGTTCCAGACTAATAGCTCCTACCTTTTTAGTGTCCTTTGAAAGTAACTTTTTCATCTCCACGGACATTTTAATTGCTCTTTTCTTTCCATTCTCTGTATCCAGCATGCTTTCTTGGAGACAAGAGACAAGACCTGCATTCTCTGCACAAAATGCATTAAATTTTCTCATTCACATAATTTTCCAGCATTTTGATGGACATGCAGAATAAAGTGGTGCCAGCACTTTTTTCTGGAGGACATTCCACAAACACCCATGAGGCAAATGGGACAGCACACAGCTTTACAAAACCATGTCTTTTTTTTCTCAATACAGAGTGTTTATCCATGTGCTCTGTGATTTTTCTCTTGACTGTAGACTTTTATCATCTTCTCAGGAGTCTAAGTCAGTAACTGTTTGGTAGTTTCAGCAGCCACCTGACACCCTTGCTGTTTGCAATGACAGTTTATACACCTCAGGGTGTTCCAGGGGTTCACACCACAGCTCCCACTCAGCTCTCCAGTGAATGCCATCTGGTCATAGGAAATTGTTAATATCTTATTAGCCATGGAGCCAAACACTTTTCAGGCTTTCAGGCTCCTGGCATTGCTGCAGACTGGCACTTGTAAAATTTGCCCTTGATCTGTCTCCTGGCACACACCAAGCAGCTGGAAGTGAAGGTGACCCATTTTTCAGTGTGACTGTGCTATTTCTCTACTGTCACTTAGATACACCAAGGGTTAGTCAAATCCCCTTTGTAGGCCATGCCAGTCGGGACAAAGTGCTTGCTCCCAGCTCAGAGATTATGTACTCCCCTACAACTTTTCTCATATCCTCTGCCAGCATAAAAGTTCCATTATGATGGGCAAAAGCCAATCCTTTCTGCATGGTATCCTCTTCTCCAGCAAGGTGTCTTGGATTATTACCATCCACTTCTTATAACATCACCTACCAAAATTTGAAGGTCTGAATTTCTCTGCTGGCTCCTCAGCCTCACACAAGACAGGATTTCAGACAGTGCTAACAGAGAGGTCATAGCCTCCAGTCTCTAGTTTCAGCACTGAAGTAGTAAATTTCACCTCCCAAGGCAGAAGTAGAGAAACTATGCTTCTCAGGTGAGGCCCACTGCAGTGCTGCAAAGGGGTCTGCCTTATGATCAGTGGGTGTTAGGGATGGCCCAGGCACCTAGGAACCTCCCAGTTATCCTTGATCTGACCCTGGCAATGGAGGTCTGGCCTCAAAGATATTCTTTCCATTCAATGTTTTGCATGTCCAAGCGGATTTTTTCAAGGACGCTGTAAGATGTGGTGTCTGACATCTTTGTGACAGCAGCTTGAAGGCACTTGGAGATTTTCACACTATGTGAAGGTTCCCAGAAAAATGACTACTGGCCTCTTTAGCTCCATAGCTCTTAACATCATGGATCATTTTAATGGGACTGCTAACAAACCTTAGGAGAAGACTGTAATCTGAATGGGGTCAGACAGTGGAGCAGGGCCTAGCTCAGTGTGTCTGTTTTTAAGAACACAGGGTGCTGGCAGTACCTTCAAGGCTCTTGAAAAACATGGGGACTGAGTGGAGGTAATTTTAAAAAAAATGCCTAAACATCAAGCCTGTCACTTGCACTTATTTCTGTAAGTTCTTTCTTATACTCTCACAACAAGCTACAGGAAGAAATTGCATCTCCAGAAAGTTGGCTGAGCTGAACATGCTGCACAGCGTAGCTAAGGAACTCCAGGGGTTACAGAGCAAAGGTCATTCAGCAGGTTAGTGCTGTAAGGGCAGCCAGGAGAGCTGGCAGAAGAAGGGGCAACCATAGATAAACAGTGAAAAAGATTACTCCCAGGAAAGCAAGGCAACTGCATTAATATTTCTGATTCGCTGATGAAACTGATCTGTTTTATCCTTGGACTTTGTAATGTGCTGGCACAGGAAAGGGGTAGAGGCCTTTCTGCTTAGTATAGTCTAAAGATGGGTTGCTTTTTCTTTATTTCTGCTGGTTTTTTTTTTCCTAGTTTGTTGATGGAAAGCTTCCTTAGTCCTTTTCTTTTACTAAATTTAAGCCACGTTTTCATGCTAAGCAGCTACTGACTGTCTTACATGGAGGAGGGCTGCCTGTGGTTTTACACAGTCTTGCAAAAGGCACAAGCTGACCCAACACTGACTGTGGAGTTACATAGCTACAAGCTTGAAGTCATCAGAGAGGCAGAGGAGAGGTGGAGCTCCTAACAAGAACAGCTAGACAAGTGCAAATCAGCTAGAAAAAACAGCAGCATTTACTTGCATTTACTTCTTACTGTTGAGAGAGAAGTAATCTTGTACTTTATTGGTTTTGCTAAAAACATGTGTCCATACAACCTGGAAAATGAATGATTTGTCTCTACAGTACCTGGTTTGCAGCAGTTTACTCAGTTACTCTAAGATGCCAAGAGTTCCAGCTGGTGTCCATCGCTGTCTTGGGAGGAGCTCAGTAATGGTGTCCACTCATCTATGCTCACGAAAAAGGATGTAGCAACCTAGACAGAGCTCACTAAAAGACACACAGCTGTCCAGGCATCAGGCTATAGGGAATGCCTAAGCATTCGACTGGATTGTAGCAGAGATAGCAGTTGTGTCAGATGTGATCAGGTGGATAACCTGCTCTGCCTGGTAGCAGAACTGCAGGATGAACTAGAAAGTTTAAGGAATATTAGAGCGCCAGAAAGTGAGATAGACTGGTGGAACCAAGCTCTGACCTCCATGAGACAGGAGCAGCCACCAGAAATAATGCAAGATCAAGGGAATCCTCTGTCCAGCCTCCAGCAAGGAGGTAGTAGTTGTAAAGAAAGGAGCAAATGGAGTGTAGCCCATGCTTGGGGTGCAAGACAAATCATTCTTCGCTTACCTCACTCCCCCAGTGAGGTGTATCTGCACAAAAATTATGAGTCTTTGTACATGGAAGACCAGCCAAAGGATGAGGAGGATGAAAGTCTGGTAACACCAGAGGTGTCACCACAATTAGAAATGTGTACTTCCTCATATTACAACAACTTCCAAGAGGAAGAAAGCAAGGGTTATAGTTGTAGGTGATTCTCTTCCAAGGGGAACAGAGAACCCAATATGCTGACTGAGCCCAACCACTAGAGAGTGTCTGATGACTCTCTGGGGCCTGGGTTAAGGACATCAGCAGAAACTTCCTAGCCTGGTGAGGCCCCCAGACTACTATGGAGCAGGACATCTCACCTCCCACAAGAGCTTATCTGTTGTTTGTTTACTGGTCAGATAACTCAAACAGGACAAGCTGTCTTGTAGTGAGTTATTTTGGTGCCATGGGGTTATCACTGGTCTGGCATCTCCCAACTACCAATAAACATCACACTGCTAAAGTGAGATTTGGGAAAATAAGCTGGATTTCCAACTAATAGACACCTCCCTTTATGACTACAAAAGCAACACCAAACTTTCACAAAGCAGAAATCTTCTTCACATTTCCCTGGAAATGTGTGGAGTTTCTCCTGTGAGTAGGGATGCTTACTTCCCAGTTACTCCCGGAGGGTTAAGTGAAAGGAATACATTATTGTCATTACAGTGGTAAGTTGGCTTCTAATTAATATTATTTCTTTTCCTGGCTTTAATATAGGTACCTTGATATAGTGCACTGTTTTTAGATTATGCTGTAATCCACTCACACTATGAGTTCTTTTACTCACACTAATAGTTCTTTTTAGTTTTGTATTTTGTAGTAAGTCTGATTAAGCTCTTTCATCTGTTATCTCTTGTCTAGTTAATAAAGAATTCATTTTTTAAATAGACATGATATGCCAGTCTTAAAACTTGTGGGTAAGAATAATTTCTTACATTTAAACTGCTGCCAAAATCTGAGACTAAGGCAAGGCTTGTCTGAAGCTTACACTTGTCCCATGACAACTACTCAATACTGATCTTCCTCACTGGGGCTGGTGAAGTGGCAACATAGAGTCTGAGGGAAGTCAGAAAGATCTTCAAGATCTTGGGACATTTAGCAGGGAAATCTGAGATGCAAGTTATATTCTCCTCTAAACTTACAGTTGAAGGTAGCAGCACTGGCTGAGTCTATTAATACAGGACTCCACAGCTGATGTCACTGCTAAAATTTTGGTGGTGTTGACAATCAAAGGCCTATGCAGCACTAGGCATGCTAGCATCAGACGGGACTCATCCCCCACACTTTTTCAGTGAAGAGTTTTGCTCAGGAGCTAATAGGGCTGATGTGCCCCTGGCAAGCTGTTGCATTAGATGCAAAGGTTAGAGGGACAGGGTGCTAATGAGAGAGGTCTGCTGGTGACTCTGAACTGTGAGACATACAAGAGCACACTTGCAGTCTTACAGAGACTGCACATTTGCAGACTTACAGGGACCTCTGAGGTAGCAGAAGCCAACAGGGAAACACCAAAGAAATATTTCAAAGGAATTGAGAGGTGTTCCTCTAGGAAGGTGACATGGCTGACAGCCCTGAGAAAGTGCCTATACACCAATGCACACAGCATTGGGCAACAAACAGGAGGAATTGGAAGCCACCAGGTGGAAAGATGGTGCTGGAAAGTTTTGACCTTGTTGCTGTCACTGAAACTTGGTGGTATAATCCCATGACTGGATTGCAACTCTCAACAGCTACAGATGCCTTCTAGAAGCTGTGCTCTGGCACATGGAGAAGAGGGAGTTGATTCAAGACAGCCAGCACAGCTTCACCAAGGGCAAGTCCTGCCTGACCAACTCAGTGCCCTTGAATGATTGAGTGACCACATTAGGGGACAAGGGAAGAGTTGAGATGTCATTTATCTGAACTTCTGTAAAGCCTTTGACACCGTCCCCCACAACTCTAAAAAGCAAAGAGATGATGTGTGGACTGTTCAGTGGATGAGAAATTGGTTGGATGGTCACATCCAGAAGAAGGTAGTCAATGGCTCAGTGTCCTGATGGATGTTGATGACAAGTGGCCCCTCAGGGGTAAATATGGGGACCAGTGCTATTTATTATCTTCATTAATGACACAGAAGAAGTGATCGAGTACACTCTAAGCAAATTTGCAGATGACACCAAGCTGAGTGCTGTGGTTGACACATCTGAAGGATGGGATGCCATACAGAGAGACCTGGACAAGATAGGAAAAGGGACCCATGGGAACCTCATGATTTTTAACAAGTGAAAGGTGCTGCACCTGGTCTATTATACAGCAACCCCCGGTACCAACACAGGCTGGGGGATAAAGGGATGGAGAGCAGCCCTGTGAGAAGGCCTTGGGAGTGCTGCTGGGTGAGAGGCTGGATGTAACCCAGCCATGGGCACTCCCAGCCCAGAAAGCCAAATGTGTCCTGGGCTGCATCCAAAGCAGCATGGGCAGCAGGGGAGGGAGGGAATTCTGCCCCTCTGTTCTGCTCTGGTGAGAGCCCACCCAGAACCCTGCATCCAGCTTTGGGGTCCTCAGCACAGGGAGGACATGGGACTGCTGGAGTGAGTCCAGAGGAGATCACAAAAATAACAAGGTGAATGGAGCACCTCTGCTATGAGGAAAGGCTGAGAGACTTGGAAAAGAGAAGGCTGAGGGGTGAACTAATTATGGCCTTCCTGCAGCCCCTCCAGCAGATGTTGATGGAGGTGACCCCTTCCCAGAAGCATCTCCCAGAAGAGACGGATAGCTCCATGAACCACCAGACGCTCGGGCGGCCAGGTGTAACGTAGTAGTGTGACCCAGAGGAACGAGAGAGACTCTCTGCATAAGGTTCCAACTGCTGTTTATTCTCCGAAGGGTAGGAGGGTCCAGGGATAGCAAGGTAAGGCACCAAGTCAAAGGGTCTCAGTAACAGAGAGCCCCAAACAGGGGAGGGTCCAGGGTATATAACAGGGGCAAGGTAGGTGGGGGAAACCAGAGAGCCAGTGGGAGAGAGGATAAGGGGAGGTACGAGGGTGGAGTGATAGGATGATGACCAATGGGGACATAGAGGAGGAGTGACATGGAACAGGAACTAAGGGGAAACAGAGAACACTGAAATTTCTAGAACAGGGGAGTGGACCACAGTTGATTGGCACCAGAGTTTTACATAAAGAACAGTGAACCATGGGAAAAGGTTTCAAGTCCTCACCATAACTGTAACAAATGTATCTTCCCAGGGCATTCCTGCCCCTCCATCTTCCATGTGGCTTACTACACCTTCCAGTATCTGAAGGGAGTCTACAAGAAAGATGCAGAGACTTTTTACAAGGGCATATTGTGACAGGGCAATGGGGAATGTCTTTAAATTGAGAGTACATTTAGATTAGAGATTGGGAAGAAATTCTTGAAGAGTGGTGACAGATGAAAAGACGTTGCCCATAGAAGTTGTGGATGCCTCATCCTGGAAGTGTCTCAAGGCCAGGTTGGATGGGGCTCTGAGCAACCTGGTCTAGTGAAAGGTGTCTGTGTCCATGGCAGGAGGGTCGCAATTAGATGGTCTTTAAGGTTAATTCCAACCCAAGACATTCTATGATTCTCTGTATGATCATTTTCTTTCTTTCTTTCTTTCTTTCTTTCTTTCTTTCTTTCTTTCTTTCTTTCTTTCTTTCTTTCTTTCTTTCTTTCTTTCTTTCTTTCTTTCTTTCTTTCTTTCTTTCTTTCTTTCTTTCTTTCTTTCTTTCTTTCTTTCTTTCTTTCTTTCTTTCTTTCTTTCTTTCTTTCTTTCTTTCTTTCTTTCTTTCTTTCTTTCTTTCTTTCTTTCTTTCTTTCTTTCTTTCTTTCTTTCTTTCTTTCTTTCTTTCTTTCTTTCTTTCTTTCTTTCTTTCTTTCTTTCTTTCTTTCTTCTCCTTCTCTTTATTTATTTCTTTCTATAAACTCATGTTTCATAATCCAAATTTTTAAAATAGAAAATATTTAAAATAGTGCTGCAAAGGGGTCTGCCTTATGATCAGTGGGTGTTAGGGATGGCCTAGGCACCCAGGAACCTCCCAGTTATTCTTGATCTGACCCTGGCAATGGAGGTCTGGCCTGAAAGAGAATCTTTCCATCCCGTGCTTTGCATGTCATTGGGTCATTGGGCACCAGATAAAATTTTTCTGTTCCAGATATTCTTTTAATACAACCACTAGAATTTAAAAGCAGTTATTGCTGCTGCAGTGAAGTACTGGTGAAAAAATTCCTGTATGTTCTACACATGACCCTCAGCTGAAGTTAAGCTACATGTTTCTGTTAAAGGAAGTGGAGAAATTGCTTTTCTCAGCCTCAGCTGCTAAAAATAACTCATTGATTTTCTCAAAATGCAGTGCATGTGTTTTCTCTGCCTGGGAGAAGGAAAGATTGTACCACAGGGGAGGTCAGGTTTCCTCTCCAAATGTTCTCAAAACCTTCACTTAAAAAGAAGAATAAACAAAAGAAAACCTGGTGTTCTATTCCTACCTTGTGACTCCAGGAGCTGGGACATTGGCTCACATCTTGTGGCAGTACTGAGTTTGATTATGAACTCCTCATCCATCAGCCCAGAAACAGGTCAAGGTAGGCAGTCAGTACGACTTCCCATTTCACATTACGGTTTCAGATTTTCATTAAAGTTTGGGCCAGGACAGTGCGATCTCTGTCAGAATAGTACTTGCGGGCAGTACAATGAATGCCTAGGCTTCAGAGGGCCATGGCCACTGTCCTTGCCATGCTGCAGTGGCTGTGTCTGCCATGGAAATCACCTGCCCTGCAGCAGTTCTCAAGTCCAGCGCACACACTGTCAGAGCATTTTGATGACTGGGAGTATATTAGGTTTGCCTTTTATGGGGATTGCTCACTTAAAGCAAGTCCAGTGCTGTCAGGCGTGATAGCACAGAGGGCTCCTCATGGCCAAGCTGTCTCCATGTTACATGCTACCATCACCAACTCAGGCTGCTTCCCTTCTGCCATGAGGGCAGCAGCTAGTTATCGCTCAGGTCGCACAAAGGCTTGAAGGAAACACGTATCCACCTCTCTGGGAGATCTCAGTTGCACTAAACACCAGTCCTTTCTTCTCTTCACCAGGAGGTAGAAAATATATTGACTTACCTTTTTTTTCATTTATGTACATGAAAATATTAGTAATTTCTCTTCATATCAAATTAAGTGAGTTTAGTTTAAAAATTAGAGCTGATGTTTGAAGGGAAAAGGGAGGGAGTCCTGAGCCAGTGGAAATCCTTAACTGTGCCCTGGAGAAAGGGGTGCTTTGAAAAGGTGAAGTGAGTTTGGGAGAGTAATCACTTCTAAAAGCACAGAGAGAATATTTTCCCCAATCAGGATCACTTATTTGTCTGGTCAGACCTGGGAACTGGAAGACAAAAGGAAGGGCAGAAAAGTTTAATTTTCCTCTTCTAATCTATGAATGTAAACAAGATGTAAAATGAGATTTATTACTGTTTAAATTCTTGAAGGTCATTCTGACCAGGAGCTAAATTCAAATCACTGGCTAAGGATCATATTACTTTTGTTTAACACATCACTTAGCTTTAAATGTTGGACATGTTTTGATAAACCTTCCCTTTTGCATTATTCACTCTATGAAAATATGAAAGCAAAAAGAAGAGATTAGGTACTATTGTTCACATATACAACACCCCAACTAAAATGCTGTTTCGGAGAAATCCCAGTTCTCTTCCAGAAGTTTAATCAAGATCATAAAAACAACTAACTAGGAGAAGCAAATGGGTCTTCATCAGCCTCCAGAATCACAAAGAAAGGAAAAATTTTTAATCTGAATAAACATGTTAAACCTTGCAAATGAGTGAAAAATAGCTGTGGGTCCTGAGTCTATCCCTAGTTCAGACAAAAGACATGCTGGATTTTATCTGCAAATGAGAATCAGACATTTTTAAGGAAAAAAAATGAAAGCCCACACATAGCAAAATGTAACCAATAATTTAAACTCAAACTCTCTGCTTTTCGCTTTAAATCATGATTTAACAAGATGCTTTAAATCTTCATGATAAATTAATTTCCCCTCTTAGCAGGATTCTCCTTGTTAAACTGACATATCTAAATTCTCCATCAGAAAGGAGTGGAGCTTAGCTATACACAAATCCCCTTGATGAAGTGGGGCACAGTGGAAAGTTTAATCCTGATTTCCTATCCCCCTTTTTTCCATTCAATTCCACTTTCTTCTCTTTCTTCTGTTATTATCACAGATTCATGGCTTCTTTGTCATAGGGAGTGCCACTTGCAGTTAAAATCATGGCAAGCAGGCTAAAGATTGCCCAGAGCACGTGGTAAAGATGTTTATCAAGCAAATGCAGATGAAGGTCATATTTATCCGGGTTTTCTTTTAGGATCTGTCTCCATGTGAAACATCCTACCCCTCAGCCTTGCCTTTCAGGTTTCTGTTTCATGGTGCTCAGACCAAACAAGACCCAATATATTTGTCCAGATAGACATGTGGTAGAAGATGCCCTGTGCAGCCTTCTTCCTTCCAGAGTTACCCAGCAGGTCCCTGGTGTAGCAGGAGAGAACAACTGCCTCTCAGCTCATGTCATCACCACTTTGCACAACCTTTGCTTGAGCAAAGGCTGTCAGTTCCTTGTGAGCTGGGAAGAAAGCAGGCTTGCTTTCTCCAATAGCTACTTCAGCAGTCAAGCGTATCTCGACCCTCTCTGCCTGATTTTGAGCACCACAACATCTGGGCACAGAGAGTCAGCTTACAGCACAAAACAATCCGTTTATCTGGGGACCTAGGCTCAGCTGCATGGCAGCAACAAAACCTGCCTCTCCATGAAAGAGGGAATGGGTGCAGAGGCACTCCCATGCCCACACAGCCAGTTTCTAGGCATGTTGCCAAACCTACAGGAATTTATCTTATTGCAATATTGCTCTGGGCCTTGAGGGGCCATTGCAGGAAACCCTTCCCCTCCCCAACCCTGTTTATTTGAATACAGTGCTGTCCTGATTAGATGTTCACAAACACTGTAAAGTGTGCTTCACTCATCTTAAGTAATTCTTCTGAATGATTTTATATATGCCTGGCAGAAACCAAATTAAGAGGGAAATAGCAAATTTTTTACTAAAACACTTTTTCCTTTAGTAATCTCTAATGGTCCTTTTGTTAGTTGTGTTTTATCATGCTGCTTCTGGCATTTTCTTTTATTTGCCAAAGGTCCATTATACTGGGGTTTTACTGCTTTTAGGTACCAACTAAGAAAAACCATATGAAGAATCTCTGGTACATAGCAGGCTTTTTCATCACACACATGGCAGCAGATACACAGTGGTGGAGCAGAAGGGTGACTGCCAGTGAGAACTGTGCAGATGACAATGGCAGACAAGCAACTCCCAGCCTCAATGACTGAATTTATTGTAGGAAGGTGAAACCAATGGTTTTGTCACCAACCAGAACACCGTGCAAAAACAGAACTCCCTACAGATATCAGGCAAGATGGGCCAGAACTTACTGACTTAGTGGCATAAATGCTTGCAAAACAGCACTTACCCATTTTCTTAATTTGTGTAAATAAACTGTATTATTATATACAGATTGATATTAATTTAGTACTCCTAAGTAAAACTGTTAATGGATATTATTAAAATGGTCAATAAACTGCAGATAATTACTGCTCCGAAGTGAGCCCAGATGTTTGGAAATATGGCCTCTCACAATGTTATGTGTTACTGTATTGAATGAATTTAACATTTTCATTTTCCTCCTTTTTGTGCTTCATGGCTGTCATTGATATTGTCTTTTTGCAGCTAGCTTACCATGCCTGCATCCCAAAGAACCTGCAGTGGACTGAAAGGGAATATTTCCATTAGTTGCTATCTCTTGGAGCATAATGCTTTTTAGGATGGTTAGGGGAGGTCCACATTCATAGGATTTTGCATGCCACAAGTTCTGTTAAACTCAGTCCTCTGTTGTGTTAGGCAACACACAATAGGTATACATCACAGACAGGATTTGTCTGTGACTGCCTATCCCATATACCCTCCATGTGCCTCAAAAAGCTTCCTGGCACAGCCTAAGGGTCATATGAGCTATTTATGCAGTCACAGAGTACTGTCCTGGATCCAAGAAATACAGCAGCATCAGGTGATCACAAAAGCAGATCACACTTCATTGTACAGAGCAGAAAGAGCATCAATATCTCTCCACAAATATCTCCTGAAGGGAGAACTGTCTTCTGAATCCAGTCTAAAGTTTGGTGGTAGATCTCATTGTGTTGTGCCAGAGGCATCCACATAAATGGAAGGCTTATGCCATAAGAAGTCTTCTCATGACTGTGGTCAGTTACAGGAGTGGTGTTGTGGGATGGTAACATTCTTCACATCTATCTTTTAAAATAACATTTAAATAACACACACTTTGATGTGAATTTGTAAATAAACCATGAAACAAGCTAGCAATTCATGCTTTCTTGAACCTAATACAATGGCAGTTTTTGCCTTTGCTGTACAACGAGGATTGTGAAGAGAAACAGTCCATAAATGCAGCATACTAAAAGCCACTCACTGATTGCTCACATTGCCTGAGCTTGCTTCTTCTAGAAATCTGAACAGTTAACTCACTTCTTGTCCTCACAAGTATTTGGACACACAGTTCCCATGACTACATGTCACAGGAAAATAAACAGTGCTTTGAGTACCTCCTTCAAAGCATACTAGAGAACACTTGTGTTTTATGCCAGCAATCATGAACGATTCCCTGGGCTGACAGGGCAGGAACCACAACTGACTGTGCCAGAAGATGTTTCTTATATGAAGGACCATGTATTTTAGTTTTCCTGCCCAAGATCTCAGCTGAGATACCACCCACGTGAGGGCTGGTTTCTCTCTCTTTACAGGTGAATAAGATGCAGAGCTCATACATTGCCTTAAGAGAGGCTCTCTCTGTTCGAGAGAGTGCGAGCCACCGAGGCGGCCAACAGAACCAAGAGGAAGAACTGCGGGGCACGTGGCAGAAGCGGGACAGCGGTGGCCTGTAGAGGGACGGTGCCTGCCCTGCAGTGGCACCTGGTGGCCCCGCAGGACATCTACACCCGCGGCGCAGGCATCCCGCGCCAGCAGCACGAGTGGGCGCGCTTCTCATCCGCGGAGATTTGCCGGGATATTTTTTGCTGCTCGGGTAGCCGGAAGGTGGGGCGGGGGGCAGCGGGGGATGGGTGTTGTTAAATATTGATATTGATTCTGAGGATGCGGTTGGCTGAGGCATCATGGATGTGAATTCAGGCTAATCGACGCAGGATGTATTGACCGTGAAATGCATCCGCAGGTGTGAGTCAGTCCCATCATCTCTCAAGGTTATCTTGCCCAATCTGCTACTGCCTGCCTGGGACAACTTGACAGCCACTCCTGCTACTGCCTGGGACATTGGGATGTTGATGCACAGTACAGCATTTTGACAACTGACTCACAGTTGTCCCTGGTACCCATGGCAGACCAAAGGACAGATCCCCCTATCTCTCCAAATTAGGCAACCTCCACCTATCCACCCCAGATATCCTTCATGCACCCTGTTGCCATCCAGCCCATGTCAGGGCAGATCTCAGGGCTTCCTCTGAGGACAGCAGGACATATCATGGAACACATTTGCAGGTGAAATCTAATGTTTGGTCCCCTTACAGAAGAAGTCAGTTTCTGAAAACTGGACTTTTAAAGTGGCAGAGTATTCAGGTAATTGCAGGTGTTGAATTAGTCTCTTTTCCAAAGACATCCCTAGCAAAGGATACTCCAGCAGGACAATTGTCTGAGTCTGCAAAGAGCCTGGAAAGAAATGCTGACAAGGATAATGTCCTCTGGCATCTTAGTCATACATTCAGTCATGGGCAGAGAAAACACCATCAGGAAGGTGAGAACTTCCATAGAAATGAGAAACATCTCTCTGATGGCTTTTGCCCAAAGTACAGGTAGGAGTACTATCAAATAGCAGCTTGTGAAAAGGTAGAGCAGGCACAGTACAGCCTCTGGCTGCTCTCCATTGATGCTGGAATGTACTTCAAAGGCAAACTACAGCCTAGAAGGCTGAAGAGAAAAGGAGTCGCATGCACACACCTTACTCTGGCTTCAGAGAGCTGTATCTGATTCTCCACAAGTAGAAACATTTCTATAGTCTTGCAGCTTTCTACAGCACCCAAATCACTGCTGCTGCTTCTGTAGTACTCACTAGCACTCCCTGAGTTGGTTTCTGGCACAGAAAACTGATCTTTTGCTCTAGAGCCCTAAAGTCAGGTTGGAGGCATATGTCTTTTGGACAGGTGGGAAAGGGGATGCTAGAACTGCTGCAGCATGTGGTTACAGATACACCCCAGTAACCCCACTTGATAAGACTGGGTGGCTCTGTAGTCACCACCATTCTCCCATGATGCCACTAAGCATTTGCATTATCTACAGTCTTCTGTGTCCTGAAGCTCTCACCAGCCCCCACACTGTGAGCTGGTGTTTCAAGCATTAAGCCTTTATCATGGATTTACATTTGTACTATTCTATGACGTACAGCAACTCCTGAGTAGGATTATATTACATTATACTTAGTATAAGCCCCTTTGCAATGCCCCAGTATAAAGACGATCCAGTGACTCATGTTTCCTTCATGGTTGGTTCTCCATCACCAGGTTATTGGACAAATTTGCTCTTGGATGAAGCTTTAATTAGTTTTGATTAGCAATCCTAGAGCAGATGACACAATGCAGGTCACAACAGCAAAAATTAGTTTTGTATTTGTGAGAAAAAAGTAACACTATGTCCAGAGGGGGAGATAGTGTGTATACAATCTCCCACTCAGTGTGGGGATGGGGTACCAGCAATTTCCACCACACCTGAGAGTTGTGAGAGTTCTTCCTACAGCAGCAGGAAAAGTCCAATCGTTCTCTTAAAAAAGGATTCTTAAAAACCCAATAATAATAGTAAATCGTGTAGACATCATCTTCCATCATCTCTGAGCTGGGCAAGCCTCAAAAAGATGAGGTTTTGTTCTCAAGTGCTTGCATCTATTTGCTTCTTTCACACCCTAAAATTACATGTAGGTCATCTTTATAATGTCATTTCCTATCCACCACGAGAAGTGCCATGCTGGACCCATTGGTCTTCTGCAGGAGGCTGAGGAGGGGCCAGGAGCAGGGGCTATCAATTAAAATGCTCTACAGCAAGAGGGCAGAGACTCACTTTTCTTTGGGCCCCAGCAAGGCTGTTCAACAAAACTAAGATTTGAAGACACAGCCTCAAGCTGCACCAGAAGAGGTTCAGGTTGGAGATTAGGAGGAATTTCTTCACAGGAAGGGTAAATAGATATTGGAATGGGCTGCCAGGGTGGAGTCATCATCCCTGGAGGTGTTTAAGGAAAGACTGGACATGGCACTTGGTGTCATGGTGTGGTTGACAGGGTGGTGTTCAGTCATAGGTCAGACTTCATGAACTCAGAGATCTTTCTCAACTTATTGGTTGGAACAGGGTGGTGTTCAGTCATAGGTCAGACTTCATGAACTCAGAGATCTTTCTCAACTTATTGGTTGGAACTTACTGGTTTTGTGATTCTGTAAAAGTGCAGTCCCTCTGTCACTCAAAACCAACAGTGACAGTCAAGATGTCCCTCTGGCCGTTGCCTACTGCCTGGATTCCTAGTCACATTTTGACTGTGGGCTTTGATTTTTAGTCATCAGACCAGACAGTCTCCTGTCTGACCTCTCAGACAAGAGAAAAAAAAAATTATTTAATTCTAAGATTAAGTATTTTGGGGCAGTGAAGAGTCCTAGAGTCTAAATCTAATTCCATTTTTATTGGGTTTTTGTGTGTACTGCTCTTACTCCCAGAATGAATCATCTTGGGTTTCTGTGGTCTTTGTACAAAACACATGGCATGGAGAGAAAGGATGAATTTTTGCTGACTCTGGGAAAATGGTAAATAACTAAATGTGTATGTCAGGAACAGGGAGTAATAGCTTCAAATGCAAACAGCTGTTAGCAGCAAAATTTAATGCATCAATAATTTATATTCCATGGAAAGTTTAATTTATGCAAAGTGAGAGTTTTGTGGTATAGTTACTAAAGGCATACATGATTCTGGGGATAATAAATCTATAGCAAGCCTGTGACTGCCAGGACTCTTGGTTCCATCACAGTTTTTTGTAAACAGTTTGCACAGTGTCTTTCTCAACACACTTTACTGGACTCTTACTGAGTCAAGTCTCATCCATATTAAAAAAAAAAAAAGGTATTTTAAGGCCTACTCAAGCTAAAGAAATATCCAGAATGCCAAAATGTGTGCAGCAAAATATTTAGAAAGGTTGCCAACAAAAGGGAAAAAACATACAATTTCCTTCCAAACCTCATGACTCTGAACCAGTAATAACTGATGCAATGTCTCTCCAGCTACTCCACCTCAAGCTGATGTAGATCCAGCTCCGCTCCAAGGACTCCTACAGCCAGTAACCACTGGAAGCCTGAGGAAATCCCACCATTCAGCAGACACATGCTAGTGGGCCAGAAGGAGATGGCTTCTCTGCTGACAACATACATCCTTGAAAAGAAGACTGACAATGCTCCCAAGCTGTCCTGGAGCTTGCAAAAAAACCACCACCCACAAATGGCTTTCCTTAGGCCTCCCCAAACATGCTGATTGCAACATGTTTCAATCTTCTCAGCCTACTGCCCCACTCACTCCTCCCAGGCCAGGGAGCCATGCAACCACATTCCTGCATTCCTAGGAGACCCACAGCCCGGAAAGGTTGTTCTCTGTTGAAAACCATCAGAAAGGAACATGCAGCCGCTTCCCAGACTCTTGCCCCACACCTGAGCCGAAGGATAAAACTTCTGGCTAAGTCTCTTTTGATTGTACTTTTCTCAGACTCTCACTTCACTCCAGGTTCAGGATGGAGATCAAATGAACTTGAAGGAGAAGGTAATAGGTTAACTTGGTGTGTGTGTTTAGTTTTGGTATGGAATTGGGAAAACAAAATGAACTAGGTTCCATGGACTTGATGGTGCCCAAACTTAATGTTTCAGGGGGAAAATCTTGGATTTAAGAAGACCAGTTACAAAAATGTTTTTCATTCTACTCTGCCTTGCAAACTTAAGCAATCTTCAGGTCAGTTTTTTTCCTGCAGAATATATGTGCTTATATTAAACAAGATTGATTTCAAGTCATTTGATTCATCAGATGCAAAATAATGTCTCTACACCCTATCTTCTTCCAAGGCCAGAGAGTGAAGAGATCAGCAAATGACTACAGGTTTTTAATAATTGATTCATTAAACTTGAGTTTAGAAAACTAACTAAAAACAAGGTCTGCACATGAGGCTTCAATACCTGTGGTTTAAAAACACTTAGGGGGAATGTTATCCAGCAGGACAGAGCAGCGTATGTCCATACCACCCCGTCCTACCCAGCCTTCCATCCCTTGTGCTCTGCAGGACGTGCACCTGAGAAGGGTAGTTCACAAGCTCTCTCTTTGCATTAATTACAGAGCCTGGCTTTAACCCTGGTCTGGTTTGTGAACAATCCCCACAGAGTTGTGCAGCACAGCACTACAGTGTCAATCATATGAGACCTCCCCACTGTCACCTCATGCATACACAGCAGCGACACACTTTTCTACAGAAACAGACAGCCACCCTCATTGTATTTCACGTCAGGCTGACGCTGTGCTGCTGACAAAACAGAGCATCACATGCTCTGCAAATATGCACTACCAGCATAGAGATCTTTGATTTTCTTTAATGTCTACCATAAGCAAGCATTTGGCTTTGTTTCTCTGTAAATGCTGCATGAAGGAGGAAAGCTGGGATTTGACCTCTGAAGAACACAGTGCAAAGTTGTGTGCCCACAGCAAGGTTTGTCTTGCACTGAAATAAACACAGTTAAAGTCCTCCTTATGTTTTTTAATGACTTCTTCAGTCTTCAGCTTGTTGTTAATTTTCTAGGGCAAATACACAACTCCGTTGTGCCTTTAATGTATTCCAAGCACACCTATCTCATATGATCTGCTGTGTTAACACCTCCACTCCACTAGGCCCTTCCAAAGCGTCAGTATTAAGGAGATTTTTGAAAAGCTAACAAATATGCAAATTTGAACCAATATGGGAAAAGCAGGTCAAGTGATCAGAGCTCAGAGGAGGAAAGAAATTTTAAACCTCAATTCTGTGCATACTTGGGATCAAAGCAATGTGGCAAGAGAGCCCCATCACTGGAGTGCTGGAGGAGGGCACGGAGGAGGCAAAGCACTGTAGGCAATCGGCAGCCCAGCTGCACAGCACTCTGCCATGAGACAAGGCACTATTAAAGGCTCATGGATAATGGCCAGGGGGTCACCAAACACAAGGGGTAGCATGGGGGCATCTGCTGCAGACAACCTCAAGAAGAGGTGAAGCAACTCTTAGGAAATTGGAGGAAGCTTCACAATGGCAGGGCCAGGTGTTCCAAGCAACATTCCCCACTAGCTGTAGCTTCTGAAAGGGCCCTGTGCTGGGGAACAAAAAATCCACTGGGAGTGGAGCCAAATGTCCAGTATCTCCACTGGGATGGACACACAGGGCAGCGGTGTGGTGGAGGGCAGGGTCAGTGACAGCCTAGCAACCGCCCACCAGGTCTACAGGAACAAAAGAGATGAAGATTGAGACAGAAGAACTGGGAACAGTTACAGGCATGGCACAGTACAGCCCAGACGGGAACTTGGGATCTCAAAAGGTATGACACGGGAGGGCCCAGGTGAGGCTTCTCCCAGCTCCTTCTCACACTCACCTTAGCTGTTTCCCTGCAGCTTGACTCCAGATACCACTGTACTAACCCAGAGCTTGCCTTGAGCACAGGCAGCCATAACCCAAGAAAGACAAGTTTGAGGATCAGGCCTCCAACACAGTGAAAATGAAGTGGAGAAATGTTTGCAGTGAAAAAACTTGTGTTTTGTTTCCCTATACAACCAGATGTCACAAGGACAGGTGGTACAGGTGTATCAGAGGGAGCTGGTAAAAGGCAGAGTTTGGATGTAGAGAGGACGAGAGTAGTAGTAAGGTTAAAAGCAATCTTGAATCTGAGTTTTCTGTGCCCCGTCTAATTTTCCTCAGGGAAAAAGAGATGGACCATCTCTAAGGCTGACATTCAGGGTCACCTCCTTCCCCAGACTTTCCCAGTCTCACTAGGGAGATGCTGCAGATGTCTGACACACCTCTAAGTTGAACGCAGGCATCTTCTGAAGGGGCACTTTGAAGTTTGTACTTCAAACGCAAAGGTCACTGTGGGCTCAGAGGCCACAAATATTTATGACTCCAGGGGTAGCTGATGGGTATGGGTTCAGTGGAATAAGTGCAAACCCAATAGGAACTGTCTTTGTCATGTCAATATGCCACACCAGATGAAATCAGGACATCTTGTTACCACTGTGTAAGAGATTGGGAAGCATGCACTTCATACAGAATCAGCTGTTCATACAAAATCAGCTCTCGTTTTTGGAAGTATAGAGTTTTTCTCAACTATTCTGCTATTGTCTTTCTAGGGCAAAAAGAAAGCAAAGAAAGGACTGTACCATCTGTGTCTGTCAAACGAACTGCATCCCTCTGTTGGTTAGAATTACAAACCTGTACATGACAGGAAAGCTAGCAAATCTGCTAAATAAAAAATTCTGCTTATTCCTTCTCAGAGCAGTAGAGGGAGAGATCAACCTAGAATTCATGATGGTCAGTCTTTCTTACACTTGGTAAGTCTGCACAAATTCTTGCCATAAATCTCCCACAGTGACGTTCACAAACCCTCCACCCAGCACAAGAAAAAAGTTTCAAGAAGTTGATTAAAAATGAAGAGGCCAAATGGAGGTTGCCCTGAACTAGCCTGTGGGACTCAAGAGTTTACCCTGTAAAAAGAATGCACTGTGAGAGGACTGACAATTAAACCACAGTATACCTCTAGGCAACTGCTCTGGAGACTTATCTTTCTACTGTGTATAGCAGTGGATGAACATGTTACCTCTTCTGAAACACAGGCTGCTGACCGCTTGAAATATCAGAATGTGCGTTGCAATCCTTCTTTCCCACTCCACCAAATTAAAATGAAGGATAATAAACCACTAAAAATTGAGATAAATATGTCTTATATCTTTGGATAATATCTATCTACCAGACTGCTCAAGATGGTCATGATTTGACAGATTCCACCATAAAAACAACAACAACAACAAAAAACATCCAATTGTGCAGCTCCTGAGGTCTTTAGACAAAATGGCTTGAGATTTTTGGCCAAGGGGACAGCAGAACATCACAAAACAAAACAAAGCAAAAAAAAAAATACAAAACGCAACAATAACAACAAAAAGTAGTCCTTCATGTTTTTTATCATCCTGGGAGGTGAAATAGACATTCATGGCAATAGATAGGCATTCAGCAGTTCCCTTTGCAAATGTTTTGCAGTTTATGTCCAGCCTTCAGCCCTGATCTAGGGAATCCTGTAAGTCACTTTAGTTAATGTCACATTCCTGAAGAACTTCATTCGTGGAGCCTAGTCAGCATTTGCACTGCAGACCACTGGGGAAAGTGTTTAAAATATGCCCAACAGATGCTGTGTGTCACACAAGCAAAACACTAGTAGTGAGAAATTTCAGTGAGAATATTTTGCTTAATCAAAACTAAATATATTCTCATAGAAACAATAACTGATACTAATGACCAATTGTTGCATCCTGGGATTGTTTGTGTTAGCTAGCCGAGTCCTGTGTACCCCCGCACTTCCCCTGTGTCGTTCCTCCCCGACCCCCCCCCCCCCCCACCCCAGTTTCTGGCCCCATGCTGCTTGCCCTTGGGCTTCCCCCTGTGCCGCTCCTGTAACCACCCCCCCGTCCGGCCCCGGGAAATCCCGTGCTGGCCACCCCAAGCCACATGATCCCGCTCAGCCCGAGGCTCGGTGCCCGCCCCTGCGGGGCTCTCTGGTTGGTCGCTGTTGCTGGCATCACCGCCACGGCAGCCGCCCCTATTGGCCGGCAGGCCATGGATCCTCTCGCCCCACCCCTCCAAAAAATCCTACCCTGCCGGCACCCAGGCACCATTTTCTCCCATGCGAGTGCCAGGAGCGGTTGCGTCTTTCCATCGAACTGCGCCACGTGACCAATAAACCGTTCCTGCCAAAGACTGAGTAAATGGACAAATTCCTTACTTCTTTGCCGGATCCCTAGCGCACGGTAACAGCGGCTGGCCAGCCTGCGCGCCTGAGACACGGAGCCGTGTCCGGGAACCCGCGGCAGAAAACCCCAGCAGCACGTGGAAGCTACGCCACAGCCGGGCTCCCAAGAGCCGCGTGCAGCCGGGGAGAGCGAAAGCTAACGCCGCAACCGATACTCTATTGTTCACAGCCGCAAAACTTATCTTTCCTTTGACAGATTTTAAAGTAATTTAAAAATTTACCAGCTATTTGCTGAGGAAATTTCTGGTGAGGAAACTTTCCCAAAGTAACTAAATTTCACAGTCTAATTTCTTGGTGTAAATGCTATTTACATCCTTCTCCATTGCCACTATTTGGCTACCCCTTCATAAAACAGAAGTGTGTTTGACAGAAATTTTAAAATAGCCTGCTGCAAGGAGCAATTCCATGGAAATTATCACACAGGTGAATATCTCCCTTTCCAGCAATGTGAAGAACCCTGGATTAGTAATTCCATTTGCCTGTGTCATCATACGTGGGCATGTGTATGAATGAGTGTCACTCATCTGAATGGCTCCACACAGTTGCTGCCATTTTGCAGATCCTGTGAAAGTTGACTCCTCCACAGACTGAGGTTGAAAGAACTTGGGAAGAAAGCTGCAAGTGTCTAAATACCAGGCAAAGGTGTGTCTTCTGGCAAGTGATGACTAAGATCACCAGGTTTTATTCTTTGTCAGATTAAGTAATTTGAGGTTTTGTGTGTAGAAAGAGGAAGGCTGCCTATTTCTCCTTGGGCCTACTGAAGACTTCAGCACCAATGGACTCTGTATTATCCCTGCCCTTTTAATCATATAATTCCATGTTTATACATGATACAAAACCTACCATCAGAATACAAATACATCATCAGAAAGGCAAGAAGATAAGTCAGATCGAAGCCAACCCTGTTTCTGGGGAGTAGAGATACTCATTGCTCTGCTTATTTTTAGCAAAGGTGGTGGGTAAATCTGAGCTTGCATGTTTTCATTCAATCTGTCCCCAGACACTAACAGATGGTGCTTCCTCATGCCAACCACTAATGTACGTTACATTGGCACTCAGGACATAAAACCCGCCAAGTCCCTGCTTAAATCTGCTGATGCCAGGAAATTTGATAATAAACAGCTAGCCAGGGACACAGTCACAAACTTTTAGTCTACCTCCAAAGTAGCAGAGAAGCTGTACCCGTGCAATGGAGTCAGCTGCTCTGCACCTTGTGGCTACCAACACAGAAAAGGAGGGTCCTGGACAGCAGAAAAAGGGGACTTGAGACTAAGCAGGTATTATCTAAAGATGGAGGGAGAGCCATCTGCTTCAGGGTAATTAGCTGTGTGCTTAAATCTGGGCTTTGAGAATCCTGACAATTAGGACCTTAATGTTCAAACATTTGAACAAATGACAATTAATATAAATAATTCTAAATATAAATATATGCATATATATGTGCATATATTATCTGGCAGAATTATTTGACTGTTTAGCATTTCTCAGGGCCCCTTGAGCACTGACCATACTAAATTCAGTCTCACGGATCTACTTCCCATGGCTACTAATCCAAAATGATAAGGTCACCTGCAAAAAAAAATTCCACAGAACTCCTCTGAGAAGCTCACTCTGTTTTACAGGTCTGTTGTGTTTATTCTTTGAATACAAGCATCCAAAATTCTTCAGCTGTAAAATTCTTGTTCCTTTCCACCAGATGCCTCACTGCCCAGGCTTCTTTCTTGGATTGCTCAAAGCTTGGTATCCATATCTTTTGGAGAGAAATCCAGCCAGGGTTTGATGATGAGAACCAGAATGCCTCTGGTTTGGGGCAGCTGAGATGATTAACCTGAGCCTCCCACCTCTGTGGCAGCCATCCCTGGCAATGAAGACAAATAAAAGGGGTTATTCAGGGACCCAGGCAAACAGAGAAGAAAAGTGCTATGCTATTAGTAAACTGTCAAATCACATCAGTTACACTTTTCTTCCTGCTGCAGGCTCTACTCATGTCCCTGTGGAAGGCCTCCCCTAAGTGTCTGGGACAAGATCAGTCATGCTGACGAGTCATGCTTCTGAGTCTCAGATACGGTTTGGCTGCAAATGAGCAGCACCAGCCCACACAAAATGAAATTACAAGACAAGGAGTTATATTTTCATCATTACATTCTGTTTTCATCTTAAATATACACACAATTACTGAGATTATTTTTCTAATGGAAAAAAAACAAGCCATGAATCTGGCCAGGAGAGTAAACTGGTCTTCATAATTTTATTGACTAGAGAGCCACAAAAGCACAGGGAAGGAATATCTGTATCTAAATACTCTCTACCTTTCCTCTCTACCTTTCCATGGCTGCATTCCTAACTCAAAGAGAGAATATATGTCCAGATTTGCACTGGTCTCAAACAGCAAAGTCTGGTTAAGTGTAATACTTGCCAGTTTGTAATTCTCATCACTTCAGCTCACCTTAATAACTTCAAAAGTTTTCTCCATCTCCCTTCTACTGGCTGACCATTTAATGCATTGCTCAGATGGGGATCAGTTAAAATAAGTCTCCTCAGAAACACATGACCTGGCTTAGAAATTGTTTCTGTGTTTAGTCACCAAATGTGGCCACAGACAATGGCATGTAAATGTACCCACATATATATAGAACCCAACAGTCATAGAGTGCTTAAGACAGATCAGAAGACAAGGGATCTCTAGTTCAGTTCCCTCTTCCAAACAGGTGTAATCATATATAATTGCCTAGGGCAAAACTGATTTTAGTCTTAAAACACCTTCAAGGACAGAGATCCCACAACCTTTCTAGGCAACCTCCTTCCAGATATTCCAGGTCATCTGAAGAATGTCAACATGTTTGGCTACTTTCTGCAACATGAAGAAAATCTCCTCCCTGAACAACTCAAGCCTCTAGCTGAAAATGACCACCAGCTCAGTGGTCAACGTCATGTGCTCACACACTGCACTGCAGCACTGTGAGGAACACACATTCTCAACACCTGTTTACATGAGGATGCATCACCCAATGGTACTGGAATACCATGGCAATCAGCTAGCCGGAAATCTGGTAACCAAACTTCCTAGGACAAACCTGACCTTAGTGCCATTTTAAAGCCTCTCTGAGACACAAATTCACACATACCTTTTCTTTCCGTCTGATGTTTTCCCACACTCTGTTACAAACCATGCACTCAAAGGTGTCAATGTAATTGTCCTGGGTGATATCTTGCACTCCCCACTTGCGTTCCTTCATTGCTCTAAGCAGTGTTGGGTTAGAAATTTCTCCTTTCAGTTTCCATTGTAGATAGGACTCATATTCTTCGTCATTTGTATCCAGTGTTTTGATATAGTGGGCCAGATCCCGAGGGTGTGAAAAACTGGATACTAGGATTGCACTCCTGTTACTAGGAAGCCAGTCTACAATGCTGGGAGACCCAAAGTACACTGGCACCACTCCCAGCTTCAGTGGCCGCCAGAGTTTTTCAGTGATGTAATCTTCACAAATAGCATTTTCAAAAGCAAGAATGAACTTGTACTGTGCCAGTATTTTTAAAAAGTTTCCATCATCCATGGCAGCTGGATTTCTGAGATGCTGAGGAAGGTCTCTATTATGCAAGCATTCCCCATAAGAATCTACTTCAATGTGGCACATCAGCTCACGCACATAGCTGTCCCGGTCAGAAGGGGGGTTGCAGTCAGACTGCACGTACACAAGCGGTGCAAGCCTTTTCCTCAGGCTGTTTTTCATCTGCAGTGGGATCATGAACCTCAATGACTTCAGGACCTCTACACCTTCAAGATACTGAGTGGTCAGTGGCAGGTGAGAGTGGCGGCTAAATGTTGCAGTGTGGTTGAATAAGGTGATGGTTGCTTCATGGAAGAGCTTGTAGTTGTTTTTCGGTGACTCTTCATGAAAAAGGGCCCAGTCATGATATTCTTTACGAGGGAGAGGTAAACTGTCTATACTGAAGTCAGTACCTAGACAAAAGCAATCAGTGTTCATCCTGCTCTTATTTGCCATGTGACACTAACTACAATGACACAGAAGTCTAGTTTTAATTTAGTATCAGCACTACAACCATCACATTTCCGACACTGTAAGGCAGTTATTTCAAAGAATGCAATATTTGCAAAGGCACAAGAGCATAATGACAGATAAAACTGAATTTCATAGCAGAAAAATCTAGAGAAGTGGGATCATAGTTAATATTAGAAGTGGTTTCCTTTCATGTCATATTAGTTTAAAGGCCTCTCATTTCAAAGGATCGCTAGGAATTCCATATTTTAATGCACTGAAATGAGACTAGTAAAATGTTTCATAATCCCCTGGTTCTCTAAATAGGGGAACAGATGGTATTTCCTCTGTGATGTGAGGAAAATCGTTACTGCAGAACTCAGTTTGCTTCTAGTAATAAATGGATGCTGAAACTAAACTAAACTAAATGAATGCTGAAATCCTGGACAGGATTAAGGAGAAAAAAATAATCACTTAAGTTTTGAAAAGACATTGTACTGTAGAGATTTAGGAAGCCAAACTATTAACTTGTCAAAGAGAAAATTAAGAGGTGATGTATCACAGCTGCCTACCAGATACATAAAGAAGTATGTCTTCTGGCAGAAGACAGCTCCTCAAAGTAATGCCAATAGTAGAAGAAGGGCAATGTCTAAACTCTAAAACCAGTCAACTGCAGAAATTGGGAAAACTGTGGTCAAAACCTTAGGACAAACCTAAATGATTTTTCTCAAAGGCTGGTCTGTGCAAAACTAAGTTTTGTAAGTACCAGCTCATTAATGCAACACTTGCCCTCCCTTCATTACTTCTGCACTACACTCTTACAACCAGCCTTACTGCAGATTAAATGCAAACTTGCCCCATTTCTGTCAAGGTACTTCCTCACTGTCCTAGAACCGTATCTGTTTTCTACTTAACTAAAGGCACTGAACATACAAAACTTTTAGCTAATATTATCAAACAAGAGAGGTTCAAAAACTGAAACTAACAGAAGAGCTGGTTTGGAAAATATCACAAATTCTTATCTTCAGATAAACTTCTGTGACAACGTAACCTTTGTGTAATAAATTCCATGGATGATTGCATCTAGGACAATTGGGAATATAAGGTCTTAAACAAGTTGTGTTCAAACCAACTAAGGAGAATGGCCATAAGCAGCAGATTCTGTGGAGGCAGGGTAATGCTTTCTCCATGCCTGCTTCCCTCTTTCACCGTAAGACAGAGATGCACAGTCACAAGAAGCAGGGTCAAACAGTGGCCATATCTCTACAGGGGGCTATAGACCACAAACAGCCACAAAGCACCCCAACTCTTGTCAGGAACTCTCCATCTGAAGACTGCACATGCCTTGTACTGTAGCATCAGACACAAAAAATTCCCACCCTGGGAAGAGTATCTAGGTTGATAAATGCCAATTTAAATGTATATAACCCAGCACACTCTTTGTTTTGCAGGCCCCTACCCTCAGTGAATGCAGACTGCAACCATCACTCCTATCATGGACATCAAAATTGCAATGATCAAGAATCATCACTGGATTCATCAGAGGTGGTCTTTTCCTCTTCACTATCTACTTCCTCTCCTTTTATCCCTTCCTCCTCTTTTTCTCTTTCTTTTCCTTACATATTTTCTTCATGAGATTTTTATACTTTTATAAGAAAGAATCAGAAAAGCCACATACCTCCTTTGCACTGTAATTAAATTGTTTTGAAATAAACCTGGCTGATACATACACACCAGTCATTCTGAGTTGTTTGACTCTAATTCACCCAAGGGATCTAGTAACAGGAACCTCAGAGGTGGGTCATAACACTATCTCACTCACACTTTTAACTTTTCACTCTCCATTCTCCCCCGACCTCAAACCACTGATGGCAAAAAGAAGGGGGTGCTAGCAGAAGTCTTATGCAGAATACTGATCTAAAAACTAAGATACAAAGAAGATTTTAAAAAATGCCCAGTGGTCCTTGCAGCTGTATGAGCCTGCCAAAAGGGCTCCAAAACTAATATGAGACTTCATTACTGCAGCAGAGATAGAAGTTAGCTGCCAGTAATATAAAAATCTATAGAGCAAGATCCTTCAAGGGCATCAGGTGGTGTTTTTTAAGGCCACTAAACATTGACCTTCTGTCTTCTACTCAGGTCCTAAGTCCTCAGCACTAAAAGGATGAAAAGCTATGCCACTCAATGAAAAATGCTATTTGCTTCTTCTGGTTTTGATGTGTTATCTTGTTTTTGATATGTTATTTTGGGACAGAAGAAGGTGACGAAAACTGCAAGTTAATCAAATTCTTATGGAGAAATTCATGAAGTCTGTCTGGCTTTGAAAACACTTTGTTCTAGGTCATGCCAAGAGAAGCAACAGTGCATACCTACAACCATGAAATGCTGTGGATTGAAATCACAGCACTGCAGCTTGGTCTCTTAGAAGGGTGCTTCCTCTTTCAGGTAGTATTGCAGGGAAAAGGGGGTGAAAACACAGGCAAGAATGGGAGAAAGACAAAAAGGCAAGACATAAAATTTACCAAACTAAGGAGACAGTTAAGTCAGGCAAAGAGAAACTCAAAGAAAAATGCACTATAAAATCACAGAATCTCAGAATCATTTAGGTTGGAAAAGACCTCCAAGATTATCAAGTCCCACCTTTGACCAATCACCGTATTGTCAACTAGATCATAGTGCTTAATGCCATGACCAGTTGTTTCTTGAACAACCCCAGGGATGGTGACTCCACTATCACCCTGGGCAATCCATTCCACTGTTTATCAACACTTTCCATGAAAAAATTTCTCCTGATGTCCAACCTGAACGTTCCCTTTGTTCAGCTTGAGGCCGTGTCCTCTCATCCTGTCACTGTTGCCTGGGAGAAGAGGCCAACCCTCACCTGGCTACAGCCTCTTGTGAGGCAGTTGTAGAGAGTGATAAGCTCCCCCCTGCATCTCCTTTTCTCCAGGATGAACAACCCCAGCTCCCTCAGCCATCCTCATTGGACTTCCTCTCCAGACCCTTCCCCAGCTCTGATGTCCTTCTCTGGGGCATGCTCCAGCATGTCTTTCTTGAAATAAGGGGCCCAAAACTGGACACAGTACAGATCAGAGCACATCAGAATGACTGAATTTCATACAACACTTAATCAATCTCAGTCCAGCAAGAAGACAAAAAGGATCAAAGGGAAGATAACATCAGCATGGCCCCTATTCCATCAGATGAAGGAAATAAGGAAGCATATGATGGAATTTAAAAAAGCACCAGAAGACTAGAATTATGAGCAATTTCACTTCCTAACTATTAATTTGGAAATCTTTGATACGCAGAAGAGAAAGATATATGATGCTAGGAGAAGTTATGCATTTTAGAAGACATCTTTCATTCAGAAGTTATACTCCAAGGACTCAGTGCTCCAGAACAACTGGACATCCTTCTCTCTTAGGAACACCCCTGAGGCTCTGACAGATCCAGCTCATGCCAACTCAGTCACATTGGCAGCTCATGGTAATTATTATACTCTGTAAATCATGTGATGCTGAAAAGGTGGAGTTGGGAATCTCTTCCAAAAGCAGAGACAACGTCTAGCAAAGGGATGCCACATTTCATTTTAAAACAAGACAGCGACACTTGACAAAGTTATCACCTACTCTGAAGGCATAGGTGTAGGCCAGGACAGTGAGCTGGGACAAGCTGCAGAAAAGTTGGTGATCCTAACAAAGCAGTTACGCTGGGAAACATCTACACCCTGTATTTTTGCACCATAGTTTTCTTAATCTTTGGATCATTCTTCTCTTGACTAGCTTACTGACCAAGTACTCAGGAAATTATTGCATTTTCTTTGGAAGGTGAAACTGTGCTCTGATCCAGCCTTAGCATGGAAATTCAGATATTCAAGTTTTCATTCAACAGGCTCTTTACAGGGAAAATCTGTAAAAGTAAAATATACCTTTTTGCAGACTCACAGCTCACTGCATCATGGCAGGGGGCAGAGAATGAGAGAAAGAGAGAAAGAAAGAAAAACTCTCTCTCTCTTTTGGCATTGTGAGATCATTTACTGTGGTTTAAAAATAAGTAACCATTTTGCATATTTTGACACTTGTCTTTATAAAGTTCATAGCCATCATCCCTATAAAAAGAAAAAAAAGAAGAAAAGAATAAAAAAGCTACAGAGAGAGTCTTATGCCCAGTATAAATTGTCTCTTACAAATGTGAGAGTAACCTATGTCCAGAAGCCTGCTAAAAATGAAGAGTAACAATCCCTCTAATACTGAAAAAGACAAATGAAACTACTACCAGAAACCAAAATCACCAGCCTTTACAGCTTTCCTGTGATGCAATCCCGCTTTCTTTGTCTTTAATTGGGTTAGCTTCTCTTCCTTTGCTGTTATTCCTTTGCTTTCATGCTTAATCTCCATATTATCTGACAAAGCTGACCTTCTTGGAGATCTAAAAAGATTAGTGATGAGAAGTTTTTTGTTTCACTGCTAACTACCAAGCTTAAGGCCCTTCTTTCCTATATTTCTAGTTCACCTGTATTCAGATTGAGCAAATGAGATTCAGTATCCTGATTTATTTTGTTTTATTTCCAGACAAAATATCTGAACATACCAGTCAGAGAAAAGCAATTTAATTTATTTTTCTACCTAAAACTCAGGTTTTCTTTAAAAAACAACTGTATGGGGGGGAAAGAACAAAGTTGATGAAGTAAGGTCTACTTTTAAATGATTCATCTTTCATGCTCTGTAGACTCACTTTACAGTGTATGTAATGGGAAGTCCCTGGCAAAGCCAGAGCAGCTCAGAAGGTTGCACTAGCTGCTGCTCCCTGTATGGAATTAATAGGTTTCTTTCACTACATTCCATTTAGAGTCTGCTAGCAATTACTTGGCACATGAGGCAGGGGAGTTGCACTGTTACCAGATAGTGCACTATTTTTAGACAAAAGACTTGCACAAGTGCAACAAAGGCCTTGCAGAATCTCTGCTAGGGGTAACAAGCCAGAAGACTGGAAAAAGTTGGTTTGATCTCAGACTGACTTTAAATGCCTTGGCAATGACATGAAACTGTCTTTTCTTCCATGAATAGGGAGTAAATGTGATTGGAAAGCAGTATGAGACAAGGCATCAGTCATATCACAAATGTGCATGGTCACTTTTTAGAGTACTTTTACAGAGCACTCATAATGGTATTCAGCACCAGGTAAAGTTTAATCCAATGAGCTGTATAAATTTCCTGTTCTAAATCATTGCCATCTATAATATTTAATCTCTACGGGGAAAGAACTAAGCGGGAAGAAAAGCTACTTCTTTAAGAACAAATAGATCCTTACCATAGAACAGAAATGCTCTTGTCATCTGATTGTGCTGGTAGGTCTTGTTTATAGTAAAGAAGCAAACATCCTCTCCACACTGACTGAATCTCCCTGTCTCTCCAGTCAGGGGAGACCACCAGAGCAGGACAGGATAGTGATTTACATCAGACTCTGTCTTACAGCTGCTGTGAATTTCTTGCTTCTTAAGCTGAAAAGAATGTCTCTCCCCAGGCTTTAATGGGCTGCTGTGTAAACTGGAGATTACTGAAACCTTATTCTCTGGATTGCCCAGTTCGGTGATAACCTTCAGGAAAATAAACATACACAGCACAACACATCACTGTCATTAGCCAGGACATCTGCTTGCAAACCAGAATTTAAGTATCAAGCACTAAGTCAGTGTGTTACGTTTCTGTCAATCAAATTAGATGCATTTCACTGACTGCAGACATCAGGTCATCTGATTTCAGAACAGCAAAAGCTTTAATTTGAAATTGTAAGGAGAAGGCAGGAAATATATTTCTGTACTGAGATATGACCACATCACGTGCGACTTAACAACACAACTTCTGCTTTCTCCCTGGAAAATGCATAGGGCAGAAAACAGTCCTTCAGTAGCCAAGTTTCTTCTGAAAATTAGCTGTTAAAAAACCCATTAAGTTTTTTTAAGTTTATGTGTCCAGCCTTGTCCCCCAGCCTAGTGAGTTCAAACATGTGAAAAGAGGAGGCAATGCTGGATAGAGGCAACACAACATGGCACGGTGTCGCAATATTGCTGAGAAACTCCTCCAGGAGCTAAGAATATATACAAGAAAGGTATTTTATGGGTTATGTCAGAGTCAGCTATCACCACGAGGCTATCACTGCTAACAAAGTGGCTGCGGCTCCTGGTGAAACACAGACTAGTATGGAAAATGTCTGTCGCCTCTCTCATCTGACAGAATTATGTCCTGCTTTGACAGCAATCTCATACATACCCCACCCCCTTGCCCCTGTACCTGGAGTGTCAGCACAAGGAAAAAGGCAGCTGCAAAGCAGAAGCAAGATGCCCAAAGTATCTTCCTCCTCATTCTAATCATGCTGCACTACCAGGCCTGACAGAGCAGTTACATCTAGGCATTAAGAAGGTTGTTCATCCAAAGTCTTCACTCTTTGCCACTGGGTTTTCCCACTTTATCCTTATTGCTCTTCATGGTGACTGCTGCTGAAAAAGAGTAGAGCATCAACACAGACAGTTCCTTCAAAGCTCAGTGGTTAGTTCCATGTCCACCCATAGACTTCTGTAGGTGCCAGAGCCACATTTTCAGCCAGGTATCCAGAAAGAAGCCTGCATAAGACAGCACTCTTCCTCACAAAGCCCAGGCACCTACTCCCCCTGTAGTCATCCTGGACATCCTCTCATCTTTGTAGTCAGTGTAAGGAATGCTGATGGCACTGGTTCAGTACAGTGTGAGGGCCACTGCTTTCATGAGTTTCCGATGTCAAGCTATGCTGCTTTTCAGCAGACTCACAAACAGGGAAGCAATGAAAGATTTTCCTTCAATGGGCAATCTGAAAATGCTCCTGGAAAAGGCACACAACTACCTGGCCTTGGACTTTACCATATTTCAGTCTTCTGGGACTTCTCTTCACAAACATAAAGAATGCTCAAGAAATATGCTCTATGTCCAGTGCATAGAGAAAGTAACCACACGATATGCACACAAATCTGTCCACACCTAAACCCAGTTAAATTCAACAAGTACCCCTTTCTGAGTAATCTGCACTTGTGTTGGTCTGCCTCTCTTCAAATAACTTTCCCTTCCCCAATGCTTTTTTTAGCTTTCAGAGAACCCTACCGTTTTCTTGCATGATGGATGTTTCTCTACAAAAATCCCAACTCCTGGCAACAGGAGAAGTTGTAAAAGTCCAGCCAGTTCTTGAAAAATAAAAATAAAGGACGGTAGAAAGATAGGACTGTAGCAACTCCACACAGAGATGTAAAGTTTGAAAATATGGGTGTTCTGAAAACTCAGAGATATGACAATGAAATTTATGCTGGTTTTCCTGCCAGCTTTGCCCCCATCTTAATCTCAATCACAAAGTTCTAAAGCCCTCACAAAGAGGGATGGGTCCCAAACCTACTGCCTGCTGTAGGACTATCACAGTGGTGCTGACAGCTAGAGGAAAAAAATATTATTTTTCTGCTCCCACTGACACATGAGTTCATCCCTTTCCTCAAACATCAGAAAGGCCTCTTTAGCAAAAGCTGACATGAAACCCTGCTGTGCAATTCTGCTCTGCACAGGCCAGCTGCTTTTGAAGGTCTGTGTGGGTGTGAAAGTGCATGGCTGCCAGTTAAGCACTTCTTAGATCAAGCAGGATTTTCTATAAAGCCTCTGCACCTTCTGTGCCTCCTAAAGTACAGCCAAAAAGGGGCACCGTGAGCAGAAGGGGATGAATTCTGCCCACTGCTGTGTTGGCACACCGGGAGCTGGACAGTATTTTTAACAGTATATATCTTACCAGGCCAGTGCATGGCAAAAAGCAAGATTCTGATGATCCACTGAATACTGCCCTAACCCCTGATGATCCACTGAATATTACCCTAACCCCTGCCCTGGTAAAAGAGACTACTCCTGTAGTAATTGTCACATTTTTAGGTTCTAGAGGGGGAACTGACCACAGCATGGGTGTACTCCACCTAGTAACCCAAGGTATCTCTGAGCTATGGGTTCATTTTTGCATCTGCCGTGCCCAACATGCAATACTTCTGCCCAGCACTGCGGTGCGTACTTGGACTGGGCCAGGCAAGGCTCTGTCCCGTCCCAGCTCCAGTGGCAAAAGGATGACCTTGCAACGCTTTCCCACCTCTGTCAGGCTGAGCGGAGGCCCTGAGGACTTGAGGGAAAGAGGATAAATCACCACCCAGGCTGCCCTGCGGGAGCAGCAGCTCCCTGCAAATGCTTCCAAACTTCCTGCCAGCTCTCCCCGCCGCCTCTCCTTCCAGCTCTGTGTCGCCGCAATTCTACGGGCTCAGCATCCCAGCCAGGGTTTTTCCGGCTCCCTGAAACGCTGCCCCTTCCCTTCCTGAGGCTCTGCGCATCCCGCAGCCCCGGCCCTGCTCCCGCCGTGGGTCAGGCATCCTCCGGCTAGGCGCCCGCCGCCGTACTCACCCCGAGAAACTCGCTCCCGCCTCACCGCCGCCATCCCCCTCTGGCCCGGTCTGAGGGGGTTTGGGGTGTTTTGCTGCTTTTTTTTTTTAACTTTCAGCTAGTGCACCCACTTGGAGCGTTGAGGGGCGGCGGGTGCGGAGCGGGGGCGGTGCGGATGCGCGCCTCCCTCCGCCCAGCCGCGGGGGCGGGGGAAGGGGTCGGCTCTGCCCGGGGTCCCCGGGGCCTGCACAGGGAACACAGAGGAGTAATCGCCATGAGAGCGCCATCGCTTCCACCCCACCCGACTGCTCTTCTGCAAACCCTCACTGCAAGACCTCACCCAGTTCCCAAAATAAATCCGCCCCTGACACTGATTCCTATAGCTGTCTGCATAATAACGCGCTTTGCGGTTTTGTGGGGTTTTTTTTACAACAGTGCTGGTGTTATCCTGACGGAGACTTTACACTGATTGCATGAGGCCAGTGGGCAGTCCGAAAGAGAAATGCGTCACGGCAGCTGGGAAGCCCCGAGGAGCTGGGAGACCCGGCCCGCGCTCGCCGAGGGGACGCATCCCTCGTCCATCTGGTGCGGAGCTGCAGCAGGCGTCCTGCACCTGAGACCGTGCCTTGCTTCCACCCTTGCCGAGGCAACCCTGCCGGGCCGTGTGTACCAACCAGGGAACGGTCCTGTCTGCCCCCTCGGGGCTTCTTGAAGCTGGGAAACATTTTGTGCACTTCTTACTGGTTCTGCAAGGTCAGCTCGGCAGATACAGACTTAGGAACCACCCATTATTATATGTAATTCGTATATCGCATATATACACATTGGTATTAACACAGAAATACGTGATACCTATACGCTTCTCCATAGGTACTTATATTTATACAGAGACACTTGAAAGTGAAGTATCTGCTGTTTTTAACGCAGACATGGCAGGCAGGGGCTGATTACATGAGGGAGTGGAGGGAGGAAGAATTCCAGAAGAGGCAGAGAGGATGCCTGTGCCTCAACTGAAACGCAGGACTGATAAAAACTGTAGAAATTTTATGCACAACAGCTTATCTCCTTACTCTGAGTGTGTAATGCTGGCAGCCTTCCTGAGAGGATCAGAAGGGCACCCAGCAGGCAACCTGAATCCAGCCCTCTGCAGCAGTGTCCATGACCCTTGCCACACTAGCTCTGCTCCCTTTCCACTAAGCTATTCTTGCCAGTAGCCCCTTTGGAGCAACACACACCTCTTATTGCACATACTGCACCAGTGAGCTCCAATTTCTCTCTGAACTACCAGTCTCCTCCTAAGATGAAAACTAGCAACTGACAATACAATGCTGGCACATACAGATTTACTTATACTTTGGTATTTGTTTAGTGATTAATCCCAGCTCTTGTCCTATTTGTTGCTTCCTCCCAAAGGTTATAGCTGTTGGAGTAATATTAAGTAGAAGCTTTCAGGCTGGGTTTTTGAAGCTGAATATTATTTTGAATTGTTTACAGATATTCGACATGGAACATGAAGGATCTGTGCTCACTTCTAGTCATGAGGAATGCAGCAAGAATCTCCAAGTATTATTTTGCAAAGCAGATTCATGTGAAAGCAGAATCCTACTTTTGCAGGCCTTATTCAAAGTACCTAGAGTCTGTGAGGACTGAGGTTAGCATGGCACAATGAGTGTGTAGTTCAGTAAATTAAATTGAGTGGTTGGAAATTGATCAGAGAACTGGTATGTTTTATGGAAGGACTTTCTGTGATCCCACTGCATTTCAATCTAGTCTGTAATTTTAAACTTAGTTATATTCCTGGCTTTCACATTTCCTCAGCTGGCAGACTCCTAAATTACTCTCACGAGGACAAAACTTAATTGTAAAATGCTTCATCTTACTTCAACAGGCTTGACTTTTCTCAGTTACTGTCCCTCAAACCTTTTGAAATAATCCACAGATACAATAACCCAGACTTTCAGACTGAAAATACAGAAGTGAGTCCTGAGGGCAGTCCAGAGGGATAATTGTATGATCTGCTGTTCGTCCCATACCATACACAAGCTCTTCTTCGATGAGCTCAATCCAGCAGCTGGCATCAGAGAGCCACTTTTGTTTCTTGTCCTGTTATGCCACTCTGAGGAAATAAGCTCTTATTGCAGGATCTGGTTTGTCTGTAATCCATGTTAAATAGCTGGTAAAGATGATACCAGCATAAGCAATGGCAGGGCCAAAACATCACGTAGGAATTCTGGAAGAAAATGACCAAAAAAACACAACTGTTGCTCAAATAGCAGAGCTAATAAACCAGATTTCTTAAAGATCTGCATTTTATGGTGCCCCCTGTCTATGGAGAGCTTATTGGTATCTAAAAAACTTGCAACGCAGTATGTCTTTCCATGGGTCAGGAACAGCTTTTCTTTCTGCTTCGTCTCTTACAAATAGGATTTACTGCATTTGAGGTTTCTCTCATTCATATGTACACATTTCCTCTGATCTGTTTTTAATACACTTTGTTTCTTTTTATGTCTTTGTTCTTCCTCTCTTTTTTTATTATTCTACACTTTAGAACATTTTTCTTTCTCTTAGGTCCTGCTGAATATCCTTTTAGTCTCTAAATATGCCCATTCTCTTTCTGTTGCATTCGTAATCCTGTTATTCAAAGTAGCCTTTCAGTAGATTTCCCTGGTTTTTATCCTCCATTACATTAGTACAGTCTATATTACTGCAACATCCAGAAGCAGCAACCACACTATCCACTTCAAAGAGTCATTGTACGAACATCCTGGCAGGAACAAATTAAGTCTTCAGAATAAAACAGGGCAGAAGAAAAGACAGGGAAACAAGAAAAGCACAGAGTTCGAGTTCCCAAAGGAGACAAAGCTGCTCATTGACACAAGAACCATCTGTGGGCCTGATTCTTCCTTGTCCTGGATCTTGTGTCTCAATTTGCAGCTGTGCATTTATACTCCCTCATTGTCACTGTGGCACCATTCTTTTTTCCATAAAATCACTGTAAGACACATGAAAACACACAACTGCCCTTTCAACTTGAGCACCTCAAAATTAAAGATTTTAACCATTTCCACCACATACAGAATGATTTCTTACCTCCCTGAGAATACAGTACAGATGCAGATGTGTACACAGCCCTTGCTACTGCACATGCTCCACCTTTCTTCTCTCCATGCTAATGCATCTCAAAATGCCCCAGATTACAAACCCCTACACTGCATCAGCTGCTCTCTCTAATGACTGTCCTAGCTACTTTGTCCTGCTGACCAACAGCACATCAGGGGATCACAGAATCATTTAGATTGGAAAAAAACTCTGAGATGATCCATCTTGTCAGCTAGAACATGGCCCAGTCTGCCCTGGGTAGTCTATTTCAATGTCTAATCACCTTTTCTGGGAAGGAATCCCACCTGATGTCCACCCTGAACCTCTCCTGGTGCAGTTTGAGACTATGTCCTGTGACTGGTTGCCTGGGAGAAGAGGCCGATTCCCACCTGGCTACAGCCTCCTTTCAGGTAATTGAAGAGTGATAAGGTCACCCCTGACCCTCCTGTTCTCCAGGCTGAACAACCCCAGTTCCTGCCGGGTCTGCTGCTTTCTCCAATTTCTCCCACTCGTTAAAGGCAGCTGTTTCAAAACCTTCTCCAGTTTCACCTTTTTGTAGTGGCCAAATTCCTCTCCCTTGTCCCCTCAGATCGTCTGAAGGCGTCTAAGACGGCGCCAGGCGTTATTTTCACTCCCCTGTGTGTACTCTCCGTGAGGAAACTCGGCGGGCGCTTCCCTGGCGGAGGGAAGGCAGGCACCTTCCCGGCCTGCAGCCGCGGCGCGGGACGCGCCACACGAGTCCTCCGCTCCAAGGGAGGCGCTGTCGAGCCGCTCCGCCCCCGCCTTTGTAGTGCTGCCGGGTCCCGGAAGCGGCGGAGGAGCGATGGCAGCGGACGGGAGGGCGGTGGCGACGGTGGAGCTGCAGCCGGAGGGGGACGTGGAGGGCGACAGCAGCGAGCCGGAGGGCGGCTTCGGGCAGCTGCTGGAGGAGGAGGAAGACGGGGAAGATGCCGGCTACCTGCTGTACAGGTACGGCCGCAGCGGCGCGATCCCGCGGAGCCGTGCCGGACCGGACCCTCGCGTCGCGGCACGACACGGGGTATGGGGCGCGGAGTGGCGGAGCTGGGGCCGGAGGAGTGGGGAGCTTCTGGGAGGGGCAGGGACACCTTTCATTATATCGGATTGCTTAAGGCCTTATCCAACATGGCTTTGAACAGTGCCAGAGCTGGTGCATACACAGCTTCTCCGGGCAACCTGGTCCAGTGTCTCATCACCATTACAGTCAAAGAATTTCTTCCCAATGTCTAACCTAAATTTCCCCTCTCTCAGTTTGTACCCATTACTCCTTGTCCCATCATGATATTTTCTGACAGAAAATCCTTCTCCAGCTTCCCTGTAGGCCCCCTTTTAGATACTGGAACGCTGCTCTGAGGTCTTTACATGGTCTTCTCTAGGCTGGACAGCCCCAGCTTTTTCAGTTTGTCTTTGTAAGGGTGGTCCAGTCCTCTTTTCAACATCGTGGCCCTGCTCTGCTCCAACACTTCCATGTCCTTCTTATGTTGGGGACACCTTTACGTATTTATATGCTGGTCTGTGTTACAGACAATAATGTAGCTAAAATAGTAGGGACTGTTCAGAGAAGGATGTGTTACTGGATGCAGGTTCATGCATGTCAAGGTATGAGTAGCATTTTGTGCTTTTTAGAAGCATTGAAAACACAAAAACTTGTATTTACAGGGACAGGAAGGAATGGGCTGATATTGAACCTGTTCCTCAAAATGATGGGCCAAATCCTGTTGTTCAGATCATCTACAGTGAAAAATGTAAGTCTTAAATATATTCTGCCCTCAACCATTGATGACACAAGACTTCGTGTTTTGGATAACATTTTCTAGAATTACTGTGAAGAAATTGATTGTTACAGTGCTTGTGTGTGGTGTTTTCACCAAACATCTTTGAAGCTGAATCTTCACCTGAGATGTTAATAGCCAAGGTTCTCCTTTAAAATCTTGTGGCTTAAGAGGTAATACAGGAGACAGTGTGGTTCATGTCACAAGGCATTTGCAGCCCACAAGGGGAAGCAAAACATGAAGTTCTTGCAGCTGGTGAAGTAGTCTGAGTAAGCAGCACAGACCTTTTATGATTGTGTTGGCTATTCTGATGGTGTGTTTCTAAGATACTCATGCAGCTTTGTGGTGTGCTAATATCCTGCACAGGTCTCAGTGGAAGATGCTTTCAGATTAGTAAATATGATTTGTTTTACAGAGGTGTATTTAGAGCACAGAAAATAGGAAGCAATTTCAAAGGATTATTAACCTTACCTCCTATTCAGGCCATTGGCTAAAATGCTATTCTCTTTTAGTCCGAGATGTCTATGATTACTTCCGGGCTGTTCTGCAGCGGGATGAGAGAAGTGAAAGAGCTTTCAAGTTAACAGCAGATGCCATTGAATTAAATGCTGCAAACTACACAGTATGGTATGTAGTAATCTTGGGATTATTTCCATGGTCATTCAGCTGCCTATCTTTTAAGTCTTTAATGTTTTGTTCATTGAATTAGGGCATGCCTAGTTGAATTTACACAGAGGAGCAGAGTAGCCTTCCAGTGAGCTTCCAAAGAAAGCCTTTGTTCAGTATTTCCCATGCCTCAATTTAAATTAGTGGTTTGCATTGTTTCAAGCACAGAAGTCTTAGTTCCTGTGACAGAAAACTACCACGGGTACAGGTTAACTTGACCATGATTGTTACAGTCTTAGATAATGTACTGTTGCAACCAGTCATATTCTAGTTCTCTGCTGTTCAATAATTGAACGCCCTTTAACAGAACTAAATATGTGGTTAAGGATTTTGCATTAGTTTTAGCTTTTTGCATTGTTTTTAGCTCAATATCATTTACAAGAACTGTGAACAAAGTGATTCCATGTTCTTCTTTGTGAATTTTAGGAAACTCCTTTTGCAGTGTTGAAATGCTTGACTTTTTTACAGGCATTTCCGGAGAGTCCTCCTGCAGTCTTTGGGAAAGGATCTCCATGAAGAACTTAAATACATTACAGCTATCATTGAAGATCAGCCAAAGAACTACCAAGTCTGGTAAAATCATGCTTTCTTTTCTGTTCTTAATATTTTTGCAGATAATATTTGTTTTGTAAATTGTCCAGTTGTGGTGGAGGAGTTAAATGGTGTTGCATTATGTCAAAGCTCCTTTCAAATATTCGTTCTAAGCATATGATTATGACATGCTAAGCAGGTGTTGTTTTCTTATTAATTTCAATTTTTAGACTGCCAAAATAAGTCTGACAGGTTAAAAAAAAAAGACTTGTGAACAGGCAACTGAGAAGACACATAGACATTAGTATTTTTTCTTTTATTGTTTTGGAGTTTGCTTGCCTGTTGTTGGTTTTTTCCAAAATTAATGGGAATAGGCAAAAGGGAATGGGAATAGGCATTGTTATTGCTAGAGAAATTATGTATTACTAGAAAACTTTACTCTGCTGAAGACTTTGACCATGAGTGTGAAACTGTGTTGTTTCCAGTGAACATTACTTGTCTAAAATGAGATGATTGGCCATTGCGTATATGTGGTTAGAATTTTTTATAATATAAATATGCATCATGCATTTCTCAGAGCCAAGTGAAATGTTCTGGTATGCTTAATTTGAAGCATTTAACTAGTGGATTTTTTTTCCTAAGTGGTGCGCTTGCTATAAGCAAGAATATATAGAATACACACCACACACTCATAAAAACAATTTAAACTTTGTTCCTCTTGTCATTAGGCATCACAGACGGGTGCTGGTTGAGTGGCTGCAGGATCCATCCCGAGAGCTTGAGTTCATAGCTGACATTCTTAACCAAGATGCCAAAAATTACCATGCCTGGCAACACAGACAATGGGTTATTCAGGTATTGTATCCACAGAACTCTTGATTCTTTAAATAACCTTCATTTAAAATGTGTGGCAGAGGTTAGCTATAAACCTGCCTTTTAGGAAATGAGTTCAAAGAATTGGATTGTTGTCTACTTACTGTTGTGTGTGTGAATTTAATGATGAGCTAATACCATTGTGTACCGCTGTATAGCATGTTCCTAGTTCACCCGTACTTATTTTTTTTTCTGTTGGTTTCTTCAAAAAAGGCTCTATCTGATGTTCAGGCAACTTAAGAACAAGAATGTATTCTAAAAAATAAAAACTTTTGATTGTGATTCTCTCTCTTCCTTCCCTTTCTGTAGGAGTTCAAATTATGGGACAATGAACTGGACTATGTGGACCAGCTTTTGAGAGAAGATGTGAGAAACAATTCTGTTTGGAACCAACGGCACTTTGTCATTTTCAACACCACTGGCTATGATGACCCAGCAGTCCTAGACAGAGAAGTCCGGTTAGTAATGCTATCCGGGCTCATATTAAACAGTCTCCATAATATGAAAGCAAAGAATACTTTCACAGTCCCCGTGGGCTTTGTTTCCTGATTTTTATTCACTTCTGGGACTAACGCTCACAGTTAGCACATCAAATGTCAGACTGAAGAAAGCTCTGCTTACCCTGGGCAAGCTACTATCTTGAATCTGTTTTCCTGAGCTGCTGTTTATTGTGCAAACAAAACTTTGGGGTTTATGATGGACTAGTTATAGTCGGACAAGCTGCAGAAGATCTGTGACACTGCTGTTCTGTTCATTAGTATTCTATTCCTAGAAGGTTTGGAAAGAGGCACTGCAGCAAATAAATCTGTGCAACCACCTTTGTTTTTTCTCTTAAATATGTTATCACAGAGGCGTTACCATCATTGGCCCAGCCTTGGCCTGTGGCACGTCCCTTGGAGTCACCCGGGACTGGGTCTGATGGACATGAAAGAAGCTTCTGGCAGCTTCTCACAGAAGCCACCCCTGTAGCCACCCCCCCACTACCAAAAACAGGCCATGCAAACCCAATATGACATGGATTGTAGGAAGAAGAGTTGCCTTTTGTGAGGAATTTGATGCAGCTGGAAAAAGAAGTATGTGGTTGGCACAAAGAGAACTGCCTCTGTGAGTTTCCAGGAAAGAGAGTTTTGTGCTCACTGTTTCTAGGTTGCATGTTTGTAACTGAAGACAAACTGGGCTTCTAGACATATTTTCCTACCCATGGTGGTAAGAGAAGCCTCTTCATATGGTTTTCACATCTCAGACTGCTGATTAGGGTTGATGGTTATGAGGAGATATTTGTCAAAAGTGAAGAAGCAGTTAAGGTACTGTGATTTTTTTATAGAGTTATTTTTCAGAAGACTGAATCTCTGAATCCTTTGGTACATTATTCATAGAGGATCCCAGCCCTCACCATCTTCCATGGTTGTCTTTGCAACCTTCTAGAACTTTTACTTCTCTATCAGTTTATAACTTTCCTGTAGATCAGTAAATCTGAACCATTTCCATGACTTAGACTTGGATATCTTCAACTTTTTATCTCTAGAGTTAAGGTTGGACATTCTCTCTTGATCTTCTCAAGATAATAGGGTACCATCTTAAGAACCAGGCTGGCTAAGATTAAGACTTCCCAGATGTCATTATGGAACTGCTGGTTGGTTTATAAACTTGTTCTTTGTCATAGTGACTGCAGAATGTTTAAAAAGAGTTGCAGTTGTGGGTATTTTTTTTTAGTACTCCTGATATATCAGATACTCCTGTATCTGCAGCCTCTGAAAATCACCAGAATGCCTGGTTATGCTGGGAAAAGCCAGAAGATAAATCTCCTTTATGTAGATGTGGCTTTGTGGCTGTATTGGAGGTGCCTTTTGTTGCTTTGCTTTTACAGCAGTTGCCTCACTGCTGCTTTCACAGAAATGCTGCAGAAGGCTGTGTGAGCTGAAAGCTCAAGCTCTGCCTTTCTGTGGGTTTGCTTGAGTGCAGCCTGATGAAAAAGGTTTTGCAAATAGGTACAGAACATACCACTTGCAGTCATATTAACAGCTCAGTTACTCTGACCATTTTCAGTCCCTTGCCATTTCTGAGCATCAAGATATAAGTTACTTCTTTAGCATACAAGGTGAGTATATTATGTTGTTTTTTCAGTGTTTTTGCTAATAATTTTAAGAAGTGATTCATTATTGTATAAAGTCCAGCAAATTAACCACTTAAAACATAGTGTCTGCCTCTTAGAGACTCCTAGTAATTATATTGTGAGCCATTTTTGATCTACCCAAATGAGATGATCTGCATAAAGAGTGAAGTATAGGCTAGAGAGATGCATTTGGAAGCTTCTGAGCACACTCAGGTAATTTCTAACTGCATTGTTATCGGCTGCATTCATGACCTATTACCTTTTTCTTGTAGGTACACTCTTGAGATGATCACAGCAGTGCCACATAATGAGAGTGCTTGGAATTACTTAAAAGGGTGAGGTGTATTTCTCCATGAGACAAAGAATCTGTGGAAGGTGTCTGATGCCTACGTCTTAATTGAAAAGAACTTCTTGATTTTTGTTCTAGTGTAGCTTGCTTAAGCAGGCATGCAAATACTGTCACAAAGGGTTATTATATTCTAACGTAATTTCTCTGTAACTTTTCACTAAGCTTCTGGCCCTATAGTTCTTGTGAAAGGACTACAGGTACTTCTCATGCTTTTAAAAACTTGTTACTGTGTTAAAAAGCATAGATAGGAAATAACTAAAATGCTTTCAGTCTAATGCCTGTTCAACAAAAACTATACCAGCTTACTACAACATGAGGCTGTACTAGTGCTGCATGCTGCTTACTTTCTGACTTACTTGTATTCGCAGCCTGATTTCAAACCTAATCTCCAAGTAAAGGAATCATAACAAAAATGCAATTATTTACACCAGATTTCCCATGGTTATATGTCAAGCCTATTAACCTCTCTTCTAGGATTCTACAGGATCGTGGTCTTTCTAAATATCCAAATCTGCTGGAGGAACTGTTGAATTTACAGCCCAGTCACAGTTCACCCTATCTGATTGCCTTTCTTGTGGATATATATGAAGATATGCTAGAAAACCAGTGTGATAACAAGGAAGAAACACTGAACAAGGCATTGGAGGTACGGTTTGAAAGCTTGGTTTTTCTTCTCAGGGATGCTGCCTATTCCTGTCTGGTTTTATAGCTTGACAAAATGAGATTGATTTTCGTAAATAGAACAGATTAGTTGTTAATCATGAGACGTCTATGAAGAGTTTAACACAAAATCCAGACAATCATAAGGATCTCATAAATATAAATAATAACTAGCCAGTTATTAAATTACTTTTAAGTTTTCTTCATGTGATGGTGAAGGAAAGTCTCTAATACTACCTGCAGAAGAAAGAAGATGTTTGAACAATTGAGGAGTTTTCAATGTTTACTTTGTAGCATTAACTCACTCTCTTCTCTGTAGGTTAATGAATTTTTCTCAGAATATCCATGTCCAAACAATCTCAATTTAGCTCCCTTGGCCCTTCTTAGCTCTTTCTAAGAAAGTTAACAGAATTAGCTTATGGCCAGCAGGCACTGGGTTATCAGTAAGAAATGTCAGGCACCACTTCCTACAGAGCATAAATTACTTCTGGCAGTGTTGTGTATCTCCCAGAGCTTTATACTTGGCTGTTCCTTGGTGCACTTTGTAGTGTAGTTTTCACAAGAACACTTCCCATTCACTGTGGGACTGACTGGACCTTGATGTAATTAGATCTGCAGTTTCGCCTGGAGTCTTTGTGTTCTAATATTGTTCTTTCTCAGCACTTTTCCATTGTTGTGTTCCAGGACCAGATTGTAAATAAGTGCAGTTGTCCCCATTATACTACTTCACTGATTTTGACTTCTCTATTTAGACAACAAAGCTCCTGATTTCTTAACTCCATTTCACTGAGTAAGGCAATGTCATCTGCATAATAAAAGGGAATTTACTAAAACATTTGTAGAGTTCAGACTGTGTAAAATTCACACAGCTTGTCCTTTAAGTAGTATTGACTTCTACTGTGCTGCTTACCCAGATCAAAACTAAAGAAAAAACAAAACATGTAGAACTACCTGCACGAACTCTTAATGTAGCATGAGAGAAGGCTACTGACTTGCATGGAGAACCTTTTTAGAACAGTCTGCTGAGGAAAAAACTAGAAATAAAAGATCTCCTGACAGTATATCAAGAGTACTGAAGATTCAAGAGCAGGATGATCTTCCAGTGTTTGGAATTAATTGGTTTATGGCCTATTGGATGACTGAAAGACATTCAAGATTTTCAGGAAGTATATTGTGCTCTACTCCAGGGTGCATTAGGCTGGCATGGATGATGAGTGGTAGGCATGGAAATGAGCCAAAGGGAATTCCTACAACTGAAATGGGCCTGGAGGGATTTTTGTGCAGTGTCAGATTGGTTGGCTACCAACTGGAGTTGTCATCAGTTTGATGTCATTAAACAGTTACAAATCCCGTGAATAAAACAAATGTTGCAGAGGAACATATTTTTAATACTGTCTGAAATATATGTTGTATGCATTTTATAATTAAGAATTCTGTAAGTTGGTTCACTACTCCAGTTTCTCATTTTTCTTTCATAGTTGTGTGAAATTCTGGCTAAAGAAAAAGACACCATCCGAAAAGAGTACTGGAGATACATTGGAAGGTCCCTTAAGAGCAAGCACAGTTCAGGCACTGAACAGAGCAGCACACTGAAGGATAAAGAGCAGTAACTGAACATAGAAGACAACAGTGTTAAGCTCTCAAGTTGTTCCAAAGCTGTACTGAGTAAGGTCATCAACAAGTTCAAAGTCCATTTGTAGGTATTGCAATGAAAGAGGAATGCAGACTGCTGTTAGTCCTGAATTGCTGCTGCTACAGTTGATGGCTCTTGCTGCAGTCAAGAAATGTATTAAGGCTTAATTATTGAAATGTACCAAGTAAAGGTTTTAGTTCCTAACTAAAAATACGTAAAGCTATACCTATTACATTGACAGTGCTCAGTTAACGGCTGGCCTTAATCTTAGAGGTTTTTTTCCAACATAAGTTACTCTACAACTTGTGAAGCACTAAAACCATGTCTCATGTCATGGCTTATGCACTTGTGGTTCCTAACACTGTCTCATGAGTTTGCTGCAGTAGTGACTGCAGGTAACTTAACTACAGGGGATATAGAGTAACCTGGTTAGTGCAAGTAGGTACTGCAGGTGTTGCCTTATGTAGGAGCAGCTGTCTAACACTGTCAGCCTATGCTGTTGTATGCAACTAACACCAAGTGTAATTTTGTAATAAAAATAGATAACTTAGAGCATTTGTCTGAATTTTTCTAATGTGTTTCTTTTGGTCCTTGTAAGTGCATAGTTTGTTTTTTTTCAAATACTAAGAGAGGTAAAATATCCCCTTGTGTAAGTATTGGATTCTGTTGCATTGAGATGTCTTTTGCACTGGAGTATTCTTATCCCAGAAACTTTCAGTACACCTAATATATTCAATGGAGCCCTGAATTCTTACCTGCACAGGAAAAATGCTTTGAGGATCCTGGGGGAGGTGTATACCTGCTCCAGAAAACTGCATCTACCCTGTTTTTCAGCAAATGGTTATTGTAAACTGTGTTCTTATAGAGTGTTTGTCTGATATGAAATATTTTATTGGAAACTATCATAGAGGGAACAAACAAATGCTGGTGTTTATTCCATAATATGCAGTCTTTCTGACACTAAACATTAAAAGGTGTTAACTGTGATTAAACAATAGTGGAGATTATTTTTTAACACTTGAAATTATTTAATTAAATGCACTCTTGAAATTCAAAACTCACAGGGAGTGGAATTGTTATACAAAAGCTATGTAATTTTGTAGTGGTTTTGCTGCTGTCTCAGCAGTAGAGAAAACATTTTTGTAGTGACAAATGAACATTCAAAACAGACACAGACTTCAAACTTTTGGAGATTGGTTAATCTGGGGGGTTCTTTTTTTCCATGTTATTTCCACATGTTTGGTTTTTTTTACCATATTTGAAACTCCAGTACAAAACAAAAAGTGTGTTTCTATCCCTATGAGTTGTTCCTAATTGAAACTGTACTAAATATGGAGTACTGAACAGTCAGGGTGTTGAAGGTCTTCAGGACGAAGTAATGTATTTGCTACAGGAGTGGCAAAGAGTCAAGAAAGCTCAGAAAGATGAAACAGTCAAATACAATCCTTTAAATAAACATCAATGAGGAGGGAACAGATTTTTTCCTCTTTATATGGTGTTAATACTTTTCTGTATCTTTCACAAAATTCAGAGGACACTTGGAATAAAGCAGAGTATTCTTTATAGCCACTAGCATAAATTACAGCAAGGTAAGATTGATTAAGGGTGTCCACAGGGACATTGTATTTTGGGATGTGATCTCAATCACTTGTGGGCTGAGGCAAGAGCTTAGATTTAGCTATATAGACTTCCTAGTGGCAAGAATAGGTAGGATTCCTCTGACAAAACCTTTTCAGGGAACATGGTCAACCTATGGCCTTCTCATTCTTGAAAATGATGTCTATAATTAATGAATAAGATTCTAACAGAGTTGGTAGGGTTTTATACTGGTTATGCAAGCATAGTGGTGCATGGAAAGATAATACCGCTTCTGAGCTCCATTTACCAATAAATAATCAAATACATATTTTTAATGGAAAAATACCTTGTCTTATGTAGAACAAACATGTAACTAAACAAATCATGTAAATCCTAAGAAAAAAATGGGCTGGACCCTGGAGTTCATCTTAAACAACAGGAATCAAAGTCATTCTGTTGTAACAGAAGTGCTCCTTCTTTCAAATGTTTATATTTACTGTCACTTGGTTTACAAGAAAGCTTTCAAATTCTCTTGCAAAGGTACCTCAGTTTTCTGCTGGTCAACCATACACAAAAATACTGAGGTAGCAGAGCTAGAAAAATGATGGCTGCCCAGCCAGGCTGCAAGCAAAGCCACCAAACCTTGAATTTTAATGCGTCCGAGGCAAAATGTTTCTGGTGGAAGAAGGAGCTTGACAAAATGTATGATCTGTAGAGAGAAGGGTCTTAGAGTAGGAAGTTAAGAGATGACTTTAACCTGTAGGCATTGATACTGACTACCTTTGATCAGGGCAAACATCACAGTTATTTGTCCCAACAGGTTCATCTGTACAAGAAAATTTACTGTTGTTATTATTGTGTGTAATGATATGACTCTTGTGCACAATTTTATTACTGAAGAGCTGTGCCTAAATGGAAAACTACTGATACAACTCTCCCTTTTAAATCAGTGTAACTGGAAGATTCAGTGGAGTATAGAGCATTGGTAAAGTGTGAAATCATATCATATGCTTGCTTTCATCAGAAGCTGATATTCTTGCCTTGGTGTAGCCCTGTCTTAATAAGCTGTTATTGACTTCCACCTTTTTGTCTTTGCAACTTAGGTGACAAAACAGTGTGCAAGTCCTTCCTAATCTATTCAGTACAAAACCACCTCTGCTAGCACAAAATGCTTCTGTCAGATGCTATCTGGTTGTGCTAAGGCAGGTTAGGAGCATGCCGTTCAGCTGGACCTTCTGTAGTGGCAAAATTCTCCAATAAGGAAGCAGGGAGGTTTCTAATGTTATAAATTGAGGCGAATAATTTGTTCAGCCTTTCGAGAGTCAATCAGAAATTTATTGGTTACAGCAAGCAATGGCAAGCAAACAGGGTGCAGCTGGGGAGTCAGTGCTCCGCAAACGGCTCACACCGTTTCCCCCTTCCCACAGTCTTTTTATACTCTTTTTCTTCCATGTCCACGGTATCTCTGGGTGTACTCTGCGCTTGCGCCCTCTGTTGCTAGGGGGTCTTCTTCTACTCTCTGGTGGTCTTTTGAGGAAGGCTCCTCTCTTCTTCTTCGGTGAAAGTCCACAGCCCTGTAATGGTCTTTTCCATATAAGGTCATATGTTATATGCGCCTAAGTTCTAGTTACACAATCAGCTTAACTAATCAACATACTAGCTAGTTTCTGTCTTGTGGTTTTCTGTTATCTACACAAGGCTTCTCCTTTGATTTTCTGTTATCTACACAAGGCTTTTCTTTTGGTTTTCTGTTATCTACACAAGGCTTCTCCTTTCTGTCTTGATGAACAAAGAGTCCTTTCTAACTTATCACAATCCCCCCTTTACTTTTTCTTTATTTTGTTCATCAAACCTTTTTAGTTCTTGTAAGCTAAGGGCTAAGGTTTCATTAGTCTCAGGATCTTCCAGTATGGGTTCATATTTGGCCTTTACCAACATGAGGTGAGTGACCTCCAATCTCCCCTTTACTATGTCTATGATCCTATAAAAAATACACGGGCCAAAGGTTAGCCCCAAAATCAGACACATATAGAAACATGGTTCGATGGGGGCTAATGTACATAATGACGATGTAAAACTAGGAGATCCAGACAATATCCGAGTTTGAATTTCCTTCCCATCTACTCGGGTTAATATCCATTTAAAGGGTTGATGTGAAAATTGAGAATATCCTCCTGGCAATAACATAATCAGAATTACAATAACGATAACTTGCCAAGGAGGATGGAGTCCTGGTTTTGCACTTAACTCATAATTCCCTACTCTTCCCCTTTTAGCTTGTTGCCCTTTTTGTCTACCTGGGGTGGTTGAGTCGTTACTTTTGGGGAGATTATTAATACTCAGTCGGTAATATTTGGAGTATTTCTGCATTATTCTACTTGGGATTGGGAAGAGCCTGGTTCTTTCCCCTCTGCCTCGCCCACTGACTCGGGTGCTTCGAGCCGCGGGGATTACCGTCTTCTCGGCAGCAGCGGTACTCTCCAGCGCATCCATTCCCTTTTCCCCTTCTAGCCTTATACTGCTCCTAGTTCTTATCTTTGACCGGGGTTGAGTCACACAGGATTTCTTTCAGTTCTTTCCAACAACACCGGTTTACAATATGGGCAACAAAGGGGGCAGGTTCATTCAGGTGGAAACAAAAATTCTCAGGGTTAACTCCTTTTCTATAAACCTCCCACTACTCTTCTGATTTGAACCTTACCCACTTATTCTCTAATTCCCCTAACTCTAATATGATTCTTGTTAATCCTCGCTCTAGCTTGTAGCAGCTGGAGCAAATCCCAGTAGGTGGCTTTCCTTTGCGGCAATGGACCCACCACCGTTCTTGGCAAGTTTTACAAACAAAGCACACAAAAGGATAACAATCACAATGTATTTCTTTACACACTACTCTATAACCATCAGTCAAGGGGTAAGTGTATCCTTTCTGTTCCCCTTCTTGATCTATCTGGATAACCCACACTGAGTCCATTAGTTTTTCTTCAAGGTGACCTTCAGGTTTCCGGGTTGGCTCGTTACTCTCCAATGGTCAGCTGTAGTGATCGGCCCTTTAACTCGACTCGTGTGGGTCCATCTCTTCTCGGTGGTCTGAGTTGCTGTCTCTGTGGTGAGTAAAACAACGAAGGGGCCTTCCCAACGAGGTGTTAAAGAATTTTCTTTCCACGATTTAATGAGTACTCTATCTCCAGGCTTAATCTTATGTATTGTTAAGTCTAACGGAGGTCTTTGAGTCAACAGCTCCTTTTCCCTTAATTCTCTCCTTCTGTTTATAATTTGCACTTATGTAGGTATTGATCTGAGAATCTTTCAAAGGGTGATCTACAGGGGCCTCCATGTCATAGGGCATTCTGAATAGCATCTCAAAAGGGGATATCCCCACATCAGTTTGGAGTTGAGTGTGGATATTTTTCCTCATTCATCCGCTCCACTCTCCTAGAACTTTGCGGGTGCTATGGAGTATGGTACTTCCACTGGGTCCCCAGGGCGGTGAGAACATCTTTTGCTATTTTTGAAGTAAAGTGAGGGCCCCTATCAGAATCTAGGATCTCTATCATCCCGTATTTAGGTATGATTTGTTCCAGAAGTATCTTAACTACTGCATGAGATGTTGTTCTGATGGTGGGGAATGCTTCTACATAGTGTGTTAAGTGATCTATTAATACTAACAAGTACTTGTATCTTCCTATTTTGGGTAGTTCAGTAAAGTCTACTTGTATATGAGAGAAAGGTCTTTGTGCTAACTCTCTCCTACCCATTGGTCTCTCTCTCTCTTTGTTGTTGCTTGTTTACTTTTTGACAGGTCAGGCAGCGTTGGGTTACCTGTTTAGCTAGATTATGGATCCCTATACGCATGTATTTGATGGCAAACTGATCGACTAAGGCCTGGGTGCCCCAATGGGTTTTATCATGTATAGCTTGCAGGATTCTCATGGCTACTCCTTTCGGGAGTACTTCATCAATGGAAGCAATATTTGATTGAACGTTTTCAGTTCTGAGTGTTCCAATATAAGCTACAGATAAAAGGAAAACCGGAAAACCTTTTTTTTTTTTTTTTTTTCTCCTTAGGGGCTAATTACTGCGGTTTTTAGGGAATCCCTTCCCTTTTCTTTGTTTTGTCTCCTTTTGTCTATCAGATTGTAACCTGCGTCTGTTGGTCACACTAGGGGAGCACAGTGAGGCTGCCTAACAGGGCAGGATGCATACATATACTTTCATTCGTCCACATTCACTTAACTTTATTTTTCACTTACTCTCACACACAACAAAACAATCACAACAACAAGGTACCTTTTATTTTTCAACACACTTATTACACTTTTAGGTGTTCCTGGCCAGTCCCAGTGTTCTCGGATACCCCTCAATCCAGCTGTGTTGTTCCTAACCCCAAATTCTCTCAGGCTTATCCTTAAACCGGCAAAATTTTTACTTAATCCTGGGTGCTCTTGAATATTAATATCTCAACCCAGCAAACTTAATTCTGGGTGATCTTGGAATGTTAATCCCTCAGCCCAGCAGGTTTAATCCTGGATGTTCTTGGGTATTCTTATCCCTCAATCCAGCAGAATTTTTAGGGGCCCCTCCTACACATTTTACCTTTTATTTTTCCCCAATAGATTATGCCAAGAAAACCCTCTTTTTACCTTTTATTTTTTTTTTCCCTAATTAATTACCTTTTATTTCCCCCCCCCCCCCCCACTAAGGGGTCCCATTCTTTCTCTGAGACCCAGTCCCGGTTTCCCCGGGGGGGTTCTCTCACCCTTTTTATCACTCGCTTCGTCTCTTTACTGGCCGCTTTTCTCACGAAAAAGACGGAAACGCAGCATGGGAGACTACCGCTCTCGCTTAGCAGGTCTGGGGTAACCAGCCCGCCTCTCATTCACACACATTCATCCTCCCTTTATCCGCCCCGTCCCACATAAATTTACAAACTCCTAAGGGTTCAATCCAAACTACTGGGGAGGAAAGAAAAGGAGAAAAAAAAAATTGCCTTAGTTCTTCCTTTTAATGCTAAGGCTGTGCCACTCCTTTATCCTTTCTCAATCTTCTCCAAACACGACTCAGGTTTCAGGGACTAGGTGGCTTTTCCTACAGGTTAAATTTACTATTTCACACTTTGCTTGTTCAGCCCCTGGGTTATAGTATCTTGGCAATTCAGGGGTACATGCACGACACGTGGATCTCTGTCTATATGAAATACAATATCACTTCCTCTGACACTTCAAGCATCAGAGCAGAACCCAAGCTGTGTGCCAGTCTGGTTTCTAGCAAAAGGTTGTCAATCCACACACGAAGCAGGGGATTACCCCTTCCAGACCCCACCTCAAGGGGTTCCTAAGCGCCCGTTCAACTGGTGGTTGTTGCCAGTCAAAGGCTAGATAGCAACTTGTTGAACTTTGGTATATCCCTCCCAAGAATACTCTGTCTCTCTCTCTGTCCTCCCACTCTATGACTACCCAGTCCCCTGATGGATGAAGAGACTGACTTGGTTCAAGGTGACACCACCTGTGGAGAGCCTATCTGGGAGGCTGGGCTCCCTTGGCCCGGGCTTGGAGTTCTGCAGCCACTGTGGGCAGATCGCCTCTCACTTGTAACAAGAACCAAACAGCAAACCCCGTAATGCAAAGGATCTCCCAGTGACAGCTTTTAACACTAAAGGGCAGTGCTATCGCACAACAAACACTTAACTCTTAGCCCAGCCGGGTTCGCTGGCTACTTTTGCAAGCCCTTTACTAACCAGCAATGCTTGTAAGCGGTGCTTGCAACTCCCAGCTTGTACCACGCTCCCACTATCTAGCTGCGCTATCAGCTAGCGGCGTTCAAAGCAGCTCCCAAACTGCGGCTTGTGCCCGCGCGCCCGCTGCGCTACCAGCTAGGCCGCGCCTAAAGCACCTTTGCAAGCCCCGACTTAAGCCCCGCGCCGCGCTCCCCCCGCTCGCCAGGGACAGCCCGTGCCGCGCATGCGCACTACCCCCTCTTGCAAGTAGTGCGGCTGAGAGCTGCCCCGCGCATGCGCACCACCCGCTCTATCAGGTAGTGTGGGCTGAGCTGCCCCGCGCATGCGCTCTCCAGCACCGCCGCGCCGCGTCTCTGTATCTTAGTAACGCCGCAGCGCGCTTCACCGTTTCACTCACACATACGCACACACGCACACAAGCACGCACGTCCAGACGTAACAGACACACCACACTGAAACTTTCACACACTACACTGCAATCGGGACACAACACACAACACAATGAAATCGCGATTTCTCCCTCCCCGAGCCGCGCTATCAGCTGGGGAGGTCCTCCCGCCTTTTCCTAGTCTGGCTTTTAGTTACCCGCTGGTTATTCCCCTGGAGCTCAACATTCAACTCATCCCCCTCCGAGTCATCTTGTACCTAGTCATCTTGTACCGGGGCAGAGGGCTCAGGATGTTGTGGTGAATGTGGAGGTAGGGGTGGGTAAAGGTTCCGGGGAGGAGAACGGGGGGGGGGGGAGGTGGTGGTGGAGGGGTGGAATCGGGTAGGTCTGTATCCTCTTTCAATCTTTTCTTGTTTTCCCTAGTACTAAGTGCAAACAACTTAGTGTGAGTTTCCCCCACTATCTAGAGGGAGGCGTACTCACTTTTCTCTGAGTTCAAGGGTTCTTTAGAATTCACATAAATATTTAAAGCCTGACATATCCAATCCTCAAATGAGCCAAACACTGGCCAGTACAAATGGTCTCCTCTTATTTGTTTCCCTCCCCAAACCTCTATGCAGTAGTGCACCATTTTCACCTTGTCCTTTCCTTTCCTGGAGGGGAAGGCATCCCAATTTTTAATCATTAGTCCTAATGGGCTATCTGGAGGAATTTGGGGAAGCTTTACAGGGGTTCCCCCACCCATGGGACCAGAGGGCTTGCTTTTCCTCTGTCCCATCTTCCGGAGTGCCTTCTTACACACACCTCTACGCTTCCCTCAATTCGTGGCCCAGCCCGTCGCCGGGTGTGGGAAACGCACTACTATGAGGTCCACACTCACGTCGTCTCACAGAGACGTCTCACTCATCACACTCCAGGATCCCAACCCCAACCGAGCGGCCCCCGTTCCCTTTAAACGGGGCAACCTCAGTAGCCCCGAAGGACCACTGAAAGGTACTTACACAGTCCTGTGTCTTCGCCCAGGACTTCGTGCACAAAGATTAAGGGGTTGCCGGCTATTCTTTGCTTGCCACCAGATTTGGGTTCGTCGGTAAGGGTCTCAGAGGGAAGACTCCTGAGCAGGGCCCGCTGCCAAGGCAGCAAGGGTGCCCCCCCGTGAGGAGCTTCCAACAGATAGCCCTTATCCGAGTCACGGCACCAGATTGTTATAAATTGAGGCGAATAATTTGTTCAGCCTTTCAAGAGTCAATCAGAAATTTATTGATTACAGCAAGTAATGGCAAGCAAACAGCGCTGGGTGCAGCCGGGGAGTGCCCGCTCCGCAAACGGCTCACCCTGTTTCCCCCTTCCCACAGTCTTTTTATACTCTTTTTCTTCCATGTCCGCAGTGTCTCTGGGTGTACTCTGCGCTTGCGCCCTCTGTTGCTAGGGGGTCTTCTTCTACTCTCTGGTGGTCTTTTGAGGAAGGCTCTTCTCTTCTTCTTCGGTGAAAGTCCACGGCCCTGTAATGGTCTTTTCCATATAAGGTTATATGTTATATGCGCCTAAGTTCTAGTTACACAATCAGCTTAACTAATCAACATACTAGCTAGTTTCTGTCTTGTGGTTTTCTGTTATCTACACAAGGCTTTTCTTTTGGTTTTCTGTTATCTACACAAGGCTTCTCCTTTCTGTCTTGATGAACAAAGAGTCCTTTCTAACTTACCACACTAATCACTCCCTCCACATGAAACACTTTCATTGCAGTGCTAGCTGCCAATTCATGCAGGGCTACGGTGATGAGGGACTTACGGAGAGATGGGACACCTAAAACTGAGGGTGCACACACTTACTTAGGTTTCTCTAAGTAGGTGCTATGATGAGCTACTAGAAGCTTCACCAAATTTAGCTAAAAACCACACCTCAGGATGCCTTGATGCCTACATCATACGTCTAATGAAACCCCTTGGGAATAGGACTGTGCTCCACGACGTATATCACCATCACTGTCTCTGAAGAAGCACTGAAAACCTACATAGGATTTCAGCCTTGGGGGATTAGAATCTTTGCTGTATCCTGTCGCCCAGCCGAGAAGGTGGACACTGGCCACTAGATGACACTGTGACGCACACCCCTAAGCCCATCGGCGCCGCTGATGTGCCGGAAAAGCAGCGGCGTCACCACCTCCTCCGTGCAACATCACTACTTTCACACATGCTAATTAAACACGGAAGAGCAGCTGCTTGGTAATTCAATACATAGCGCCACACAAGCATCAAGCACAAGTATTCTGGAAGGGGCTAAATGGTCATCTTCATGTTGGTGTTAATTAGAGAGCAATGTCTCGTTAACAGAAATGATGTTTCCTCTGACACTGGACACCTTGTACAGATTTGGACTCTATTTAGTCCTGGTGTTCTAAAAATAACACCATGACTAAACCTCTCTGCTCAGAACTTGGGGTTTGTGGCCCGTTTACATCTTTTGGAGACATGCCTCCAATCAGAGTGCTACCCTAATACATTTTCACAAGCTGGAAAGTTTTGGTGCCCTAGAGCCTGCCTTGTTATGATAAATTTCTCTGGGCCCTCTGTAATGAAATGCTGGCCATTGCTGGTTGTTTCTGGGAATATAGATTGAAGGACAAGATGACCTAGTCCTGCTTCTTGGAACTCAGAGGAGGACGGGGGCCAAGCATGCTGTTGCAGATTTGAAAGCAGTTTCCTTGCTTTATGGTAAGCAGGACTGAAAACTTTGCTAAAGAAAGTCAAAGACAGACTTCTCTTTCTCACGCATTGGTTTCTCAAAACCGAGTCATATGAGTTGTCAGTGCAGGGTTTTTAAGTGAATGAAGAAATGCCCTGTGTCACTTCAGCCAAGCCAGTTTGAGCACTCAGAGTGACTCAGGTGCAGCTGCTTGTTCTGTGTGTATGCACTGAGCTCCCAGGATATGCTACCATTACCCCCTCCCACAGGCATTATGCTAGCTCTGGTACCTCTGTCCACACCTGAAACAGGTGGGTGACAGGTGTAATGCTGTCATTGCAGTACTGCTCATGAGCTGTGATCTTATGACCGCATAAGACGTCTTGTATTTGGGCTTCTTATTCTTTTGGGTTTGGGTTACTTTGGGTAGGTCTATTTAGTTATTTACTTCTTTGGTTTTCTGATGTGCCCTGACTGCCGTCCAAGTCATCTCTCCAACAGATCCAAAACCAGCTGAGTAAGTGCTTGTGCTGCTATAAAGAAGCTTCAGAAGGAGGAAAAGGAAAAAAAAAGATCTGTGTATCCTTGATGTACATTCTCTGTGCTCCCTCTTCTGCCAAAGCCTGCTTACCAAGATAAGAAGGTGGCAGGTAGATAACCTCCTTTTCTTTCCAGGTGCTTGAACACATCTGCTTCTGTTCTGGCTTGCAGACACACAATGAATATGAGTTTTATTCCCAGTTTTACTAAAGGAGAGTGAGAGCATACTATCCCTGTATACAATAGCATATGGTGCTCACTGGCTTTGCTGGCTGCCTCTTGCACTAACAGTTTCTCTGCTGCAAAATGAGTCCAAATGACTATTTGCAGGTACCTACAGAGCAGGTGTGGAGGGTTCCTGAGCACTGTTCCAGCATTCTGATACCAGTTGAGTGGTACTGCCAATCATCTTGCTAATTTGTTTGAGGTCTAACCTGCAAAGATCCTGCCTTGAGCTGAAGGCTACAATAAAAGGGAGAGAGTGTTGAGTATTTACATGGGCAACTGAAGACCAAAAACACCTGGTTTTAGAAACACATTTTCAAATTATCAATTTTCAAACTATTTCTTAGCTGAAAAATTTAAAACTTGTAAAGTGAGAATAGAAAACTGTTTGGCTTCTGACATTCAGAGGAAAATATGTGAGGAGATATGCCTTAGGCAAGACCTAGTTTACTGCTAGAAGGCATGTCTGGATAAAACCCCAAAAGCTGGATTCCTACACTGGATAAGATCTGTTTGTCAGTGGTGCCCCAGACATAGCTAAGTTGCATTTGGAACTCAAATTTTCTCTAGTTTCATTGCAGGAAAAAGGGGAAAATGAGGGATGACTGGGAAAGGGTAAGCAAAAATCACTAGTCATGCATCCCTAAAAACAGCTAAGAATATTACAGCAAATTATTTCAGTATAGGTGCCTGCTGCAGAAGCAGACAGAGCCACCTGGCACACACAGCAATTTTGTGCATTTCAAGTAAGAGTACTCTTTTCTCTCCAGGTTAACTGTATTGAGTTTCTAATTTTTTTTTTTTTTTTTTAAGTGCTACTACACTGTCAGATACATGCTTGTCTGAGCCATGCAGGCTAAATTTTCTAGGGACAAGAAGAAGAGAATGATGAGATATAACCCATTTTACTGCAGGATTGCTACTTAGCAGCCATGGCCAAGACAAGACCCATATAAACCTGGGTTTTGTATCCCACAATGCCAGCTTTCAGCTATCACTTTATAGTAGTCTTTTTTACAGCGGAAATTACATGTCCTCATATGTTTGAAAACTCCTGGTGTACACAGAGATTCCCCTTATTCCAACAAGTGCTAGTAGTCTCTTTGACACTGTGGGAGTTTCAACCTGCTTTCAGTTTCTCAGCACTGTGCTTGCAAAGCAGACACAAGCCATGCAGACAAAAGCTTCCCCAGGCATTGCCATGCTGCACTTAACCTGGATAACCCTGGAGTTGATGAGATTTTGCAGTGAGTTCTAGAGCGCCCCTTTGCTCACAAGGGTCCTCATGGAAAAGGAGTCTCCCATGGAGGCTCCTTGCAACCTCCTCAAGTCTGAGGCCAATTTTGGAGACTGGCATTGTATCACCTCATCATAGCATCTCATACATCATAAGATTCAGCAAGTGAGTTCTGAAGTCTGGGCATAAGGTACCAATCTTGAATTGTACTGAAATGGAGGTGTATGGATCCAAAGATAACCACCAAGTTTTACAAAGAGTAGCTTTTCTCCTGTATGTCAGTATCCAGTGCTTATAAAAATAAGCATAGAGCTGCATTCAAAAAGGTCGAAGAGAATCACTCAATGATTTGAATTCCCTTTGAATAAGGGAATTCTTTATGAATAAGTGTAGGTGTTGACTTGAAAGAGGGGATAGGAAGAAAAGAGCCAAAAAAAACAGAGGGTAATGAAAACTTGGCTCATAGCGTAAACCAGTATTACAGCATGCATCTGAGAAATACATGCAGAAAACACATCTGAGCAGCAGAGGAGTTTTTATGGTGATAAGCAGATAATTTTTTAATTGCTTCCTCCTGTTCACAGAAAAGAGGCTTTGTAAGTACACAGGATACATCCCTGATATCTCCTCTTTGTGGGAACAGTGCTTGGGATGCTGTGTTTCTGATTCATTCACACAGACTGGAGTCAAAATGGCAACATTTGTGGTTATCAAGTAGAGGATTATTGTTTTGTTCATTGCTAACCTCCAAAGGAACAGAAAAAGTAATTTCAAGAAAGGATAAATTCTTTTTTTCTTTGTCCTCTTCTAGAGCTGGAATCTTGAGAATTTTTAAAAGCCATTTCTATTTCTGACTGTGCTGTGACTTTAGGTCCTGTAAGAACAGTGTGCCTACTGAAGTCATGCCATTACAAGGGTATGTAGTCAGTTTGGAGTATTTTTGTAAGAGGACAGATGATTTGATAAATTTTCAGTGTTTGTTTTGGCTCAAATTCTTCATAAAGGTTTGGTCAGAAAAGACAGAGAGAAGGAGTTAGCTGGGGCATTTATCAACATCTGGTATCTTAACCAGCATCAAAAACTGACTGCGGAGAAGATGAAAGCTCTCAGTAGTGAAGGACTGATCTGGGGTAACCTCTGAATGAAGACTCCAAAATGGAGGAGATCAACAAGGCAATTCCTCATTTTGCTGAAGTCCAGATACACTTGCTGATAGAAGGAAAAGAACAGCAGTATACTAGAATTCTGTGCCTGCACACATATGTCTGGCTGTGTACAAGTACCCATCAGCTTAATCTCCTAACGCCACCTGTCCAACTCGCAAAAGGACTCTGGTATTGTACAAAATCTGTTACAGAGGGCTTGGGAGTGGCAGTGATTTCAGGGTATGTGCAGGTGAATATTGGGATGCCACTGATGCCATGATGATTTTTTGCCTTTTCTTTTATATACCTTTCATGTATCCTCAGTGCTCTTTATATGCATACTTGTAATTCCTTAAATCTGATAACTTAACATAGTCCTGGTTTTCTGTTAGGCCAGAAAACCAAACATCCTAGAGGCCTTGCAATTGGAGATAAAAACCCTTTATCCCTTAACCACATCTGGCTCTCAATTTTAAGACCAAAAAAAGGCACCACCACAGCTCAGGAAAGAAGACAGATGTTAAATTTATTCTTGGACTTTATGTCTGAAGAAATTAAACGGCTTTTGCAACTGCTGGTTGCCAGTAAATTATGGATATAGCAGTGTAGCATTTCCATTGCACATCCTAGTGATGTCCAGCATTCAAAAGAAGTACTTCTAATAAAAGTTTAAACTGATAATGAGAATTTTATAGTATATTTAGTTGTGCTTAGCAAAGTATAGCTCTAAGGTCAAGTACAGTTTCCATGCAAGGGAAAAAAATCTGCTAAAATTTCAAGTCCACTCTTGTCCAGTGAGATGCTTGTATTCCACTGAAAAATCTCCAAATGGGACTCACTAAGCAAAGATGTCTGGTGCTCCTAATTCCTACAGTTTCACTTGTGCAGTTCCAGTGCTTTGGACACTTCAAGGTGGATTGTGAGACACCATAAGCAGGCCTGGGAACATGAAAGAATTCAGTTCATAAGAGCTATTTATGTAGAAATACCACTTCCTACCTAGAATCCAGCCATAAGAATCCCAAGGTCCCTTGTGTTTTCTGGACCGTTATTGTCCAGAAAACCAGGCATCCTTGGCACAGAAAGTAAAACAGAACGTAAGAGAAATCAAGTAATTTGGGGCTTTCTTCATAAATTAGAAAGCAGCAAGACTGTATTTCTCTTAAAAGCTTTATTTACATATGCTGAACACAGCCAGTAAGCAACTCTGTATCATGTTGAACCATTACTGAGGAAAAGGAGGCAGAAAACCAGCAGAAAATAAAGTGTAGTGGAAGGCCTTGGCATGCACCAGTGTACACATTTGATATTTGAGTATGTATGCATCACAGTTCCATATGCATCTACTGATGAGCAAACAACCAATATATGTGAGTTTTGTACCATTGTAGTGTTTTTAGTTCCAAGTGTGAGCCTGAACCACCAAACCTGCAAGGAGCTACTGTGGCATGTAGTGGATTGCCTAGCCTTGGTAATGACATGTTCAAGCAAAGTAAAGCGTTCCTCAAACTGATGAAGCCTGTTAGAAATAGCACTGAAACAAGTTAAAAACACAGACTCAGGGAGCTTTCAGTAGTTTATAAAAGAGTGAAAAATTCTGAGGGCATTAATGACAATTATGGGTCTCCTAATGTAACAGTTTTAACACTCAGGAGTTCTGCTCTAGGATGTTACTGTTCAATTCAAAGTTCAGTGACCACTGTTCAGTGGTTGAACTTCTCCTGGTCTATTCCAGACAACCTTTTTACAATGGCAGAAAAAGGAACTGCAAAGGAACACAAACATTTCTTCCCCATTTCAGAGGATTTTATGACTTTCAGACACAAATTTTATCATAGTATTATTATATGTTGGGAAAATTCATCAGTTTTTCTGTTTATCACTGTGCCTTATCCAATGGCCTAATTAGCTGTGAGAACTGGGTCTCTAATCCCTTGTCTGTCTCTGACCTTGAGTGACTTTCGGTAAAAAAAATGTTATTTCTCAGCTTGCTTTTATCCATTGGGAAGATACTAATGTTGAAGTTTTTCCTTGTGGCTTTAGAGGAAGTATCACCTATAAATTCTTCTGGTGAATGGGAGAGAAAGAGTAAGAAACCCAATTATAGCAGGCTCCTTCCTTAGAAGCAGAAAGATTCATCCACATCAAAACTTTATAAACCTAATTAAAATTCTTTCTCATTCTGCCTGTGGAATAACAGCATGTGGGTTTGATAAACAGTATTGTTCAAAACCAGGACAGTATAGGTTATTAATTATCACGATAATGCTAAGAAAATATTTTCTACTGGTGGCCATGACCTTGTAAAAGACATTCAAATTCCTCTTTGCACATACAGATAGAGTTGCCACATCCTAATCACTGAGAGCCTAGTTATCTTATATTTGCAGTATTTGCTGTATTTGCAGAAGAGACAATCAGCAAAATTCCCACTGAAGGATATATCACAGGTGCTGTATATAATGCTACACGTGCAGGCATATTCTAACATAATTTCAAGAACCAAGACTTTCCTCTATACTGTGTCTTTGGGTATAGATACAGGCCTTAAGGCAAGAAAACAGGAAATAATAACAGGATTACAGTTTTAATTCTGGACTTCAAGTCTACAAAGATGGAGAATGGGCCACAGAAGAGGCACTATGTGCACTCAAGGGATATCCATCTAAGTAACACTTAACAGAGGAAAGTTTATTGAACTGATTCTTAACTGAAGTGCAGAGAAACAAAATTATTAGATCAAGGGCTTCCAAGATTAAGCACAGAATCTTCCAGGTCCCACTGAAATACCTGGCATGCATGGGGAGAAGCTCTTGTGGGAGGTCGCTCTTTTGTAACAGGATAAAGCCTAGCACAGCCAATACAGCATTGTTGTGCTCAGAGAGAGGAAAGTTATCTTCAGGAGGAGTCACAGTCTCTCACAGAAATTAAATATCTCTATCCAGCCAAGTTACTAGCTTGCAAACTAGCTTGCTCTTCTAGGAATTGAAAGGGAGCAACTGGTGGTCTGTATTTTGCATCAGGGTGAAACAATTGCCATTTGCATTTAAAATTGTTGGTGACAAAATAAAGTAGTAAAATACGTCTTACTCTCATTGCTCCAGTCTGTGCACTGTTGCAGTGAAATGCTGGCAGGATAGGCAAAGCTTTGTCACCAGAACTAAACTGGTGACAAACACTCCGAGACATGGTTTCATAGTTTGGTAGTGAGTATTATGACAGCTGCAAGGTGCTCCTCAGATTCTTGTCATCTGTGGTCTACTTCTTGAAACCTTTTTGCATGGTCATTGACTGTCTGCCTGCTTTCATAAGCAATGAAGTCATTGGCTCCCATCAAAATGGTTCTCAAAATTATCTCCATTTTCCCCTACAGCTTATCCAATTCACAGGTATTGCTTGCTGCCACTGAAAATGCCCACAACACACTGGAATTTTAGACTTTTAGATCCAGTTTATCGTCTCAGTAGGCACTGCTTATGAAACTGCATGCAGCTAAAGGAAAGCTGGAAGTGAACCAGGTGGTCAGAAACCAGGAACACCTTTGTACCAGGAACAAAGAATGCACATGCATGTAAGGTGTCAAGCAGAGGCTGTAAAATGCAATTGGCATGGGAGTGAGGTGGTGCCAGGAATGAGGTTGGCATTTCCTCCTTTCAACGCCTTCTGGTTCACTTTTGCCTTTCCCAGCACCTTGATACTTAAGCTGCATTGGTGTGGACCCTCATGGCCTTTGAAACAGACTGAGAAGATATTTCATGAACATAAATGCTTAAGAATTGTTGGGCTGAGGCAGACATAAGGGAGTTGTGGTGTAAGCCAGTAGAGAAGATAGAGGTGTTGGATTGGCAAAGGGAAAACATTAAGGAATGCCATTAAGCACAGTAGATGGAAAACTTGGAGAAAATGAATGCAGGTAGGAGAAGGTAAAAAAGATACATTGCATCCATGCTGTTAGCATGGATGGAATCTAGGGAAAGGCCAGGAAGTCACAGTAAGAAAGGCAAAAACAAAATGCATGATATATGTGCCCTGTGCATCTGAACCAGGCAAGAAACATGGCCCTGTTGCAGGTCTTTCACTTGTTTCAAGACTGGTGTCCTTCCATGAAGTGGCAGGAAACCAACAACAGGATGAAAAGTCCTCGTGGTGTGGATAGACTAACACACTTGTCTGGAGTATAGGGCCTTGAAGGGAAGCCATGTGAGAAGTGGCTGAGGTCCTTTGATCTGTTCATCGTGGACGAGACTGAGGGGAGACCTCACTGCCCTCTACAACTTCCTCATGAGGGGAAGAGGAGGGGTAGACACTGATCTCCTTATCTATGATGACCATTGACAAGAGCCGAAGGCACAGCATAAAGTTTTGTCAGAGGAGGTTTAGGCTGGACTTTAAAGAGAGGTTCTTCACCCAGAGAGTGGTTGGGCACTGGAACAGGCTCTCCAGGGAAGTGACCACAGCACCAAGCCCGAGAGAGTTCAAGAAGCATTGGAAAATGCTCTCAGGCACATGGTGTCATTCATGGGGCTGGTCCTATGCAGGGCCAGGAGTTTGACTTCACGACCTTTGTGACTCTCTTCCAAGTCAAGCAATTCTGTGATTCTGTGAGAGGGACAACAGATGGCACACCGTGGGCATCCTCTTTACAGAGTTGGAGTTTAACTGAAGAACAATTCTGGCTGTCCTCTGCAGGCCTGACACAGGCAGAACCCGAAAAAAAAAAAATTCCACGAAGACTCCAGCCCTGTGCCTGGAGTAGCTGCTCCCCAAATCTGAAAGAATGAGTAACGCCATCAGTGACGGAACGCCGCCTCAGGGCATGCGCCCAGCTGTTCTCTGCCGCTCTTTCTCCGCTCCTTTTACATTAAAAAAGCTGATTAATGCGTGTCCTTCGGGTCAGGACGGTGCTGGGTTCCGTTACCTCCACCGATTCCTTGCCCCGGGCGGGGCCCGCCCTGGCCCGGCAGCCCGCGCGGGAGGGCCGCCGTCCTGCCGGGGAATTTCCTCTTCCTCCAGCAGCGCGGCCGGGGCGGGAGGAGGAGGAGGAGGAGGAGGAGGAGGAGGAGGAGGAGGAGGAAGAAGAAGAAGAAGAAGAGGAAGAGGAAGAGGAAGAGGAAGAGGAAGAGGAAGAGGCAGGGGCTGGGGCCGGGGCCGGGAAGGCTCCAGCGCGGTCGCCGCTGTCGCTGGTGCGGCAGGGGCGGAGCGGCGCGGGAGGCGGGGCCAGCGGGGCCCGGAGTCACCGTGTCACGGCGCCCGGGAAGCCGTTGCCACCGGATCCGCCCCCCGCAGGGCGAGCGACGAGGCAGAAGGAGGAGGAGGAGGGAGGCCGGCTCCTCGCTGCCTCTTGTGTTTTCGCCCCCTTCCCGGCCCAGCCCCGGCCCCTGTCCTCTCGCACCGGGGCGGCGTTGGGGGGCGAGGTCGCAGCGGCGCCCGAGCTGCCCGCGGGAGCCCCGGGACGGGCCTGGGCCGCCGTCTCTGGACTAGGATGTCCCGACATGAAGGTGAGCGGCGCGGGGCGCCGAGGGCGCTCCCGGCGGCGGCGGTGGGGCCCGGCCCGGCGGCCTTGGGGGCCGATCATCATCATGGCGCCGCCGAGAGCGGGGCCCGGGGCCCAGCGGCGGAAGGAAGGAGAGGCCCGGGCGGGCGGGCCGCGCTCTGCAGTGTCATAGCGGGGGAGGCCGGTACGGCCCGTTCGCCGCGCGGCCTCCGCCGGGCGGGGCCGGGGCCGCAGGTATGGCCGACGGGGGAGCCGAGCCGCCCCGCTCCTCCGCCCGAAGGACGGGCGGAGCGAGGTGCGGCGCCCCCGGCCGGTCCGGCCGCCGTGGGTGGGCGGTGGCGCGGAGCGGCCCTGCCGACGTGTCGGCCGCCGCGGCGGTGCGTCCCGCCGGGCTCCGCGCCCCAGGCTCCCCCTGGGTGCTGAGGAAGCGGGGTCCGGGGCAGCACTGTGCGGGCAGCCTGCCTCTGGCCCTGAAGAGGGGTGGCTTGTGTTCTGGCGGCCCCAGGATCTGCCCGTTTTCCTTCGGTTTTGCCTTGCGGCCGAGGAGGCCGGTGCTGGTAAAGTAGCGGCTTGTTTTGAGGCCGCTGGAGAAACGTGTTCTCTGAGTGCTGCTTGTCTCTGGTCCCGCTGTGTTTACCGCTGTGCAGGAGTTCAGTGGGTAGTTAGTCCGAAGGAGCAGGGTAGAGGAAGAGATGGAAGCTAAGAAAGGAATTTCTGCAGGAAGAAGATGGGAGTATGAAACCAGGAGAGAAATTTGCTCAGTTTTTTTCGTGCTTGTTTACCAGTGGGTAAAGCATTTGAACTAGTATTTTATAAAACCAGGGTTTGTCATCTGAAAAGGTAACTTTCTGCATTGTTAATTCAGTATTATCTCTATTTGCTCTTATCTAATTTATCATTTCTCTGTTTCATCTAATCTTAAAACATTTTGACAGAAACATAGGAAAATTCGGTATTTGTGGCTCATACTGCTGGCTTCTAGTTAGTAGCTTGATTTTAGGCAATGTGGTATACGTGATGGATTTTTGGTGTGTGTTGCAGTATTTTGCAGACTTTTTGTTTGTGCAAATACATGTGCATCTCTATCAAAGAATTGTCTTCCCTGAATCTATTAACTTTTTTTTGTCGTTTACTTGTTAAAATTAAAGCTTAGTAAGACTGCTCTTTTTTCTCCCCTTCCTCCCCCTGCCTTCATGTTTTCCCAGTAGGGTGAAGATGGATTTTTTTAATGGTTAAACATGCAGTTTTTTACTGAAATGAAAGGATCACAAAGTTGCTCTTGGTGGTGGTGTAGTAGGATTATGCAATCTTAAAGTATCTGCTGTCATGCATGTACCAAAATACTCTATTTAATGTACAGTAGTGGAATACAGGCTTTTCTAACTTGAACAGGTTAAAATTATGCAAGTTTTATTATAGTGATAAGTGATATCATACGTTGTTCTTTAGTGATTTTCAGTGACAAGTGCATAGACTATTATAAGAAGTGGTGATATGTGTTAAAAAGACATTCCAGCCCTGTCTTTTTGTTAAAATAGAATTTGAAAGTAGGTTTTCTTGTGTGTTTCTTATGGAAACCATAGCATGAATTTTCCTTTCAGTTCTTAGATGTTTGTAGCAGGGAAAATTCTATTTCCTGTCTTTGATATTTGTTGGTATTTTTAAAAGGAGTGACTGTTAATGAAATTGGGCTTAATATTCTCTTTCCAAAGCTGATTCATTTAGACACACCTACTTAGAAAAAGAGATAATTGCCTAATTAATTACCTAATTGGTAAGTGAGTGTGAGTTTTGGTAGTTTTGGATCCTGGACGTAGACTTTTCAGGTATGTGACTGAACAAACAATGCATTCCTGAAACCACGAGAACACTGTGAGATTACAGATGACATCTACCACTTGTATTCTTGTGATTTTTTTTAAAAGCTAGTCTGTCTCTTAATTTCTCAATTATTCTTCTCTTCACTTCAGATACGTTCTTTTAGGCAACTTTAATTATAGGGATAGAATAACACATATTAGAATGGGAGGGATGGTTTTCCAGCTTTATGGAGAAGAGGTTTGGGGGTTGATTTTGTTAGAACTCTGGAAATCCGTAGAAACTATATACTCAAAAAGAAAAGTAATTCTTCCTTCAGAACTGTGCAAGGTTATTCACAGCTGACCGTTTTTGATCCGTTATGACTATGTTTGGGGATGGCTGTGTTGGAAGAGTATGGTATAGAGAAAAAGCAAGCTTTAATCATATTTATGTTAATTTTTTTTCTGTGTATTTTCTTTAAAATGGTCTGTAAACAAAGTTACAAACAAGATTTATTGATATTTCTTGACAGAATCGGGATGCTGTACCAGTTTTATGGTGGAAAAGTATGTATCTGGATGTGTAAATGCTGGAGAAGTTAGAATTCGAAAGGCTTGGGACTCGGAGTAGTCTGTAAAGGATTTGATGGAGATTTACTTTCCATTGGGCTTTCTTGACTGCTTCTTTGGGGTAATAAATTGTACAAAACAATGGTTTGGGGTATTTTGGTTAGTTGACTTTGTTGCTGTTTTTTTAAAAGTGAGATGTTGTTATCCTTCACAGAAGGTTTCACCACAGCCTTCCTTTTCACTGCGCTTTCATTTCACACATGAGGTCCAGACTCCTGTTTCTCCCAAATCCAGGAAAATGGACACCAACTAGAATTTGAATTAGTGTTGCTTTTTTTAATGTGTTTATTCAATGTTCAAGAGACTTCCTTGGTAATGCTGTCAAGAGTTAAGTACATATCTCTCAGTATTGCTAGGCTTTTCTAATTTTTAAAAAACATTTTTGTTCTGTGATTTGGTGTTAAGAGGCTAGCCTTTGGTTTTGTAGAATGCAACATGAGGTCATTCCCTGGTCTTGGTATTCATGTTGTTCCCTTTATTAGGATCAATATGCTGTGTTTCTCTGGGTTAGCCCCTCTGTGGAGGAATATGTGGTGGTGTAATATTTGACAGCCTACAAGGAACAGGTAGGTAATTTTTTTTTTTGTTACGCTCCAGAAAGTTTATGAGAAGGTATTTTGCGTATTACAGGTTATGTCTTTTTGTGAACATGTGGCAATGATTCTCTTATTTGGCAATAGATACCACCCAGGACAGCAGAAAAATCAAGAATTGCAACTTCTAGGAATATCATTACAAGACGATTTTTGCAACTTGTTTTGTGGAACTAGGTCGCAACAGCATTAACTGGCCTGGGTTCAAATTCCCTCCAGCTGGGATCTCCAGAGGGCTCCCCATTCCATATCACCTGCATCACTTAGTTCTCCATCTCTCATGCTCTGTGCCTCACTCCCAGACCCAGTACCATCCTTTTCTGCTTGTTCTCACTAAAGGAGGTAGTCTTTAAGCTTCAAAGAGCTGTCAGCAATGCAGGTGCTGGGTTTTTTTGCAGGTCCCCATTTGTCAGTATTTCTTACAAATCAGTAAAGGTCTGTAGGTAATCTAGTCCCACTTGAAGTAAATTGTGAATGGATGTTGGTAACACAGTAGGAGGGGAGAGCAGTGGCTGTCAGGATCATATGACCTTTCCAAATGTTCTTCTCTGGCTTTAAGATCCTTTTTGCGGAGTGAGCCAGTGCTTCTGTGCTCCTTTTCTTTGTGTGTATATATAAATGTGTTGCATAGAGATACTGAAATCAAGTGCTTATTTGTAGTGGAAAAGTAAATAAGTAATTTTTTAAAAAGAAATGTGTGTAACTTCATCTTTGAAATTAATGAAATCATAGTTAGAGTTGAATATATACCAACCACTTGAAAACCATTAGTATAAGGGTAGTGTTAGATCCAGTCCTCTAGTTGTGCAGTAAAAAAACTGGGAGTCTGAGTTGGTGATATTTTCTACAATGTCCCAATACAAAACATATAACTTAATCTGAAACAAACTTTTTGAAAACATAACTAGCAAGAGTAATTTCTGCTCTTTGTAATGATGCAATAGCTGTGTCATACTTGAGCTGCAGAAGGGTACTACAAACTCCAGTGCTCAGCCAGTTGATGCATAACTTAATACTTCATATGGTGTCAGTTATAAAGGTGCCACACAAAATGCAGAATTAATATATTTTTGCATGTAAAACTTCTAATTCACTTAACAAGACTACATCTTTTTCATACGAAGTACTCAAGGTTCATTGGTTAAGTGTGGCATGTAGTAACAAAATGTGCCTCTGTGACACCAGTTACAACTTGCTGCCTTCCAGTGCTTACTTTGCTTGCATCTTTTCCAAACAAGGAGTTTGCTGTATTTCACAATATAGAGTAAGCATAAATTCCTTGATATATTGCTGCCACTGAGACCTCTTTTGTAGAATGTAAGTCCAGATTAAGTTGTATATATAATATAAAATGGTGAGGTTTTTTGAATTTGCACTAATATTTGAGTCTTTCAAAGCATTTTCTAGCTGTATGTGCAAAGTGTTTCATACTTCGTTAGTTTTACTCTATGGTAGTATATTAATGGTAGCATCTAATTACAGATATAGTGCAGTATCTGAAAATGAATTAGTGTGACAATTTGACTAGCGAGAGCCATGTTTAGGCACAAAAAATGTAAACATTAAATGTAAACAGCTGTAAATGTGATTGGAAATATTTTGACACAGTAATTTGCTTTTTCATTAAACTTGTTTGACTTCAGTAGGAAAGTGAATTATCATTTAATGATAAAAAGAGCTGGAAACAATTCATATTTTAACTGGTAAGATACTTATTGGCTTTATGGAAGCTAGGTTTTAATAAAAGGGTTCTGTCTCTGGTTTAGGAAACTATGTGAACCAAGCTGCTGCTGATACTGCAGAGTTTGAACAAGGTCCTCCAAAAATGTTTGTAAAGGGAGACAGTTTTTTCTCTCAGATCTTTATAAAAAATAATGACACCATCATGGGAAAAGGGAGAAAAAGATCAGATATAAACTACTGATGTTGAAAGGCTGATAGCCTCTATCTCAAGCAGGAAAATTGGAACAGAACTGTGACACTTTTAACATTATTGGGTGGGGGTGAAGAGAGAAAACAAATGGTGAAAAAGCTCTCTTCCAAATGTTGATTTGAACACAAAGGGATTCAGGGGAAATTTATAGAGCCAGGAAAATTGCTTGAGTGGTACTGGATAAATAAAATTCATACATGTTAAATAAAAAGAAGAAAGCTTTTCAAATACTTTTTCATGTTTACGTTACTGATAACACTTGAGGGAGAGTTGTTGGTCTCACTGTTCATTGTTTTGTCTTTACTTACTTCCATTATTGTTAAATACGAATCCAAAGCAGTGACTAATACAAAAAGTGTTAATGCATTCAAGAAGCTGCTGTACACAGCAGCATATTTGAAGAATGTTGCTCAGGAATTGGGATGTACCAGAGACAGGTTGCAGAGACAGCAATAATTCAACATTGTTTGAGTATATTTATTTTGTACACAGCTCCATATTACCTACTCCACACCACCCTGCATTCTTTAGGTTGTGCAGGAGGGTTCTCTATGTTAGACCACTGCTCAGTGTTTGGAAGTGTACAGCAAATGAGCAGATAGAGATATTACAGAAAGAAAGGATGGCCAAGATGTTGACAGTGGAGCTTTATTGTGGAAAGCTGGATCAGCTGTCCTGTCCTCTGTTGCAGTTCATGTGAACTACTAGGTAAGTTACTTTGTCAGGAATTCACAGGTAGCTGTTAGCCATTTGTTTCTTATGAAGACCTGGTTTGTGATTTTGGGATCTGAACATTCACATCTGCAACTGTATTAACTGAGCAGTGAGCTTTGAAAAAAGAATTTTTAAAAATCTATCCTTTAGCATCTCAGATTGGGTGACTGAGTTCAGCAGACTTAGAGTTTTATTCTTTACATGCTGTGGTTTCCCTCTGTTTCAAGAGAAGTGAGATCTTGCTTAGAAGTGTTGCTAAAGTGAATTCATTGATGTTTGGGCTACACTGAAATGCTGTAGATAAAATGCTTGCAGAGAAAAGGCAGTGAGAAAATTCATAGTCAGTGCAAATTTCTTTGAATTCTGTGATAACTAAGGGCTCAGGCTGACCAAGGAGGATGAAACAAACAGGGACTCTCCTGTTTGTTTACTGAACATCATACACCCACTGAGTAAGGTGGTATTTTTTAAGAAAGGAATATACTTGTGTTAGATGACATCTGATAGATTCTGACCATAGATTGATACTTTGGATATGTATATTCTAATGTGAGTAAGGTAGTGAACTTTCATTTTGTTTCTGTTCCTGGAATCATTTGGGCTAAATCCTCCATATGCAATATGTTCTTCCCCTCTACAGGATTTATAACAGATGAGCAGATTTGGTAGCTGTAGGTTCTGAAAATGGAGATATAATGGAGAAGGGTGTACAAAACCTTAGTTATTGGCAGAAGTGTTGCTCACTCCTACAGAAACAACATTATTAACTTTGTTAAGGTACTGTGAGCAGTTTAGAAAACTCAAGCAGAGTGTTGTAAGTGACTCAGGAGGTAAAGCTGTGTGAGGGGGAAGTATTGCACAGGCAATAAGAAATTGAAAAGGTGTTTGCCTCAGGCTGATAGAGAATGTGAAAGAAAGGTATCACTGTAGAAAAGATAATCTGTGATCTCTATTTTCAAATGCAAGAAGAAATCTCATTAATTCAAGGGAAGGAATAAGATTGAACTGCTTTTTCATATACTGTGTGATGAGATTATGGAAATTTTTTAATTGATTGTTCTTGAAGCTACCTCATATCCAGATTTAATAGTTAAAGCTTTGAATTTTATCTTAAACTTTCTGCTCTAGGTATTTTAACTACTTCTGATTCAAATGTGGCTGTCAAGGATCTTAAATCTTAGGTCCCTTTCCCTTAAGCATCAGTTGAGTGTCTGGTTTGAACTTACTGCAATGGATTTCTGTATATCTAGTCCACATTTTTTCTCAGTGTAGCGTTTTGACACAGTGAAGTAAGCATTTGGAATTCAGTGTGAGGCATAGAGGCAAACTCATTAGTTTCACTGTTTCAGAAAATATGTATAAACATATTCAAAAAATATGTATAAAGTTTCAGTTCAGATCTACTTGAAAAGTTTTGTGTGGCTTATTGTCATTTACTAAAATTAGAAGTGAGATCTGTGCCAAATAAAAATTGTAAGGCAGCAACACAGAAGCCTTGGAATTGTGTACCAAAGTGTGGGCAGGTAATGGTTTTATTTCTACCACTTGAAGTTATTTGTTATAGTTTGGAACTAATTGTTAAGTATGGCTAGAAGTCACTAGAGCCTCTGACATGTTAGGAAGCAATGATTCTGCTTCGCCTGCCAGGTTTGTTATGAGATTGTAGTTTGAATAAGTTAATGCAGGAGGGTGAATGGATTCCCTTGATGGAATTTCTATTTTCTTTTGTTCTTAATGTTTAAATATTTTTTAAAAAATTTAGGCATAGTCTATGATTTGCTTTTATGAGCGTTCCTTTTTATTGCTCATTTGTTACCATGCAGTGAATTTAATGTTTGTGTTCTTTCAGTTGTGATTGCTTTATTTGGAGCTTCTAGGAGACTGTCTCTAAAAGTCGCTCCATTTTAAGTTGGAGACCTGGGTACAACTTTTTTTGTTGCAATAAACTTGGAACTTGGACACAAGAAACTCTTGATATTTCTCCCATGTCCACATGGGATATCAGGTGTAGATTTTATCTTGCCAACGGGCAGTAGGCAGTCAGCAAAGTCTCCTGCAGGTAGAAATTAGTGGTCTTGTACTCCATTGCAGTGAATTTTATAGATGTAATTCCCTTCTTCCAAATTTTTTACTCATTGGGACATTTCACTAGCATATATTGTTGGCCGCTATCCCTTCATATTATGTTCCTACATTACTTAAAATTTGTCTTTAATTACTCATTTTTATCAAAATACTATTTATCCTGTTCTACATTTGATTTATATCATCCCACTGTCATAACTGACAAAAATCCAGATGAAAAAAAAAAATTATTTTAAAAATATGCTGCAAAAGTAAGATGAAACAACAAAGTTCTAAAAAAAATATATAACTGCATTTCTTTTTCTTACCTCAGGTCAGATTGGTCTTTTCCCCTTCTGCCACTTCCTCGTGCCAGATTGTTTTTGGGAGGCAATGTTTCTTGTCTTGACTGACAAGAGGTGCTGTCTCTGGTAGGATAAATTATCTTTGCTTTCTTTCTTTTTGTCTTTGATCTCTTATCATTTACTCTCTTATTTTGTTGTCACTATTCTTTCTTCCCCTTGCTGTGCTCTCCCTCTCCTACTTTCCTCCTTTGAGTGCTCTGGGGTGGGATTTTCAACAACCCCTTGGGAAGCTGTATACCCCTTTTGGGTGCAAGTGCAATAGAAATGTAATGCCTGCCTCTGTAAGTCTCTTCGAGAAGCAGAGCTCTGCTGTTTCTCGGTGCACAACTTGCCCTTGCTTATTTCAGAGAAAAAGCTGTTTTTGGAATGGTTTTAGGCAGCCAGATACAAAGATGAATTTATGGTTTGGTTTTGTTGGTTGGTTGATGAGATGAGGTGCCTTTAGTCGTGAAAGCTTTACTAGGTTATGACTGATGTATTCTTTAATTATTTCTTGAGCAGAGTCATTGTTTACAAAACTCTTCAGTAACAGTTGATTCCTAGTGTAAATGCTATTTACGTTAGCTCATTGATACTAGAGCAGCCAGTATTCTTAACTGCAGGTGATTTCTAATGGCTCCTTCTATGAGACTGTATTTACTCTAAAAATTTGAAAGGATGAGGTGAAATCTATGTATAAATTAATGTGACAGATAAAAATATCAATATTCATATTAGGATTGTAATTTTAAAGAAATTTCCAGACCAGTTTTCAAACCAATAGAGTTGCTTTCTGGATGCTTGATGTTATGGGAGGAACTTCATGTCAGCTTCTAGAAATAAACACCTGGGTGTGTGCCTAGAACAACATTAGAATAACTTAGCAGATGAATAGCAGCATCCTGGAGATGCCTGGTTGAGAGCAGTGCTGTGAACTGTTAAATAGGTGATACTCTGGGTGCTTGATAGGTATCTCAGGTATCCTAGCTCCAGCAGCAATAGATCATACATGATTTTCAAGGTCACAAATGCTTTAGTATACAGTCATGTAAGGACTGTGTGATTGTCGATAGCTTCTGTCTTTATCTCCAAATAAATGATTCTTGTAAGAACTGACATTCAGTTTTACTGGAAATACATTTTTGCATGTTTACCTCTGTGTGTGCATGTGTGTCTATTAGCTGTGCATGCTCAGAAATTGTTGTTCACCTGGAATGAATTTTAACCTGCTGTGAGTTTTGATGATAAACCTTTGTCAGTTGGACTGTCTTTCATGATAGAATGAAATTAACTTCGAAGAAATCTGTGGTTTGGGCACAAAGGCTTCTTTGTGCTCAGGATACCATCACATCACTTCTACTCAACAAAGCAAATGTTTGAATTACTGCATATTTGTATATGCTTTTAATGTAGGCAGGAATGCTGAGATAGTCTTTAGTGTACAGCTGTTATGTGTATTTCAGCATGCAAGCTGAGGTGTGGATTATCTCTGCAAGTGGAAAATCTATGTAGTGAGAAGCAGCTTATGATCCACCGATGAAGTGAGAGCAACTTTACCAAGAGTAATAGTGCTGGGACAAAGGTCACATCTGGACTGACATAATTGTGCCTCTGCAGCTTAGAGTTTCCTCTCTGTCTTTACTTCCTGAGAGCAAATAAGGCCACTAACTTCACCCCCTGAATTATTGCTGGTATTACTTTTCACATGTCCAAAGGAGACTCTTTGAGACTAATTGTGGAAAAGGAGGTAAGTTTGGGAAAGTGATTTCAAGGATGCCTTTGAAGAAAGACATCTAAGCTTCACAAAACTGTAGAGAATTCAGAACTTTCTATGTAAGGACTAAGGTTTTTTCAGTCTAGATGTGCATAAAATAGCTCAGATGATTTTGATTCTGTACCTGTTTCCTTCTATCATTTGTATTGTTCTGGTAAGACGAAAATGTCGGTAAGTGTAATTTGATCTCTGACTGTGCATATGAAAGTTGGTTATTTCTGCTGTTAACAATGACCTGTTGATTATATTAATTAGATACCTTGCAGGTTTAAGAAGATGGAGTAGAAACTGCAGAATGTCTTGACTCAGGAGTAGTTCAGACACATTTTCCAGCTCTCTTCTCCCTTGAAGATAACCTTGAATGGTTATCTTCAATTTTAGAAGATTCCAAAGATGCATAAAAGCCTATCTGCCGTCCTGAATTCAGAAAGAATGGATACTGTGATCTTCAGGTGTCTTTTCCAAGGTTGTTTGCCATAAGGCCTGTGAAATGGCAGACAGGATCTGACAACGTACAGTGTTCCTTATTCTGAAAGACATTTGTGATGAGCAGAGAAAACAGTTTGAGATTTTGCTGTAGAAGAATGGCTTTGTAAATGAAGATACATGAGTAAAGATCAATTAGAATATAAGCTTGTCCTTGTAGTATAGATAATTGAATAATTGACTGTTATTGGTAGAGGTTGCTGCTGATAATGTGCTGTTGCAGATTGCTGTCTGAAGTTTATTTAGAAGCAGAGAATCTGCAAGATACAAACTCTCAAGTTTAACTCATGTCACATTAAAAAAAAGTATAAATGGAGGATATTAATAAGTTTCTCATTTTTTATCTCATAGTTATCTCATAGTTTGTTAGAATATTATCCAGCTCTTAAGTATTGGAACCAGTTACTGTGAGGTATCATTCTTACCGTGCCTCAAAGCTCAGTTAATATTTTGGTTGTGGAAGCATGAGGAATTAAAAGAAAATGACCAGAAAGTGAAGGAATGGATTGTTGGGACTTGCATGCCAGAATACATTTATTTAGCCAAGACTGAATAATTTCAAGATGATAGTTGAATGAGGTGCAGGACTCCAGGCTCAAACCTTTAGAAGCACCATGATGTATCTCTTCGGGGAAGTTTTTCAAATCATCTGCTGATGAACACTTTTGTCATGCTTGCATTAAATGTTGTGTTGAGCTTCTTTGAAACCTATTATTCCTTCCTTCTAAATGTCTTTTTTCAAATATTACCACTACCCAAGAAAGCAGACACTTTCTTAGCTTGTTGAAGTAGGGCATGGCAGTAAATGTCCTTAATCAGTAAGATGACATTGCCTGCATGTTCTTTCACAGTGCTGAGCATTTGGAGATCTTGACAGTGTATAGCAAATTTAAAAGTTTGTACTGTAGTGTGTTCTAGTTAATTGAAAAACACTAGAGAAGCTCCTGGACTCGAGAATATATCAGAAATTAGAAACTGCAGAGGAAACCTGAAGGCCTGTGTTCAGGATTGAGCAAGCGTTAGGGTTAAAGAAGATGAAACAAGTTGTGTGTAAATAATTGGGTCCTTTAGTTTTCCTCATGCAATAATTGTAGGCATCCTGTAATTGTACACAAGAAAAATAGACTCACTATTGACTGTACCATAAGCTCTAAGTTACAACATTTGTGTCTGTTACTGTATTGAAAAATGCCTGCAAATCAAAAAACTCTTACAAACCTCTTAGTTGTAAAATATATTTTACATGTACAGCCTTTCAGGTGCATTGACATACCTCTTTCATCCTGAAAAAATTTATAGTTCTGACAGAACCATAAGCTTTGTGAAGGTAAAAAGTGCTGAGTTGCTGCTGAGTTTGACTGCTGTGCTAAGAGGTGTGTCAGTGAAGTAAGGTAGCTGCCAACTCTAGCACATGCAGAAGAACCTGGAAGGAAAGTAGCTAGTGCTTACTGTCTTGTGATAGCTGGTGTGTTGCAAGTCAATATATTGAGAGCTCAGAAAACCTGTTAAAATTAACAGCTGTCTTGAAGCTGTACCACAACTGTAGACATCCTGTTCAGCTGAATGAGCTGAAGGTGTCTCTTCATCCATGCATCCCAGTGACATCACCTGGAAGACTGTCAAGGGAAATTTAAGGGATATCAGCCCTTCATACCCAGCCTTATGTGTAGACTAGGAGACTTGCTATATTTGTGGTTGCATGTCTGACGCACATCGAACTTTAGAATCCAACACAGTGTGCAGTAAGGCACTTACTTAAAAAACAATGTACATGTTTAAAGAAGGTATTAATTTCAGAAGATGCAAGTTTGAGGATGAATGATTTTGCTCATCAACATTTGAGAACCTGAAGAAGCTCAACCATTCAGTGGGTGAAAACACTTTTCTGTGTAGAATTCAAGCAGTGTCCAGTGGTCAGTGGAGAACAGAGCTTATAAGTTAGTCTGAAAAGAGACAGAAATTAAGGTAAAACATCTAAAATATCTCTCATATGTCCACCTTCCCCTGCTTCATTTTCTAGGTTTTCCTCACTAGTATCTTTGTATTATAGGGGTTTTTTCCCTAATAGATTGTTTTAAAACTTTTCCTTGGAGATCTGTCAGATTTTTTTTTTTTTTTTTTTTCTATCCTTAAAATGCTGTTTCATGCCTTTTCATGTAGCTGTGGTGTAGTAGCTTAGCCTATAGTAAGTAGTGAGATGTAAAGGGTGTTTGACAATTCCTCTCCTTTTTTCTTAAATCATGAAGTGAGGTATGTTTTATCTGTTTTGATAAAATGCTATATTACTGACACCTGGTTTATTTTGTGGTTGAGCAAATAAAGTAAAACATCTGAGTCTTGTTTAAGAAGATGAGCTAATTACATTAAAAATACTGAAGTACAGAAGACTTTTGAGCTGTGGTCTACAAATTAGTGGTGGGTTTTAGTGTTTAGTGATAGACTGGAAGCTCTTTAGATAAATTATGTGACATACTATTTTCAAATAGAGTGGTTAGTAAATTTTTCTTAAAAGTAAGTTGGATACATATGTGAGATGATCAGGACTATCAGGGAAGTGTTCCAGAACATAATACTTTGATTGTGTTTGGTTCTTTATGCATGTACAGTTTAAGGTGACAAGAAAGACGAAACTATGGGTAATAAAGCCCGGTGAAACTTTTCCTAATGAGAAGAATAAGGGGAAAGGTAAGGCATTTGTTATGGCTGACAAATGACTATGTTGCCAATACAGGGAACATATGAGCAACATATGAGCCCTGCCGAGAAAAGCTTGAGGATGCTGGTGGATGAGAAGCTGGACGTGATCTGAGAGCCCAGAAAGCCAAATGTGTCTGGGCTGCATCCAAAGCAGCGTGGGCAGTGGGGGAGGAGGGGATTCTGCCCTTCTCCTCCACTCTGGTGAGACACTACCTGGAGCCCTGCATCCAACTCTGGGCTCCTAGCAGAGGGAGGACATGGAACTGTTGGAGTGAGTCCAGAGGAGGCCACCAGCTGGTTAGGGGGATGGAGCACCTCTCCTATGAGGAAAGGCTGAGAGAACTGGAATTGTTCAGCCTGGAAAAGAGAAAGCTTTAGGGGTACCCTAAATGGGGCCTTTCAGTACCTGAAGGGAGCCTACAATAAAAGTGGGGAGGGACTTTTTACAAGGGACAATAGTTTCAAACTGAAAGAGAATGAGTTAGATGTTAAAAAAAATTCTTTTGAATATGATGAGGCCCTATGACAGGTTGCCCAGAGAATCTGTGGATACACCATCCCTGGAATTGTTTATGGCCAGTTTAGATGGGGCTTGAAGCAACCTGGTCTAGGTGAAAGATGTCCCTGACTGCAGCAGGCATGTTGGATCTAGGTGATCTTTAAGATCCCTTCCTAGACCATTCTGTGATTGTTTGAATGAGGAAAGAAGTCTGCTGTGAAGAATTGGAAAGAAGAGGAGGGAGGAATGGGAATAAACTCAAAGCCTGATGGAAGTAGATATGAAATCTTTTTTGCTTTAGGTTACTGTATTTCCCACAGTGCTCTTCTGGTATAGCCTTCCTATCATAAGCAATTGTAGTTTCTGGAGACATGTTTTCAACCTGAGAAGCAGTTCTGTGTAACAGAGAGTGGGAAGAAAAGTTGCCAAGGCAGTCTGTTTATGTTCAGAGTATGAAAAGTGCTTTGAGAAAGCTCAGGATAGAATATAGAAACTATTTAAATTAATAAATTGTAGGATTTTAACCTATTTCCCCTCTGTGTTGTGTTCAGAGAGACTTAATTATTTTTACAAGTTACTAAACCTCTTGTGGTGTTAAGGCAAGATAAATTCCTTTTATGATAATGTGATGCTATTCAAAATGGTGATTTTGAAGGTAGTCTTTAAGTTTGAAGGTGGTTTTGTACTCCTCTCTATGGCCTTAGTTGGTTGGAGGAATCTAGGTGTGACTCCCTTGTATTAGGCATTACTGCTTTCTTTAATGACAAGAAGAACCACTTGCTTTTTTTTCCCTCCTTCTTCCAACTGCTTTCTAGATGTGTTTTCATGACCTGAAAAGTGTGTATTTCCAGACCACTTGGTGCAAGTCTTTCAAGTCTGAGCTATTACAAGACATGTAGTAACAAAGTGTTACTACTAAAGCTGGACCATTTGCTGCATGCAGACGACGTCTGTCTTTCACTTCCAGCTCTTTGGTTTCCCAACCAGTATTGTCTACTTTCTGCATTACTGCCTGTGATAAATCTTGCCTTTTCCCTATTCCACAGGGTGGGAAAAAGTTGCTATGTTTGCCTATTTGGATAATGTGTAAAAGGATCATGAGTGAGTTTAATAGTGCAAAAGGAGGTAAAGCTGAGTGTGTATTCCTTACGCCAGAGCTATGTCTAAGGTGTACCTAAATAGTTAATTTCAGCTAAGCTTCTCTTAGCCTCTACCAGGTGTTGTGTGGCTTTTCTTCTCCTCTGCCTGGAACAGTGGCTCATAGAAAAAGCATTCTTCAAGCATGTTTACTTTTCTCTGTTCAAGTGCTGTGTATTACTCAGTTGTCTCCCAAGCCTGATGGAACATGTGTCTTATTCTCCTTGTGTGTTTTTCCCTTTTTATGCCACTCTTCCTAAATAACAGCAATCCAAACTGCACGAATGTTTATTTTCTGAGAACACAGAAAATGTGTTAAATTAATTTTTAGGGGGCTACAGAGAAGCACCAGTTCTTTTGTTTAATTTCTTTTTAGGATTTTAATTTTCATGTCTCTTACACCTGTAAAACTCATTTGCATGTGATATACTTTCCCTCGGCCCAATTCTCTTTTAGCTGGTGCTTGTCTGAGCAGTGCATTTCTGTTGTCTCATCCTGAAACAAACTCAGGAACATGGTCCTGTCCTATTGAGTGAAAAACTTTGCCATTGATTTTACTAGATAGAGGATGTAGCCTAGTGCTTTTACTGTTATTTTTTTGCCCTGGAGCTGTTGGTAGCTTTCTCAGTGTAAGTATTTTTTTGTTAATAGAGTTCACATGCTGTTAGCCATCTTCCAGATTGACAGAGTTGTTAAATGAAATCATGTCTGGTGCCAGTTCTTTGCTGCCACATTACAAACTTCCTGTGCTCCATTGCAATCTGTTTATTTTAATGTATTTATAGTACTTTGGCAGGTTTTTGTGTTGTGATGGTTTTGATGACCAAATTAAATCATATTAATTGAATGATAAGAGACATGTGAGGTAGTATTAAATATTAAATTGGAAATCCAGATTGGCTTGATCAGAAATCCTGCATGATTCCTGCATAGAGTTGGGCATGTTTTGCAAGTTCTTACTAATCACTGGTTCCTGATGCCCAAGATGACGGAAACAGTTGTGTGCATAACTTCCACAACCTGGAATGTGAAAGCAAAAATGGAAAAAACTTCTTCTTGAAGCAGGCTGGCTGATGTTCGTGGATCAAGGCAAAAACTTGCTGAGCTAGCTGTACTGTTCAATTCTTTGTTTTTACACGAGGGAAATGGTTGTCCCCCTGACCTCAGCACTGCTGAGGCCATGCCTCGAGCACTGTGTTAAGTTTTCTCTTCACTTTGAAAAGGACATTGAGGTGCTGGCATGTGTCCAGAGGAGGGGCAACAAGGCTTCAAGAAGTCCAGAAAAATGGAATGGCTGAAGGAGCTGGGTTTGTTTAGTCTTGAGAAGGCTCAGGGGGGACCTTGTCACTCTCTACAACTACATGAAAGGATGTAGTGAGATGGGGGTCTGTCTCTTCCAACATGTATGCAGTGAGAGGACAAGAGGAAATGGTCTGCTGCTGAGACAGGGAAGATTCAGATAAGATATCAGAAAAAAATCTTTAGGAATTGCAATCATTTGCCCAAGGGGGGTAGGGGAGCCAGGTATCCAAGATGCATCTGGATCTGGGTGATACGGTTTAGTTGTTACAGGATTACAGTGGTGTTGTTGGGTGGACAGTTGGATTTGATGACTGTAAAGGTCTTTTCCAACCCTGATGATTCTGTGATTCTAAGTATCAGTCATTATGCAAGTGGGCTTCATGAAGATTGTTGACAACAGAGAGGTGAGCACATTCAGGTGTCTGTTTCTACTCCAGACTCCAGAGAGGAAGGAGGAGTGCAGTGAAGAAAACAAAAGCCTTTTATAGGCCCACTTCCCGCCCTTTCCTCCTCCCTTTCCTCCGCCCTTTTTTTTTCCCATTTCCAAGTCAACAACGTATCTGCCTGCGACTTCAGTTCTAGTAGTTCTTTTTAGTCTGGTTAATTCTTCCACTTTGCTGTAAGAAGATCCTGCATGTTCAGCTCTGTTGCACACAGGCTGTGTAAGGGAACAGAGAGTTTTTGATTATTTCAAGGGTATAGTGTGCGAATTTTCTGTACTTACAGCTGCAAGTGTAATGAAGTAGGTTCTATGTTGTAGGTGTCTTTAATATTTATTTTCACAGTTTGTTTTAGTAAACATGAGGGAAAGTAAACAAAAATGAACATTCTATTTGGTTGATTTTTCTGTTGAAATGCTCACAGAAACAGCAAAACTTCTTAGAATTTGACCTCTCAAACTAGGCAGTAGTCTGTGTTAAGAAATGAATCTATTAAAGTAAGAAACAATTGTAATTTCTTCTTTATTAAGTATCAAATGGCATATATTTTCCTTTCTTCAGTCTTGGAAACAACTGAACTGCTTAAATAGAATATCTTAAGTTTTGGACTTGCTGTGTGGCATGTAGACTACAGATGAGATAGTTAATGTCAAGCAAATTTATTTAAAACTGAACAAACCAAGAAGGACCTCTTACACTTAAACACGTTGGATGCATTTTAAAAGTAGTGTTATGTATGATCTTCAGAATATATAAATAAAAATGCAGTATACAGGTTGCAAACTTTTGTACCACAAAAGAGGCAGCACAACTTTTTAATTTTCATTTGCATGCTTAAGTTGGAGCTTTTAAAAGGTAGAAACATTAAAGTTTGTCAAGTCCCTTGAAACTGAGTGGTACTCTTGCATGTAATACTTTCAGTCTTTAGAAGGGCGAACCTTTTTAGTACTTCATATAAGTTAGGAAGAAATTCTTAAGTAGCTGGCATTTTCTTTCTGGAGAAGAAACCACTGATTGCCTAATTTTGTATTTGTGTTGTACATTAAAGAAATACAGTGATTCTCTCTCTGAGCACCGACGAACAAAAAATAGTACCTGAATTGGCTGGAAGGTTGGATTTTTGATATTCAGCTACTGATAGGAATTCTAAGTGCTGATAACTACCCATGAAACTAGTGTCTTTGAGTGTATTGCTAAGAGAAAGGATTTTAATTCTTAGGAACAGCAGAATAACTAAATATTTTTATTTGGAGCTAATTGTTTTCACTGTTGGAATACTTCAGATGCTGGCTTCATATGTGTTTAAAATGTTTCCTAATGAGTGGTATTTTCTTGGAAATTTCTAAAAATGCACCAGTACATTGAAAGTATTGATAAAGTTCAAGGCCTCATGTTGAGGCTGGAACCTATTTCAGTATGTCTATATTACTCCTCTTTGACCATATGCTCATTACAAGAAAAAAATCTGAATTTTCTACAATTTCTCAGGTAATTTTTTTTGTCTGGGACTGATTAGTCAGCTTTTAATATCCTTGTTTTGATTGCCTTTAGTTTCTGAGGACACCAAGTAGGGGAGAAAACCTTTGGTTTTTTTACAAATGTGTGTCTATCCAAGTTGGTAATGGCTTGGGATATTACAGACACTTTCACTGATGTTACCTTATAGCTTTGCTTGTAATTGTAAATACAAATTGATCCTGGTGTATATAGTATCTGAACCATATGGTTTTTTCAGTGTTATTCTCTCTATTATGAATTCAGATTATGTGCTCTCTTTAGTATCTATTAAACCCCAGGACCAGTTACATTAATTTTAGTTAATTTCTAGGAAAACCAGTTCAGTGTTACAAGATCAAAGTGTGTTTGGCTATCAGTATTAAAATATGAAATGTGTTGGAGAAGAACATTTTTTTGACTTTTTTTTTTCTAGAATCACTCAGCAAACTATTCAACATGTAAAATGCTGAAGTAATTGACCTGGATGAAAAGAAGATGTGGGCTTGATATAAATGTAGCAGGACTTTCTTAGTGAAGGGGTAAAACATACTTTGTTAATGGGACTGTTAAGTATGTCCTGACTCACTGCACTCAAAGTATGAGGCTATAGAGACTGAGAGTTGATGTTGCAAGGGAATACTTCTGAAGAAACTTTCAGAATCTGATATTTGATAGTTAAAGGTGAACCAAAGTTCCTTGGATTTTTAGCACAGTGCTGTCCTCCGGTGGAACAGTGTTGCATTAAAAGAGCATTTTACACTGATCAGGAAGGTTTTAATTAGATGTGATCTATGTTATGCAGTGTATGTTGGTTCTTATGTAGCAGTAACAAAGTAGAAGAAAATTTGAGGATGCCTCCAGTATCATGTACAATGTAATGCAATCTGTAACTAAAATGGTTATTTCTTACTCTAACCATTCCAAGCCAGTATTTTCCATAAGGTGAATCAGAAGTTCTCATTGAAAAGCAAATTTTTTGGGTTTAATAAGATTTCATTCTGTGGGTCTTTTAGAAGTCAATTGTAACAGTTGTTGCAAGTCAGAAGTGTATCTAAATACTTGTCACAGATTATTCATGCTTTTCTTTAGGCTGGGTCTGTGCTTTTGTTCCCTGCTTTAAGGTGAACTTCTCCAGAATGTGGTTGTGGGTTTTTTTTGTTGGTTTTTTTTTTTGGTTTTTTTTTGTTTGTTTTTTTTTTTTTTTCACAAAACCCGTGATTAATGTGGATGTATCCTGTTTAATCTGACAGTCTTGAATCTGTTACATACCTGCTATACTTGGAAATGTAAGGTAAATGCAGGGAAATGTTGGATAGACACATGCTGAAAGACATGCTGTGCTAAATAAAATGTTATCTTTGGAGGTTTGAGGTTTGTGCAGATTGAACTTCTGTAATTTAAGTTGATACAAAATTAAAGTGTAAAAGATTAAAATCAAAAGCTTTTGTTATAGTAGAAAGAATAAGGTGGCAGGAAATTATTTGGTTATTTCAGTTTCTAGATTACATGTTGGGTAGGTAGTCAAGATTTTGGCAGCCAAGTAATAGGCTTGAAAAGGAACAGGAAGAGCTGTCAGACCTGACTTTGCTTAGCCTGTTATAAAAAGGGAAAAATAAGTAACATAATTTCTGAAAAGAGATCCTGCTGGATTCAAGGGGCGATCTGGGGATTTAACCATGTGTTTAACTCCTAAATTTCAATATAATAATTTTCCCTTTTGCAGTTTTCATTCTGTGCTACAAATAAGGATATAAGCATAACCTGATAAATCCCTTGCTGCCAGCCTGTTCTTCAGAGCAGAGATTGTGGTAAAATACCACAATCCATGTGATTGGTAAAATACCAACTTTGAGAGATGTCGAAAGAACACTGTCTCTAGAACATTGGTATTTTCTTGGTTTGACTTCACCAGCCATAGGGATATGTTATGCTAATATTAGTTTTTCTCTTTGAAGCAGATTTTAGGTGTTCTAATAATTGATGTTAAATAACGAAGTTTATCTGTTGTTTGAAGATCTGGTAGATTCTCACTGCAAATGTTCTAAAGTTTTAAATACAAACATAGTTATGGTTTATGTTTATGAGTGAATTTCCCTGAAGTTAATATCACATCATATTTGGAGATTGCAGTTTGGAATAACGTGGAGAAGTGTTGATGTGAAGAAAACATGTAAATTTTATGCAATAAAAGAGCTTCTTAAAAAGGTCTGTCTTCAAGTAGGAATGATGTAAAGAGAGAACACATGACAGGTGTTTGTTGCAAAGAGGCTTACATCTGCATTAAATCAGTTGTTCCAAACTTAAATTAAAAGAGTGGGAAAAATGCTACTTTCTGGAGAAGCATGGGTTAGTTCGTCAGTTGAAAAGCTGTTAGTGTTTGACATGGACTCTAGGTTAAACTAGTCTGCTTATTTCAGTGTGATATCTAATCAGCTCTAATCAACTGACTTGCAGATCAGCTGTTTTCTAGAAAGTTTAGTAGGCAACAAAGAGACTCGAAATGCTGCCAGTAGCTGCTAAGTGTTGTATGTCCAGCTTCCATTGTTGGGGAGATCTGCATGTTGCATAGGTAGAATTTTGTGGGTCTCTCTGTGGGAGGAAAAAAGCAAACAAACTAACTGAAGCAGTGAAATTAAGACTGCAGAGTTAGCAAGCTAGTGCTCTCAGAAACTAGCCTGCTGTCAGTGTCTAAATTATCAGATTGTTAAAAATCCTTCAGAGTTTATGGATGAAACTTCAGGGAAGAGAAAGTTAAGTGAGAAAGACTTTTTTTTTTTCTTTTCTAAGTCAACCAAACCAACTTTGAAGATGGTAACATGGCGTCCTCAAAACATAGTTCAGCTATTAACAAAGATTCTGGAGATACTTTCTTCTTATGTGCTGTTCCATGTAGAGTGATGCTCGCAGAATATATAAGCAGTGAAGAGAATAAAAAATAAGTTCAGTATTCACGTTAGCACCATACTTAGACATTAGAAGCTATTAGTGCCTCAAGCTGTCTCAGTAAGTGGAGAAGTTAAAGGCAAAAGTGATAAAATAATTTTGCTCACTGCTCCTCTAAATGATGCAATTGTTTGAACAAATTGGGGAGATTCAAAAGAAATTGCTTATTAATGTATTTCTGAATTACTTGTGGTAAAGCTTATATTAGATGCTACTGAATAGAGTAGTAGAAACAAATGCAAAAAAAATTCTGTAACTCACACCAGTCCTCTGACAACTAGGCTTAAAAAAAAATAGGTATATGGCTAATGTGACTCTTTTGTTCTGGCAGTTGCTCTAAAATTGTCTGTGCTTTTACCAAACTGTGAAGAAGAAACCTTAAGTGACAGCAAAAGAAAGTGTTGATGCAGATCCTGCCTTGGTTGTACACAGTGGTTTCTTTTGTGAAGGCCCTTAATTCGCTGCTGCAGTTGAAAGATGTTTGTGTTAACCTTTGCAGGTTACAAAATTATGTCACTTCTGCACTAAACCAGGCAATCCAGAGAGAACTGAAACCATATAGAGTAAAATGAAAACTTCTTGAAGCTATAAAGTTTTTCTCAGATATATGCGCAAGTGTGACTACTTTACATTGCAAAGAATGAGCTTAAGGGAGAAATAGAATGGAGAGAACTGATGCAGGCTAAATTAAAAAAACATGGGAAAAGGTCCTAATTTCTACACCGCATGAAACGTCTGGCTGTAGTTTTATTCAGAATTAAAATATTAGGAAGTGTTGAATTATAGGCTGGAAAACTAGTACATTTTTGGCAGTGGTTGATTTGGTTGTTGTTTCTCTTTCCACTTGGTCAGATATTATACAATTTACCTTTTAAAAGGGTCACAATTCCTGACTGAAAAGTCAAAATACCAGTCAATACTAAGAGGTAAAGATGTCTGCAGGAAGATGCAGCCAAAGAGCTTTTATAACTTAACCTGATACTATTTCAGGTGTTTGAGTGTGCTTTACTTCAAGAATTCAAGATCCTAATTTTGGGAGAGTGGTGTCTTTTAAAGACCCAAAAGCACTTAAAAATTGAGTCTTGTGTCAGCTGCACATGTCAGACATGGTTGGCTCTTATTAGTTACTGAGAGGCAATAGCAACAAATCTTCTTCATAAAAAATAAGTGCATTTGTTGCATCTTAAAGCAAATTTATTTGTTTACAGGTGTCAGCTGTGATGCATGTTTAAAAGGAAATTTTCGAGGTCGCCGGTACAAGTGTTTAATTTGCTACGATTACGATCTCTGTGCAACTTGTTATGAAAGTGGTGCAACGACAACAAGGCATACAACTGACCATCCAATGCAGTGCATACTAACAAGAGTAGATTTTGGTAAGTGATCATTTCAAACTCCAGTGATTTGTTGCTGTATTGTGTCCACAAACATAATGTTGATTTTCATGTTTCTAATTATTAATCACTTCCCCCATTAAAAATAAGGGCCAAATTCTTGAGTTCTAATAAGCAGATATATTTTCTTTGATACAAGAATTGCCTTTTTTTTTCTTTTTAACTGCTGCATATGTACTTCTGCTTTTTTTCTTTTGGTCTAACTACAGCAGATTATCAGACTAATAAATACACTTAATAACAGTGACTACTGTTAAAAGTGCCACAGCCTACAGGCGGAAAATAAATCCTGGTGAGATTTTGTAGGAAGGTTGTTCATTTGTGGTTTTTATGAGACTGTAAGTATAGGAAAGGTAGTGATGGGCTGCAATGAGTATGAGAAATTAGTGGTAAGGACTAGAAGGTAGTCTTTTTGGAATTCCTTTGAAGATCTCCTAATCCAAGAGTTATTTCTAACTGTAAAGCCTTGTCAGTATCTAAAATAAATAATAATTGGTTTTGTGTCTCTGAGAAATGACTGCTCACTTTAAAAATTCCAAAGGTTTATTAAACCATAACAAAATACAACAAAGGACTGAATAAGGAAAAAGGACAGTACTGGGAGCATGGAAATAAACTGCCATGTGCTCAACCACAGAATTGCTGCTCCACCTTTTATATGCCTGGGGGTTGCATCAGGCAACCCTGGCCCCTCCCAAAGTCTGTCAGTCAGCTCTTCTTCACCATCTACTAAGGTAGTGGAGACTACTTTCTTGCAACTTGATTGGAGGTCAGGTGTTGTCATGCCACATCCCCCCCAGCAACAAGCTTTTCCATTCCCAGCTGCCCCAGGCAAGGGACACACGTACACGCCTTCTCTCCACATGTCCCGGACAATGCAGGCTGTCCAGAGGCAACAGCAAAGAGGGGGGGAAAGGGGACCATGGGGAGAACAGCAGACATCTAAACAACAAACCACAATAGCATAAGCATGCATCAATAAAACTTCTCTTAACATACACACAATATTCATCCTCTAATTGCGAGAGCCAGTTATCATATTACCTGTCTGTAACATGTCCTGTCCAGTTTGTTGTTTCTGTTGCATCGTAGTTGAAATAGGTTGTAACTTGTGAGAAATGATTTTGTGACAATCAGCTGCTCTGTGATGTTGCTGATGCTGGACATGTATTTTCTTTTGATATCAAACACATGGGACTAGCATTTCAGTATTTCTTCCTAGTGATTGCAGCTGTAATTTGAATCCTTTAAATATGATTATTTCTCAAAAGCTGAAGTCCTAACTTCTTTACTTTTTTAATTAGAACAGAGGTAAAATTTATACTTTATTGGTCTAAAGTTTTGAGAATAGCTACATAGAGAAACATGCAGTTTATTAAAACAACTGTTACATTAAGGTGTCTTCAAATTTCTTTTAATTCTCAGGGCTCCTGTTACCCTGAGACTGCCTGGTCATGACTTCAGAAATCCAGGTCACAGGAATCAGTGGTTCAAAAGGAAATAATTTATTGCATTATCAAAAATGCATGCCCCTATTTTAAGTCACATGTTTCTTGTCGGGCTTTTCTTTTTTCCTCTGTGTACAGTATTAGGGATTGAGGTCACTGTTTCAAATGCACAGTTGAAACTTCTTAACCTGTTAGCAACAGTTATTTTTGGGTATTAGACATGGGCTAAAAGGACAGCATTGCTGTAAGTACTAAATACTAATCACAGAGGTAAGAAGACTGAAACATACTAACATTAAATGTCAGAGATTTTAATGTGCTGCAATGAGAGCTTGTTCTAAACTATACTTTTCTTTAAAAATGCCTATAATCGGAAACTTGAGAATGACCATGGTTTTTGCTGCTTGAGTACTTCTCTTTCATAAGTTTTTGATAAATGTACCTTTGGCTTAATGCCTTTTATGTATGTGTGTTGTAGAGACACAGAGGGGTTATTTTTTACTATTTAAGTATGCATGAAGAAGGTTCACAATGAAGTACTGAGATGGGTAATAGGATTTAAAGGGCAACTTCTATATTGCTTGGTGTTTATGCTGTGTATTCTCTAAATGAGAATAAGAAAACAAGGTCTGTAAATTTCATATGGCTAGATATCCAAACATTGCTACCACAGAACTAGTATCAGGAAAGAAAATACTACAGCTCAGCTCTACAGTAAGTCTTCAGGTTTGATTAACTGCAGAACAATTCATATCACCAAATTGTGAGCCACAGCAAAGTCTGATGGCACAGAGTTACTACTGACCTTGTAAGCTTATAGAATGGAGAATGAATTGGGAAAGTTGATAAATGACATTTTCCTTAGAGTTCAGGAAGATCTGTGACATCATTCATAAAATGTTTTGATTTTAGATTTCTAGAATACTCTAGATTTAGAGTAGAAAACATACAAAGGCGTGTACATTACAGTATTGTACAGATGCTTAAAGAAACTGGTGACTTTTCAAAGGGTCTTGTGTGGCCAAGGAGATCGTGTGACTTTGAGGAACATGCAAAAAATGTTAAATTTAATTAGAAAATCAATAATAAATGGTACAAGCAGTCTAAAATTACGTGATTCAGGGTTGTTAGGATAGTTGTATTAGTGGGTATTAAAAATCCCCAAGGTTAGATATTAGTGTCTGAGAAGAAAATAATCTCAAGGGTAAAATTGGCAACTAAGTAGTTTATTCCCAGCCAGCAGCCAAGTTCCACACAGTTACTTGCTCATTCTCCACCAGCAGAATCAGGGAGAGAATTGGAGGGGTAAAAGCTAAAGGGTAGAAGTCTTGTCTTGAGACAGACAGTTTAATAGGGTAAGCAAAAATGGTGCACGCCAGCAGAGCAAAACAAGGAATTAATTCAGTGCTTCCCCCAGGCAGGCAAGTAGTCTGAAATCCCTGGAGAGTGGGGTCCCATCATGCCTAATGGTGACTTGGGAGGACAAACAACATCACTTCAAATATGCCCTCTTCCTTCTTCTTCCCCCCTTCATATACTTTATCTCCTGAGCATTGGTGTCATATGGTCCAAAATCTCCCTTTGGTCAGTTGGGCTGTGTCTCCTCCCAGTCTCCCATGCATCCCAAGTTCCTTGTTATTGTAGCAGTGCAAAAGGCAGAAAAGGCGTTGTCTCTCTATAAGCCCTGCTCAGCAGTAACAAAAACATGTTGATATTATCAGCCTTGTGTTCAACACAAGTCCAAAAGATAACCCTATACTTCACACTGTGAAGAAAAATTAACTCTATCCCAGCTGAAACCAGGACAAACACATAACTAATAAAGTCTTCAGGAGTTTCCTGGTGATGTGGGAAGTCAAATGAAAGGAGAGTGTTTGTAATGATGACAGTATGAGTAGGGAATGTTCTGAAGTAAGGAAGATGTTAGTAGAAACACAAACTGGAAGGCTGTTAGTGTAACTGGGTGTGTGAACTGTAGTTTACTTGGCTATTGACAAGCTTCAGTACTGTTATCTGTAGACAGGTTTGTGTCAATATGAAAATATTTTAATAGCAATAAACTTCGAGTTTTCCTTAGGATATGGAGGAAAGTGGACAGTTAGTGAAAAAAGAGTTTTATCAAGGAAAAGGAAACATACTGTTTACCTCTGTGAAAGTTGTGATCAGTTCTTAAGAGTTCCTAGGTACTGTAATAATGTTGCAGAATATACTGCAAAAGATGGACTTTTTCAGGTACTCTGAAAGATCTTTTGTTGTCAGCTTGACATATTTGATTTTTTTCCCCCTGAGATTCAGACTATCATTGGAGCCAGTATGAGAACACTGAAAACAGTTAAAAACTCTAGTGTTTTCTGGCTGTGCATGTTCACTCTTGCACTATCTAGTTGCCATAATTATCCTTTCATGGGTCAGTATATAATGTGTACATACTAATTTTGAAGTAAGATGGGATCCAGAACAATGGCAGTGCTGTTGTTCCTCAGCCCCTATAAGAGATAATGGAAAAAATGATACGGTGAGTGATACGCTGCTGTAAGTGGGACAGAGCTTAAAATAAAAGTATGAAGTCTAATACGTAATGAGAAGTAGCCTTTAAAGCACAAATCCAGTTAGTTTATTTCAGAAGGGTCAAAGAGTAGAATTGTAATAGACCTGTGTAAAGAACAGGCATGTGCTTACCAGGCAGCCACTGTACTTCTGTGGTCTTCGTAGATCAATTTGTCAGACAATAGAGAAGTTCACAGCAAATTTCCTAGTTTCCTTTTTCCTAAAAAAGCATTTTAAACTGTTAGGATGCTTTAGGGTCTAAGGTGTGGTTTGCCCATTACCACATCATATTGAAGTGGCTATACTGACAAAGAAAGTAATACATATAGTTTGTAGGATTCTCTGCTGAAATCACATTGTGTTCTGAGACTTCCTGAACAGAGTGCTTTAGAGGTCTAGAAGAGTTTGAAGAATTATGGACTCCTGCTTTTGTCTTTGAAATTAACTAAAATTTCAGAATCTGAAAGATTTCTTCATGGTCAGAAGAAACAATTCTTTGATCATGGGCACATTGCATTCTAAACTGATAGATTTGTAAATGAAAAATGGTAACACAATTGTAAGTTGCTTTATTTCTGCAGCCATGGAGGCATGGTGTTTTTGTTTCTTCCCATATGCCTCTAATTCTTAGTTAATGTCATTAGCAAAGGACCCCTTGGTAGTCGAGGACATGACTGTTCATATTTTTAGGATTTTTTATGTGCTTATAAAAACAAAACAGATGGAGAAATACCCATTCAGTACCTTCAGTGCTAAAATTAGACACAAAGATTCATGAGACCACTTGATTGCCAACTTTTTTTTTTAAACTTAGATTTTAATTTAAAGGAAAAATTATCTGGTGATCTGTATTTCACATTAGAAAAGAGATCTTGGTTGTAAGAGAGATTAAAGTTGAAGAGGAAAAAAGAAGAGAGCTATATACTTAAAAAGGAAAAATAACTAGATTTGCCAGCTTTAACTTCTATGCACTTTTTAATATTTGTTTTTTCAGAGGAAGGCATATTCTCATGTGTGTTTGATATATATTATGAGAAGATGTGGAAGGAGGTGTGCATGGGGAAATATGCCTGAGGTATAATCAGGAGACTGCAAAGAACTCAGATTTTTATTTTATTAGTGAATAAATGGGGTTTTTTTATGTTCTTTGAAAACAAGGAACAACACAGGATTTGACAGTCTTATCAAACCTTCCCCCTCTGTGATAGAACTGTGTTTACTGCTAAAATTCTTGATATCTGGATGGAGCTAACAGTTTATCCAAGGAAAGGATTCCTTCATGTGCATGCTCATCTATTTACAACTCTTCCCAGATGGGGGGTTGCAGCTCCGGGCCCTTTCCTTAGCTGTGAAGTTGGAGTTGGTACTGTTGCCGTACTTGAAAATACGTTCATTCATTCTCAGTGAGTTTCATAGGTAGAGGTTTTTAAGCGATCTGATATTTAAGAGGTTTTTTTGTTTGGTAGTTTTTTAGTTTTTTTTTTTTTATACTGATGTGAATGAGAAGCATATTCATGTTTCCTGTAAAATATAAAATACCTGCAAAGGATGAGAAAATAATGTTCTCTTCTTGCATAGTTTAATAAAATTTCATCTGAATTTTGGGGAACTTCTGTGTTAGCAACTTAAAAGTGCCTACTTTTCATCAGTGGTCCTCAAGTGCTCACATGCAATACACCTAAAAGTTGAAGCCAGTGTGTAACAGATACTCAGGTTGCTGTTCCACTATCAAACAACTATGTTATATATTTGAGACATTTCTGAAACTACTTACTGCAAAGAAGTTTTTCAACTGTGGCATAAATACTGATGTTTGGTGTCACCGAGAACTTCTAAATTTTGATCTGAATTTGAGGTTTTGTCAAGAGTTCAGCTTCTGAAATTTCATCATAAAAAGCATTGTACCACAGTTGACCCTTTATGTGTGATACCGTATTTGACCCTGTATGTGGGGTAAGAGCAGTAGTGAAAAAGTGAAAGTTTGGCAGCATCAGCAGCATCATGATGGAAGTCTATTTTCATAGTAAATTCAAGAAAAATTATGTGTGCTAATAAAAATTAAATTTAGTATGTGGTTTTTTTCATCAGTAACTGAACCCTTCCTGAATATAGCCATTTAAATTAAAAAACAGATTAATTTAGCAGGGCTTACAGTGAAGTATGTGTATAAACTGTGGTTGATGTGAACAAAATTAATGGTGATACTACTTTAAAGTAACCTCTATTTATTTTCTTCCTGTTTCAGATTTGTACTATGGTGGAGAAGCTTTCTCTGTAGAGCAGCCACAGTCTTTCACTTGTCCTTATTGTGGGAAAATGGGTTATACGGAAACATCTCTTCAAGAACATGTTACTTCTGAGCATGCAGAAACATCAACAGAAGTGGTAAGAAGCCTCAGAACTTGCTTTAATGGTGGAAATACAATTTAAATAATATCATTTCTGAAAAATTGTCTTCCTGTTCTTTCTTGAAGCATGTATTCATTTAAATGCTTTGTCCAGAGAGAAAGAACATACATTTGAGAATGACATCAAAATTCTTCTATGATTTATGGGTATCATAATATAATGAGCTTGCTTCCTTCTTTTAGAGTTTTTTTGTTGTCCTGATACAAAGGCTGCCATATTTAGGAGATTGTTATACTGTAAGACAAAATTTAGAAAGTTGTCGCAGTTATTCTGTCTAGCTGTGTCTCCCTTTTCATAATTAGTGTATAATTTTTCTGCAAGCTTACAGCTATTGCGGTCTTTTGTAACTGTAAGAGAGAGGAAGACATGCAGATGGTTTATGTTTTCTAATAGCTTTTTTAATGGACTTCTTATTTTATGCAGTGGAATTCTATAATTGTTTTAAAACTACTCTTGTCAAAGCAGGGGGTTTTCCCCCATCCCTAACTATTATGTGGTTTAAAATGCACTTCTTAAACAAGTTTCAACAGAAATACTTTAATTGGAGATGTTAACTCTCACTGTCTTGATTAACCTTGGGAATAGGAGAAATTGGGTTAGCAGTTTAGCAGAATGACATGGAGGGTGCTGTTCTGTGGTTAACTGTTTTACCCTAGACCCCTTGGAAAAAAATGATGCTTGAAGTGGATTACTCATCACTGATACATTGTGTGAAAATAGTTATAAATATGTTCTCTATTCTAATCTTCTAGTTTTCTTAATTTTCAAAGAATTCTGTGGAAGAAAATGAATGACTCTTCAAACATAATAAGGAATTTGGGTGAAGAGGTGATGTGGAAGGGTGTTTGTTCACATTTTTGGGGACTCAAAGATGTTATGATCTTTCTTAAAAAGACAGGAAGTGATTACTTCACAATCAGTTGCACTGTGGTGTATTATTTAACTCAGTGGCACACTGCAATTTTTCTGAGTTTTTCTTAAACTTTTCAACTTTCAAACATAGCATCAACCATTGAAAGTTCTGCGTTCGGATGACTTTATTTTGTTTGGTGGCTTGGTATTGCAATTCTCATTTGCACCACTTGATGTCAGTAGTATGTTCCTAACACTGAGTGTTCACAGATCCCGGGTTTTTAGACTTGTCATGCCCTTGTTTGCAGTTGTCACTCCTAGAACCCCACACATAAAGCCTAAATTTGTGATTCTTGACAGCTGCTACTCTGGTAAATCCTGAAAGAGTTATATGTGTAAAAAAAAAATCCCACAAAACTTTTCTTCTTATGCATTAATCTGCAACACTGATCTATCATTGTTCCAAACAATGATAAAGGACAATATTTTAATCCTTGAATATGATTGTTACTGTTTGTGCTAAGTTCTGAATCTGACATTTGTGATAAATGTTTAGTGTGCATGCACAAAAAATTATTTGGGTACTGTACCCTTTTTGGGATTGTGAAGCCTACAAGACTAGTAAAGAGGAAAATATTATGGATTCTAAATGTTGTGGTTCTAGGCTTTCAGACAGTTACTTATGTTTAGATACTGAGCTTGTAGTCATTTGAGTATCACCTTCCAAAGATGTGTTTTATGTTAGACATGTGTTTTTAGGGATGTAAGGGAGCTTTACAGGAACAGAATTATTTATATTTTAAAGGCTTTTTGCCCCCAGTTTTTCAAAGAATAAGCAAAATAATTTTACATCTGTTAAATTTTGCTATTTTTATATTCAGAGTGATGCAGATAAGTTTATTTTCTGCTGATTTTTCTCAGGTATAGGCATTGATAAGTACAACAGGTAGGTTGTTAGGTATCTGCAGGCAGGAATCACAGTCTGAATGAGATTGAAAGGGACCTCTGGAGGTCATCTTGAGCAGGATCATGTACCAGCTGATTGCTCAGGACCATGTCCACATAGTTCTTTAATAGTGACTCCACAGTTAATTCTCAGGATAACTTGTGCCAGTGGTTGTTTATCCTCACAGTAAAAAATGTTTCAGTGGTTCCTGATGTTTATGAGGAAGCTCCGTGTACCCACTGTCCCTCTTCCCGTCACTGCATGGCTCCATCATCCTTTCAGGTTCCCTTCAGGTATTCATGGACATTCCTAAGATCCATCCCCCATTACTCCACCTTTCTCCAGGCTGAGCAGTTCCCTCTTTCTCAGCCTTTCCTCCTTTCCTCTTTGTAACCTTCTGTTGAGCTTTTTTCAGTGTGTGCATGTGTGGAGCTGAAAACTGGGCACTGGTGCTGGGTGAAGGTGAAGGATCACAGTCCTTGTCTTGCTGCCAGCTCTGCGTTCAATGTAGCCCAAAATACCACTGGCTTTCTTTGCTACAAGAGCTGGCCTGGACTCCACCAGGACCCCAGGTCCTTTGCTGCAAAGCTGTGTTCCATATGACTGGCCTCCAGTGTGTGCTGATTCCTGGGGCTATTCCTGCTCAGGTGCAAGATGTTGTGCTTCCCTTTCATGAGGTTCCTGTTGTCCCATTTCTTCCATTTTTTAAGGTCATTCTAAACGGCAGCACAGCTCCCTAGTGTATCAGCCACTCCTCCTAGTTTTATATAATCAGCAGAATTCCAACTGATCAGCACCCTCTGAGCCCATCCACTGAGACAGTTTTCACTCCACCTCACTCTCTGCTTATTCAGCCTGAGCATCAACAACTTACCTTTGAGCATCCTGTGAGAGACAGTGTCAGTGGTCTTACTTCAAGTCCAGGTAGGCAATTTCCCCTACTCTTCAGTCATCTACCAGTCCAGATGCTTCAGCATTCAAGTTTATGAAATTGGTGAAGCGTGTCTTCCCCTTTATGAAGCCAGTGCTGACTGCTGTTGATGATTTTCTTGTCTTTAATACTGCCTAAAAATAGTTAACAATAGTTTCTTTGCTTTCCCAGAGATCAGAGCAAAATGACTGTAGTTCAGCCTGTAGTTCCCTAGGTCCTCCTCTTATATGCCTGTCTTTAAGATAGGAGTGAAATTTGCTTTACTTCAGTCCTCAGGCACCATGATAGTTCAGAGATTGAGAAGAGGCTCACAGTGGCATCTGCCAGCTTCAGTATTAAGTATTTAAGTATTCCATTTCATGTAAGTATTCTGCAGAGTAATCCTCTTCCAGCAGGGGAATGTTTTCACTCCTCCAGACTTTGCCCCTGCTCTCTGGGGCCTGGAATTGCTAAAGACCAGTCTTGCCAGTAAAGACCATAGCAAAGGAGGTATTCAGTACTTCAAGCTTTTCTGTGTCCTGTATAACTAGGACTCAAATCTTCTGAGCAATGGGCCCACATTTTCCCTAGTTATGTTTTTATTTCCTATGCACTTCTAGAAGACCTTCTTGTTACCTTGGGCATTACTTGCCTGATTCAGTCCCATTTGGGCTTTAGCTTTTGCTTATGTTGCTCTGTGATGATCAGATAATGTTTATGGTAGGCTACACTATGGCTTACCCTAGGAGGTAAGCCTCTGTATGTTCTGGTTTTGTGTTTGAGTTTGTCCAGGAGTGTCTTGATCATCTGTGTAGGCCTCCTAGCATTTTTGCCTAACTTCATGTTCAGTGGGATGGAGAACTCTTGAGTTTGGGTGGGAATGATCTTTCAATATTGACAGGTTTTCTTGGGGCCCATTTACTCTCCAGGTTCATACCCCATGGGACTCCTCTGAGCAGATATTTTGAGAGGCTGAAGTTTGCTTTGCTGAGGTCCAAGGGCATGAGCTTGTCTTTGATCTTCTTCCCTGCCCTCATGATCTCAAACTGCACTATGTCAAGGTCACTGCAAAGCCAAGGCTTTCTTTGGCTCTCACATCCCAACTGAGCCCCTCCTTGTGGGTACTTATGAAGTCACTTCTCTTCATGTACTCTTTTGTCACTTAGAGGAGGAAGTTACCCTGAGAGGACTCCAGGAACCTCTTGGATTGCAGTCACACTGCTGTTGTCCTTCCAGCAGATACTGGAGTGGTTGAAGACCTCCACGAGGATCAGGTCCTGCAAGTGTGAGGCAACTGCTCTATGTCTCAAGAGGGCCTGATCTGTTCCTGGTCAGGTGGTCTGTAGTAGACATGCCCTGTAACATCCTCTTTGCCTGTTCTCTTCTTAATTCCAGCCTGTAAGATCTCCATCAGGTCATCTTTCATTTAGACAGTGCTTTTAATGCACCCCAGCTGCTGTCTCACTTAAAGGGCAAGCCTCCCTTCCTGTTTATAAAGAGCCCTCTTCCTCTTCTAAAGAACCAGTATTTCTTCACCCATATAATGTCTAGGGACAATGGTTAGAGTTGTAAGGCAGAGGAATCTGGGAATCAGTATGATGATTGTTTTTGTTGGTGTTGAAGTTTCAGGTTAGTTGGACTGGTCCAGATAAAATGCAGTGCTCAACTAGAAGTCTGCTAGCATTGTAAATAAAAACAGATTTAGTAAACTTCATAAAATGCCATCTCTTCAGTCTTGTTTCATAACGGAGATGCTAATTGTCTGCTATTACATTGCATTGCAGCAGCTTTCTCACCTTTGGGAAGGCAGTAATTAGGCTCCTTGTAAATGAATTGTAAGAACTCTTGTTGATACTTCAGTGGTAAAACTGGGGAGAGCTTTTTCTTGCAGTAATGAATTGGACAGTCTGAGACAATCTCAATGTCCCTGTTCATCCTCTAAGATCCCAGTGACTCTTGTTGAGGTTACAGAAGTGCTGTCACTTAAAGTGGTTGCTATGTATGTAAATGGGGAAGTAGCGATAGTACAAGCACAATTCTGGAAACTGGCAGATGTTCTGTCAGTGGGATTGACTTAGGCCTTTAGAGTCATCATTCAGGGTTACATGATGATTTCTTAATACAAATGCTCATAAATTCAAGAGAAAATTCTGACAACATTTGCCTTCCGTCTGCACCATTTGTTCATGCATGTTATAATTAACAATGACTTTTAGCTGTGTCACGCTTAATCAGTGACCCAGCAGTCTTTGTTGTGGCTCTGTCAAAGCTTATGCTTAACTAAATTGTTGTTTGTGCATAACAGTACTTGAGTAACTTTCCCTAGTCAATAGTTCTTGAAAGTTTAGTTGATATTTAGAATTAGGATTGGGATACTTTGATTCCTTCTTACTCAATATTTGTTATAACCTTTTCTTAACTGATGTTTTTCTGAGGTTTGAGTATATTCACAAATATGTGCAGTTTATATCATCTTTGTCATGTTAACAAAGAACTTTCTGGTGATTTCCTGCTTTGAGGAGTGGGTTGTTCTTATGTTGGGTTTCTGCTTCCTCGGTGTAGCTTAAATAAAAGAAGATTGCTTTGAAGGTCTTGCATTCTCTTGATATGAGAAGTTCAAGCAGCTGTAATGAAGTTTAGGGAATTCAGAACCATCTGTCCAATACACCTCCATTTCTATATCTTTACAGGGTAGCTTTGATATGTTGGCATAGCTGAGTATTTATTTTATTATGTTGTGATAAGATATGCCCAGTAGTGTATTTGCTTGGCCTCTGTAGTGGTGAAAAATGCTGAACATTGAAAATTAAAGGGGTGGAATTGTACCAAAAAGCTTTTAATATGCCTGGTTTTCTTTTCAGAACTGGCCACTAAAATTAAAGTGGAATTAGATGCAGCAGTTCCTGTCTAAAGCAGCTGAGATTTTACAGTAAACTTATTTCGAGACCTTGTTCTTACCGCCATGAGAGTACAACAGATGTGTGCTCTTTCATACAGGTTTTCTTAATGCTCATGGTCTTTTGAGATCTATATTCAACACCTTAAGTATACACATGAAAAATGAAAGAAAAATGGAAGATGCTGTTTGTGGAGTCATTCAAAGAACAAATCATAATTATGACAGTAGTGGTAATGTTTGCCTGCTTATTTAACTGTACTTCAGTTAAAAAAAGAAAACAAACAAAACCTGCCAACCAAAAACTGTGAAGTGGTGGGAGGGGAAGCCCCAAAATCAAAGAGTGACCTCTGTACCTGCTTTCAAAATACTGTTGTGGAGAGGGGTATGGAGACCAGCCCTTCTCTGCCAAACATACACTGCCTGAGTGGGATAGATTCAGTTTGATACTTAGCAAATACGGGTAGTTTCATTCTGATTCCTCTGCTGGGATGAGTGTCAAGCAGGCAAATAGCATTCCTGTATGATTCAACTCTACTGTCTGTGGCAGAATTGGCATGCAAAAATACTAACTTTCAAGACATTGCAAATTGATTTTGAGAATGGTAGCTCTGGTTTTCTGAAATTCATAAAATAAAAGATGACTAAATTAGTCTCTGCACTTCTTTAATTTTTCTGAGTTTAGTGAATACACTGATATCCAGGTGTTTGTGAATCCCAAAATGTATCTTAAAGCATAAGAGCCAATGTCTAATTATTGACTTGATACAAGTTCTGATTCTTATAATATTTATAAAGTTGGGTTTTTTTCTTGCTTTGTCATTTCAGATTTGTCCAATATGTGCAGCATTGCCTGGAGGGGATCCGAATCATGTAACAGATGACTTTGCAGCTCATCTTACACTGGAACACAGAGCTCCTAGAGATTTAATATCCTTTCCAATTTGAGGCAAAGAGGCTAGACTGTTTCACCTAGTAGTCATGGTGACTTGGTTTTATTTTTATAGTCCAAGGGTCATATTCTGGATTTCCTGGAACTTAGGTTGCTAAAGATACGTTTGACAAAAATAAAAAGGATTGTCTGCTAGTTTAAAAAAATGTAACTCTCAGACTGTGCACAGACTTGTAGGTATACCTGAGAGTGGTTTTTTTGCTCTAACAGCAGAAACATTTAAAAGATTTTGACATACAGAGGGTTTTTCTACTTGTACTGTGTTTTATCCTGCCTCATGATTACTCTTGGTGCTCTTTTACATATCAAGATTCAGTGCTGCATATATTTATGACATAAAGATGATTCAAGCATAACTGCTTGTAACAAAAGATTGTGAAGTTGTTTAACTACTTTTAACACAATCTTTTAATAATGTAATTTTGTAGTGCTACTGACATTTTGTAATATAACTCAGAAAACCTTCAGATTTTCTGGGAAATAGGATGTTGTCCTTCAGTTACCTTAGCAGCCAGTTATGGACATTTATCTGTGCTTGATGGCTGAAGAGCTGGAACTGTTGGGATTTTTTTATCAGTGTTACAGGAATATTTGTCTCCTTTAAATTTTTTTTATCCTCCCTGCAATTAACTGATAAAATATCTTTTGCTTTAGGCTTTTATTTAATGACATGCAAGCTTTTGTAACATCCCTACAGTAAGTAATCTCTGAATTATTCATTTGTGTCTCATTTAAACAAACAGAAAAAATTACTACATTATAACTTTGATAGTGGCTTTTTTGTTCAGAAATTTTTAAAAAGGAACAAAGAATAATGTAAGCTCAAGTAGTTGGGGAAAAGAAATCCAAGCCGTATCAAACAGAATTAATTACAGTAATAGAAGGGAAACAGCATTTGAGGTGATGGCTCCACATAACACAGTTATGATTGTATTTGATTGTGTTTAAGTTTGTTAGTATTAAAATGGTTTAAGTCAGGACAGACTAAATGCGCAGGTTACTTACTATGCAATAATTGGATCAGTATAAAGGAGTTTGCTTGTAGATTGACTTTGTGAAAGGTGAGTGATGAAAAAGTGATAAAAAAACAGGTACAAAGTCAGATGAAAGCAGTTACCAATACTTGCCTTGCTCAGGGACAGGAGAAGAGCGCTCAGCACTGGGGAGGAGCAGGGTGCTGAATGCATTGGCTTTGGCCATGGGAGCTTGATCCCAGGCATCCCTGTGGTCCTTAGTGGCCAGGAGTCATGCCATCCTCTCTTTCCAGAGGAGGTAGGATAAGATTGATGAGGGGAGAATATCTTTCAGACCACTGGATTTTCCTGGCCTTTGGACAGCCTTGAAATGTTGCTTGATGGCTGATGTCGTTTGTGTCATTTTAGTTCTGCTCATTGTACCAACTCTTGAGATTTTCATAGCACCTGCCTAGTTAGGCTTTTTCTAACAAGAATTACATAACTACATAGCAGTGTGCCAGAGTTCTAACTGTGGGCTTCCAACATTGGCTTAACTGTAAGACAGGTAGTTTAAATTTTCCCAGCTACAGAATGAAATTAATTTCCTACTGAAATGCACAAGATACTTGATTAGAATTCAGGCTACTGATGCATTTTCTCCCCAGAGATGCCACCAGATGACTTTTACTCAGGGAATGTTTGAGCCAGAAAAGACAATCTTTTTTCAAATACAGAGTAAGGTTTTCAGTATAAGTCATCCCAAAATGGATCTATTTTGGGAATACAATGCCCATGATTAAAGATTGTACCTGTAGAATTTCCTGCTTGTACTCTATTGTGTTGGTGTCCAATGTTGTCAAATTTCCAATACCTGATAAGAAGTATCTTGAAGTGACTATTTGACATTGGACACTTTGGACACTACATCATATCTCGCAGCAGGGAGATCTAAGGCAGGAAAAAAAGGAAGAGAAGATGCCCTTTTTCACTCAGGGTCTGACAGTGTAGGAAATAAGAACCATCACTCTTTGATACACCATTATATTGCTGAATATGAAATTGAAGCTGTACAGAACAATTCTCCATGCCCTGCAACTGTCTTCATGTACAAAAAGGAGGTAGAGAAGACTCTTGGCTTGCACTTCTTCTAGAGTAAAAATTTATTTTGCAGTTTGAGGTAAGCTTTTACTGTTGGATTTGCTGCAGTTCTGAGGGGTGGCCTTACCCACCAGCTATTAATTAGACATGTTCGGTTAATTTTGGTTTTTGGGGTTTTTTTTTGGTGTTTTTTTTTTTTTTTTTTTTTGGTTGTTTCTTTGGTTTTTTTTTGTTTTGTTTTTTGTTTTTTGGGGTTTTTTTGGGGTTTTTTTGTTTTGGTTTTTTTTTTTGTTTGTTTGTTTTGGGGTTTTTTTTGTTCCTAAAATTGTCCCAAAACACTGCATGTGTTTCTTACTACAAACCCTGTGCAGCTATTGCAAGGTGTGTCATTTATTCCTACAGTCTGTGGACAGCTCTTTAAAACCCAGTTTCTTTCTTTAGCAGGAAAATACCTGAAAATTCATTAAATCTTTTCAGCATTAATCATACAAATAGTTCTCACATGACTGTTCAGTTTAAATGTTTTTCACAAGGTAAGGTTTGCAAAGTCTTTTCTGACTCTAGCATGGCTGTTAAGAGTCCAAGTGCATGCTTAGCTGGTATTTGAAGAATGATATTTATCTCAAAACACTTTAAAAGCTGCCATTTGGAAAGTTACCCCAGAGTCCTGTGTCTGTTTGAAAAAGTCCCCTGATACTGTCCTGTTTTAACATAATTAGTTATGAAAAGCTTGCCAAACTACATAGGGTCTATAGTCCACCTAATTTAGCAACTCATCTCCAGCAGCACGCAAAATTGGCACACTCAGAGGTGCAAGATGCTCTGTAGTAAGCAAAGTGTGTTCTGTGCTGGGGAGGTTTTTCTTTTACACCCTAGATGTTAAGTTTTACACTGTATTTCAAAACTAACAGTTTTGAAATAAGAAAACGTTCTGTAAAATCTTCTTGTAATGGCCAGAAGTTCTCTCTTGCCATGGGAAATCAAGTAATTCCTTTTAGTCTTAAGTTCTTGACCTCCATGATATAATGAGGTTCTGCCCCATAACTCTGATTTATGAAAAGTACATTGGATGCTACCCTTACACAGAAATTGATACCATATGAGTGGTAACCATACTATTAAAAATAAAAAAACATAGGAGATGGAGATCTAAGCTAAATTATAATAACACTAAAATAAAATATTAAAGCCTATCCTATTTCATTTTTCACCAGTGAGTCATACTGGTGATTTTTAGGAAGAAGCCTTATCTGAACTGAACTGTATTGGAGGAATGAATGTTAACAAATCTATGACAAAAATAATCTTTATTTAAATCTTTATTTAAGTTTGTTAATTACTTCAAAATTTATATGATAACCTATTTTAAAAGTGACACAAAATATAAGCATCTGATAGGGGGAAGTGGGGGAAAAAGAGAAAATGGAATGCATCATTGTGATACTGGAATTAGTGATATTTCTTTGGCTGTAAGAAGAAAGGTGAAACAAAGGTGTGTGATGGATGTGCTGAATACTCCAGAAACCTACAGTTTATTAAGGACTGAAGTGATGAAAATTCTTGGATAAAAGCATGAAGTACAGAAGTCAAAAGGAATTTGGTATTTATTCTGATAGGAATTGCAGTAAACATTTTTATTAGTTTTGATACTTAATGTAAGAATTGGGAAGGGAGAACTGAAATCCCTATCTCAGTAGCAAGCTTGGCTAAACATGGATTTGTGTGGGTTTTCATAGAGAAGTTTGATTTTAAAAAATTTACCAGATCAGTAAGTCTGACCTGTAGCAGAGCTACAGCGTACCTTAGCTTTGCTTCAGAAGTTGAATCATTACTTTATAAATCAAGAACAGTACACCTGAGTATTTGACTCATCAAATGTCTTTTAATGATGGTTTAACACTCAATGCCAAACAGTTCTGTTTTCTTAACTTCTTGTCTATGATGAGTCCAGTGGTGTTCGGCATGTACGTAGGATGTTCCACCCAGGCCGGGGTTTGGGAGGCCCCCGTGCTCGTAGATCAAACATGCACTTTACTACCAGTTCCCCTGGTGGGCTTTCGTCTTCTCAGAGTTCGTATTCTCCAAGCAATAGAGAAGCCATGGATCCTATAGCTGGTAAGAGTTGTAACCACAAATTTTACTCCACTGTCCTCCTTCCACAGAGGAAGGAGAATTCAAGGTGACAGTAGCTGCCCTGCTGTGTGTTGCTATGAAGCTGCATGTACAGGCACAGCATCCCATAGAGGGGGTGAAGAGGGAAAGGGTGTTCTTACTGTCAGCATCAGAAAATAATTAGGCTGTGTCTTTAGAATTCCCAGAAATAACTTTTTTGTTCTATTTTTACCTTTGATGTGAAAATAACTTCTTTTTTTTTTTTTTCAAGGAAGAAAAAATAGAGAGTGAAGACAAATCTGAAAACAAGTACAGTTTTGTCTATGGGGAAATATAAACATTTTAATGCCATGGTCTTTGACCATACCAGTATGTCAGGGAAACCTCAGAATGTCTGCCACAAATCCACCTTTACTTCAGATGCAAAGGAGACACAGTGCTCAAACTGGAGCTTGCTGCTATTAGGCTGTGACTTCTTCAGGGGGAGGTAGCTTAATGAGGCATCGCCCCTGGAAGGAGAGCTGTGGATCCACTCCTTTCTTTAATCATGGTTCCCTTTGCCCACCTTCTGCTGGCTCTGGTGCTCTGCTGGCCTCTATGCCCTGATGTAATTCATTAAATTAGCTGTGGAGAAGCGAGATAAGAGAAAAAAACAAGTTAACTGAGGTCACAGCTGAGTTGGTTCAAAGAGGGAGGATGTTCTTGAAGCTTCCAGTGCAAGACTTTCTTTGCCAGGCAGGCTGCTTGAGCTCATTTAAAATGTGAGGTGAATGCTGAAGTTTGTTTTCAGCCTTGCAGGACCTTGCCACTTAGCAGCTTTAAATGTGGTATAAAATGTCATTCGTCTGCATCTATTCTCTTTTAGTTGAAGATGTGTTCTTGCACGTAGAGCACACTGAGTTGTGTGTCCATCTTGTTCCAGGACTGTTTTGAGTTCACACCTCTTTACAAAATACTGCTTCCCTATATTCCAAGTTTTAGATTACAGTGAGAATAAATATATCTTAATCTTGCCTGTGAGTTTAGCATGTCTGCCTTTTTACTGGAGTAGTAAATAGGAAACACCACAGTGATTTTTCTATTTAAATTTATAGCATCAGTTACTTTTCTTAATCATTTTTTCCACCCTGTGGCATTCTCTAGTAATTAAAATTTACTTTATTTTGGTGCTTCTATCAGTGTTGCTGAAAATTACTCCACCTCTCTAGTTCGTATTTTGCTTTGTTCCTTCAAAAACAGCTTGCTTTAGTATGATTACATTTTGTTAATGCAACGGAAGAAAAATTGTCATGACCTATGGAGAAGTTTGTAATGTAGAGTAGAGGGACAGGAGGAGGATTGTCCCGTGTTTCCTCTACCATTGCATCAACTAAGCAGGTGTCTGAAATAAGTACTGCACAGGGCATAGAAGAGATTGTACAGTAACGTACTGTGCAATAACTTGCTGCTGATATTTATTATAAAAAAAAACCTGTGAATAAAATTTGCAAGGAGCATTCCATCCTTCTGATTTGGAAGACTTAATAACAGAGAGAGGGTTTTCAATTGCTCAGCCTTCTGCATACTTCTGGCAGAAATAAGAATTTATACAGAATGCTTTTGATGTGAAGCAGTGATTGAATATGTCATCTTAACTAAATTTCTTTTATTGAATTTGCTGTAGCACAGCTTCCCTCTGAGATAATTGGGAGGATAAAGCTTGTATTTTGAGGGAACATTTCTTTAAAGGAAAAAAATTCACCATCCAAAGCCAAAATATAGAAGTTTCTTAGTGGCTATTTTGGCTTGAAGTTTCAGAGATGGTTGCAGATGACTGTCTTTTGCCAGGCTCTCCCTTGCAAAAGATTGGCTCTACTGTCATAAAATAGTCTTAATCTTTATGGGCATTAATCTCTCAGTCTTCTCTGAGCATTGTTGGGTTTTGATGTTAGTTGAAAAGAATGAAATTGATGCAGTGGAATTCAGGGTGTATTTATTCTGCTGTGTAATGCTCATTTAAGATCTTAAGTCATAGATGCTTTCTCTTCTCTGGCAGAGCTTTTATCCCAGCTATCAGGTGTGAGGCGTTCTGCAGGAGGACAGCTCAACTCCTCTGGCCCTTCTGCTTCTCAGTTACAGCAGCTGCAGATGCAACTGCAGTTGGAACGACAACATGCACAGGCAGCAAGACAGCAACTGGAGACTGCACGCAATGCAACCAGACGCACCAACACTATCAATGTCAACACCACTATGACACAATCTACAACAACAACCAACACATCTAACACAGAAAACAGTCAGCAGACTATCCAGAATTCCCAGTTCCTTCTGACAAGGTAATTCATTCTGTGTATTTACTTGTATTTAACTTTTAAAATTTCTGTTTAGCTTAGTTCTAGTAGAGATACAGAGCTTAATGAAGCTTGTATGTTTGGAGTCAAGCACATGCCTAGGATGGCATTAATTAACAGAATATTTACCTAGTTTAGAAATTATACTTAGACCCCAGGATTATTTAAAAGAGGATTCACTTCCTGTGTCATCCCAATTATTCTAGAACACTGACCACTGAACTGAAATAAAAATACTTTCCACATCTCCCCTGCCACACCCTCTGCAAGCTTACTTCTGTTTGTCTGGTATTGTGAAAGAGTGTGGTAATTTTAACATTAATTAAAATTAACATACCTGAATTTGAATCAAGTGGATTTTTATATAAATTCAAAATAATGCCATGTGACATCTTTCAATCAGAAGTTCACTTGAAAACCTTAATTAAAGCATATGCAAATGTCACAGACTGTGACTTTCAGAGTTGGAGTGAGCAGTTTCCTTGCCTCTATCAGGGTATGCAGTGTACCTTAGGAGAAGTGGAATTACGTTCAGTAATCCATGTGTAGTAGGCTTTACATGTGCAGTGGTGTGTTTTGTGGCCAATGTGAACTTACAAGTTGATGTAGAAACAAAGGAGTCATATAATTGCATATCCAGGAAATGGCACCAGCTCTCCCTAAAAGACTCCCTGAATAGCAGGAAACTCCCAAACAGTTTTTGATGTTCCTCTGACTTAGGGCTCCACCGCGAATGCTGTTGCAGCAGCAGAGAAGGGGTGGGTTGTTAAAAGGCATGCCTGTTGTACTGAAGTGCTGGTTGTGTTGAAGGGCAGGTAGGACTGTCCTGAAGAAGCAGTTTCTGAGCACATCTCAGCCTGTCCCTGGTGTCACCAGTGAATTGAGCTTTCGTCAACTCTCTGTCTTCTTTTCCCTTGTTGCTGCACAGGTTGAATGATCCGAAGATGTCAGAAGCAGAACGACAGTCAATGGAGAGCGAACGGGCAGACTGCAGCCTGTTTGTTCAGGAGCTTCTACTGTCCACCTTGATGCATGAAGAAAGTTCCTCCTCAGATGAGGATGAGCGGGGGGAGATTGCAGATTTTGGTGCTATGGGCTGTGTAGATATTATGCCTCTAGATGTTGCTTTAGAAAACCTAAATTTAAAGGAGAGTAATAAAGGAAATGAGCCTCCTCCACCACCTCTTTGACATCCCACTTTGCAGACAATGTCCTCTGTGCTGTATTTGCCAATGAAAGTGGACAACAACTATCTTGGGTTTGTTTTGGTGATTGTAATTTCAGGTCTGTCACTCTTGTTACATTGTGTACATTCAAAAGAAAGAGAGAAAAGATATATATGATAATCATTTCCACTTAACTAATTTTTACTTCTAGCAGGTAAATGTAGGTTGCAGTGCAGAGCTGAAGGCTCTGTGTCCTGTACCTTGACATGCAAAAGGCTCTCCTAATACTCCACATTCAAACTGAAGAGGGAAAAAAAAAAAAAGAAAAATCTCTAATGAAGCTGCTGTGTGTATTTATGAATATTAATGAATAAAAATTGCTTGGATGGTTTACCTTAACTACTGCATGACCTTTTTTGCAGCGTGCATGAGTTTTAGTGACCTTGTCATTTAAAAACTTAAATACAAGGAGTAAAACTATAAAACACAAAGATTTCCCATTATTCAAAGGTTATGTGATGAAAAAGGTTAGCGCTGAGTAGCAGTCTGTGGCTTTTTGATAATATGTGACAGAATGACATCTTCATGTGCGGTTCCTGCACAGGATGGAAACTCTGCGGTAGGATACATTGTTGTGACTGGGGTGTGGCATATTGCTGAATGTGACCCTTAATGTTGCCCTCACAGCCGTCACCTCAGTGTGGAGCTGAACTTCATTTTATGCATCTGTAGGAGACACAACAGTAAGGCCACTGCTGGAAGCAATTGCAAGGGGCTTTTGTGTGCCCTGAAATCAAAAGATGTTCACTTTCGTTTAAAGTTTTTCTTTGTTGTGGTTGTTAAAATTTTTTAATTGTTGAATATGTTTCATTTAGGTGTAGACAATTCATATATTCACTGTGTTTCTTAAAAAAAAAAAAGTTAACCTGGATCCTATTGTCTTAGTTTAAAAGCCTTTCACAGCCTCAATCATATTTTGAGTTATTTATGTATTTGCTTCATAGTTTGCAGAGACCTGGCAGTATCAGGAGAGCTTGAGGATTTGGATTCCCAGACTGTCAGTATACTACAAGAAATTCTTAATGCTAACTTTAGCACCTTTTATTTATTGTTTCCTTTGGTTATTTTTGCTGGTATAAAAAAAGTTTGAAAAAAGCCTTTTAGTTGAGTCTTGCCACCTACATGCCTATACTGTTAATCCTACTGGTTTGGAAAAAAAAATATGGTGGTTTTGTGCATAGAAATTTCTAATAGCCCCAAAGCAAGGACAGAAGGGGTATGTTTGGTTTTGGTTTTTTTTTTTTGGTTTTTTTTTTGTTTTGTTTTGGTTTGGTTTTGGGTTTTTTGTTTGTTTGTGTTTTTTTTGTTTTGGTTTTTTTTTTGTTTTTGGGGGGTTTTGGGGGGCGGGGGGAGGGGTGGGGTTTTTTGTTTGGGGTTTTTTTGTTGTTGATTGGTGTTTTGGTTGGTTGTCTGGGTTTTTTTGGTGTGGTTTTTTTTTTTGAATGTAAAGTTAGATTATAAAAACAAAAGTGCACACAGCTTCTGATGAAAATTTAAACTAGGCTTATATCATAATGATGTCTTTCCAGATCTCTCATCTCACCCCCCTCTCTCTTTCTCTGTATCCTCTCATCTCAGCAGCATTGTAGAGTAAACATAATGACACATGACATTGTGGTGTTCTCACCAGAACTGTGACATGTATGCTAATCCAAAATAACATCAGGAAAAGAACAACCCCATAGACTGAGTTTAATCTTTCTTTTTTTTTTTTTTAATCATGAAATCTTGATTGTTTTCATGTAGAGCAGCATTAGCTTTGGCTGGGGTTTTTTATTTTTTTTATTTTTTTTTTTTTTTTTTTTTTTTTTTAGTCTCTGCAACAGAAAACTTTACATGCAGCCTCTGGTTACCCTGAGAGTTACCCCCAGCAGGGGACTTTTTTATTGATTGTTGAAGACTTCCAAAATTTTTCAAGCTGTAGTTTTTCAAACACATCTTCTGCACATTACAATAAGACACACAGTTCAATAAAGCATTTTCAAGACTGTTGTTGAGTTGATTTTCTTTGGTTTTAATGTATTTTCCAGACGCTTTTGTTCCAGAAATTTCTGTATCTGCCTTCAATTATAACTGTATCTTCCAACACAAAATCATTTTGTGTACACATCCTGGGTGGCTTATATATATTTTAAAACCAAATGGTTTGGCAGGTGATGAAGTACGTAATCCTAAACTCTTCATAGGTAGGTGAACTGAAGGCTGCATAGACCAAGATTAATTTAAAACAGGCTCTTCTCAGTGTGGTGGTGCTTTGTATTGCTTAAGGCTGGTCTCTTACATTACCCAAATTCCAGACATCACCATATTTGCGTGGAAGGGGATGCAAACTAGTGGTACCATGTTTGTTTAGAGACTGAATACATCCTGGCTTGGATTTAAAAATATCCTTGGACGTCATGCTAACTTGTACAGATCTTCAGTGGTTTGGGAGGCTGTTTGTGGGGTTTTTTTCCTACTAGAGGTTTAAAAATAACATGGCTACTAGGAGGGTATTCCAGTAGTCTGTCAAGTCCTATTTGTGGGGAAGTGTTTTTTCTTCTCTGAGTAAGCTTTGCCAAGATAGTATTTTTGGGGTATTTCCAAAATATTTATTTTCAGGGTGCTTTGGGCTGCAGTGACTACAGCCTCCATGAGCTTTGGAGGGGAATCCTGCAGGGGATTATGGCCTTTTCCATGTGAGAGAGGAAAAAAAAAATGACAACAAAAAACCACCCCAAAACCACACCCCAATACTCAACATGGACAACCTCCTTCCAGGAACAGGAGCCTTAGTGCTCTGCACTTGCACAGTTCCTGGAGTGCAGTGACAACTGTATTGTGACTGGGTGGTCAGAGTCATGTAAAGAAGCACTTTCAAAGGTATCAGCAAAAGCAATTTTATAACAAATTTGTGAAAGCATGACTAAGTTCTCTGGCAAGGTTTGCTCTGTTACCTCATAGATAAAGCACACAAAGGAACTGGATTAGAATCAATCTGGAGTGAAGCACAACAGAGACCGGGGATGCAAAAGGGTGAGGATGGAGAATGTAAGAATGCAGAAGGGCAGGGGAGACCCTCCATGGAGTCACAAGTTTCACAATGGACCCCTTGCCAAACCTACCCTTGGAATTGCTCAGTGCTTTATGTCTAAAGGATTTGGCAGCACTTAATCATCGACTGATTTACTGAATGATTCTGTAAGATTTACCATAACCACAACAGTAGCTTAATTTTGAATCTAAGATGGCAATATTGATGCTACACTTGCTAGAAGTGTTGAAGTCAGTTTTCACACCTGCACACAGACACAACCATGTAGATATTCAAATACTCGTGTGTGTGTGTGTGTGTGCATATGTACAAAGCTCCTGTTTAAAGCTCCCCCAGAATTCAGTGAAATGCACACATGGGATGCCTTTGCATCTCTCAGTGGGCAGAGGCTTCAGCCTCGAGGAGAGGTACCAGCACAGGCTCCACTGTTAGTTTTTGATGAAGCTCTTTGAGTCCCAAACCTGTGGGTTGATGAGCACTGAGAGGCACATCCTGCTCCAAGGGACATGCTGGCACAGCCACTGGGGGCATGGGACCTCAAAGGGCCTCCCGTGGGACACCTGTTCATAGGATGGTGAGATGCTCGGATTAAGTCTTCCATCAGCTTCCATCCTGGACTCAATTGAGGTCAGTAATTTTCCTCAAAAGTCCAGTAACAATAATATTTCACTCCATCTGGGATTCAGACAAAGGTTTCCAAGGCTATTCATTAGAAAACAGAAGATTATTGGGCAACACATTCCAGGGAACAGGGAGTGTTACTAACGGGCTGAAGGCGACCTTAATGGTGCACATGCAGGGGGAGGATGTGCCCCACCACAGGCGGGTACAAGCCACTGTGCTGTGCATGCTGTGCTGTCCTGTCAGGCGGCAATCCTCTAATGGGGGGTTTGTATCCTGGTTCTCCCGAGCCTACTGTGTCCTTTCCTGTGCAGAGAGTGCCAGGTTCCATTCTGCTGAGGGCCACCAAAGAGCCGGTGTTGGGGGTGGGGCAGTCAGAAAGATATACTGCCATTCCAGTATTTTGTATGTTAAAGTGGTAGAGGAAATGATGGAACAGTGAAGTCCCTTGAAAGCTTTTCAGAATATGTGTGGTCTGTCTGTAAGTTCTGATCTGTGTTAATAAAAGGTCTGTGTTGGTTTTTTGGAATCTTTTTAATGTTTTCGTCAAAGACAAAGAAAGGCTCTTGCACATGGTGGTGTGATAAACATTAAAAATGCACCCACCTCAAGTTTTACTTGTTCTGTCTTGATCATTTCCCTGGCACTGGGGGTTGGGGGAAGTTTCCATTCTCTGCCATTTGCTCAGATTGGGTTTCCATTTTGGCAGAGTTGAGCTCTCTATTAAGTTTATGGACAGCATAGTTTGGTGCAGAAACCAAACATCCAGATGTGTGCACAGCTGCAGCTTTGAGACACTTGTCTGTTGTGAGGGTCTAAAGGCCATTTCCTGCTACCAACAGAAAGTCCCAGGAGGCAGAGAGGCTCCACTGCCTCCCAGGGCTCTCAGACCTAAACCAGGGAGCAGTGTGTACACTCAGTGTGTGACAGTTTTCCAGTTACATCACTTAATCTGCTTTTCCCTGGCATAGCTGACCTTCACTTCCAGTCACCCTGTTTTGCCACATGGGTGCTTTGCTAGTTTGAGGCTGTGTAATTGTTTTAGCTCCTAAGGAAGAGGGAAAGGGTCTTGAGACAGGCTGGTGGGCACAAGGATTTATTTGCAGTGCTTATTATACTTGATGTGCATAGTATACAGGTGCTCAAAAGTTATTTGCAGACAAAAAGAGTAGAAATGGGGACCTGTAAGGGGAACTGTGCAGCTTCTGGAGTCTGCTTCCACCACACTTTTCAACTCAGCACTGGCTGACACCTCCTGCAACATCTAATGCAACATAAACACCCTTGTGGGTAAAAGCAGGGCCCTGCAGCTGTGGGGTGTGGAGGAGAGGTACCACTGGAAGAGAGCCTGCAGAGCTGCATCCTCCCTGCTGGGCTAGCACCTGTGGAGGGGCAGCATGAAATGTGGGGATAGGGGCACAATTCTCCCCATACCACGTGGAGCATAAGTCATGGCCTTGAAGGAGTTGTCAGGGAGCAGAGCAGAGAGACATGGAGGCCAGAAGGAGGGATACCAATGTGGATCTCAGCATATAGTCCAAGGGTGGGAAAGCTGGGAAAGGAAAAAGATGTATAGTGAATGTTAGGTTAAGAGTGAGGGAAACAATAGGACAGGGAATGATGATTTGATTTTTCCAAGGCAGAAAATGCTACAGTCATGCCAAAGATGAAGAGGAGTGACATATGGGACTGAGGAGAAAAAGGACCACAGTGAATCACAAGCAGCTAGAACGGAGGATCTGGCAGCTTTCCTGCTTCCACTGTTCACTGCCTGTGGTGCAGCAGGATGCTGGCCACCACCTCTGGAGCTCTCCTTTCCTTCCCAGACAGCAAACACTTCAGCCCAGCCTGGCCTCACCCTCATAAGCTCTCCAGTCTCTATCAGGCTGGCAGTGCTGCCACCAGGGCACCTTCCCCTTTCTGATCCTATTCTTTTTAGAGAGCAGCCCCTGAAAGGCTGTGCCAGTGTCTTTGCACATCATTCTTAACCCCAGCACCACACACAATGGTGTCCACCACACACATGAGCACACTAATGGGCTCAGTATCTCTTGCAGACTGTTGCCTTCTCTTTCACAAAGATCAGCATTTGCCCATTCTGAGACTGATCCAGGCCTCCTTCTTCCCCAGATGCCTAAGCTGTTCATCAGTGCAGGATGGAAGGACAGTTGTTCCTGTCCACATTAGCAGTGTCTCTTTCCCCCACCTTTGATGGTATCTGTTGAGAAGCCTCCATTGGCAAGGGAAAATTTTCTTACTTCGATCTTAGCCTTGACCCTTGGAGAAGCAAACCACAGCATGTACCTCAGGCAGTCAGATGGGATGTGTCCCAGCAGCAGTGCTTTCTGATGCACTGGTGCTGCCCACCTGCCACTCACCCTCCTTTGCAGAGCCCCAGGAAATGCAGTTCACAACCAAGTACCAAATAGAGACAAGCATTTACATTTTATATAAGTGTTTATTTACAACTTGTTTAACAACTGTACACTCTTCTATCACCTTGGAAGCATTAGTGTATTTGACTGGGAAAAATATTAAACTTTTTGATTCCAATTATCATTAATGAGGTTTTTTTTCATCTATATACAGGTACGTATATTAATATTGCTACCATAACAATCTGGTAGTTACACAATTTGTAGATGAACTGAAATGGGAAATTAATGTTTTGACACTCTAAGAATTCATTCTTTTACAGAAAATATATCACTGGCAACATCACAAACAGTTACTACTTTGATCAACATTTAATTCAGGACTGTCAAACAAGCTGCTATTAAGAAGGTAAGAGAGTTTTCTATGCAGCACAAATGAAGTTAGTATATCAGAGACATGCTGAGATCAGCTCTGAGTTGAGAGCTCACAACCACTTCATGACAGAGATGCCAGGCTAATCTAGTTAAAGTAGCCAGCTCCTTGATTGGCTCCACCTGGCATCTCCCTGTTGCATTAGTAAACTCAAACAACTTTTGTCAAGCTAAACACACTTACATATAAATGTCATCAAGGTTTGAGAACAACTGATACTTAGTCTCTAATCTGCACAGACCACTTGGAGAAATGAGGTACTGCTCAGCATCACTTTGGGACAGCTGTGGAGGCAGGTGCACAGAAAAAGCAATCCCCTCCTGCCCAGCACAGTGCCCTGATTTCAGGGATCCTGCACCCAGCCTGGCTTGGGGCAGGGTGTGGTCCCAGCCGAAGCAGCACTAGCAAAATGAAAAACATACCATGCCTTTAACACCCAACTAAAAGAAATTTTACTAGTAACACTTGCCCTGACACATAACAAGGGATCAATGGCTAGGATCTGGAAAGACACAAATCCTTCAGCTCTCGGCTGGACTCAGTCTGATGAAATGCTGCTGCCTCTGCTGCACAAGTACTTAACTCTTTATCACCAAGCCCAAGATCCTGGCTGCAGGCCACATAAGACTTCACTGTCCCTGGCCCTGGTGGACCAGGAAAAACATATATCCCCATCTGAAGCCTTTAGGGACAGCTGTCAGCCAGAGCACCTGGTAGCTACAGTACCTGATACAGTATCCAGAAGGGAAAACACCACAGTTCTCACTGGGATCCCAGTTTTATCCTTCACTCTGCTGCCTGGCCTGCTTGAAGCACATTCCTACCTGCCCATCTCAGGCAGCACAGACCACCGTGCTCTGGTGGAGCACACGTCTATCCGTTCTCCATGTCATTCTGCACAAGGCCACAGACACTGTGGGATCAGGATCCCTGAGGAGTGGACACAATCGGGCATCTCTGTGCCTGAGGTGTGGCTCTGTCAAAGTCCACCTGACAGGCCAGGGACAAGGCAGGCACTGTGTGTGTGACCAGAAGAGACTGCAGAGACAAGTGGCACAACGCTTCTTCAGCACGGGGGTGCTCCCACAGCAAACAAGACTGGAGGTTCTTCCACTGCCCAAGTAAGTAAAACTGTTCTTGGAGGCAGCACAGCTCATATCAATATTTTTGCAAGGATTAAGACCCGGGTGAGCAAGAATGGGGTTTCTCTATCACTGGATTTAAATCAAACTGCTTAAGGTACTCAACATTCAGACTTTTCAGTTTTTCCAGCAAATCCTATGGCTTGAAAGCCCCTTTCCCTGTTTGTTATGTACTAACTCCTATACAATAAACCTCTTAACTTACAACACTACAACACTCCCTTGTCTTCTGAATTTTGCTGGTACTGGATGTCCAATACAAAACAAAGATACATTAGTACAAATGTGCAGCTATTTAGGAGTATTAAATAAGCAGCTTTTTAAATTAATATAGGCAATACAAAGCATTTTGAGTTACACTGTCTACATATGGCAAATCATATATCTAAACTTCAAAATACAAAGAAACAGCCAAGCTAGTGCAATTGGAAATTAAATAGCTAAGACTGTGACAAGAGAAAGAAAAAAAGAAAGGAAAAAACAGTACAGGTGAAAGATAAGCAATCCAAATTATAAACTAGCAAGGACAGTCTGCATAATACTGGTGTGTAGGTAACTTTCATACTTATCTCCATTCATGGTCTTTCCTCAGATTGTTTTAACAATTGTATACAGTTTGGAAAAAAAATTTCTGAAAGAAACCAACAACACAGCTCAAACATAGAGAGAAAAATACAACAGCCACAAACTACTGTGTATATACATATTAAGGAAGCAGGCAGTGCCTGTGAACAAAATACCACCCGGTAGTTTGCCTGGCTCGGAGATTATCAGATGAAACTTGCTTAGTTTTCTAAGGAAGATGCAATTGCCAAGCAGCAATTCATTAGTCATTTCTCCTGGTAAAACATCTCCTTCGCTTTACTTTACTTTGTTTAAAGATTCAAAGTGGATCCTTTAAGGGTGCAGGTGCTTTGAAATTTCAACAGTAACCAAAAGGCCTTTTTAGGAACTCATTTAGACTAGATTTTTATAGTTCAGTATATGAAAATGTTGCAGGAAGTCTGTGTGTTAATACTGTTAATCAGAATTAAATGAAGTGGACAGGTGGAAGTAAGATGGAGAGCTGACACTGCTCTGTCACTTTGCAGAACTCCTCCTGTTGACTTGTGAATAAAGGATTTCCTCTCTTCTAGCCTCATAGGAGACTTTTTGTGAAGAGAAAGAGTAAGGGGAAGTGGGAAATGGGAAAGCCACTCCCCAGGATGGTAAGCTTCTCTGCAAGTAGATCCCCCTTTGAAATCAGATGGCCATGAGTCTTAAGTGTAGAACTGGTTAAGTTTTGGTTATGCAGTCTGGACAGAAAAGCAAGTCATGCACTGAACAGTCCCTGTTATAATAATGCTGCAGGTCATGCAACCACATCACTGCAAATAAAAGAATAAAGAAGAAAGTTAAAAAGCAGATAACATATTACTGTTGAAAAAAAACCAAAAAAACAAAAAAACAAAAAAAACCAAAATAGAGAACAGAACAGGTCTTTTTAAAAGCAGTTAATTAGACCACCTCTGCTTAACAGTTGTGCATATTCATGGGGAAAATACCTCTGCCAAGCAACTGTTCAAATTAACAGGAAAGTTACAGGCCAATAATTGTAAAAGCAACAAAATAGCCTTGGTCAATATCTAAGTTCAGCTGTAATTGAACTTTACACACTTCTGAGTAAAATTCTTCAGGGCACCATTCTTAACTAATAAAGCCATGGAAAGTAAGTTTACACAGCAATGAGCAAGTCTCAGGCATTCCTGCTGTCTGTGAGTACAAATTTTAAAGCAAGATAAAGTGAAAGGTGCCTACCCAATTCTGCATGTGTTTACATGCTAAAAGACAGAGTCACATCAATTGTCTTGAGCTCTGAGTGCCACTGAAAGCATTTAAATTTCATTAGAGCTCATTCTGTGCACAAGGCTCAGCATCACTGCCCCACTGCACTGGCAAGTTCTATCCCTTGCATGCAAATACAGGTTTGAATTGCCAGAAAATGATACATGTTCTTGTTAAAGTAAGCTGAGTCAGTCACCGCGCAGTCAAGAGAGCACTCCACAATGTGGCGGAAGGGAATCTAAGTTTGGAAGAGAATAGGAGAGGTTGGCACAGTTCTCCATCCTCACTGATGCACCCTTTTTCCTGGCCAGTGTAACTGGAATGGAATGCTTTACTGACACAACTACTTTCCCCAGGTAACACAGATGTCCCTACACAGCACCGGCACAGCAGTAAATGGGCATCTTTGTTTTCACATTACAAAGGGCAAATTGGCTTCACCAGACAGGAATTAGAGCCTGTTTCTCCACTTCCTTCTCCCTTGTACTGCACTGGTCAAAAATGATTCTAAGAATTCTTCTTTTGATGGGATAATCCAGGTTAAACAGATAAAAAAGAGTATTTATGCTACAAGTCCTGTAGTTTGTGTATCCCTCTTTTTTTCCTTCTCATTCATCCACCTAGAATACTAATAGAAAAACAAATAGAAATAGAGAGACACATATCAAATCGAATTTAAAAATTTAACACATTCAACAGATCCAAAGACCTTGAGGATGTGTATTTTGAGCAAGCACTGTCTGTTAAGCTTGCTTGGCACTTTTTGGTGCATACAGTTACACAGTTAAGGATTAATATGAAGATCACTGTAGTTGTTCTATAAAAAATAAAAAGTTCAAACTACATAAGCATGTACCTATTCTATTGTGTATAAATCAATATAATCTACTCCTTTAGTCTCATCTGGCTATTATTTAGCTCAAACTTACTACTTACTACCACTTCAAGTGTCCTTCAAGTGTATGTTGCACACACACAGAAGTGACACTTCAGGCTTCTCTTTGAGTCAATAGTATTTTTGAGAGGTCTTGTAAACTCAGGACACTGTATTAACTTTCAAGGATGTAAAAAATCATCTGTTAGTGCCTTTTCCTGCCTAGAAATTCTTACCATGTACTAAAAATAGCTGTCTGCCAATTTCTTTATTTTAAAGCCACCTGTTGAGGTAGCAACACACAGAAGAAAACAGAAATGCAAGATGTGAGGGTAAATTCACTTAGCATAAGCTGTCACTGCATCTGCAGCATCTTAGAGACAGGTTATGCAGCACACAATATGTCTAAGGAGGAGTGACAAAGAGAACACAAAGCAGATTATAAATTTTAAAAATGGTGGCCTTATAGTGTAATGCTTATAATTATTCCAAGACTTGACTGATACTGCTAAACAAAAGCTTTAAAAACTCTCAAAACCACTGATGCCTCCAAGAAATATGTTTATTCTCCAGCTTACTAACCTTTTGTGGCTGGGAACAATAACCTCTGCTTTACAATATTTTAAATTATATAGCTGATGTTACATTGAAATCCAAATCAAAAGTCTGATGGTCTCATTACAACTATTTTGTAACTCCATAAATACTACATCACTGGGGATTTTCTCTTAAAATTCCATCCACTTTCATGATCAGGTTAACAACATGAGCATGCTAACAGTATCAACTGGACTTTTATATTAGCTCTTTTCTCTTCAAGTTATGTATAATCACTAGGGATTCAATTTCCATTTCCAGAATAAACTACTCTATACCTCTATACTGTAATCTACCCCAAGTGGAAATACTTTCTTTTGTAATGTTTCAGATTTGTGCCATGCTACAGTATTTAGCAGTTCTTCACAGTGCTGACTAATGTCTGTTTTTTTAACAATTAAAACAAAAACTGTTCTTTCTGAAATCACCTCATCTGATTGCAAAGGACCTCTTGAATGCAAAGCAATGAATAAAGGCAGCACTAGAGAGGAAAGACTGCCAAATTGACTTGTATTTCCCTCTACTTGCCGTATTTTTCATGTTGTATGCATCAGTCTCTGAGACCCATAGCAGCAAGACAGCTGCAATAATTTTTTATCTGACAAACGGAATCTGTTTTCAGTCTGGAAATGACACCATATGCACAGGGGACTGAAAGATATGCAATTTTCCAAACTACTTTATATACACAGCAAACAGCAGCAAAGCAAACGCCTGATTTGCCACCAGAACCAACTAATGCAGAAATGTTTCAGGATAGTCCTGCACTACCTTGGCATGGCCCAAAGGTGAAGAAGGAATCTGGACCACAGTGAAGCTGACAGCCACACCATCCTCCAGCAGATGAGGACTTCAATTACAGCAGTCAGCACAAGTTCCTATTGATCTACTGACTACCATCTGACACCAGGACAATTTGTCTGGGAAGCTGTCTTGGCTAAACTGTCAGGTGCTGTTTCAATGCCCCACGGGACAGTATGATTTGTCAAGTTTCCTAGAGCCCTCCAATCAACATTGATTCATTGCCTACTTCAATGAGCTGCTGCAAAATGAACTTTAAATCCCAGTATTTTAATGAATCAAAAAAAACAGAGGATGAAGCTAGCTAAGTCCTCAGTGTCTCCAAATGGTTCAATGGAGCTGGTAGCAGAGTAAAAATTTACAGGGTTTCACTGTACCAGATGCAATAAGTCCGATGTTGTGGTGGCTGATAATAACAGCTTCTGCCTTATATATGGGTAAAACCTCTAATAGTTACTCAATTAAAATTAAAATTGAATTAAAAAGATAAAAGTCTTCTTTATAGCTCAGTAAGCTCAGGTTCTTCTTCATTCATTTTAAAATGAAAACCAAAATGCAAAATGCTGAAAGAATGCTCTTCAGATTTTTGTACTAACTAGTTGATTGCATCTGCCTCCTCCACATTCAGACCAAAGAAATCACACTTTATTGTTAGTTATAGCCTGCCTGTATCCTGATCCTCACTGACAAACTTCTGCTACTTTTCTGGACTTTTAGAGGGAAGGAGGACCATAGGAGTAAGGCAATCCAATCAGCTATGTCAGGATATGTTCTTGATTCCTTAAGAGTGACAAACTGGAGGCATGGCTAGAATCCTACCTAGAATATGATATTTGCTCCAAAAACCCTCACGACATGGAAGTATATCCTGATAGATCCTTTTAGCTATTTACTTATGCAATGCCAGATGAGGAAAATGTCTGCTAAATTTGGTTAGGAGATACTAAAGTTTATCAGTACAATCTTACTGCAAAACAGAGAGTCCACATTCTACCTAAAACACAAGTGCAAAACCCCGTAGGAAGTTAGTATTGCATAGCTGACTGAGTGCAAAAATATCTCCCTCATCAATACTTGCAAAAAGCCAATATGTTGGGCAAGAATAAAAAAATCTCTATACAGTAAATAAAATTGAAATATTGTTTTGCTTCATAAGAAAAAGGAAAGTTAGCCACATTCAGGGTAGTCTTCCGCCAAATCACTAACAAGAAGAAAATCAAGTGGTGACATTAAAATACCTTACAACTACCAAATCTACAGAAAATGTCAAAACATCAGGAAAATTAAACCCGCTCAAAATCATTCAGGAAGCTGTTAAGTGTATAGTCTTCTATACTAGAGAACACAGGAAAAGCAAAAGCTATTTGCACATGTCAAAATACCAAGTACTTTAAAATTGAAAAAAAAAACTTTTACATTTTCTTGACAGCTTACACATACCACTTACTATTTGAGATCATAATAAAGCAGTAATAGGAATATTCACTGTTAATTCTTTCATACACATATAAAAATGCCAGTGCTCCTTACAGAAGAGAGAGCTAACACAAATGACACTTGAACAGGACAAGATTGCCATTTGATTATTTCCAAACAGAATGAAAGGTATCTTGTAGCCATTATATATTTATTTCATTTTGAATACACAAAGTTGTATATTCCAGACCTTTTGTTGAGATGTGTTTCTTTCTTTTTTTTCTTTTACTTATAGAATTTTTCCTAGTAAGTTGCTAGGAAACTAACTACTTGGTGCTTATGAATACTTATGGGAACTTTAGAAAGGCAAAAGAAAGTGGCTGAAGTCAGAAGAGGAGAGTAGCATCTGGCTACATTTCTTTTTTCTAGGGGAATTTCTCTCCGAGGGGAGACACCTTTGCACTGTGGATGGAACACACAACCTTTACATTAAATTATTTCAGTTTTCACAGCACTTAGAAAATACATGTTATGATCCAAGTGGTTATGTGTTGCTATGAAGAAAAGAGGGAACTTGAATTTTTTTTTTTTTTCTGTAGTGTCTGATTGGATATGCTAAAAACTCAACTCTCTATAGAAGTACACGAACTGGACTGCACATCTGAACCCATCATCATTTTAGGTCAGAAACTAAGATTCAGATCTAAACAATGAAAATATTTATCCTAAAGAAACACATTTACCTCTTATCTTTTATTGTCATTAATTAAAATCTGTCAGAAATATTATTCTGGGCAGATCCTCAGCACAGTGTCCAGAAAAGTACTCTCATGAACTCCACAGCTGTTTTACCTCTGATCTGGAGAACCTTTACTCTTTAAGCTCAGTTGTAGGGTCTTTTTTCTGTGGTGTGTCAGGACAGGATACAGCATTGGCATTGTAATTACCACTACAATTTTGATGTAATTTGATGTATTTTGATGTAAATAGTCTTTCTTGCCTCAGGGGAAAAAAGTATTCCTAAAAATCTTCTCAGAACTATCTAATCAACTGAGAGAATTCTGCTCCATAGGTTGGGGCTTTTCCTTATAGTCTTTAATTACTCAAGGTAAGACAAATAGGGAACATACACTGGTAGCTCCCCTATATATATGTTTATTCCCTGGAGTCACTGTCTGAGCGCCTTCTTTTTCTTAATACACACTGATTACAAAGATACGTAACAAGCAAGCAAAATAATGAAGCCAAACCCTTTGAATAAAGAAGCTGTTCTTGTGAAAGAGAAGGTTTAATGATGTTCACCACTTGCATTCATCCACACACAAAGACAAAGAATGGATGTATGCAGCAAATTAAAGAAGTAAAGCACTGAAGAAAAAAGGATTGAACTCCTCTTAATTACTAATAGAAGACATAACAAATGAATTACTGGAACCAGATGTAAGAGTGCAGTACATTTTTAGGTTTTTATATTTAGCACAAATTCTGGGAAATACCAGAATTTTTGCACATCTGTAAATTCTCAAAGACAAAATAATTGTTCACTTGCCTAACAATTACTATGAACACCAATAAAGCTCAGATGCAATATGAGTTTTTTGTTGCTCTTTGATGCTATATAATGATGCTGTCTATTTTTGAAGAGAACTACAGAAAACACTTCAGTGTCTCATCTTCAAGGGAAAAGGAAAGACAGAATCACAAACAGAAGAAAAGCCAACAACCACCAAGAAGCAAAAGAAGCTATGAGAGATTGGAAAGTAAAAGCCTAAGACAAGGCTTTTAACCAGCATCTGTTCATCTCCTAACTCTCATTGGCATTAGCCTGTGATCAAACCTTTGGAGGCAAACCAAATATTAACATAATAAAAGCAATTACTTTTATTCTAGTGTGCTGATTGTGTTCAAGTTCTTTTAGATCTGCACCTAACAGCAATAAGTAATTAAATTACTAGATAAATCTGAAATAAAACTTCCCATTAAGGTTCCATCCCTTTCTTTCACAAATAGCCCTTGGCAGTTTTGTAACAGAAAAATTAGCTAGATTAAAATTAAAATGGAGCTTTAGGTATTTTTAGGTTCTTGCTCTAGGTGATATAAAATGCTGTAACCTCAAACAGGAACTTCAAATTCCCTTAGAGGAGTGGTCTTGCTCCTGTTCACATACAGCATGTGGTAATTTTAATAACTTGAAGAAGTAATTAAAATCGATTGCACAACAAGATCCGTAAAAGCTATCGCACACCAACTGTAACCATCTAGATGATTACAGAAAGCACTTTGTATACAGAGCATTTTTTATCTCAGTAAGAGACAGCAGATTGAGCATATCACCTCAGTGAGCTACAAAAATTGTCCACAACTTCCTTTGCACTGTTATCTTTCTGCACACAAGAAACTTGCTATGTCTCATCTCATTTTTGCAAGCCCATACCAGTCATATACTTCATATGTACAGAAATTTTTTTAGAAAACCATTTTTTCCCAAATGTGAGGAATAAAATACAAAACTATATGTAGAATTCAGCATCTGTTTTCTGCGGGGGGGGTGGGGTGCATCTGGAGGTGTAACAGGAACTGAAATATTTTTCAGACACATACTGAATGCATTTCTTAGCCCACATTAAAACAGATTATGCACTCAAGGATAAAACGATAGTACCTAAAAATGTCATTCACCTGTGTATTACCCTTTAATCTAGGTGTGCTTGTTTTCATTATCCATTGCTCATTCTACCCAAGTTTCAAACTAAAACAGACATTCAGATGATTGATAAATGCTAGTATCTTTTCTCTAAAGGGATTTATACAAAAAGAAATGCCTCCACTTAGAAGGGCATTAAAATCAGGTGAAAGAATAAATTTATAAACTGACTGCCTGTGCATTAGAGTCTAAACAGTCTCTAAAAAAACCCCTAAATTTAAAACCAGTCTATAAATTTAAAACTGAATCACGACAAGATGTATAAATATGAAACTTCCAGCCAATACTCAGGTTCTCTGTGTCCATCCATTCTTTGACAAAAATGACAGGGAATGCATAGAATTGGTCAGGAAAAAAGCACAACTTTGTAGGAACAGAACCTAAATAGGAGGAGCCTCCACTCACTGATAACATGAAGGTTGATCAGTGGATGGAGGTATTACAACAATTAATCAGCTATGCATTAAAAAGGCAGTACAACAAATCATAGCCAGTTTCCAACAAAGTCAGCAATAAACTCACCTGAAGGCACTGGTACCATTAGTAAGGCAACGGATACAATTATACCCTGAATCAATATATTAAAAGCAAGTTTTTTAGTAGGGGATGACAACTGGAATACATTAACAATATTAACTGGGGCCTTGATCTATTATTGTTCATCCATAATCATAAAATTTTAAAACAAATGTCCTTTTTAAATGGATGATAGAGTAGCAGATTAGCACATCCTGAATACTTCTCCACCTTTTTAGAATATGTATTTAAGCAAAGGATAAAGAAGAGTGGAATAAACCATTTGAAAATATTCATCTCTCCCACCAAAAGAGTAACACCAATTGATAAAGAAAAACCTGGAAAAAGATCATCCTGCTTCCCTAAATATCAAGAATAAGAGCAAACTTTGCACTTAGGAGATTAAAAAAAATCCCAATCTTTCTTTTTTGCATTGTTAAATTTTTAGTATGAAATATATTTCACAGTAATATTATAATTCAACTTTGCATTTCTGTAATGAGATTTCAGCATTTTTCTGAAGCAACAGGATAGGCGATGAAATAAAAAGCAAATTCCCTTTGAACATAAACAGTCTTATAAAGCATAACGACTCTTACAGGCATGAAGGTACCAACTGTGATAAGAAATCTACATTGTCATATGGTCCACATGAGGTTTTTTGTAAGAGATCAGGCTTCATACAAATACGACTGTTATTATACAGCACTCCTCTAGATGCTTTCAAAATTTTGGCACATTCAGAAAATGCAGAGAGAAATGAACTTCAAAAAACATAAGCAAGGGACATAACAGAGCAATGAGAATGTATAATAAAACCCTTTCCTGAACAGTAAAATAATAGCAGTAACAAGGGAGAAAGAGAAAGGATGCTGGTTTGTTTTCCTTTAATGCTGTCAGTTGCAATAGAAGTGGCCTGGATCACAGGGCAGTTTCTTTCTAAGGGCAAGGCTTCTCTACCTTGCTGTTGCTGGCTGGACATGACCAGGGTAAGATCTCCTTGTGCTTGTGGCTTGCCTTTGTCTAGCCAGGAAGGACTGTCCTGAGCCTGTACTAGCCAGTCTGTCTTCTGCTGCTTTTTTATGCAGAGTCATCCCCTATGGACAAAGAGAATTTCTCAGTGAATACCAATACAAAACAGCTTTATTCATTTACATTTTGTTCATTACTTGTCTTCACACCGACTAAACTATTTTGAATTCCATACATAAAGCATCTTATTTTCAAGGACAAAGGTAAGAGATTGTTCCTAACACTTTGTGTGGAACTCTTCCCTTTCCCTGCTGTCATTCTCCAGGTTTAGAGTAACCACCTAAGAATTCAATATATGCTTCTCATGGCAATTGGACAATTATTTTCAAAAGGACTTCCCCCAGTTCCTGGCTCCTTTCAGCATGTTGACCTAGAAAAGCACTTTTCTTCTGAAAAAAGTTTAGGTATAGTCATCATCTGTGTAAACACCAACTCCTCTGTCAGAAGCACATCTTGGGAGACAGCATGTTCTCATCAGGCAAAAACTCAATGAGGAAATTAAGAAAGCTGTGGTGGGTTGTGCAGCTGTGCATAAAAGCAGAGGCTAATTAAAGACTGATACAGACAAAGCTATCAGTGACCATCTTAGTGTACATGATAGGTCACTGAACTGTGAGTCTTACCTCAGGCTTGTCTTCTACTTGTTAGCAGGACTAATGCTATGAAAACTGGCCAAGGACAGTGGTCATTTGAAAATACCTTCAATATGTAAACAATTCAAACACTCTGCTTGAGTTTAGACTTGCTATTCATGAAGACAAGAAGGATGGGATGTAGAACAGCAAGAAGAAAACTGTTCCAAAGGAATACAGAGAGGAGGAATTTGAATTCTATGATTGAGCAGAATGAAACATTAAAGTTATAGATGACGATGAAGAGCAGTTTCAACGCAACCAACCAGTCTGCCAAAGGGAAATCTTGAACACATCTGATGTGGGTGACAACTTGTCTGGCACACAGGCCCAGCAAAAAGCAGTATGGTTGCACAGACCCTATCTTCTATCCAAACTTTTCTTTGAATAATTTAAGTGAAGGTCTTGCTGATGTTTTCACTCTTTGTATGGGGCTAAATTTGCACCCAGGTTAAAGGGATCATTTCTCAGAGCACTCCAACTGAATTGCAAATTAAGATGAATTGCTTTGATTGTGCCCCTTCATTAGAAACAACTGGAAGACTGGAAAGTAAAGTGGTGAATCAAAGTAAATTTGAGGTCTGTAATTTGTGTAAGTGAAGGGCTGGGATTACAAAATAGTGATCTGAGCCATTTCTGATTTTAAAACTTAAAATTATGAACTTCTTTTTTTATTTTCCAGAAAGTTATTATAGGAACAGACTCTTACATAGAGACAACTTACGATTACTAAAAATTGCTTCTGTGTTTGTGTGTTGGAAAATGCTTTTCAAACAAAAATTCTGTAAATGAATGAATGCTGTTATGAACATGCCAGAAACAAACAGTAATGATAGTTTCTTTCCTTTTTTAAAAATTTTCAATTAAAAGGTTTGTGACATTCTTACCATGTTGTACCAGGCACTAACGATAAATTTCTCCTCCATTTCTCTTTGACTTTTTGTTTTCTCATATTCTTTCTACAAAACAAAATAATACATATATTTAAAGCCAAAGTATAATAGAAGTATTAGTCTCTAACTAAAATACAATGAGTTTTTACCAGAGAACACAATGATTACTACCTCCAGGGAATGAAGCATTCTGTCCCGCTCCTGCAGCTGATTTTTCAGTGCCTGAATCTCAGGAGCAGCACCCTGGTTCTGTTTAGGATCTAATGTGCGGATGACCTGTAAGAGAAAACCAGTTTGATTTTTATTAAATTCAGCAAAAGCAATCTTGTTAGGGAATTAAAACCTTTTAAGTCAGGTTAAAAAATAATAAAAAAAAAAACTTAAAATATTTCTACCTCTCTCATCAACTGTGACCTATTAGAGCATATGAACAGGGCCCTCTTTTACAGGACTGGGAAACAAAACTACTGACAAGCAAAAGTGATACCTAAAAGGTTCAGTATCCCTGGTACTGGGGTACCAGGTGCTTCTAGGTAGCTCTGTTAAGCCAAGAAGTACTCTGTGGTACATGCACATTTGTTACACTTCTAAAAAGATGAAGGGACATCATTACAGTTGTATGTCATCCAAGAGTGCTAGCAAACAGAGCTAAACCAAGAACAAATCCAACAAATTGTCTGAATTATTAAGCCTTTAATAGAAAATGGCTTGAAACTCTTTTAACAACCACTGGCTATACATAAATAGACCTCTCTTCTTTTCTCTTTCTACCTATTTCAGTGTTGTGTCCAGATGCTGAAATAAAACAATGCTTTAAATTTAAGTGAGATATTTTTACTGTATGGTAAACATATAAATCCTATGAGGAGTGGCTCAGGGAGCTGAGGGTTTTTAGCTGGGAGAAAACATGACTCTGGGAGCCCGTATCACTCTCTACTTGAAAGGAGGTTGTAGCTTGGTGGGAGTTGTGGCCTCTTCTCCCTAGCAACCAGTGACAGGATGAGACACCATGACCACAAGCTGTGCCAGGGAAGGTTTAGGTTGACTTGTTAAACATAGGAATGGGTTGCCTAGGGAGGTAGTGTACAGATCCCTGGAGGTGTTCAAGGAATTGAATATGGCACCTAGTGCCATGGTCTAGTTATGATCAGTCAAAAGCTAACTCGATGATCTTGGAGATTTTTTTCAACCTAAATGATTCTATTCTATAAAAGCATGTTATTTTTCTAAGAAAAAAACCCGGATACACCTTCCATAGCAGAAGACTATAATGATTCTACAAAAAAAACCCTGCACCAAAACCCATCAATAACAACAAAAAATAAACAAAAAACCCCAGCTGCAAACCAAATAAAATGAAAGCTGATAAGAAGATTACAAAAAGTTAATCTAAGTAATTAATGCTACTGTCCTATGAAACACCCTTTAGTAACACAATACATACAAATATACAAATCTTACTGAAAGGGGAAATGCTGTCTTTCAGTGGAACATACTCTAAGACACAACAACCAATATAAAATGTGAGGCGGGAGGACATAGGAGAATTTTTTTCCTGAGACATTTCACAAGAAGTCATTCAGGAAACTCCACAGAAGCAGCGGAAGAAATCATCAAGTTTTGTCAAATTAGGAACCTATTTACAGATTCCAATGTAATGATATGCCTTTAAAGACACTGATATGCTTTAAAGATACTCAAAATAGCAAAGTATAGTAAAATAAGAAATGGGACTATGATTAAGACCACAATATTGCCATTTCAAAGCTAGCAGTATATCCATATCCCCAGTACTTAAATATTAGTCACCTTCTTGACAGAAGCATGTATTAAAAAATAAAGACAAAAGAGAATGATGAACATCAGAGAAATCTAACAACTACTGAAGGTGATCCAGTCAAAAGACAACAATCAAAAAAGCAAATCAATAAAAAGAGTCACAAAAATGGGGTAATCTTTTGCAGAATTAATCCATATTAAATATTAAATTGAAACAATAAGATGATAATCAGTGGAGCTTCCTTCTCTTTAACTTGTTAGTGTGTATACAGATACCTCCTTCATTTCTATTCCCACATAGCGGACACGTAAAGCAGTCTGACAGGTGTGGAACACATCTACTTACGCTTTTGGCCTTTTCCAAATACTTTTTGTATCGTTCTTCCATTTGTTTCATTTCCTCCTCCTTTTTCCGTAGAGCTTCTTGTAATTCTTCAATTTTAAGTGCTTTACGTCAGGAGATGCACACATTGGAAAATAACATCAGTACATTATGTATGTTTTTATATTTTACAACAGATACATAAGACACAGCTAAAACATATTTCAGTTAAGAAAAGCTGACATAAGAAATCTGATGTGGCAGGTATACCACAGGTATAGCTCAGAAACACATTAAAAATATGTCTTCCTATAAAATCTCATAAAATTGATTTTTTGGGATATAATTTTTCTTTTTAAAATTCTGCCAAGTAAAGAGAAATGGAATCATAAAGCAATCATGTCACTGAACACATTTAGAAAATGGGTTTACTAATGACTTACAGCTACTATAATATCTTAGCATGTATTACAGGCAAATATTATTTCTATTATTTTATGGAAGTAGAATAATTCCTAAGAGGCACAACTCCTGCTTAAATCTACTAAACCGTAACATGAATATACTAAATTTAATTTCCCCCTCACATTTTTTTAAGCAGCAATTGAGACCAGTAGGACAATTTAATTGCACAGATTTTTCCTGTGTTGGTGTAAGAATATGTCAAGCCACTATTATTTCTATATCTTCTATACAACTCCTCAGATCTCAGAAAATAAAATATTTTCTGTAGTTTTTGCTCCATCCCACTATGAATAAAATAATTTTACCACAAACCAGAAAAGCTGCCATTGGTTACAATCTTTTGCCTTATTCTAGAATAACTAGTCTTTTGAAAAATCCAGACTACCTCCCTCATTACTTCTCTGGAAAAAACGTAGCAATAATGTGCTAAAAACCAACTAGACACTGGATTTTGCATACCTTCTGAGCAATATGATACATATCTTACATTCTCTTTGACCAGCAACAGAAAATTTGCTCAAATTACAACATATTTTTGAGAACACATTGGAGGAATATACATGGGAAGTAAAAATGAGTCAGTGACAACAGCAAGGGTCTTCTAAATTAGAGTCTTATGAGACATGACAATTCTGGACAGCTGAGGTTCAACAGCAGTGAGCAGGTATTTCTATGTCCAATGTCACTGGGGTTTGGGACTAGATGAGGTTCATTCTAACCTCTTAGCATTCTACGATTCTATGATTTCTTACTACAGTGTTTCTAAAATGTGATTCCCATGCATTTCAAGTGTTAAAAGCATCTTTTTGGTCACCCTAGTTTCCAGAGAAATTAACAACACACATGTCACTTCCATTAAAAATGTACATTTTGCTTACCTGAGACCTCCTTTAGGTATTATAATTAAAGATGTTGCACCTGAAATAATTTACAAAGAAAAGAAATGGACTGCACAGGTAACTCACAACTGTTGTTGCATCTTGGTTCCAAATCTTCAATAATAGCTCGTTTCTTCTGTAGCTCATTGTTAGCTTCATGGAGCTTCTCACTGTTACAAACCACAGAAGCACATATTGTTTCCCCAGTAGTATGACTGTGCTTGAAATAAACATTAAGCAGAACAGAAAATCCTCAGAGAGATTCTTTCTATGGGTATGATTGATTTTTTTTTCCTATGGAGCATGAGGACAAGTGACAATATCGCTGTAGAAATACTTGTCAGTTAACATGAAAAGCATTGTTTTGTATGGATAACTGCAACTGCAAACAATTTCTTTGTCAATAACTGTACTTAATTTGGAACTTAGAGTTAATTGTACAATGAGGGCCTAAAATGAATACTCATAACCGATATTACATTGAGGAAAGAATGGCTAAACCCAAAAGCAACAGAAACTTCTTTTTGCAAGACAGTCAAAAAATAAGGGAAGTAAAAGATGTGCAAAAATAGCACAATAAAATGACAACATTTCCTAAAGTGTTACTTCTATGTCACAAGGTATATCAAAGAGTAAACAAACTAATTTTGTTTATATTAACATGCTTCCCTCAGAAAAAAATTACTTAGTTCTCTTGAGCAAAGATTTGCACATTTCTACCCAACACAAGATGATGGTTCCCTCATTGCTCTTAATTTCACAATGGTCTTCTATGGGGAAAAAACAGAATCTAAACTGCAGATTCCCAAATATTCCTGTGTTATGTAATTTCTCTTAGTTGCATATTTTCCAGATCCATCACTAATGACTGTCTGCTTTCCTCACTATATGGAAAAACACATAATTTCAAACTGCAAACAAAATAGGCAAACAAAAATACTCACAGATGTTCTTCAAGTTTCTTTTTCAGAAGAACTGACTAAAATAAAAAGTCAAATGTTTTATTTTAATGTATTGCAAAGCTTTAACATATTTTAAAAATTATTTTAAAACATGCAATTTTAACATTTCAACCAAAATCCAACTTTTTTACTTTAGTTTTAGATCACAACTGTAAAGCCTCTGTGGTACCTTTCTCTTCACAGCTGTGTGACTTCAGTAAAAGTAGAACCCTTTAGAACTTTAGAAATATTTTCCCAGGAACTGGATCAATAAAAGTAAGATCCATAAATGACAGAATTCTAAGGCAGTTGTTTTAATTTCTTCAGTATTTTGTATTGGAAAGTTCAGCAAAATTTGCAAGAAGAGCTAGTGCATTGCAACTTGCATGAAGACATGTAGCAAATTAATTGAAGTAAATTCGCATCCCACAGAAACTAGGAGTACAGTATTTCTAACTGCAGTGTAGTAAAAATGTCACCTTTTTTTGTGTTTCTTATCTTTATTGATTACAGACACATAAAAACATCACTGTACAACTTACAGTGTTCCACTTCCCAATTAAATCACATTTAGATAAGCTCTTTGAATAAAAACTTTGAAGTAATTTTTAAATTTTAAACTCACTTCATACACAGTGAGTATTTTTAAAAAGGAAAAAAAAGCCAAACTCAATAAATGTCTATGAACTGAAAGTAGTGTTAAGTAAATAGAAAGCCATACTCACAATAGCCTTGAGCAGAAGCCCATGCCAAGAAACAGAGATGACATTAGTATAAAGCAAAACAGCAGCCAACAGAAGAAACTATTTAGAAAGTCATGAACAGAAAAAGTTAAAGCTATGCATTTTTCACGCATGTGCAATTTCTTCCTCTGTTCTCATGAGCAATTTTCATCCTGTAACATTTTCTAAAACATGTCACTAAACCCAAAAATATAAAAAGAATAAAGAAGCACATTTATAAATCATTGTGTTTAAATCAGAATTCCAAAGGAAAGCAACGGCTATTTAGGAAAGTAATTTTAAAACAAAAATCATACAACAAAGAAAACCAAGGAAAATAGCCAGTCCGTTGGGCTACAACTAGAATTAAAAGATGCAGGTGTTTTTGTGGTGTGATGATGAATTGTTTTATTGCCACTCTGACTGAATACAAAGCAAATGTAGAATATTTAAATCTGCAACTGCTTTTTTAGTTTGTGTTTATACAGTATTAATCACGTGAGAGGGTTAGCATGTGACTGATGGTCCACAACACCATCAAACTACAAGATAAAATAATCAACAAAATTACTTCATTATTTTTTCTCCAATGTTCTTTATACAAAGATCTAGTCACCTTGCTAGCAGAAAAAATTACAGTGTGCACTCAAAAAGCTTTTTAGTTTGGTTATACTTTAATATAAATATTGTCTTTGATCACATTCCTGAGGCGTGTTTTTACATTACTACAAAAGAGATTTTCTTACTGCATGACAAGAAAGGTGGGGAGCCATTAAAACAAGTCAATATGGCTCTACTGATTTCACAGTCAGAAATTTGCAGCAGCTAAGGATCTGCAGGTTTTTGGCTTTTTTCTTTTTTGCAGACTTCTGAACAGCTGCAGCAACACTACCCTTTATGTAACAAAAAATATTTGTATGCATCTTTATCAGTCACAAATCATTTGAACTGTCCCCATCACTCGTATCTGATCATTTAGGGGACTACTGTCTGACTAGGACAAGAAAGGGAAAAATCTGGAAGCAGTGCCCATTTCCCTAAGGTAACAAAATCAAAATTGAACTCCGCTTTTTTTTTTTTTTTCATCCTTTTATTGCACTTGGGTTTATCTTGAAACAGACACCACTACTAGTCAACACTGATTCCACTGGTGTATTATTTACCTAGTATCTGCACTGCTGAGGGAGTAACCTCTCTCCCAGCTAGATAGATCATGTTTTCACACCCAAGAAATTACTTGTGATAAACAGTCTAAACAACTAAAAAAAGCAGAATTGAGTTTACCCACATTAACTGACCCAAGACACATGATTAAGAAAGAGACTAAAACACTCGATGACTCAATGTGCCATTCTTGGTACCCAAAGATCCCATATATACTTGCCAGATAAAGTCAGACAGATCATTCTAAAAATTGGCAAACATTACTTCAGGGATTTTTGCAGTACCAGTAAACTTTAAAGACTCATATAAATCTAAAATGTAATTACTATAATTGTTGTTCTCTCATAGGGAGATAAGTCTCCTAAACACTACAGAAATAAAAGTATTTTTGCTTGAAGTTCCTTTAATGCTTAAACAAACCAAAGGAACAAGTCTGTCCCATTTTTCAGGGCAAAATTTGGTTTTATTTTAGATGTTAAAATTAGAGGCAGATGCTTAGATTCTGGCCTGAGGTTAAGCTAACTTAGCAGGGTATGGGAAACGATGGGTCATCATATCAGAAGACTGCTGGATGAGATCAATAACACTGTGAGGTGATGAAAATCACAAAACAGCACCATGATGGATGGTCAGATTTTCAAGAATGCTGAGAGTAATGACAGAATGGCTTGGGTTGGAATGGACATAGTCCAACCCCCTTCAATAAGCAGGGACACCTTCAACTAGATCAGGTTGCTCAACGCCCTGTCCAACCTCACCTTGAATATTCCATGGATGGGGCTTCCACAACTTCCCTGGGTAATTTGTTCCAGTGTCTCACCAAATGAAAAAGTGGCTGAACTTCATGGCTAACTGAAGAAATAACAGAATTCTGGGGACCTTTTAGGGAGGTGTTTATCAGTAACAGCATGTAAGGCCAAGACTGCCTATGTTACATTATGAAAAACATTAGGTGTGGGATGGATTTAACAAGTGGGGCAGAAGTAACTAAAGGCAGGGTGTTTATACAGGAAGGGATTAGGGCAGAGAACAAGGATGATAAAAGACAGTGATAAGACAGGCAAATAATGTAGTCAAAGCTGTCCAGGTAACTGCTGAGTAGCCCCACATGACTACTGCATTCTGGAGGACAATTAATCAAACCTATTCTGAGCACACCAGACACATCTGAGTTGATTCTGTAGTCTGAAAGATGGGAGTAAGGAGGCCTATGCCTGGCTAGCAAGGTAACACTCAGAACAGACTAATCATGTATCCCAACAGAATGTGTCGGTGACCATCACAGGCCTAATGGCACACAGCTGCCTTACCCTGCACTTCAGTACAAAATCGAAACTGTTTGTCCTTGTGGATCCTGGCACAGAGCATGCAACACTACAAGGACACTTGCCTGAGTTAGAACACTACCTCTACACCTTTTTGGGTGTGTCTAAAAATAACTTCAGCTTTAAAACAAAACAAAACTTAAAAAAACAAACCAAACCAAACAAACAAAACCCCCCAACAAACCTGAGCTCTCACCATACATATCAGGACTGAATTAAAATGAATTTTCTGGATTGAGCACATTTACAGTATAAGTATGTAAAAATATGAATCTCAGTGCATTTTTGCAGAAAAATAGCAAAAACCAGAGGAAATTAGCTGAAAATTATGTACTGGTGAACTGTATGTTGTGTCTCTCCTATTGCTTTTTCTTATTTTTTTGAAGAATCACTCTTTTTGTACGCCTATCCTACAGATAACTCAAGTAGTCTCAGCCCAACTTTGACCTACTTGAGCAGCTGGGTTTAACTTATGAGATTTGTTCTGCTTTACAAGGGAGATTGCATGAGGAGACCACAGTGTCAGAAGTTCTTGCATCTTCAACATTTCAATGAATCTACAGTCACTCTTTTGCTTCCTTAAGAGTAAATTAAATCCTACAGATCGAACTCAGCAAAACAGGCCATGGGATCAGTGCCTATAAATTACCACTGCTATGGTCAGACCAACACAGAAGCCATGAGTGCAGTCACACCCTAAATTACTGAGCCAACCAGAGCATCAAAAGGGACACAATTAAAACTGCAGCAAATAAAGCTGAATGCAATTTGACAGAGATCATTTACAATACTCAGTATCTGAGAATAACTCTTTCATATTCTTGTTCACCCTGAAAAGATTTTGGCCAATAATCAAGACAACAAAGAACATCTCAGAATAGACCTATTTTAACGTGCATTCTAAAACACATTCTAAGATACTCAGTAAAATAATCTTGATGGAAATCAATCCAGTGTTTAACATTTATATAGTTTATTCTGAAAATTTAAAGGGTAAACTAAATTTAACAAACTCTTAAATGAACATAACCATCTAATAAAAAAACTTCCGCTATTTTATACAAATTAGCTAAAACAAACCCACAGAAATAGAAAGTAGCACATTACAGTGTGTTACCAGTTAGCAACATGACACACTGAGATTGTGAGCATAAGCTATGCATGTACAGTCCAACAAATCTCTGCTTTCAAGAAAGTTCTAGAGCTTCTTTTTTGAAATGCAGGAGATAATAAACAACTTTTGAGTGGAAGACTGAAAGTTGTTTTCTATACTAACTGAGATACAATGTGTATTCTTACATTTAAAATAAAATTAACTCTGTATATAGAAACAGAAAATGCTACATTCTGTTGAGGGCCTAATTATTTGACTTCTTTTTTAGTTTTGGTCTGCCTGGCTTTTTTCATTCTGAGATACATTTACATGAAGAACTGAAGACCTGCCAGTGGCTGGAAAAGCTTTAACTTTCATTAAGAAAACTAAACCCATAACAACTTCAGATGCTTTATTCATGGAGAATATTTCATGGAGAACATTTCCTCAATTCCCTGCAAAGCTCTCTATTCTAAATAAATAATTTTATATGCTGAGTTTTCTGTTGCAACAGACACAATTATTCAAATAAAATGTATGACACCTTCTCTACATAGGATAGTTTTCTACTCTAGACAATTGTCTTACATCCTAGTTAGAGAAGCACAATTTATTGGTAAGACCAAACAAGTAAATACACTAAACTATTCAAAATCTCAGTTTGTATAATCTTTTCCTTTTTTTTTTTTTTTTTTTTTACAAAAGGTGAAAGTGTCAAAAATGGTAACTACTCGAATGTAAGTTTGATGTACATTTCTACTTACATCTTCAGCTTTTGAACCTTGATCCTGCAAAGATTTTTGTAGTTCTTCAACCTGGGACTGTACTTCCAGAAGTCTCTGATTTACCAATCTAGGAAAGAGACATGATTTGTTTTTCAGAAAAAAAAACAAACTGCAAGAGGAAGTCTTGGATTTTTTGTGTCCAGTGTTTTCAGATCATCTACACAAAAAAATGCAATAGTGTAAATTACAAAAAATTACAGCGGTAGTTAGAGCTTACAGCAGTTTCAGAGATTATAACATCCAGATGTTCATCCAGAACATTCTCCTATTCCTCAAGGACAACATAAATGCATGCAGAAATCAGTTATATCAGTTAAATCAGTTATATAAATACATGAAAGAAGACCTTTTAATAGTCAGTTTTACTGTGTGAGAGCTGCTAGCTTATGATTCTACACTGTTACAGAACCGTATAAATCTGTAGGTTGGAAGGGATGTCCACAGGTTGCCTAGATCCAACCTCCTCCTTAAAGCAGGTGCACTTACAGCAGATTGCTGGGAACCATATCCAGTACCAGGTTTGAGCACTTGTAAGGACAGAAGTCTAACAGTCTCTTTGGGCTTCTCTTCTAGAGCTCAGACCCATACCCCGTATTTTGTCTGTTGCCTCTTGTCCTTCCACTAATAACCTCTTGACAACAGCCCAAATCTGTCTTCTTTCTACCTTCCCATCAGGCAGATGCAAGTACTCTCCTCTGTGTCACCTTTCCTTTGTCCTGGACAAACCCAGTTCTCAGTTTTACCCCATCTATCACACATTACAGTGTCTCTCACCTTAGCAGTCACTTCTACATGTCCACATTTCTCTGATACTATGGAATCCAAAATTACATGCTCTATCCAAATGTGCTATCATAAGTACTGATGAGAGGTGAACAATCATTTTCCCAGACTGACTGCCTGCACCTCAGTGAGGACTGTCCAGATCAACTGCAAGGTCCCCAGATAACACATCCTCCTTTGCCACCCACTAGGACCCCAGAGTGGGGTCCTAGCAGCAGAGCTGCTCCACAGCCAGGGTCAGGGTACTCATCAGTTCATTTCTCTGGACTGTTGAGCTCCTCTGAGTAACAGTGTTCCCTTTCAGGACATCCCAAAGTGGTATCATTCTCAAACTTGCTAAGAGTGTAGCCCCTTTCATCAGTGAAGTTGTTAATAAAAGTGATGAACAGCGTTGGTACTGCTACTGATGACTGAGGAACTGATTACCAGCTGGGTTTTATTTCACTGACAATACTACTTTAGGCTCAGGTGTCTGATCACTGTCCAATGATTTTTTTTTTTTTTGCTCACTTTACTGTCCACTTACTTAGTTTCTATCTAGCCATTTTGAACATAAGGATACCATGGGGCACTTTATCAAAGGCTTTGCTAAAGCTAAGTATCATCCTCTGTTTCACCATTCTTCACATGTGCTGTCATCTCATTGTTAAGACAACTGCATTAGTTAGGCATGATTTGCTCTGAATAAATTCATGTTGACATTTGCCAATTACTTTCAGGTCCCTCATGTAGCTAGAAATAGATTCCAGATGGACTTGTTTTCTGAAATTTCCAGAAAGCAAGCTGTGGCTGACCAATCTCAATAGTTCTTCATGCCCTTTTGCTTGTCCTTCTTGAAGTTGAGTGCAGTATTTACCTTTTCTCAGGCTTCAGGTACCTTCCCCAGTTGAAGGGGAAGATTAGATAAAGAACAGATTCGAAGCTTAGATATAAAGCAGCCTCACATCACTATCAGCCAAATATTGTGGCATGCTCTGATGCATTCTGTCTGGCCTCACAGATGTCTGCATGCTGATTGGCTCAATCCAGCAGGGTCAGCTAGAGAAGGCTGCCAAGGAACATGTCCTGCTGAGTTTTAAATATTTACAAGGATGAAGACAACCTCTCCAAGCAACATACTCCAGTGTTCAGCAACTCTCAGAGTGAAAAAAACCACACATTCTCACATTCAGATGAAATATGTGTTTTAAACTCTGCCCACACCCTCTTGCCTTGTTACTGAGTATTACTGACAAGAGTCTTATCTCCACTTTCTTTAGACCCTCCCATCATACACTTCGATAAGATACATTGATAAGATCAAACCTAAGCCTTCTCTTTTCCTGGCTACATAGTCCCTATCCCTCAGACTTTACTCATATAAAAGACTCTGCAGTCCTATAATCACATCCTTGTGGCCTTTCACAGGACTGATTCCATTAAATCCATGTCTTTCTTCTCCTGGGGATGCCTGTAGGAAGGTCAACTGAAGCAGAGAACAAAATTTCTTACCTGTTTTCTGTCTCCAGTTCATTCTTCCGTAAGTTTGCATCATCAAGAAGGCTCTGCAACAAGGCAATCTTCTCATTGTCAGAACCTTCTTGGTTCAATTTTAACATCTTGTTCTCATGCTGAAGGCGAATGAGTTTCTCCCTAAACACACAGAACACAATTTTGTAAAAAAAAAAAATACCAGTATCTATAACAAATAAAACAGTTGACCATAGGAAGTAAAATAACAACATAAATATAATCTTTTTAAGGCAGATGCCGCAACAGTAATCATGTCTTCAAACCCCCAAATACAAACCAAATTTAAGTTGTAATTGCAGAACACAGAACACAAGGAAATTACCTCAGTGCCCCCATCAGATCTCAGAGTACAGCTCAACAAATATATAGTGAATACAGGGAATGCATTCACTATACACAGAATGCAAAACTTCATACCAAGTGTGAAAAAAGACTGTAATCTCAGCTGCCACTGAACTACTGCATAAACCTGAGCAACTAATCTCAGTTCTTGGTCTTTTTACACAGAATCACAGGATCACTTGGGTTGAAAAGACTCTTAAGATCATCAAGATCCAGCATAAACCCAGCACTGCCAAGTCCACCACAGAACCATGTCCCTTAAGCACCATGACTACACATTTTTTAAATACCACCAAGGATGACAACTGAATCACATCCCTGGGTTCAATGCTTGATAACCCCTCCTGGTGAAGAAATGATTCCTAATATCCAATCTAAACCTCCCCAGCATAGCTTCATGAAAAAATACCAACCCCCACCTCATTATAACTCCTTCCAGGTAGTTCTAGAGAATGATAAGGTCACCCCTGAGCCTCCTTTCTAACAACCTCCTGCTCCTCATAGGACTTAACTCTCTAGATCCTTCTCTAGCTCTACTGTCCTTCTCCAGACATGCTCCAGCCCCTCAATGTCCTTCTTGCAGTGAGAGGGTGCAAAACTGGACACAGGATTTGAGGGGTGGCCTCACCAGTGCCAATTACAGGGAAACAATCCCTGCCCGGGTCCTGCTGACCACTCTATTGCTGATACAGGCCAGGATGCCGTTGGCCTTCTTGACTACCTGGGCACTCAATAGTTCATGTTCAGCTGCTGTCAACCAACACCACCAAATCCACACCAGAACAACAGGTGCCATCCACAGGGACCTGGACAAAGTGAAGGAATAGGGCCATGAAAACCTCATGAGATTCAACAAGGCCAAGTGTAAGATGCTGCACTTGGCCTATGGCAACCCCTGGTATCAGCACAGGCTGGGGATGAACAGATGGAGAGCAGCCCTGTGAGAAGGACTTGGGGGTGCTGGTGGGTGAGAGGCTGGACATGACCCAGCCATGGGCACTCCCAGCCCAGAAAGCCAAACATGTCCTGGGCTGCATCCAAAGCAGCATGGGCAGCAGGGGAGGGAGGGGATTCTGCCCCTCTGCTCTGCTCTGGTGAGAGCCCACCTGGAGCCCTGCATCCAGCTCTGGGGTCCTCAGCACAGGAAGTATGTCAACTAATTCAAGTGAGTCCAGAGGAAGCTGCTAAGGTGATCACAGGGATGGAACACCTCTCTTAAAGCAGGCTGAGAGAGCTGGGGCTGGGGTTGTAGATCAGACTCCAGGGATACCTTACAGCAGCCTTACAGTGCCTGAAAGGAGCCAACAACAGAGCTGGAGAGGCATTTTTCACAAGTGTGGAGAGACAAGACAAAGGAGAGTAATGTTAAACTGAAAAAGGGTGGCTTAGATTAGATATGAAACAGAGATTCTTTACTTTGAGGGTTTGGAGGCAATGGCAAAAGGAGTTCTGAGTGCCCCATACCTGGCAGTGTTCCAGGCTAGGTTGGATGGAGATTTGAGCAACCTGGTCTACTGGAAGGTGTCCTTGCCCATGGCACAGTATGTGGAACAAGATGATCTTTAAGGTCCCTTACAACCCAAGCTGTTCTATGACTCTACACTTCCCACTGTGCATCTTTTCAGCCACTCTTCAAGCCTGCAGCACTGTACAGGTTGTTGTGATCCAAGTGCAAGATCTTGGCCATACTGAACTTCATACAATTGTCCTCTGTCCACTGATATAACCTGTTCAGATTCCTCTGCAGAGCCTTTTGACCCTCCAGCAGATAAACACTGACCTGAGCAACCCAAAATGTTATTGTATTCCATATCTATGTGTGCCCAAAATTGTTACTCTCTTCCTGCAGCTGGGAAACAGAATGGTGGGGCAGGAGCTAGGGGGCTGCCCCAGGGCTCTTTAAAATTTGAAGTACTCATGCATAGTCACTCTCTGCTCACTTGGCTTGACTCTTGGTTCTTTCTTGCCCTTACTTGCTACAGTAGCAAGTCGAGATGCTCTATTTCACAATCAAAAGCTGTTTCAGAGTGAATTTTACTACACCTGTCTGCAGCCACTCTCTCAGTATCCTTCAGAGGATTCCATCCACCCGTATGGACTTGTGGGTGTCTAAGTAGCACAGCAGGTAGCATAACTGTAGCAGGCACAGCATAGCTGTTCCCTCTTGTACTGTGGCAGCTTTATTCAGCTTCTTGCATCTGTCTTCCAGGTCAGCAGTCTTACTATCAAAGATTGTGGCAAAAAAGGCTTTAAGTAGATCAACCTTCTCCTTGTCTTTTACTGGTATGGTTCTCCTTGCAATCAATAAGCGAAATGTTATAGAAACATTTTTATTGTCTTTTATTGGCAGTAGCCAGAATAAGATCTAGTTGGGCTTTGGCCCATCTAATTTTCTCCCTGCATAACAGCACAACATCTCTGTAGTCCTCCTGAGTGGCTTTGCCCTTTCTTCCAAACACGAAACAATCTTTTTTTCCTGAGTTCTGGTCAAAGCTCTCTGTGCAGCCAAGCCAGTCTTCCTGATGGCTCACCATTTGGCACATGGAGACAGCCTGCTCCTGCATCTTAACAGTTCCTTCTTGCCTTCCCAGACTCCTTTGCCCTTCAGGACTGACTTCCAAGCAACTCTGTCAACCAGACCTCTAAACAAGTCAAAGTCTGCCCTACAGAAGTCCAAAGTGGAGGTTCTGCCGACCTCTCTCCTTAATTCTCTGTGAATCAAAAACTCTATCATTCAGTGGTTGCTGTGCCCAAGATGGCCTCTGATCATCACATCATCCACGAGTCCTTTCCGGTTCACAAACAGCAAGTCCACATCTTCCCTAGTTGGCTTGCTCAGTAGCTGTGTTAGAAAGTTATCTTCTACACAGTTCAAGAACCTTCTAGACTGATCCCTTTCTGCTGTGCTGCATTTGCAGCAGCCATCTGGTAAGCTGAAGTCCTCCATAAGAAGAAGGGCCAGCAATCTCAAGACGTCTCCCAGACCCTTATAGTATAGTATAGTATCCCAGACAAGTGGTCTATAACACACCCACCAGAATATCTGCCTTGTGGCCTTTCCCTTAGTTCTTACTCATAAATACTCAACTCTTTTGGTACCATCACCAAGCTACAAGGCAGTCAGAACAGGGCAACAAGAAGTACCTTTTTCTAATATCCAACCTAAACCTTCCCTGACACAAATTCAGACCATTCCCATGGGCCCTGTCACTGGTCACAACAGAGAAGAGATGAATGTTCGTCCCTCCACTTTGTCTCATGAGGAAGGATAAGATCTCTGCTCAGTCTCCTCCTCTCCAGGCTGAACAGATCAAGTGACCTCAGCTACTCATCGTATAGCTTCCACCCAAGGCCCTTCACCATGCTTGTGGCCCTCCTTAGGATGCTAAAAGCTTTATGTCTTTCTCATACTGTGGCACCTAACACTGCACACAGGACTCTGTCCCAGTGCAGACCAGAGCAGGACAATCCCCTCCCTTGCCTGGCTGGTGATGCTATGCCTGATGCCCCCAAGCACACAGTTGGGCCTCCTGGCTGCCAGGGCACAGCTAATTAATGTTCAACTTGCCACTGACAATTGTAGAGGTTAGTAAAACAAAGCATGCATTAGCTTACTTTATTTCAGGAGTAATGATTTCTGCTGCTAAACTGTCTGAAGGCTCTTGTCTTCCCAGAGGCATCAATCCTGAGTAAGGAAAAGCATACCACTGACTTTTTCACATGATAAGAAGCAGACATTGTTCTAGAAGTTTTACACTACTGCTAGACAATGTAAAATGACACAAAATCAGGCTACAGCAAGACAGACAGACAAGCACCATTTCATTTGGTGAACCATTACATCTGATTTCATCCATTCTGAAGAAATAATGTTGCAATTTATTTCCTACCCATTATCTTATCTAAGAACTACAAAGGTACACAAGATTACACATACAAATTGAACTATAACACAGGAAACATCATGAGAAAATATGTCTCTAAAGAAAACAATGTAACTATATAGAAATTAGATATACATTATAAAAATATCCCACTGGAGAGGAGACTAAAATTTCTGGTTGACTCAAATAACATTCAAAGCTTTTGCTTGCTTATGAAGCTATGAATAGTTGAAGTTTTTCACTGTCGATTTTAGAAGAGCTTAAATTTATTCTGTGCTAAACAAAAGTACATTCAATACTCTACAGAAAACTTGTGTACACTTTAGAAAAGAGGCATTTAATCTCCTTATTTGTCCTTTACCTGTAGTGGTGAGTTGACCCTCCTGAGCTTGTACACATCTAAGTTCTTCAATAGTTTCTTTCAAAGAATCCCTTTCTGTTCTTAATCTCTGAATAATTGGAAAGAGAATGAATATCAGTCTTGGCAGTCAAAATCTATCTTTAACAGCCTTCAAAATTTTAAAAATTATTTAATGTAATTCTAGAAATTACATTCAACTTAAGGTATCTCAGTCTATTCCATAACAGAATAAATGTAAGTATTATATATTCCACAGAAACAGTAGTTTGGGGTTTTTTTAGGAAAAGGGATTGCTGATCTTATTGGACTAAAAATAGCAGGGGTATAAGCTTACAAAATCAAGTTATTAGTGACACAAACTTCTGGTACCAGGTAGTAAACAGTATCCATGGGACCACTCAGCTGTTTTCCTTTCATTGGGGTTGATTCCAAGGGAAATGGAAGACAGCTGAGAGACCATACATTTTTCCCTCACCACAAATCAAAGATTCAGCCAGGTTTAGTGAAATAATGAGCAGGTAAGTACAGAGTCAACATAATGCTTTTACTTCATTTTGTTTGTCTTTTACCACTGAAAGTGTGAGCAACATTTCCATATCGCATTCCTCCTGTGTGTCAGCTGTCCTTGTCATTCACCAACATCTTAGCTATGAAAGAAAACTTGTTGCGTAAGACTCAGTCCAAAGAGAACTGAAGAACAGGACTGGATCGCCTTGGGATCCAGACAGATGTGCTATTCAGTCACATCATTCAGTAGCATCAGGCAAATACTCTTTCAATTTGGCACAACTACCCTTCTGGTGAAAAAATGAGAATCTATAGGTGGCACCAAGTTTTCTTCCAGAAGGTTGCCAAGAGTCAAAAAAGGGAAAGAAATTGGCTACTATGTAATGATTCATGTTGTAGTTTCTTCCAAAATCAGACATGTTCAGTATTACTAAATGGTCCAAGATAGACCTTTCCTCTGTATAGGTATGGAGTTGTGTTGGCTGATAGCATTTCATTTTACTAACAGTTGATTGCCAAATGCCAGAATATTTTAGTGACTAGAAAAAGCTCTAGGGCTTCATTGGTACAAGCAGCTTAATAATTATTGTAGTACTTATAACACACCACAGAGGTAAAATTCCAAGCTACTTTGATGAAGATATCAAACACTACCATGCTTTGCCAGAACATAAGGAAAAGAATATAATCTGTTTCAGTTACTATTTCCAAAATATAGTTGACAAGATACCACTACCTAGTTGTGACCTGTGGTGGGCTACTTTACTGATACATATTGACAACAGAGAACAGAAAAAGTAGATCACACAGTGAATCACTAAACTGACATGATGAGGGAATTCTAGCTGTAATTTACTTCTCACAGGTACATACCCATTCAAAAGAATGTACTTAAGAACAATATCCAGCTCAAAAAAAAATCTATTTGTCAGGGGGTAAATCAGAAAACTATATGACAATGGCCTGCAATTCAGATCCTTTGTGCAAGATGAAATGGTCCACTGAGCCATGGATAAGCCATAGAAACAATTTTACCATTGTTCAACATAAAATAATTGGAAAAAAAAACCCAATTTAAAAATAAAAAGCAGGAAAGAAAGCCAAAGCACAATACTAACACAATTATTATGAGCATTCCAGCCTGACTTGAAGGGCAGATGGAAGTGATGTGAAGGTCAAGTGTTCATCGGAGCTTGAAAATTTAATAAAAAATGGAAATCAATGGCCTATGAACATAAAGTAACTGAAAACTTTCAGTTCAAATTATATTTAAGTGCTGGACTTGGAAATCTTGGAAATAACTGGACATGAAGTATGACTATTGAGGAAAAAGCCTACAGAGCTTCTGATAGTTGTATCAATGGACTTATAATTAAAACATGCCTAAGAAACTGCTAGCTGCAATTGCTGACATTGATTTTAGGTACTTTGAACCACCTGCATATACATTTCTAAGAAACAAGCTGTTGAGAAATGACAGTGTGTAAGTGAAGTCTGAAGGATACTCTCTCAGCAAGAGAGTACAGAGCAATTAATCACAGAATCACTAGCATCAAATGACACAAGAGGAAGGGGATAAATTGCTATCTACCCAGTGTGTTCCACATTGGCAGTACAAGATAGGTCAACAAGGAGCTGTCATAAAAGGTGAGATTGCCACAAAGGACATTGCCCTCTACACAACTACTAAGCCCCTTTCTACACTAGTGATGACTCCACAAAGAGAAGCATGTTGATGGTACCTCAAAGAATGCCTTAGGGAAAAAAAGCAACAGGAATTTAGTTCTAGGATGATACTGCAGAAACTCTGTTGTAAATAGCTTTTCAGAATACATAATAATTACACTGGGTATTTATTAACTTTCTCATGGAAAATGGTCAGGAAACAACTTCAGATGCCAAATATGAAGGCTTTTCCTCTTAAAAATGGGTTGCATATGATTCTGTACAGTCACTTTATTCCATGCTGTACAATTCTTAGGTTTAAAAACTATCTTGTACACAAACATTAGAAAGTTTTGGAGGAAAAAGACTTCCTAACTTAAAAAGATGGCTAACTATAATTACCACATCTCTGTGTTATAAAGGATACAAAGTTTCTGTTGTTACTAACAAAAAAAAAAAAACCCTTGGCACTTACATCTTTTTCTTTTTGGAGGCTGTCTACTTTTTCTTTCAGTCGTTTGCATTCATAATCTAATTTATCAGCTTTCTTGGATTCTTCAGATAACCTGTTTTGTAGTTCAACTGCCTGTGAGAACAAGAATCAATAATGTGTCTGCAAATGTTAAAACAAAATACACAAGACAAAAGTAGCCAATTACAATGCACCACAAGTCATGTTGTAAAACAAGTGAAATAGTTACTTATAGGACATACGAAAAACTTCTTTCATGAGTTATTCTGTGTTTCAGCAAAATAAAAAGCACTCAAATATTAGGTCTTAGTGCAAGCAAAAGATGGAAAAAATGTGAAGTATTTTCAGTACATCTAAAACAAGAATTTAAGCTCAAGCAAGGTTTACAGAAAAAAAACCCATGTAGTTATAGGGATCAAAAAGATTAGGAACAGCAGAAAAATCTTTCTGCATTCCAAAGAGCCTAGTAAAAAAGAAAAGACTCTGAAGAAAGCAAATTATCTACATATTTTGTTAATTTTACTTCATAAGCCTCACTCAGAATTCAGCTACTAGTTTATGCAGCCAGGTAACATTCCCTGAGATGTCCTAACATTTTTTAATGCACTAACATAAAGATTCAGTCACAGGCTCCAAACAGTTTTCTTTATTTCAGTGAGAAACACTGCCACATGTATGCTTTCAACTACACATCAGTAAAGAACTCTTAAAATTAAGTGAGCAGAAATGTGAAAGCCAAGCACAACAGAAGGTAAATCAGTGAAGTCTTCCCTTTTCAAAACTTTCAGCCTTTACTAGTAAAGATTAATTCCCAGAACACTAGTAAAGCTCATAATGCAGACAGCATGAGAGCAAATAAACTAAATAAAGACTGACCTGCAAAATACAAAAGCTGAATGAAGATTCAGCTAAAGACCTACAGCTTCTTCTAAAACAGTTTATAAGAAGACTTTTTCATGGCTTTTAGATTACAAAGTAAGTGATTAGAGCAGTAGCCATATCTACCTCAAGATCCCCGGTGGTTCTAATGACCTTGTATTTTCAATGTGTACAAATATAGCAAAATAACTACAAGGCCTAAAAATATGTATGGTCCTAAGTCTTAGACACAGACTTTGCTGCTGTTGTTCCTAAATTAAAAGCTGCAAAACCAGCACAGGCCTGTGTTTTCTGAGATTAAAGAAATGAACATGTTAGATATGAAAATATTTCATTTTTCAGATGTGACATTTATCACTGAGGCTATCAGAACAACTGCAGATATAACGAAACAACTGCAGGCCTTCACCAGTGACAGTGCCACCACTTGCAAAATATTAGTATTTTCACCTCAAATGGAAATAAATACATTTATGTTTGTAACCAATCATGCAAAGGTAATGGTATGTAGAAAAACACTGCAGGAAATAAATTTGTCTTGAATTAGGACTTGTGAGTGTATAGAAAAACAGAGTTTCATGGTAATGCAGAAGATCTTAAAAAAATGAACTGCCATCACATTCACTAAGCATTATCTGTGTGTGGAATGAATAAAGCAGGAATCGTGCAACAAAGAAAAGCAAGACATACTGTAAACTATGGATCAGAATACACATGCACAAAGGGGCTGAATTAAAAATGCAAAAACAAAAATCCTGCAGTCTTTATATTTCAATTCTTTATGCTGAAATAAAGTTTCTTAGAAAAGGCTTGTGCTTGCTCTCAGAAGAGTGAAAACAAAACACCACCACTCAACCTCACAGAGACTGTGACGTGAAGATGCAATTTCCTTGCAGATTACTATAGGAATTTGAATGAACCACTTTCATCTGCATAGCAGAGTGATTCTAAGCCAAAGAAATAACTCTCTAATGGTGTCCTCATGAGTCACGTTAGATCCTTCAAACACCAGACAAAACATATTCCATTACAGGAGCACACTAGTACTCAGCAGTGACATAACATCACAAGCCTTATATCCAGCTTACTTCTGATAGCACAATTTAGGATTCCCAGAAAAATAATTTTGTCACTTATGAGTCACAAAAGGCAGGTCTCAAAATGAGCCTAGTCTTACAGACACTGAAGACAAACACAGAGTGTTCATTTTGAGACACCATAGTTAGGTGAAGAAAAACACACCTGCCACAGGACAACTGAGGCTTATTCCAGTCTCAGTCAGTAAACAGTTTTGTACCAAACATCAGCTCCTCATACAGGAAAACCTATGCATAAAATACACTTAAGAAAAGGAGTACTTTAGCAGATTGGATTGGCCCTTCCAAAATCCTTTTGGTGGTGAAATAAGAAGAATCAAATGCAGATGTTGAGGTTACACAAGAATATCACATGCTCAGCTGTTTAATAGAGTGAAATATTGGGCTGCCAGTAAACTTGATACTACTCATGTGTGGAAGGCCATTTCTTTCTATATTTACATTTCTCTTTGCCCCCTTGGACAATTTTTCTTGTCCAAGTTCTTTTTTTTCTGGTAAAATAATTTGGGCTGTATTTAAAATCATTTGGGTTGTATTTAAAATTTAAAATTTGGGCTAATTTAAAATTTAAAATTAGCCCACATCGGCTGAAACAATTTGTTTTAAACACTGAGATCGCCAAGTGCAGGGAAAAAAATCTATCAAGTCTTAGGGAGACACATAGCTCCTGGGCTTTCAGCATTGTTAGTGCTTGTTTCTATACTTTATTCTACAGTAAACTGACATACAGGGACCCCTGTACTGTGATCATTTGATCAGGCAGAAATACAGAGCAGGCACTACAGCTTTAATAAACCATGCTCTGTCTAGCCCTGTAACAAGAATACCAGAATGATATCATGTCTCTGAAGCACAGAAGCAGAAAGAACATTAAGCACATCCTCTGCCTTTACAGAAACAGCATCACATGGCACTTGGATAAGCAGGAGGATAAATAGGTGCCTTACACTCCACAGAGTGTGCTGCAGACACATTTTGTATTCCACTAGGTGCATATAAACAACAAGGATGACATATGTCCTTCTCTCTTCTTAAGTGGAAAAATTCAGATGTATCAGAGAAACAAAAACCTTAAAAAAAAAAAGAGTTATTTGACCTTAGGAACAGTTATTTGACCACAGGAACAACTTACCTCAGCTGTGGTGTGTTCCTCACTGCTGGAAAATTGTTAGTGAAAAGTGGATACTTTTTCTGAAAGGACAGCATCTAATTCAAGCCTCGCTACTGAATATGAATTTGGAATCATTTTAGGGAAAAAAAACCAAACATTTTATGTCTGTTGAGTTTTTAAATGCAAGAAATACTGCTTTTTGACAAACAAACTTGTAGGCATGACAAGATTTGCAGGAAAGGAGGACAAAGGTAGCAAGCACCTATAAAACATGGAAGTCTTTTAAACAGGAGTTGTTTTTTTCATAGCTTTTTTTTTTTACTTTGAGGTATTAGCCACGTTATGAAGAAAAAGTTCTGAACAATACAGAGTGCTATAGCATTGATGATGCCTGTCCTCACCTGTCTCTTGTATGTTTCCAGCTGACTGCGTACTGCGTTGGCCTTCCTTAGTTCTTCCTCCAGGCTCACAGTATTTTGCATGTACATTGTATTCTTCTCTTCTAAAAGCTTCACTTGCCGCCGCAAATCGCCCAGGTCCTCCAATTTCTTTTTGTATGATTCCACCTGGCTTTCTAACTTGGCTACTTTATCAGAAGAATGCCTGAAGGGACAGATTTGTATCAAATTTGAACTTTGAAAACTAACAAAACTAACAGAATTTAAAATGCTTCTCCACAGTATTTTCTTAATGCAGAAGACGTTCATGGCAGAATAATAAAGCAATCACATCCTCCTATTACTGATGTTTTCACTTTTAATTGTCTGCTTTCTTCCCATAACTATTTGTCAACTCTAAGAGCTGATGCTAAAGGTTCTTTTAGACCCTATTCCTCTTCCTAACACAACTTTCTTATCTGCTTCCAACCTTAAAATAATAGCTAAAACAACTTCACTCCCACTCATTTCCTTTCAATTTTAAATTATCTTCTGTCCTAAATTTTTCAAGGGTAAAGAAGAAAAGTTTCTGCCATTCAGTTAGTTTTAATGATAACCAGGACAAAAATCATAAAGATCTCTCTGCTAGACAAATTATACTTGGTGACACAGAAACACCATAACAGTTTTGAAATTTGATTCCTTATTAAAAAAAAAAAAGAAAAAAGAAAAAAGAAACACCAGGCTTCAGCTTTTCAGAGTTTTATCAATCCACCTGCTGCACTCCTAAGATTACAATGGACCTCACCTCCCCCAAAGACCTCTGCTATTACTGTTCTCAGTTTCATTTTAGAATCAACCCATTTACAGACCCAATTTCCTGCGAAATCCAGGGAATTTCCCACTGAATTAATGTGTCAGTTTATGGAACACTGAGGCAAGCCAGCTCTGTTTAATCCTCAGTGAGGTGCAGGGCCTCTCTCCTGGGACAAGGAATTGCTCTTTGAACCCATGCCACCTACGCAATTTATGCAGCCCAATAAGTTCCTTCCTTATATTAATGACAGAAGGGATGAAGACAGATAGCTTTGGTAGAAGGCTACTGGTTAATCAGGAATAGCAGTATTAAATAAGCCTTACTGGAGAGAATGAGTAACTGCTCTGAATATCCCATGGCAATAGATGCCAGTACTGAAGGAATATGCTCCATAGTAAAAGTGGCTGTCCCACTCCATAAACCCATAGTATCATCAAATCATGACAACTTTCATTGCTAAAAATCCAGTGGGAATGACAGCTGCAACAGATGTTGTTCACACTAATATTACGTGATAAACCAAAAGCACCACCCAAGTCTGAACAATGCAAACCCAGGAAAGGAAACAGCCTCGTTTTCTGATGAGAACAGATGCCTGAAGCATGATGAAAGTGAATATGCATACTCAAAGAGACCAGTGGGTGCCCTGTTATAACCATGAATTGGCATAGAATTAAATTTACTAATAGTTATTGATTAGGTACAAAATAAGCAACTATTGTACTCAAGCAGAATTGTGCGTAGGTGTGTGTACCTAAACTAGAGGATCCAAAGAATCTCACCATTGAAAGTGTTTGATATTAAATTACTCAAACAAAAGACAATATAGATTAACTACACAAATTATACAGATTAAAAGGTAGTAGTTAAAAAAGAGTTAATGGAACAAAATTTACCTGAGTACATCTATCTCATCCTTCAAAGACTGAGCCTCCTCTGCCAGTGTAGTAAGCTCTTCTGTTTGTTGTCTCAATTCCACAATTTCCTTTTCTAGTTCTTCACAGCGTATTCGATAGTCATCTTTTGCAGCTTCTAGTCTGTAAGAATGAAAAGAAATCCAGGAAATAATTTCTCATTGTGAGCCACAGTTACCTTTCCTCATCACCCCCCTCTAAGAACACACAAAATGGCCTCCTACTGCAGTGAAGGAAAACACCACAATGTGCTTATTCAAAATGTAAAAGTAGATTAACTTTATCAATGCTCCCAATTTAGTATCAGTATTTCTATTTGAAAATTCACAAGGTAATGTATGTTCTCATAAAAGCAAAACCTGAGGTTTCCTTCTATAACAGTATTTTTCACAAGGGAAGCTTAAGGAGAAATTTTAATCTTTTTTCATCTTTGGACACCCACGGTTTGAACATGACATCTTTATTCTATTCTGTTCAGCTGTCCAACTCATCTGCCTCCAACAGTGACCTGATTGTAAGATGTTATAAATGCCATAGACTTCTCACTGAAGTGGCTTTATTTATTTACTCATAAAGAACCTGTGCATGCCCAGTACATCTGGAGAACCAGGCTATCTAGTTAGCATGTAAAGAACTTGACCAAAGGTGCTGAACGGCTTGCATACACTATGCACAGCCAAAGCTCTATTAACCTGGCAGTGAACAAAGTAATAGAAACTTTTTCAATGTATTTTGAATGAATGGAAGAGGACACAACCCAGAACAGAAAGTCCTACTGTGAGTTTGGTCTGAAATTAAAACGTAAACAATCCAGGATAAGAGATAAGGGCATGATGAAAAAAAAAAAAAGTCAAGGAGTCTAAAAACAATCTACAAGAATGGAGACAAGAGAAAATCTTTGAGTCATTCAAACTAGAAACACTGAAGATTTGGATCATGACAGACCAGGACAGTCAAAGGACAAAGAGGCAAGAGTAGGAGGAAAAGTGGTGTATCACACTAGACACCAGTTAAGCTGTACATATGTCTTGCTTGATCAGGTAGAGCTGGAAGCAACACATACAAATTAACATTAGAAGCCACATAATATGAAGACAGAGGAAGGAGGTAAAGGAGACCAGGAATGAGTCTCATATATGAAAACAGTTTAGAATGACCTTCAGAACCTGACACTACAGTAACTGACACTGCAGATATTGAACACAGGGACAAAATCTGTTTGAACAGTAATTGATACCAGACTCAGGTAGGAATCACTGCAGAGCATGGAGATGAATCAGAAGAGATAAAAGGGGACATCACCATTACTTTATACCTTAACATGATAGACATATAAAAAGAAAAAATCCAGGCACTAACTGTTGTGACAGAGAAACATGGAATGTTTTTAATGGAACTAATGGGAGATGGTATGTTAGAATAAGCATGAAAGGTGGCTTAGCAAGAGGAATTAGAAAAATGGCAAAATAGAAAAAAAAAGGAAAGTAATGTGGCATATAGAATTGGAAAAAGGCAATGTGAAGAAGATAGCAAAAGAAAAACTGGCAGTGTAAAGAAAGAAATACTATAAGTTCGCTCACAAAGGAGAAGGAAAGTATGGGAAAGAGAATGAAAAGGTTATGGTGAAGTGAACCAGCTTTCTTCAGCAGAACAGGCTTACACAGCCTGAAAGCAACAGTCAAGAGGACCAGGAAGGATGTTTAAAGAGGAACTGTATTTTCACATACTGGGGAAATGTAAATAAATGGATAATCATAGATGGATAATCTGTATCTTTCATCATCTCTGAATTTGTTTTCAGCTTCAGGGAAGGACATATTTTCCTATGTTGATAATGCCACCAGCAGTACAGCCGGCAGCAAACTTTCATCTAGGAATTACTAAACCTTAAAAGTACAATCGGAATAATTTGCAAAAAGGAAAGCATGCTGCTTTTCATTCTCACTGACCTTGCAAAACATGGGTGAAATGACTGCACACAAACAATTCAAAATAACTCACAGTGGAGTGACATATAAAGCACTTCAGCTTTAAGAAACTGCGCTTTTTAAAATGCTGGATCTTGTAAAGAGCGAAATTATAATGTATATATCACTTTTAAAACTGTATTACTGTGGCTATACACCATCCATTATACAATTCACATTTGCAGCAGAACCAGAAATATCTAAGTCACCTCTATTGCCAGCTACAAACAACCAACCTAACCAAGCATTGCTTTTCTACCTGAATGTTTCCTCTTGGAGCTGTTCTAGTTGTGTCTGCAGCTGCAGGTGTCTACGACCTGCAGGACTGTTGGGATCTTCAATGGAATCAGATTGATTTAATCGTTCCATCAAAATCTGGTTCTCAGCAAGCAGGCTGCTCTTCTCCTCTTGGAGGGCTGCAACCTGTTGTAACAAAAGTATGAAGAGGAATAATTAACCTACCCAGGTACAGAGAGCAGTATTTTTTTCATGTTCATAATGAAGTATCAACAGGCGCCACAAACAGAAACATGCAGGCTTCACAAGTCACATTTCACAAGAATACATTGTATCCTTTAATAGGTATTCAATTGCTATGTGATGTAACCAACATATTGCAACATTAGGGACAGAGTTATAACTCAGGAAACATAATTATTCTTTAATGTATTTCACACCAGCATTTAAAGAAAAAGTCTGTTATGACAGCAGGCAAATTCATTATAATAAAATCTGCATCCTTTCCCGAGCAACAAATAAAACTAGCTCTTCACAGTAAAGGCCATCTGCAAGCAGGCCTGAAACAGGAACACAGTACCGAAGATAGCTCACTTTCCACTAACACTGTGAAAACAGGCAGTAGTGGAAAGAACCCAAAGTGCTCTAAGACCTGAAGCACAGGTTTATATATTAACCACAAAAAAAAAAAAAAAAAAAAAAAAAAAAAAAAAAAAAAAAAAAAAAAATCAGCTCTATTAATTCCAACAGTTACTACAAGAAACCTGAATTAATATTTGAAAGTAGGACTGCAATAGCAATACCTTTCAGGGCTCCCCCTTCACACTCCTCATGTCTTCCAGATGAGCATTGATTTACTTACAGTAAGACTTAGTCTAAACCCATACACATTTAATGGTCTACAGCAACTTCTGACTGGGATTTTACTATTAGCTGGAACTGTTACAGCAGCAGAACTTGTATTAGTTCTCCACAGCAACAGTTCTGCCACACAGCTCAAACCCATCCTAACCGAATAAAAAGAAGTTTTGCTAGTATGAATCATACTTACAACACAGCAACAAGATAAGAAAACAATGATATTCATTCTGCTAGCACAAGTTAAAACAATTACTGTGACATTTTCACCCCCCTTCTAAAAATTATGTTTCAATATGCTAGTGCTTATTTTCAGCCACCTAAAAGTTCACACATATTTTCTCCACTTCAAAATTGATACAGACTCTATAGCAAACTTACCTGCATATCTAACTCATGACATCTCTGGGCAATTTCTTCTTTTGTTGCAAGTGCTTCATTTAATTCTTCTGTAGTTTTCTTCAGCTACCATAAACAAGAAATGTTTATATTTTCATCACTCTCTGTGATTCATTTAAAAATATTCTGAACTACAGCCTGCAAAATTATTTCTACATTGAGGTAATACATTAAATATTTAAAAACCAAGCAATTCTGCTCATATAAAGAAAAAAATAAGAAGCAGATGTGAATACTGTTTAGTTTGTGTATCAGTAAAAAGGAAACATACCTAGAAGTAGTATTTGCTTTCACATTAGATTTATCACATCTACTCTATAAATTGAGTCAAAAACTCTAGGAGAAATTGGGTCTGAAGAACTCATCAAATCTCTACACCGAAAGAAACCTGTCAATACCACTTTTCTTTACAGACGCGAAGAGTGTGTAATTTCAATTTTCAATCTACATTTGAAATACAGAAAGGACTGGAAGGTGCAATACAGGGAATGGACAATTAGGGTAAAATCCTTCTAGTCTCTGGAAGCTATTTCTAGTGGACAACAGGAATAAAACCGGTATGTGATAGAAAAGCCTACCCTTTAAAAAAGGGCACTGAATCTTATAAGCAGTGGGAAATATTCTGATACTTCCTTTCAAAGGCTGAATGTTTAAAGATATGTGTCTCACTGGTTTGCAAATGAATGCAGTTAAGATAACAGAAAACATACCTACAAGAAAACTGGTCTGATAAAATAGATGCATGCATGTTATGCATATAGATAAAAATATATATGTACTGTTATATATGTGATGAAGTTTAAATGAGCTTTCTCAAACAGCATCATCATACCTTGCATTTGCAAGTTTATTTCTTACGGGCCTGTTTACATACAAAGAATTAATTTCATCTGCAAGAATTTACATATTTCTGCAGAGAAAACATAATGGATTAATACAGTGAGCACCACTGTACTATTCTTCTTCTCATAAGAAAAACATCTGAGGAAGTAGGACAGTGTTAGCATGAGGATAAGCTAGTTAAAAAAAAAAAATTGGTTTGTACATTTTTTAAATATATCAGACCGGGAATGATTGTATTTGAAAACTTCTCTTCTATTTTGCAGCACTTCCAGGATTCCCATAGAAGCAGATCTGCAGTTTTGCACTGTTATGTCATACAGCTAGACTGATTTTTCAAACCAACTTTTCTATATCCTTTAAATATACAATAGAAGCAAAGTCAATTTATAAAGCTAAAGGACTTGAAATACTGAGATTTAGTTTCTCACTTTTTATTTTATGTTTCCACAACATCCTTTAATGATTAAAGAAAAAAAAAAAGACTGACATCTTAATATGGCCACTGACGTGCTATGATTGAAAGAAAATAAACATCTAGTCTTAGATACCTGCCGATCAAGGTCAACGTAAGCATCATTTCCAACAGAGACTGGAGACTCTTTACTCATCAACTGCAATTAGATTATACTGGATTAGAAAAAGCAAAGATTTACTTTTATATTAAAACCTAAGTTTCAGTGAAATACCAAGGTGATTTTTACTTTTGGGAGCTTTAATCTGAATTAATTTTAAAGTTTTTACCTTCATTTTTATATATGACATAATCAGAAACAAGAACAAGAAAAAATCTTCAAAATTTGAAATATCTAGAGTGCTATAAAAGAAACCTAACATTATCTCTTTTTCTTTTGACAATGCACATTCTTTGTCTATGATAAGCCTACAGAACAACCCACTACAATTTTACTGCAGTAGCACTGGAATGATAGTAGATATCAACACACCATGCAAGACCTAGCTTTAATTTTTCTCTGCTAGTGAGTGGCTTTTTCATATTTCCATTACTTAGATATTAACATAAATTTATTTATTTATTCCACTAAACTCCAGGACATATCTATTTCAACTACTAGTGCAAAACAAAGGTGACAAAAATTCTGTTCTGGAGTTGTCTGTAATTTTCAACCTTAAAAAGTAATTCAGTAGAGTGCATTCCTGAAATGAGTATTACAATTCCTTCTGTACTACTTCAGTGCAGGAATAGCTGCTAGTGGTTTTGGCCTAGATTTTTAAAAACCAAAGCAACTAAACAAAACAAAAAACAACCCCAGTCAAACCCTCAACACAAATTCTCAAATTAATCCTACAAATCTGACTGATGTACTGATCAAAAGAAAAAAAAAAAAAAAAGCTGATAAGTTTTCTTAGCGCAACCTAACAATCAGCTGCACCAGTTGGTAAAAGTGAAATCAAACCTAGCAGAAGTTGTAGCTCAGCAACTTCCTCCCACACAGCTCAAGCAAACATAATAAAGTAATGTTCTTACTAAAAGTTGTAAGACAAAAACAGGAACAGTCTTGCAAATGAGAAATACACTGTAACTAATTCAAAAGACATCATTACAGAACAGCACTGATGGTTTCTGTCCAAACGCATTATCTTCTAAGAGCTCTCCAATGATGCAATTCATGAAAGTTACAATTCAAAAGGCCATATCCTAACCAAAATCAGGACAAGTCTTCTTCCCTGGAATCTCCTGGCTAGCCTGGTAGCTCTCTCCAGAGACAGTACTTCCTTTATTCCTTCTAGAAATCAGTGCTTTTGCACTGTTTTCCTTAGCAAGGTCTTTTCGGATACACAGAGCCTTCACTTCTCAGTCCTGTCTGTTTATATCACCATGTACAAGTGAAAAATCTGTTTGACATTTACATCATTCAAATCATACACTCATATTTCTCTCACTTTCCCCATTTCCTTAACTAGGATTTAGCTGCATTATTTAGATTAATCTGTCTCTCCTCAGCAATCCTCCTCACACCTTGACAACATTTGCCAAATTTATCTTCAATTTAGAACCCTCTTTTCTAAGCTGATTATTATTTAAACAAAACCTCCCAATCCCTCCCTGCTCTGTGATGCTTATACACACTTTGAATACTGCATTTCACCAGCTTTTCCAGGTGACTGACAGGGATATCCCATTCTAGCCAAATACTGAACTCCTCTCATTATTTTATATTCCACAATGCTGTTCACAAACACACTTTGGACACATGTACTCACACACATACAAGTAAGTTCCCCCTGCTAAGTCAGTGCTTTCCAACAGGCAGGTCCCATGCTGTATGTAGCCTGCAAGGGTGTACAACAACATGGCCCTAACAGCCACCACCCCTTTCTGGCTCTAACACAACTTCCTCTTTGGAAAACCAGCTCAACAGGCCTGTCCAGGACTTAAGAGTGGAAGGACTACAAGTGACCACACAACCCACTAGAGGCCACTGTGGTGTCATAGCTTTCTGTGACTTGCCATAGGGCAGGCCATGGCCAATAATATAATTCCTATTTTCTTCAACAAGTTTTGCCATCTCTCCCAAAACATCCTGTCCTTGAGAACCTTTAGCAGAAATGTCCAGAAAACAGGACATTATCTGGAGTAGGATTAGATACTGGAGATATATATTCTGGGTGTTCCATGAATGTACACTGCATGTGTATATTTCACTCCATGGGGTACATTAAGAATGTTATGGGGAAATGTGAATGAGGCATCAAGGGCAAGAGCCACAGATACATGTGCAGATGTATCTCACATGACTTGGTGCAATAGAAAGCACCCTGCAATTCGATAGTCTGTGGTATGTATAGTGGAAAAGCTAAAGATGAAATTTAAGGGATTGTTTTGTGCCCAGTACCACAATCAGACAAAGAACGAGACTGCTAGATAACTCAATAGGAATCCAACTTCTGATCACCAGTTAACAATAAAAAAGCTGTAAGAAGTGGGATGTAAAGGAAGAATTATCATGGCAAAGGAGTGCTTCAATCTATTCCTTACACATCTCCTCACATACTCTAAGTATGTAAATGGTTTATGCAAGAAAATGTCTTGACCATGCTCTGCTTCAGAATTGCCTGTACACAGCTTCTCTCCACTGAGAAGCAAAATCTTTACCAAAATAGAACAGCCAATAGAGCACACAATTCCACTCACCCAAACTTCTCTTGCTTCATTTAGGTTTCTTTAAAATTTCAAGAAAACTTTTACTGAATGCTGTATTTTAAGATTTCATACAGATAGGCAAGGTTTCATACAGATAGGCAATTTGAAATACACACTACACCTTCCATCCACCTAAAAACTGGCAAGATAAGAGGCTTGCCTAGTTTTCCCTATTCGTGACTTTGTTTCTGGTCAATCAGCATTCTCTGATATTAGTGAAATTTAGAGTTGCAAAATGCTCCTTTAATCAGTTACCTGCTCAATGACACATCAGCTTTTTCTGCATTATTTATTACTAATCTTACAATACTAGTAGCTTTTTAATAATTTTGAAAGCAAATTTCCATACTGTTTTCTTCTATATATTTCCTTCATTTAAAAGCTCACAGTCAGAAAAAAAAATCATTAAAAACTGATGTGATTTCAGAGCAGAACTCCACTAGAGAATGTGGTCTTGAGAGGTGTGGAGCAATGGTAACACTTTTGAGTTTAGAGGGGCAAACTTCATTTCATTTGTATTTCAAATCAGTCAAGAGAATAAAAAGCAGGAGGAAGTGCCCTTCTCATTTTCCCTTCACATCTGTAAGTTTTCTTCAGGATCAGACTACAAAGGAACTAAAGGTTTACCCCCACAATTTTGCAGTACTGGAACTGGAATCAATTTCGAAATTCATCATTTAGTGTAAATATAGTATAATGACCTATTTTCCCATGTAACTTAAATGGAAGATGATGTGCAGAGATTATAAAAAGGGAAACATTAAAAATGTGTTTGCAAATTCAAGCAATTGTATTAGGCCTCTACAGGAGAAAGAAAATCCTGCTTAAGAGCTTCCCAGAGTGAAATAAACTAGCAACTAGTACTTACAGGCTTGTTCTTTTTCTGGTTTATTTTGCATAGCGATCAGTATGGATTTCAAATGGTGCAATTTCCAGGACAACATGACAATTCTTACAGTTATTTGTGTAGTTTTATAAGAAGCAGCTGTCATCCTTTAATCCTTTAAATCCCTGTTAATCCTTTACATCTATATTTTTTCATGCTCATAGCTTTGGTATGTTATCTTACATAATACCTGTAGGTCTGCTAATCCTGTATTATTAAAACCCTCACTTTTTAACTGCTTTCACTGTAAAATATGAACAAGCTGTGTTGTCATGGATACATGAAGATTAGGGAAGGGGCAGAACTATCACAAAACCTGCATGCATGAATAACATGAATTACGAAAGCTTTTTTCCCCCCACACATGATTTTGCAAACACAGTTGCTCTATTTAGTTGATGATTTTTAAATCCAAAACACTTGATTTATCTGAAATGCTTTTTCTACAGTTAGTAATAATGTATAAGCTCACTTAAGTGCCCACAAAGCAATTTCAAAAGCTAGCTTCTGTAGTCATGTTCTTTTTCTTTCTTAGAACATCTTTATGTTAGTTTTTATGAGTCATGGCTATGTTTGACGCTGTATATCCTTTAAATCAGCTGGACTTTCTTCTTCCTCCAGTTGATACCCAGTCTACCTCCAGTATATCTGTTGATAGACCCAGTAAAATATTTTTATATCATTTCCTAACTATTTAAAAAATAATTTCACTTCAGACAAGATAAATCTTTAAACAACTAGGACAAAATAGGGGAGGGGAAAACAGCACAAAACAAAAAAGTGGAAGTAACACCATTGGTGTTACCCCAGAGAGTAAGCACCTTTTCCTACTCTCCCACCTTGGCAACTTTTGACACTACTCCTGACACTATTCTGACTCTCAACTTGACCTGCACAGAGAGATGCTAAGTGATCAAATTTAGAGATGTTCTAAACAGCAAAGGCAATTTGTTTGCCTTCACCAACAATGAACTTGGCTACTCCAGGAAGAGACTTGGGAAAATGACAGAAGGGGAAGGGAGAAAGAGAAATATATAATGGGCAAAATAATTTCCCTAAAAAAGTATTTTGGGCCTTTAAAAAATCTGAAAATCATCAAATACAAAGACTATTATATTACACATATGAATGTATTCAGTCTTGTATCTTTTGCACAACTTGCATTTTGATACCTACAACTGCAGATTAGCATCTCAGATTCTAAGTGGAGTCAATACACCAGACCAATTTGACTACACTTGAAAAATAACAGAAAATCACTGTTTCATTTATAGAACTTTTATGGAGCACAAGGCATATTTCAAACATTTAAATAAGTGAAGAAAATTCATTATGAAGAACTGCAGGTCAATAAAAATTAAATAACTGAATAAAATTTAGCATATAAAATGCTGCTTCTTCCATTGAAAAATCAGCTTCTTCATTAAAAAAATTGAGAAAACTTATTGTACTGTGCCTTGTGAAATACTTCCATGAGTAAAATGATTTACAATAACCAAAGAAGTATCAAAAAAATTTGTACGTGCTCAGCTGAAACAGAAAAATGAATTACATAATACATCAGTAAAGCTTAGAGAGGTCTTCTGAAATTCTGAAAATTAGGTCTTCTGACAAAATTTTGAAGACTATTCATAATGTCAAATGCATTAAAATGCTTGGATTAGGTGATATACAAACTTCTCAAACATTCATACATAGTTCATTTCTTACATACTGTTTTTTCTAAGTCACTTGAATTGTATGAGCTGCTATGAGTCTAAGAAATAGAAAAACCTCCTTACAAAATCTCATGAAGTTTCACCACTTTAAACTCTTCCCATATCTATCTGTGCTGGCTATGATCTAAACTCCCGGAATAACCTTCTCCATAATTTTGCCAGGCACTGAAATGAGCTAGGCCTGTAACTGACAGCACCTTTCTTCCTTCTCCTCTTGAAAACTGGAATAATATTTGCTAGCTTCCAGCTTACTGGAACCTCTCCAAACTCCAAGCCCATTGAAAAATAATAGAGAGGGGCCTTGCTCTCAAAGTGCCTCAAAGTCTGAGACACCTTTCTTGCCTCTTCATTAAGCACTTGAGATCCTCCTCATTTGGTCCTGAAATGCCTTCAATTTCTAAGCAGCTTGCAAAGTAGCATTAAAATCACTCAGAACTATGCCAGTAGCTGAATACTAGGCTTTTTGATTCACTGAATTTTAAAAATCTGTTCCAGGACAACATACCCTTACCCTGTGATGTCTTCCTATTTCTACTCATCACGTCAGTGAAAGGGCACACACACTGAACAAGTTCAAAGTTTACTCATTAAATGCTGAAAACTGTGGGCTACTTCAACAGGCTATTTTATCAAATAAAGGAGACTTCTATAAAAATCAAAGTGATTTTCAACATAAAGAAGGAAGATAAAAGAAGTTTTTCTATTTCAAGGTGGTGCAGAAGACAGTGATGCTGCAATATGGGTTTAATAAAAAATACTAGAAAAATCCACCAAAACACTGCATATTATAGTTACAAAACTTTAAAAAAAAGTAAAATACGCCAGAAGTCCAGCAAACTGGTGCTTGGCAGCACTGACTGGAAGATGATTTAGACAACAATTCTTTTGATGCTCATTTCCAAAGTCCTCTCTGCATGTGTCACTGCCGCAATCCGCACACAGACAACTGAATGTATGACTACATGGATACAGCACTAGTCAAAGTGATGACTGTGGAGAGATTCCCTTGCAGCGTCACTGATATTTCTTTCTCTATTCAGACATTACAGAGATGAGAAATTGCTCTAAAGCTCAAAGTGGAATTTAGTTTCTCTTGTTCAGGTTCAGAAGAAACAGGATTACTAGTGTTTTCCTGCCTTCCCTAGCTAATGGCCTGCTCTAGCTAGTGGCCTTCCCTGCAGTAAATATCTACAGACTCCTAGGTATTTCTCTTATAGGCACTTTAGACTTCTTGTAAGTCACAGGGGGGCTTCAGTGGCTAACAGAGGTTTTGATCTACTTTGTGTAGAAGTGCATGGAAAAGCACTTCTACAAAATGTACTGCAGTATACTCACTGACTTGTAAAAACATACCAGCCTATTGTATTATTCATATATGTTCATGTTACATATCATTACCCAATTCATAATACTACAGCTGACAAAACAACATTGTTACAAAATTCTCTTTCTTTTCACTTGTCTAAATTAAAAAAAAAAAAAAAAAAAAAAAATTTTGACAAAATTCTACAGTAACTGGGTATCCATACAAAATCAATCCAGTGCACTTCAGGATTCACAGGGTGGGAAAAGAAAAGGAAAGGGAACCCAGTATGAAAAATATCTAGAAGTTTCAGTCTTCTAGATTTAAAGAAAAATGGGACATTCAACCAGAGTTATTTGACATAAAGCAAGATTTTTCTAAGGAAAAATAAGAAATCTTTCACTATAAAATGCAAAATCTAGTCCCCTTTATTTTCTTTACTTTCAACGAAGTTTTTACTAAGTGGGAAAAAGCATACTACTGTAAAATAATGAAAGACTGAACTTTCACACACTATGGGCATCCCAGCATACCTCCTGAATGGCTGTCATGACAACATGTTGAACTGATTCTTCCATCATCATTATGGTCTGGATGTACTCTGAAAATAGAAGCATTCTGAAATGTCAATGTTGAAACTCAAGTCACAGAAGATAAGATCAGAATCTGCCTCCTTCCTACAAAATGACTAGATGCCATGGATGCCACTGAAATGTATAAGCACCAGTCAAGTTCCACCCCAACAAATTCAACAAGATTTTATCACAAACTTGTTGAGATACAAATCCAGGCTAATTTGAACTCTACAACAATGAAAAAAGTACATGATGGCCTTTTTCCTCCCCTGGCATCTCACACTTCTGAAAAAACTACTTTTATTCTTTTCTCACTTTGTTCCCAAACTTTTCAGGCTCTTGAAGTACATGACCCATGCATAGGTTGTTCTTTTCCGTAAGTGTAACAGTAACAGCCTGCCTTCCTTACAGCATCCTCATTTTAAAGCACTTTCATGTTCATTTTTGGTGCCTGCTTTTATTTCTGTAGCACATCACAAATTAAGTTCCCTCCACTTTTTAAGTTCTCAGCTATTTTGTGTACATGTGAGCTACACAAGAGGTACCTTGTAAGATGATAACAGTAGTCAGAAGAACAAATTCTGACATTTAGACTGAGTCAAGGAGTAAATGACTTGCCCAGTAAAATATGGTTTCCAGCCAAACATCATCTCCTTTATTCTTTTAATGATGCGATTAAGAGAAAGACGCTGGGGAAAAAGTCAGCTTCAAGTGGGAAATTTGCTCATGCTGGATCTTGCTCAAAGTACATAAAATTAGATTGTTCTGGTATTTCAAATGTGCATTTTTAATGTCCAGACTGAACGAGTTAAGGGGACACAAGAACAAGATATACTTCCTACTTGAAAATGACAAATAGCCACGAAAAGGAAGATAATTTTATATAAAACAGAGATGACAAGAAGTTTAATAAACCAGAGTTATTTATGTACTTGTGGAAGAAAACTACTCCTATTTTAATTAATAGACTAGCCAGACAACTTCCTAGTTAAGAGAATAGAAGTAATTTCAGAAGGAGAAACTAAAGTGATTTAGTCACCTAGGAAAATTGGAAAGGGGAAACTAGCTGTAAAGTTAAGATGCACCAAGCAAGAGGAAGACAAAAGGCCTAAAATCTTGGCAGCCATCAAACACAAAATGAGCTATATCTAGAAGACACACTTATTTGATGCAACTGTCACACAGATACTGTAAAAAAAGTCTTATTTACCAACATCTATTTTTCCCACACATGACTATGTTTCCTGTTTAAAGTATTTAGAATAAATATTTGCATTTGCTGTTACCTTCATCTGGCTTGAATGAAGTGTAATTTAAGGTAACTGGGTAACAATAAACAGCCTGCTTACCCAGAGCAAGTTTAGAACATGGGATGTAGCACACTTTAACACACATTAACATTGTTCATCACATCCTCTCTGGCACCTCCAAGAAAGATGAATGGGTCTCTACTGTATTTGTGCAGGTCTGAATTACAGTCAGTGCCATGTGGGTAGAGAGACAAGAGTCTCCTTCAGGGACTGCTAAAGTGGGATTCAATTGTCTGGCAATTGGCCTGAAGTGACTTTTTGGATGACCTTATTGTGCTCCATCTTCAGCTGCTGCCCAGAAGGGCATGGTTCCCAGTGTTACTTTTCCTATTTGCCAACCCCACAGAAACATCTCAAATTACAATAACACTAGACATATCGTCAGACCAAGCACTAGCCATACTGATGGCTTTTGGCCATGTAGTAAAATGATGCCTGGAATGCATCTCTACAATCAAGAGTTATGCTGAATAATGCAATAGTCACATTTTTCCATTCTTAACTATACTGATCTACCTCATAAATGGTTAAAAGGTGTACCAAATAGTTTTTTCTTTGTAGACTGATTTTTCAGCTTAGCAAACCAAAACTGAAAATATGCATCTTGGAAGTAAATTCAATTCCAGTCTGTGTCTCCAAAAGTAGCAAAGCTTACACCAAAAAACAGTTACTATCTGTACAACAAAATAATGTCATCATTATTGATTTTTTAAAATCTGTTTCTGACAGAAACCCAAGAAATATAATTTTTCTCCTTAATAGTCACACAATAACCAAGAAAACATGTTTTCAAATTTATTACCTTGCTTCTGTTCACAATTCACAGCACATCCCAAAATAAGTTGAAGCATTCTCCCAAGCTCCGCAGCATCAGCATGCTCTCCAATCATGTTAACATCAGGAAGGGTGAAGTCATTTATCTGTTGCCCTAGAATCTACATAAAGACAAGGTACATGCATGGCTGTATCACTGAACATATACATATCAATTTATTTCATACGAAGATGATTCAGAATCAACAACAGCAATTCACTCTTACTTTACTATAGTTTTGAGTACACCTTCAAAACAAACCAAATTGCTTAATGTAACATCCCACTATAAAATCATATGGTTTGATACAAATAATATTTGGGAAAAGAAACGTGACTGTCTCAACTCACAAGCAACTACTAGATAAACACTTAGCAAGATTCTTTCTTAAAGAATTAAATGTTGAAACATGTTTCACCTATACAATACATAGATCTAACACTGATAGGTGACAAATACAAGACGGCAAAAAACTCAGATCACTAGACCTCACACTTTTAGCAAATTTAAGGATATCTGGCAAGTCTTACAGCTAAGAAAGCTGTTCCATGGAAGAGAAACTGAGGTAGTAGTACAATGACATGTAATTAAACAGCCCACATGCAGAAAGGAAAGAAAAAACCCCGCAAAACAAAAGCTCGTGTGACTCACTATTAGTGTTATCTGATTTATAATTAAAGATCATTAAGGATTTATGATTGGCAGTAGAAGGAACTAGACAATTCTGCTAAATTGCTCTTTACTGAACAGAGGGTCGAAAATATGAATATGAAATTTGGAATTAAACACATTACTGACACATTAATTGTAGATAAAAAGAAAGTGTAACTTAAAACAGGGCGCAATAAGGAAACAATGACTATATAGAAGGTATCAGTCATGTGTTTGCTGCATGCTCTTTTTTGTGCAATACCCAAGAAAAACAGAAATCAGGTTAAGGCATTTATAAAAAACACAGCGTATAGGAAGAATACAAAGAAAACAAGTTATTGTGAAGTTTAGTAGGGCTGGGTTTCATGGAAGTGTTGAGGTTCCATTCCGATTATGTACGGTGTGTTTTCTGTTGTGGAACAGCAGGATTTTTAAGCAGTTTTCTCAAAGAATTAACTTCAACACTACTAAAAATCTCTGCACACTTTAAAGCACGCAGATTCATTCTTGTTGGAAAAGACTTTCTTTACGTCAGAAGAATTCTGTGAATGCATCAACCACAATGAAAAATATTACCATCATATACAGACTGCATTAGCAGAAAATACAATGTGTTTTGATTCTGATATGCATTTCTATATTGATCTGCACTTCTTGAATTTCTTTCAAATGCAATACTGTGTTTAAGTTAACACCACTACAGTGACTTCCTAGTCACTGACAAAAAAACTCCTGTTGAGGAAAGCTGAAGGGAAGAGATAAATTGGCAGGCAGTAGTAAGAAGTGAAGGATGTGAAGATGTGAACTGAGTTTGAAATAAACAAGAAAAAGAATTTAAAGAAAAGAACCAAAAAAACCCATCAAAGGCCCTAAAAGAAATAGGAAAATAAAGGATAGACTGTACAATAACTACCTTGAGATGAAAAAGAGCATTTAACCCATTTTCAAAAGACAAAAGAATGATACATTTACAAAAAAATTAAAAGTTTCAGTTGCAGAGCAGAGGTTTACAGCAAGATGAACTGAGGCAGAACAAAGCATGAAAGCTATAAATAGTTAACTCAGGCTTCTTGTTCTTCTATACTTTAATGGACAATGACAGCAAATGTAGCAGTTTTACTGATTGTTCTTCTGAATTCAATACAAATTTCTGAATTTTTGAGGGTGAACAATATTAATATACATATTTGTCAAATGCTTTTACCTACATCAGGTAAAATCCACATACATATCTATATTTTTGTAGCAAGGAAGGGAATAATGTTGAGGAAAACATAAGCAGAATCCATTAATAGAATCCAGATTACCCCTACTATCACTTCCAGCATTGCCTCAGCAGCAAAAATACCAACCTAAACCAAAATCCAGTGAGATTAATAAATGTGCACTACCTTTACAGAAATTAATCAGCTTGAATCCACTCAGAACTTGCCTAACAGTAAAGTTTTGACACTAGAGACTTAATCATCATACATACTAACCAACCAAAAAGAAGCTTGCATCACTTTGTCTTAGTAATATTAATTCTCCATAACAAAAACCTGATCTGTTTCTTTTAGTGTTCCCAGTCATGACCAGCTTGCTTAATCATCACTTTTCAACATTTATTTAAATATGGATACTTAATCATTTACTGAAGATGACCTAAGTCTAAAATTTTCTTTCTGAAGTACTTCAATTTATTAACAAATAATCTCTGCAGTATTTATGAGAAGACAGTATTTTGAAACAAGCAATATCTGGAAGATGCATAATATGGATTTTGTACTGCTGCCTGTACAGATCAATTCGTCTCAAACATCATTGAAAGCATATTTCAGCTGAAGATTCACCACTGAAAGAAAAACTACTGTCTCCTCTGGAGTAATTAAGTGCTGAGTTTGCTCAAAATAAGAGAGAATGACAAGGAATGAGTCCAATACAACTGAATTTAAATATTTAATTTAAAATCTTAATGTTGGGAGAGGCTAGAAATGCTCTTTACTCACTCTCCTCAAGAGAAAAATAAGGAAAAGAACAGACTTCAGATGCAGAGGAGGAAGGAAAAAAATCAGACACAGGTACATTACAGTACATCACAAAGTCCATCATCAGAACATAGTCAATAAAGCCATCTATTCTTCATATGAGAAAATTTGCGTATCAGGCTTTCTGGAACTCCTGAGTATTCAATAAAGCAGGTGAGAAGGTTTGAAGAAGGCCAAGACTAGAGAATAGGTCATGAATCACTGTATATGCCAATAAGTTTGCAAGAAAATGCCAGAACTTAACCTGAGGAAGATAAACTGTATTCTGCAGGTTAACTAAAATATATAATTCAAAAGGCAAGCAGATGCAGGTTAGTTCAAATAGTTCTTACCTCATGGTTGTAATCCAGTATTCCTTTTAAAATTTTCTTCAGGTTGCTTACCTATTTGACAAGAAGGAGGAAATACAATAAATACATGGAGCATTTTACAGAGAAATGATCATAAAGTGGGTAATCACAGAAGAACCACACAAAAAGAAGGCTATAATTCCATCTATTTACGCACAGATAAATTTAGAAACATGAAAGTTATGCAAGAGGCCCTTATGATCAGACTTCCAGATGTGACCACAAATCTTTATGAATTCACAGAACCCATTTAAATTTATGAAAAATATAACATTGTCTTGGATAGACTTTAAATCAGATCCTATGGCATGAATGTTTTTAGATACTTGTTTATCTTAGGATTATCTTTGCATCCAGAAGTTGAAACATTATTTCCCCTCCTTTCCTCTCTTGAAGTATCCTAGTAATCTACTTTCTGCAGAGATAAACCTCTTCCAAATCAAAACCAGCTACTGCTCAATATCATCCTTTATTCTCAACTCATATAAGTATAATTTGTTGTTTTTCTCATTAATGATTCCTCTTAGCTCTTTCATTTTCATTCTTGTCATTCTCTGTCTTTCTTTCCAGTTTCTACAAATGAATGTCTGCCTTACAGTATCTGGCAAAATCCACATTTCTCCAAGATGACTTCACTGCTATACAGAGATAGCTTCTGTTCATTTGCATAACCAATGGCATCAGTTAAGTACCTCCTGCTGTACAGAATGTATGTCACAATCCTCTAGTACTGAGTATTGCTCCCTTCCCAGCAAAAATCCATTTGCATCAAGTCTCTGGAAATATTGTGTTTAAAATTATAAAAATGTCCATGGGTCTCACAGGTGAAATTCAGGTGAAAAAAAAGAATCTTTGCTGAAAGTAACTGCTAGACAGAAATTACCAATCACCGTTCAAGTATTTAAGAAAATAATTTAGATAACAGAACCAGCACACTGTTTCTTGGGACAGAGGAGTGGCTGAGGGAGCTGAAGTTGTTTAGCCTGGAGAAAAGGAGGCTCAGGGGTGACCTTATCACTCTTTACCCCTGAAAGGAGGCTGTAGCCAGGTGGGGATCAGCCTCTTCTCCCAGGTAAGAAGAGATGGGACAAGAGGAAAAAGCTTCAAGTTTTGCCAGGAAGAGATTTTTGCAAGGAAGAGTATCAGGATACATCTCTTTGTCAGAAAGTGTTATCAAGCATTGTAACAGGCTACCCAGGACATGACTGAGCCATCATCCTTGTGGTGTGCAAAGAGCTGTGTAGATGTGGTACACTGGGACATGACTTATTGGTGGACATGGCAGTTTACGGTTGGATTCTATGATCTTAAGGATCTTTACCAACCTAAATGATTGCATGACTGAAGTTTAAACAGGATCTGCAAAGACTAAAACCAATAGGAACAGGATTCACAAAGTTCTCTCGCTGACAGCAGCAGCCACAGCAGCAAACTGTGGAACTGCAATGAAGGGAGAGCAAAACCTCTCATGTTCTAACGGCCTTTGAAGACCACCATAAATTTTATATTCTTGACCGCATTCCAGAAATACCCATTAGGAGATTCTATCCACTAACAGAAATTATTTACCTTTCAAAGGACCTGATGGCTGTTAGGAAACCTGATACTGAAATCTAGGGACAAACTCAACACTTCAATATGGTCAACAAACAAAACGAGGTGATGAAAGTAAATTCCAGACTCAAGAAAGGAACAGGATACACACACAAGAAGATTTTTGCCAAGGAAACCAAAGTGATAACAATCTGACTACCTGACTCCTATTAATCTACTCCCTTTTGAAAAGAAGTGCCAGAAGTTGATTCCTTATTAAGATACAGGAACATTCTGACTATCTCCTTAATCACTGGATTTTAAGTCATACAAGAAACAAAAATTCATTTGGACCTGAAAAGTGACACATCAAATGCCCTGACGACCTAGAATGAGAACTGGAGATGCTACATTATAGCAAGTATATGAGGACATTTATTGTCACTCCCAAAATGGCATAATAGGCAGTTTACACCTTCTACACCAAAGCACACGTGTTTTCTGTACTATTACACACAACACAGCATGATCCTTTAAGAGCTGCAACTATTTCCTAGGTGTCTGCCCAACAGCAACCAAGACCACCACTTAAAGGCAATGCACAATCATAACCAAAATCTACAACAGATTCAAGAATTTAAAGAAATTAAGAAATTTTATTTTTATATCAAATTACCACAAAGAATATCACACTGATTGGAATATAATTTTTAAACTTGATTAATTAAAATTTTCTGGTGTATAATTTACCTGAGTCTGCTGCAGAAAGAGCCACAGAAACGCAAGGGCCATGTTGCAGAATTTAAGTCCAGTTTACCGATGAGAACATTTGTGAGGAACCTTGAACTTGAACATAATCCCAAAAAAATGAGAAACCAAATGGAAACCTGTGAAATACTTCTTTCCCCCTCTCCTTGTATGCATTTTTGAATTAAAATTCCTTAAACACAAAAAGCCACCTTCCTCTATGTAACTTTTATAGCGCTTGGAGTCAAGATACTGAAACAAAACCAATATTGATCAAAATTCATCATGAAAACGAGCATATAGGGCAGCATTCTTGAAAGAAGAGAACAGCAAACAAACTGAAAAAGAAATCTTCGCTGTCCTATTTCACCCCACTGTCAATCAACAGTACCAGGGTAGCTTGTTTTCAAGAATTAATTGTACCATATTTGTATTTGGCACACAATCAGACAATTGTGAGGTTAAAGTAGCTTCTTTATAGACTTCTTTTAAGACTAAGACTGACTTAAACTTAACCATGATCTTCAGTATTACTCAGACAGCTCTCAATTTTTTTCATAACTTGCCTGCAGTCAATAAACTTAGATGGTTTTACTGCCCCAGCAGAGAGAGGATCATCACAGGGAAACTACCACTAATATTTTGTACTTTGAAATTGAACTGAGTAGTTCCAGCAAATTTATGAGGTCAAAGTATATGAAACAAAGACCTCAAGCAGCTGAATGAAAATGAACAACAGCCCAAGAAAGTGTTAAAGACAACCAATTACATCCGAATTATAAGTCAACAGGTGACAGTTGTTCAGAATTACTTTTCACTTTCTTAAGCACATAGGGAAACCTAACTGTAGTTAACAATGACCAATAAATTACATAATGTCAGACCACAACAGAAAGAATTGCCAATACAGATTATGACTATGAAGTATTAAACCACTGTTTGGATGGTCAGCACATGACCACATGGGATGCCTATTTTCTTGCATCAGCAACCTGAGTTCTTGCTTTTCCATAAAAATATACACGCTACCCTCCCAACACCTTTAACATTCATTCCCTGCAGCCATACTTCTGCTGGAAAAGATGTGAGGTTTACTGGGGTAAAAAAAAGTGACAACTATGCTTTATTTCACCTCAGAAATTTGTTGCAATTCACAACAGATGGACCAATAAGTATTTCTAGACAAACCTCTATCCATTTTCAATCTCTTTACCATCTGAGACTATTGATGCAATATCAATATTCTCACTCCTTTGAACACGTAAAATTCACAAATACCCACACCAGAGTTGTGTGGGTGCTCTCTTGTGTTAAATTATCATTACCCTCTCTGCTAACAGCCATCTTGGCACTACATACTAAGCACACAGTGCTCAGTATAACACTGATCCTTAGTACACAGTATTAACCTGATAAACTGACTGGAATGAAAGCAGAGATCATGTGATCTGCCAACAGCATAAGACTTAATGGTTGCTTGTTTTTTTTTTTTTTTTCTCCTACTTTTCTTTTATTCTCACTTGTCATATAAAATCTGTATTTAATTACAACTTGCCTACTGTTTCCAATCTCAGGTTTGTAAGTGCAGTCTGTCTAGATTTCTCTCTTTGCTAATATAGCTGTGTAACAAAGGGAAAGGCCAATAATGTGGGCAATAGAAAATGCCCTTAAGCTTGTGATTGTTGACAAAAAGCAAGCATGGGATATCTAACTTCCTGGTTTTCCTCCAACATGGCAGCCAGCCTCCAATCTTGCATTACCCTTAGATCACATGTATGACTGAAACTCTGTGCTGGAGGCTCTGTGTAAACTGTTTTTTGTTTTTTTGTTTTTTTTTTTTAATTTCAGATCTTGAATAACCGCTGGAAATGTTGCTAGCACACACTTTCAAGTGGTGTGGGAATTCTTAACCAATAAGCTTTGGATATCTCATTAAGGTACATTTTTATCCATTTGCAGTTAACAAGTGGGGTGGGGGGTGATGGGCATGGGTGTGTGGGGGTGTGTGTGTGTGTGCGTGCACCAAGAAGGGGAGGGAGCACATGTGTTAACTGTTTGTACCACTCTCACAGGCATATGGTTTCTGATTTAAACTGCATTTTGCAGGAACATGTCTCATCACTGATTATAGGCAGAACCTAGAGAAAGACTAGGTAGAGAAAGTTGACAAGACTAACACAGCTTGCTACTATAAACATCAATAAAACTGTACTTTAAATTGATGGTGGAGTCTGAATGCCAAAATGAAAAGTTCAGAAGAAAAAGTCAGAAATCAAGTTGAACAATATGTCTCCTTTCCTTCCTAAGCTTTCCACACTGAATAAAAGACAACGGGGCGGGGAGGGAGGGGAGGGGAAGGGGGACTTTTATGTCACCCCTCAGAGACCTAACAGTTTATTCTGTAATTGCCAACGCTGATGACCATGTATCAAATCAGTAATTTTTTTCTTGATTAGGGAATTTCACTCCTGCAAAATTTTGGTGATCAAATAATTTTCTAAGCTGCTTTTCATTTTCAGTATAGGTTTTATGTTCAAGATGTCATCTTCCTCAGCCATGAAATACTATGTTGTACAAAATTTAAATCTGGACTATATAGAAGTGTTCATTGTACACGAGGAAAGAGTTAACGGCTTTGTTTTTTTATTTTTGTAAGCCATCATAAAATTGCAGTTAAGGCAGCAGTGAAAAGTCCTTTTGTTGCTGAAAACACAAACTACTATGTATATTGATGTATGCTATGAGCATGAAATTTTAACCCTGAAGAAATAACAACATTTCCCTACTAAATACAGTAGACAAAGATCTGGTTAGTTCTAAGAACCGCAATGCTTGCTGAAAGGCTCCTATTTTGCAAACTCCCCAAGTTTTAGCATTTCCCTTTTTCTCTCCTGTGCACTGCTCAATTTCTCAAGTCTGGCAACTTGCCCTGAAACCAAGAATTTAAAAACATCCCTGTGAGTTTTTTTTTTTTCAAATGGTACAGCAACAGCAAAAACATTGCAGTTATCAGAAAGCAAAATGCTAAAAAAACCAAACTAACCAAACCCATGCATCCCCCTCCTGCCCCCTCCCCAAAAAAATCTCAGCCTTATATTCTTGTTTCTTCTCTACACAGGGCAACACACAATTCAAAATTAACAATCACATCATTCATTACCTTCTCCCAGGTAATAAGTGACAGGACAAGAAGAAACTGTCTCAAATGGCATCAGATAAGTTTAGGTTAAATGTTAGGTAAAAGATTTTCACAGAAGGGGTCATAGAGCATTGGAACAGACTGCCTACCAAAATGGTAGGCTCATCATCCATGGAAGTGTTCAAAAAATGTGCAAATATGGCACTTGGTGACATAATGGGTAATGGTGAACACAGTGGTGGTTCTAGGTTGACAGCTGGACTCAATCTTAAAGGTCTTTCCCAAACTTAACAACTCTATGCTTCTATCATTTTCTGAGTACTTCCACAAACAGTGGTTAGATGGGCTATACAAGACCTACAGTAATCTCTACCAGCCCTCCTAACCACTGTTTCACAAAACTTCCTACACATTACATTTAGATTGTTTTTCTGTATTTCCCCTACTAGACCAGCTCCTTTATGTGGTTCACGATACCAAGAGCTTGTACAAGTGGTGACTGCTACACCAGATGGCATCAGAGACAAAGAGTGACCATGTTTAGCAACAAGAAAATAAGCAGCTCATTACCACAACATTTGAGATAATCCAGTTATCATTTCTCATGGCACTTCTTAAAGTATGAAGGGAAAGCTATATTCTAGAGTCATGAAACTATGATGCCCACATCTTAAATCCAGTAATGAATATATTTCTAAAAGGAGGTTGTAGTGAGATGAGGGTCAGTCTCTTCCCTCAGTTAGCAAGTGACATAACAAGAGGAAATGGCCTCAAGTTGCACCAGGGGAAATTAAAACTGGGTATTATGAAACATTTCTTTATCAAAGGCATTGTCAAGCATTGGAACAGGCTGCCCAGGGAAGCAGTTGAATTACTATCCCTGAAGGTATCTACAAGAGGTGTAGATGTGGAGCTTAGGGTCCTGGTTTAGTGTGGACTTGGTAGAGTTAACTTGATCTTAAATCTTTTCTAAGCTGAACAATTCTATTAATAGAAATGCACAGATTGAAGTGTTCCTACAAGCCAGACTTTAAATGAAGGACTGGATGATAGACATTTGGAAAACTAGACTACTACTAATATTTACTCACATATAAAAAACAGTTGGCAAAGTATAGGATTACTTCCAGATTAAAAAACAAGAGTTAAAGTATCACACTTGTGCCTTTTAGCATTCTTCATTAAAATGTGAGTGGTCTATAAAAATGTATACAAAAAGCTGAATTATACATATTTCTTAAACAAAAATAAAAACCAGTTTTTAGCTCTTGTTTACATGGACACTTGAAAAACAATATGGAATGACATCAGCAAGAAACTGAAACTTGACCTCATGCTTTGCCAAACTCAGTCACATAAGGAAGTTACTGGATTGCTCAGCTTTTTTTTTTTTTTTCCACACCTGCTAAGCTTTTACATCTGCCAAACTGGTGGGAGACATAAAAATAAAATATTTATTCCTCAAACTCCAAATGATAGTTATAGAAGCTGCTGCTGCTTCACATTCAATTAGCTCAAATGCTATTATAATCAACAGTTCTCTGTTTGTTATCCTCCACATTTTACAGCCAAGACTTTAATACCCCTTAGGAAAAAAACCCAAAAAATATTTGACAAAAAAGTAAGACCTTCTATCCAGCTGTTCACTTGCAATTCCATAAAATTCTTTGAGAAGTTAATTTATATTAAGTGCTCTACATGCAGCAGATGCCAAAGGAGTCCTAAAGGTTTTTTAGGGATCATGTCTTTTGTTCAGCAGTCAGTCAGTATGTACCCTCACTTCTGCTGGCAGCCCTAGTAGACAAAACTAGAGTGCTTCTAAAGCACTCCAGACTTCACAGAGCTGGTCAGACAACAGAAACCATGCTCTTACACGTTTCCTGGCCAAGTCAAAACATAAACAGTAGCAGTGTGTTCCATCTTTGTCTCAGGCAGCATTCTGTCTCTTAGTGTCCCTGCAATTCAGAAAGTGACGTAGAAAAGCCTGTAAGTACTACAGCATGTCACAGTTTTGGTCCTTCCCCAGATGCTCAGAATGGGGTTTGGTGGCTGGAACAAAATGGTTTTACAGGAAACAAGAACTAACAGTAAATTCTTAATTATTTTGCTTCCCCCAAATTAGTCAAGCTGAAAATGGAAATTTAGAAAAGCACATAGATCATTCTCTGAAGAAAACTAGTCAAAAACTACACTAACATCTGCATGTGAGACTGCATTCCCCAGATTCTAAAGCAAAATGTTCCTCGTTCATAGTTCTTGTAAATTCTATTTCCTTCAGGTTTGCAGAGAAGTCTAGAATGCCAAGTGACAAATGACCCAGCAAACAGACTGTGATTAAAAATCATGCTGAGTAGAAACATAGAAAAAATATGACTTCCTCTCTTAAAACTCAGTAGCTCTGCAGAGCTGACAAAGTAAAAGGAAGCAACATGTTGCCATTTTTCTTTAAATATACTGCTTATTGTTCCTATTTCTATGCAGTTGCTTCTCAAAAAAGCTGCTTTTTTAGAAGCTGCTTTCACACTGTGCATTAAAAAGATGTCTCATTCAATGTTTGAAAAACGAGAGGTAGTTAATGTATAACATTTATTTTAATATTTTCCTTTTAAATCATTAAAACCTGTTTACAAATTCAAAATGTCTTTGCTAAAACTGTGCAGGACAATACAACATAAAAACAAGTAAGTGTAATTAAAATGGTCTAAAATTCAAAATGCTGTTTATAAAGCAAGATCCTAATCCAGAAATGTGAGAATACTTAGACACAATATTGTATTAAGTACTCAAATACAGATTCATAGACAAGCAAAGTCAAATACCTTTAGCCTCCAATTATCTCCCACTTCCGTTTTGATTCTGTTCAGCCAATTTTCATCAAAATAAGCTGGATCACTGAAAGATAAAAAGTGTATTCATTAAAAACACATTACAGAAATTCTGAGTACACATTCATCATTAAGCTCCTATCTCAGGTTTGAGTTAAGTGATATTACTACCTCTTGTATCTGACGCATGGCCAGAATATAGTAGTTCAGAATCCTGTTACTACTTACTTTTCTAAGAACTTTCACCCTGTTGACAGTACAGCTTCATTTATGTGTCATGAGTAGCTTATGCTTTTGAGGAAGGTTCTTTGTATTTTGAATGCATTTCGCCAGTTTTCCCTCCATAAGTCCTACCTCTTAATTTCTCCTCTAATGTTGCAGCAATATTTACTTGTATTTATTAAAAGTGTTAAAAATTATTACTTTTCCACACCTTATGGATCCCTACCATTGTACACTGCTTACAAGTATTCAGCTTCTAAAATAAAAGCCTGAAATGGAACAATACATATGCTGTCTTGATAGAGTGAGAAGAGCTAGAAAGCATCACTGAAGTTTTTATGACTAACAATATTTCATTTACCAAACACTATCAGTTTTTGAAATCCTCTTTTCACAGTAACCCTACACAAAACTTTTTGTGAACACTGTTCCTCAGAAGTTTTTCTATCCTCTGCACTTTTGACAAGGCAATCAAGAAAAAGAATAGAGAACTATTTCTATTTCTATGGACAATTTCTCCCTATTCATTTTTCTCAAAGCATCTTCCACAAGCTGCTTCTTCAAGACACCTCCTGAGACTGTCTCTGCCAAGCTCGAAGATCATCTAAAAGGCTAACATTTTCTACTGCTCAGTTCAGTCAAATTTTCCCTTTATCATAGAGAATTTTGAAAATGCTATAATCAGAATTAAGGAGAAATAATGTACTATATACAACTGGTTTTAAAGGAGTAGAAAAACATAAGGAAAGGCTCATGTTTCATCCAACATATGAAATCAATACAGCCAGAATGCAAAAAGAACCTTTCTATTGTTAGCAAGATGCTCTTAAGATTTTGCGTTACAGTTTCAGGTGAAGTACTCTATTTTCTGGACTTATACTGCCGCATTTGCCACTGGCTACTGTTAGATTTACCACTGCACCTTCTACACATAGAAGGGGTTCTGGACTGAGCTCTTTTTTCAACTGCAAGATGCCATGAGATCTTTTGGCAAAACTTCAAGAGAACCCTGAATACGCCTGGAGAGTCAAATAACATCCATATCATATATATTATAAACCAGCAATTACATCAGTACTTTTATTAAAGCACAAACTTTGCAGCCACACTTTGCATCTGATGCACGGTACATGCTGTATTCCATCTTCTCCACAGTGTCTTCACAATGCATCAAGGTCTGCAAGCTGTATTACAACTATAATACACAGCAATGGAGGAAGATCACTGTCACTACTGGACATGAAATGATTATACAGAAGCTTGATAAGTTCAAAAGAGAAAAAGACCAAGTTTTATTCAAACATCTGATACTTATATAATTCCAAAGGTGACCATGGATTGGAGGATGGAATTACCACCTCTCCAACCATACTAGTCCAAAGATCAATCAATCATTTCTCTCCGCCCACAGAGAAATACGTAAACTATTCTATTTATACATGAAATTGTGTGGGAACTCTGACTCTCAAATATGTAAACATTATCAGAAGGCTAAAGAAGTTTTATGAGAACTTTAAAACTTTCAAAAGAACTATAAAAGAAAACTTAACACTTTTATAAGTCAGGGCAACAGATCACAAATAGCAATGTTTCTCTACTGACACATTTTCATTGCTATTTTTACACACTTTTTTTACAGACTCTGGTGAAGATTACAGCATATTTTGTTTCCCTTGACATGGCATCTGCAAACATATATCTGGAAGAACAGCTTTAATTACTAGTTAAGTTGATGACTCGAAATTACTTCAATTCAAAAAGAGTACAGTTCTAGTACAGATGACAGAATCTTAAATAAGAAACAGAACAAGTAATGTCTTATCCAGACTATCATCTGGTTTTGAAATATGTTTTCAAATAGCTTTCAAATGGCCTCTCTGCCACAAGAAGACAAGTAAACTTAAGAATGACATCGATTCAAGTATATGTAAGATCTCTGACACATGAAAAAAGTTTACATTCAGATTTTACATGAAACAAATAGCTCTCCTTGCAAAAAGCTTTAATTAAAAAGCCTTCATTTGCCTAATTTCCACTCAATCACAACAAAATCATCTGGACACTAATGAAAAGAATGACAGTTCAAATCCCATTTTAGGTGTGGGTTTCAAAAAATACCCTAATGACTGTCAAATGGGTCTTCTGGGAATTGCCAACACACAAATAAACTAGCTTAACAACAGACTCACAATTATAAAGTATTTATTCAGCTGAGAGAGAAAGCAAGTATGACCTGTGCTTCCCCATCAAAACAAAACAAAAACAACAAAACAACAAAACAAAAACAAAAACAAACAAACAACAAAAAAAAAAAAAAACACAAACCAACAGGACTTCCTTAAGGACTGTATCTTACAATTTTAAGGGTTGCACTTGGCCACTAACATCTTCAGCTGCTTCAAGGTTGTAGTGGCATGAATGTATCAATCCTTGATATACCATTTTCATGGTAAATAATGGTTCTAGGAAACAACATGGATAACTATAAACAACATCCCACAAACAAAATTGTATTTGGACTGACTGGGTAGCTGATATTGCATATCCAGTTTTCAACAATAACAGCACCAATAAGAGAATCAGCTGAGGAACACTAACAAGACTTCAGAGTTAGGTCCATCTTACTTCACTCTGAAAGCCTGAAATACAGCAGAAATTAAGCAGCTTTTCTCAGCTACTACTGTAATAAAATGGACAGCAAATGACTTTTACAGTCTTGATGAAAGTCATAGGCTATCTAAACCCTGATATATGTCACCAGACATACTTAAGGAAGGTCCTTGAGAAATAAATCTAAATTCAGTGTGGTAGTGCTCTTCTACAAATCCCATTTATTTTTTTCATTTGTATGTATACAAACCTCATGGAAGCATCCAAGGGTCCAGCAGCTGATAAGCAATCCAGTTGAAATCAATATCATGTAACAATGGTCAAAATAGCACCAACAATTCTTTTTAGAGAACTTTCATACAGGTTAATAATTAATAGCACACTGCAAAAACACTTTGCCAGGAACACAATAAGCAGAAAAGTAAAAGGTTGGGTATCAACACCAATCAAATCTAGAATGATCATCCTTTCCTCAACCTCATCACCATTAAAATTTTCTTCCTCTTCAAAAGTCTCATTAAAGTTCATTAGTAGTACCAACAACAATGCTCTCTCTATATAACAAACTATTGGAAATCAAACCTGAAATAAAAACTTTTCCACAAGAACTTCTAAACATACTTTTAAAAATGGGCTTCCAGATGTTAGATCGTTCACAGCCCTTGTTGCAAACAAGAGTCCTTTTGCTATATTTTTGGGGATCAGGATTCAATCAAATTCAGACTACCTTAGGCTATTTCATTTAGAAGCAACAACATTCTTCTTACAGTGTTTGAAAAAGCATCACCTAAGCAAATATGAAAATGTGTGGCTGAGAAGTGAGCAGCTATACTATCAGAAAATTAACTGGAGCATCTTCATTACCATGAGATGACTCATACATTAACTAAGTATTTTGAATTCGGTAAGTTCCTGAGCCTAGATGCAAACTTAAACAATCTCCAGCACTGGATAACTTTCAGGTTTAGAAAGGTATTTGTACATCAGTTGATTGCTGCCTACTATCTCAGTAGTACTGCAAATAACTGGGACTTTTCTTCAGAGCACAAGATACTTGTGCTGTTACTAATGCTCTATCACTTCATGTGATGTTTTCAGCAGTGCTCATTTATACCATCTCCATCTTATTTTGTATGCAAATTTTCCTTTATTTAAGCAATCATCCCTCTGCATCGCAGATGCCAAGAGACAGAAATACGCTTCTGAAGAAAACCAACCCACAGAGCATGTAGTATAACTCATGATTATTACTCATTTTAACAGTGGTATAGTGAGCTGCTTAAAAAAATGTGTTTACAAAAATTTCCCTCCCCCAGTGATATACAAAAGCATGGCTTTTGTGTTTTGCATGTGTCAAAATAATATAGCGTGTTGCAATGTATAATATCACAAATGAATAATTCATTGAGAGGGGCACGATGCATAGATGACAGAAGAAAATATATACAATGTCTTACATTTACCAAGGCCACTATGACAGAGGAAGAAAGAATCAAAACAAGAGGGACAGCTGGTATTAAACAGTCTCCAGAGCGGGATGAAAGGAAAATTTTAGAACAGGAAATCTTGCTATTATAGGGATATCAGTGGACAGTGAAAACTTAATTGACAACAGTGCAAGCTACACATAAAAAAAGGATGTGACTCAGAAGCAAGCTATGGCACTCCTACCTGCACAAGCTACACAATTTTAGGCCACCAGTATACTCATAAAAAAATTAAACATTTTCTTTTGCTTCCACTCTTTACTCCTGCAGTACAACATTCTTTAAAACAATTGTCAACACTGCAAAGTGTACAGGCATTTTTTCTCACTATATTTCATATCAATGCTAGTCAGAGGGATCACCTCATCTGAATAGAAACAATGAATCTTACAGAATAACACACAAAAGTTAAGCTAAAACATAGGCTGAGTTTCTTCCTCTACTATAATACAATTAGCACTAGAGAATTACATTCAATGGTATTTTAAGCTAAATTCAAAGATAAAGTTTTAATGCTATAAAGGATGAAAATGTCCTTCGGGAATTTACCAATACCTGTTTTTTAACAGCTGAGACTGCAAGCAAAATTTTCATGCTTGGTTACATAGAACATATTTCTGGTATTTGCTATCACACACTACATCAATAGCAAAAAGCTTCTGAAGGTGTCAGTAATTTCCTCTGTAACCTTTCCTTCTCACAGCTTATTCCAGCAGTTTTTTAAAGAAAATTCTGCTGCATTTTTTGTGATGTCTGGCACTTACCTACAAATGGACTGCTACTGTGAGAGCAAAAAATATTGAGGATGATGTATGAAAAATTAAGAACCACAGAAGAAACTGCCAGCCTCTTCCACTTGGTACAAGGCACAGCTGTTTTTTATCAGCTGATGATCAAGCAATGTTCTTCCTCTTCTTGTTCCTCTTTTCTTCCATTTTCTGACTAAATCCTACAGTTCTGTTTTGTATAAAATTTATGTATGTCTAAAACAACTAATTCCCTGAGCTAGGGATCTCTCAAAAACTGCTCCTCATCATGACCTACTACCTCCCATCCTCGTAAGTACCAGTGGATTCTTCCTAAGAAGACAGATGTAAGGGAAAAAAAAACTAGAAATAACAGAATTCACTATTAAACCTTTAAGTTTTTTGGAAGAAATGCTATCCTCAGTCCCCTATCTGAAAATATATTCAGATCATTGGACCACTCCAACACCTTTAAATTTTCATCAATGCTCTTCTTTACTGGATATATTAATCTGCTCTTTAATATTTTTAAATATTTATTAATTTTCTATAGTAAAATCCTGATTCACACAAAGTTTCCAGAACTTTCCCCTCCCTACCTTTACCTAATCAACCTCCCATTGTTATTAGGCTCAAAGAACACACACTTAAAAAGAACCTTTAACAGGAAGCACCTATACTAAGAAACACCCAATTTTCATTTTTCCTTTAAAAATTACAAAAATAGTAGTTTATCCTTCTCAATACAATAAGAGTAATGGCACTTAAGCTGAGTCTGTGGTCAAAACAGCACATTTTTCCTTTGAAGATTAACTTTTTGAGAGATTTTCAAGTCAAAGACAACTATTCAAGTTTTCACTGCAAATGATATGTCTGCAGTGACCAGATGCTTTCCGGCTTGCTCCTTGCTATTTAACATCACTGCATGACTTTTCCAAATAACCTTAAGTATGCAGCTGTCTTCCTGCAAAAATCATATTATACATGACTTATTTTCTTGGGGCAGAGTGGGAACCCATGTTGCTAATATAAAAAGAAAAAAAGCAAACAAGCCTGCTCTAGACTTGCTTCATGTTGCTGAACATGCCCTAACTCCCAGTGAAGTAGTCTTCCTGTTGTTTTTGTTCAAAGGACCTACAGGAGGATTTCACTGCTAGTGTTGAATTTGGTTTTGTTTTCAAGAAACAATATTTAAAATGGCTTTGTCGACATGCTCCTGATCAGTTTCTAGTCCTAGTCAGGTTTCAGCTATACAAATGATGATCCCTGTATTTGACCTATATTCCAATCTCATGACCAGGGAAAGGAAAAATGTTTAGCTACTCTACAATCCTTGGTTTCTACTTCAAAAATCAATTAGACTTCTGTTACACTTATCTTATACTACTTAGCTTCTGTTTATTCTGTTTTAAAAAGAAAAAAGCAGTATTTTCTTTCAAAGATTGTTCATGTTATCATTTCTGTTGTACAATCCAAAATCAGATTGCTGTTGCTCTTCAAAGTTTAACTCAGCAGGAATGCAGTCAAGATTTAGCAATACTGTTGCTAAATTTTAGCATGAGAATATGTCTGTTCGTTACATAAGTATGCAAAATGTTAAATCTGAAGCACAACTACCATAAAGTAAGATAGTTGAATACTAGCCTTGGCATGTTCAAATTATTATATAGGACATAAACAAAGAATTAAAAATTGTTTAGGTGATCATTACGTATTTTAAAATCATGCTACAGAAATGTAATATTTGTATTGTATATTTAGTTTCAAAGTATCAGTTCATCAGCTGAAAACAGTATCTCAGAATCACATGCTAAGAAGTCTTGCTTTGAAATATTTGACTATATTGAGATTTCCCTTTTCCCCTTTTTTTTCTTCCTGTGAACTGGCAGCTCCTTCTCTCACTAGGAGGAAGGCTCCCACTCCTGAGAATCTGGAACTAAAGAACATACTCAGCGTCCTCATAGCATTTACAGCCCTAGGAACCCTGTCAAACAAATAATCTGTGGTCAGTAAACCTGAGCCGCACAGCAGCACAAGAGAGCAGTGCTAAACACTAGAACAGGATGGAGGACCCTCATCTTCTTACTGACATCAAGAAGGGCTGTTTCTTGCTTAGGGTTTGAATTCTGGGTATTGTTGAAAATCTGCTGAAGCTTGTCTAGCCCTCACATTATTATTCCTTTTGCTCTTCCACCTGGGCATGAGCTGTACAGCTAGGGAAACCTGCAAAGTGCCAAGTGTGATTATGCAGCTTTGGAAGGTATGGTCAAAGCTCAAGTGGTGTTCTCCCCTGTTGCACCAGTTAGTGAGGAGGAGGTTTGAGCAGCAGACAGACCCTCCAGGTCAACAACCAGTTGCTATATAGTGATGGCAACAAAGTTTTGGTTTCAATAACCATTAAACCCGTTTGAGAATAAGGACTGCTTGGAAAAGATGGGATCCACCAGACTATGGTGGGCAGACGCATCTTCAGGAACAGGCTGGCCAAGGTGGTATGAACAGTTTTATACAAAAAGAATGAACATTAAGTAACAAAGTAGTGAACTCTGTTGAAGAACTAGGGGTGAGGAATGATATGAGCAAAAGACACCTCACAGTCAACAAAACAGGTAAAGTGGGATCACCTCAAGCATATGCACATAAATATACAAAGGCCTAAAGAATGCTCTGGGGAAAGTTTCATTCTTGGGAATCAGAAAGACTGGATGCATATGTGGAGTGCTTGTGCACTAATGCAGGCAGCATGGAGAACAAATAGGAAAAACCAGAGTTCTATCTGTAGTTACAAGGTCACAGGCCCACTGGGATCATGAAGTTGTGGTAGGATGGCTCACATGCCAAGGCTGCTGCCATGAACATATACAGGCTCCTTAGGAAGAACAAGCTGAGAAGGCAGTGACAGAAAGACCCTTTCTGTGACAGACCAGAGGGAATGCATGAGCTCTGTCTTAGGTCAGATATGAGCCAGCTGAGAGATTACTGGTCAGAATGACTAAGCAGATGAACATGAGTGACACTGTTACAGATTATTACTATAGACTGCCTGATCAGGATGACATCTTCATAGAAGAACTGATGAAGCATTACAGGGGTAACTGGATAGCAAGGTGGACTGAAAAATGGCTGAAACGCTAGGCTCAAAGGTTTCAGAAGCATGAAATGCAGCTGGATGCCAGTTCACTAGCAGCATATCCAAGGGGTAAATATTATTAAATGTTTTTAATAGGGACCTAGATGATGGGACAGAAGGCAATTTTTCATATAATATAAAAATGGAAGGAGTGTTCAACACACCTGACAGTTGCATTGCCATTCAGGAGAAATTCCATAAGGTGGAAAAACAAGCTGAGAGGAACCTTACACATTTCAGAAAAGTTAAGTGCTAACAAACCCTATTCACCAGTATATACTGGGGGTCAGCTGGCTGGAAAACAGCTCTGCAGACAAGAAACCAGGCAGAAACCAAGTGGAACACACTCCAGCAATGTGTCCTTGCAGCAAAGAAGGCAAACCAAAACCTGGGCTGTGTTGGGAAGATCGCTGCCTGCAGGCCAAAGAAGGTACTGCTCAGATCTGTTAAAACCATATCTGAACTGCTGCATCTGGGCCTCCTCAGTAAGAGAGATACCTGGACAAAGACGGAAGTTCAGCAAAGGGTAATTAAGAGGATTAACTGACTGCAATTTCTGTCAAGTGAGGCGAGACTGAGTGAGCTGTGTTTGTTTAGCCTCGAGAAGGCTCCTGTGTATAAATAACTCAGTGGTGATTACTTCTTTATACCCTCACATAATCTCAGTTGTGCCCAATGAACAGACAAGGGGTAGTAGAAAAAAATTGAAAAGTACTTCCAACTGCAAACAACTAAACTGACAGTTCCATTCGGTTTATCACTGAAGTTTTATTACATTAAACGACTTCTAACATTACTGACTATAGTTTCAAACAACATTGAGGGCCAATTACCTTACCTTGCACTGATTTCAATTTTAAATGTGAATCTGTAAGTTTAGTTTTAATTCAGGTTACTTTCCAGTCAGTTCATACTTTAATGAACTCTTCTCTAAAACAAAACCTTTTTTTCATTTAAGATAATTATCTGTAAACTACAGAGAAAAAATCATTACTCATGTTCCACTTTAAAGTACCATCTAAGCCACATCCTTAAGGAATACCAGCCAAGGTAAAACACATGTAAATATACAAAAAAGTACAGATAAAAAAACCTCTGTATTTAATTCATTAAGTAAACAATTACTTACATTTTTTGAAGAACCTGGGCCATCACAACCCCACTCGTTAAATCTTCCACGGTCTGGCATGGTGCCTCGACATTAAATGTTTGGATCTGTGAGAGAAAGGAAAAAGTTATCCTTGTTTCCTTCAATGTAAAGGAATTGTCAAAAGTTTGAAAAAATATACTGCCAAATAGCAAAAAGATAAACTCCACACATTCAGTGCACATGTTCGGTTTAAAAAGCTTTATATTTAATAGCCATCAAAACAACTAACAGAGCTTAGTATCCTTGTTTTGTCAACAAACTGCTACAAAAACCAGTATTACATTCTCCAAAAGGCAAACTTTCTACTGCATTTTCTACTTACTGAAAGTCATCAGTGCATTCAAGTACTTCTATATGTTCTTGTGTATATATTCAAATACACCCTCTCAATCAACAAAAGAAACTCAGTTTTTAGAAGGAACAGTGATCCCATAGAACGCTCATAAGCTCTCCAATGAGAAGATGAAATGTAGATGACATACATATTCCAAACTTGATTAATCCCTACTATCAGATGGAAGAGAAGAACACAATGCTGCAAAACTTGAATTGTTCTATACACTACTAGAATTCTGAGTATTTCATGCTGCTGTATTAACACAGTGACATGCACCACAGTCCACAGCAATGCTCTTTTCTTCCTTGCTCTCTTGGTGAGATGAATCAGTCCACTTCAGGACAATCTTTTTAACTGATTTAAGTTATTTGATAATTTACTTTAAAGTAACATTATTTTTAAATTATGTGGATGAGTTTGCAAAAATAATTTTTATGGTATTATTTGGAGGTTATCTGCCTAGTGCTCTCTCTTACTATCCTCCTCCTACAGGATACAGGAAACTTGGGCTTATTTGTAGAAAGCAAATTTGTTCATATGCACAAGGGATAAGGCAGTCTATAAGAGCACTTGAAGTTTCAGTCTATATAATGTTAGATGCATCAATCATTTTTTTCTGAACATAATGTACAATCATTCATGCTTTAGTGGCATTTGAAAGAGTAATATATGTTAGTCATTTCCCAATAAATACTCTTTATATGTGTATATTACAATAAAAGACAATTCATGTTTCAGTGGGAAATTCTAAAGGTCTTTCTCTGAGAAGGTTCTCAAAAAGTCAAGTGCTCAATAGCCAGATTCTCCTTATACCTTTGGAATAGTATATTATCATACCTGTGGTATAAGTACTCTAGGTCATGTAAGGTACAATTACTCGAGTAAGCACTCTAGCAATGCCATTTAACATTAATTTGGAGTAAAGGCACCTAGGTGAATTTTCCTTTTTTTCTTTTATTCTGGAAAAAAAACCCTAACATTCAAGTAGGAAAAAAAAACCCATTATATCCATGAAGAGCCAAAAATTGAGCTCTCAGAGCATGTTTCCTGATCAACTGTGACCACTCAATAGTAATGAATGATGTCCATGTTCCAAAAGCCCATGAATAAATTACCGAGTGGAATATAAGACAGACAGAAGTGACTTCTGTACTTCTGATTCAGCTTTTCTTACAGCATGGTCTGAACTACTTAAAAAAACCCCACAGCTGCCTCTCCAGAAATCAAGAAGCCATCATAGATTGTCAGGACACTAAGTGAAAATCAGAGTGGGTGGGTGAGGAAAAAAACCCACACATGAAAACACAACATAACAGGATACAACACTGAATTGCTATTTTGTCAGAAAACTGAACTTACCAGTGGTTTCTGATTTATGGCAACACTGTTGAAGGAATACAGGGACAACTCTGAGTCCCCAGTTCAGCAAAATATTAAACAATATATAATAGTTTACAGGTACAACAAAAAGGGCTGCAATGACATTGTCGATATTTATGCTTGAAGAAGTTTAAGATGCTAAAAAGATAAAATTATCAAGCACAGACAATGAAAACTTTTCTTCATTTTTGCGTATTGTTCATTTCTTCTTAATTTTGCGTATTGTACATTTAAATAATGAAAATTGAAATCACTTTGCTGCACAAGACCCAAATCAAAAAATGCCTTAAGAACTACTGCTGTTACAGTTTTCCAGAAGTCGACAATGTTAAATGTTCTTTTTAAATAAGCAACAGCAACACAGTTAAGGTCTTCAGAGTGCAAACCAACCAGGATGTTTTCGATTTATTTTGTAATTTGATATATGAAACACTTCCTTGACTAAATAAAAGTGTATGTAGATGATACCACTACAGTGATGGTCAAAGATGAGCAAGCCTATTTCCAAAACACAGAAAAACAAGATGCACATTCTCTATTATTTTGTGTATAATTTTATCATCATACTTCCCTAACACTTTACATAGAAAAAAGGTCTAAGCTGTCATTAAGGTTCAGGTAACCTATCTGAATTCTTTCTTCCTCCCATAGACATAAATGCAAGACTGCCATTGAGGAAAATAATGTTTCTCATAGTTAGATATCAAAGAAAAGAAAGAAAGACTTAAACTAATGTGACTTTTATCTGCATACACGTTTACATTTCATAATAAATGAAATTATTTTTTTACATTTAGTTTATATACTTTTATATTTCGTTTTAGTTATAAAAACTATAAATTTAGGTTTTATATTTCAATTGTGTCAAATTCATACTGCAAAACATTTAGACAAATCTTAAAAAATAAAGAACTATATGCTTTTCATATCCTTTGGAAAGTTACAAGTTTTCTTCAAAAAACCTTACACAAAATAGCTTTTCAAATTTACATCAAAGTTAAACTCCTATACCATTGCCAGTTCTACAATATGCTAAATCCCTCTAGGAAAGTAAGAGTTCACTTTCCAGAAGGGAGAAAATTATAAGAATGTGGCGAATGATAAGAATGTGGCGAGACACAGAGTTCCAGCTATTGAGACAAGCAAATTTGTGTGTGTGTGCCTCTAAACAGCTATTCAGTAACAGCTGTTAAAACAGTGCTCTTCCTGTGCATTGTGATGTATCTCCTCCTGGAAGACTACTCTCCCTTCCTGCACAAACTGCTCCTCTGCTCCTACTTCCTGAGTGCTTGCAGTGCAGTTGTCATGGTTAGTTCCACAACACTGAAAATTAATTTCTATTTTCTGTTATGATTACTGGGGCTTTTTCCCTACTTCTTGAACTGTTGTATGGAGCCTGTACCTCATATCTGTGGGCACACATGAATCTCATGAAGTTCAAGGCCAAGTGCTGCATCTGAGCTGGGGCAACCCCCCCTACTAACACAGGCTGGGGGATGAAGAGATTGAGAGCAGCCCTGCCAAGAAGGATTTGGGGGTGCTGGTGGGTGAGAGGTGAACATTAGTCAGAAACATGCATGGTCAGCAGGTTAAAGGAGGTGATTTTCCCCCTCTACTCCTCTCTCATGAGACCCCATGACTCTTAGTACTATGTCCAGCTCCAGGGTCCTTTGTACAAGGAAGACAGAGACATGTTTGAGCAGGCCCTGAGTAGGGCTTTCTTCCTATGAGGAAAGGCTGGGAGAGTTGGGGTTGTTCAGTCTGGAGAAGAGAAGGCTTCAGTGAGACCTCACTGTGGCCTTTCAGTACTTAAAGGGAGAATGGGGACACACTTTTTAATAGACCCTGTAGCAACCAGCAAAACAGAAACTGTTTTAAATTGAAAAATCACAGACTCAGAGTAGATGAGGAAGAATTATTCTATGATGAGGGTGGTGAAACATTGGAACAAAGAAGTGGTAGATGCCCCATCCCCAGTAAGGCTGGGCTAGGCTCTGCACAACGGGATCTAGTTGAAGATGTCCCTGCACAAAGCCAGGGGGAAGGGGTGAGGGGGAAAGATTAGGGGGAGGGTTGGACTATTTGACATTTAAATGTCCCTTACAACACAAACTATTCTATGATCCTATCACCCAAGACTCTGGGGAAAAGAAAGGGGTAAAGCGAAAAACCTCAGCCACTTGATTTAACCACTAGGTCTAGTAGGCCTTCATACCTTCCATCAACTATCATGCAATGAGAGAAAAGGGTTCTTTAATTTTGCTGAATATTAATCCAGATCTCTTGATCCACATGGACACGAACAGACAATTTTTATAAAAACTTTAGAATAAGAGTTAACATGTTACAGTTGCAATGAAAAGGAGGCTATCACTGGGGACTAAATAATTGCTTCAGGAAGACATTACCTTAGAAAATTTGAGCTACAGTTCCTGATTATATATATGACTAGTGAGGATTTGTTAGCTGCTAGGGATAGGACGCAAAAATATATTTCATGAAAAATGCTTTTGATATGAAGGTCAGTGAACTGGACAAACACTCAGTTGTCAAAGACAGTAGGCAAAAAACAGGATAAAAATGTAATGGGGAATCCAGCATCCCATGAAACTTGATGAGAAAAAGAAAAAAAGTAAAAGACAAAACAAAGCAAACCAATTCCACCTCAAAGACAAAAAAAATTCTCAATGACCTTTTCCTTCTCAACACTAAGGGATAATTAAAGTCTTGCTCTTTGCACAGTGATTATATACACAGCCTGGTTTTTATTAATGATGCAGTTACATAACAAACCTCTAAAGTATTCTTTTGGAATAACACCTGAAATTGTTCTTAGTAGATAAAACACTGTGTGACTGGTTACCTTAAGCGCAAACACAACAAACAGTAGCACCCAATTTCCAATTTATCCATGCAAAGCACTCCCCACTCACTGCTGGGGGACAAACTGAGCATAGGTCCAGATTCTGACCAACCGGCTTGTTTCTGTCAGGTTTTGCCACTCTCTTTCCCTCTCCTTACCATTATAATTATTATTGTTATTAGCATATTTAGTACTATGTTGTATTCATTATTCATACTATTCTATATTTATGTTATGTCTAGCCTATTATTATTACTATTATTATTATTGTGTTACTTTGTTTCAATTATTAAATTTTTCTTATATCAACCTGCAAGGTTTATCTTTTCTTTCCCTCTCTTCTTCCCACTGGCAAGGGAACTGGGGAGAATGAGTGAGCAGTTTGGTGATCCTTAATTCCCAAAAAGGATTTAACCATAGCACCACCACTTTAAAATTATTCATCCACTATTTCCCTATATTTTTGGAACTGACTCTGCAAGCTTACAGCTGGTTGCTATGCAGAGCCAAGAACAATGCCATGCCAGTACAGAAGAAACAAAACACAGAGACAAGACAGGGAGAAGTGGCTGTGAAAGGAGACAAGAAAGGAATCAGCTTCACTAGGTTGGATGCAATGAGCACATTGGCAGAGAAGAATAAGGTGGGTTGGATACTTCTGTCCTTGCACATTAATCCTGTATTACCTACAAGATCTGCAAGAATCTCACTAAAACAACATTTACTCAGCTTCAATGCCTGGAGGAAATCAGAATAACTCTTTGCACAATAACAAGATAATTAAATGATACACACAGTTATTCTTCCTCAGATTTCTTGTTCTTTCTTCCTCAAAATTCTCGTGTTGAGACAGTCCTTTCAAATCAGAAGTGCATTCCCATCCTAAAAGCAGATCTTGTCCTTTTGGATAACTTTAAGTTTTCTTCGCCCATTTTTCTCCTCACAGTTGATAGCACTGCTATCTTCTGCCTGCATAGTCATGGCATAAGCTGTTTTTTCATGCTTTCCAAGATAACAGCAGACTGCGTGAAACAAACAATGGGGAAACAGATTCTCTAATACACAACAGCTTTACTCCGAGATTTGAATTTGTGAATGCTTCCAATGATTTTTAGGTTGCCATGGTTTCATTACTACAATACCAGAAATTACTTTGCAGTCCAGCTGTAATGTTAGCTACTCAATTAGCCCAACAATGAAATGACAAGGCTTTTACATTACTGGTCAGGGTGGGGATTCTTCTAGGGAAGGACTTGAGTATTAATTTTTTATTAATTTGCCTCTCCTTTTATGTATATCATGTTTAAACCCAAATATCTGAATAGGTCAAAGCCATGAAATATCTCAATCAAAATATTTATTCAAAGTGACAGTTTTCCAGCTATTAAATATTTATTTTGCAGAAACACAGTGTAGAAAGCAGAAGACACAGCTTGACTAAAGCTTACTTACTAAAGGATTTAAGAGATGAGAGAGCCACAACAGTACAAACCAGTTACTACTGCACTGTCTTGGCATTGTCACCAAATTGTTGCTAACTGACGTGTTCAAGTATGACAAATTATTAAGATACAATGAACAAAGCCTCAAGTCTGAATGGTTTTTGGTTTAACCATTTCAGAAACATTAATGAAAACACAAGCTAACCTACCCACTCCTGTGGTGAAAATTAACATATTCCTGTTTTCAGTTGAAAGCCAAATGAGCCAATTGATGAAAAAGAATTCTAAACAGCATTTGTAATGAAGATAAAATGAAGATATATAATACATAATAGCAAGGCCTAAAACAGCAATATAAACCAGCAGTTCTTTCCAAGCCTTCATCTATTTCATCACGTTTTATTTAAAAGTAATATGTATCAGTCAATGCTCTCTCTTTTCAAAATGCAAGCTACTAATAAAGTGCAAAATTGCCAAACATTAAATCAATGCACCCACGTTTATGGGATACATACATTCACACTGCACCAAGCACCAATGAATTTTAGAAAGCTTCAAAAGTGCCTTTTAAGACTAGAAATATCTTCTTTCCTTTTTTGGAAAAAAAAAAAAATCCAAAACACAAATAGTAGGTTTTCCAGGAACCAGTAGCTTCCTCTGCTAATCAGAGTACAAAATTTTCCATCTCTACTGCCCAGAAGAGACAAAATAACACACTTATAATGATGTCATATTAAACACAGAAGTAGAATATCTTCTACCTTCAGCACTCTGACTCACAGAAGCCGAGATGGTAATCCAGCCCACAGAATTGGGACACCTGAAGTCTCACCAAAGAAGGATCATGAAACTTTTCTGTAAAAGTAGGTGATCAATACAAATAGCAGAACAGCACTCAATGAATGAAAGAGTGAAAATTTTTCTATTCTGAATGAACATGGCTAAGTTACTAGTCACCTCAACAACATCAGGCAGATGTGCCCAAATGGATCCATACTAAAATAAATAACAGGCAGCAAGACATAGCATTTATGCGAGGGCATAGGGCCAAGAAAAGTCAATTTACTTTTTGGCTAGTGGCTAGAGAAACTTTCCAAATTTATACTTATTTCTAACATTACTTAAATAAACAAAAACCACCAAACAAAAACAAACAAACAAAACCCCACAACATACCAAAACAAGAAAACCAAACAAAAAAAAAAAACCAAAACAAATCAACCAAACAAAAAGCAAACAGAACAAAAATATATAAACAAAACCAAAACAAGAAATAGTAAAAAATATATTATAGCCTTCCCCTTGCAAAATACAGAAGAACAACAACTACTTGAAGTCCCTAGTTCCAACCTTTGCTGTTATAATTCAGATGAGAAACAGTATCTATTGACAGGTGAAAGAAATATCTCTCTTCCCTAGAATCACAGAAGACAAATCCAAGAACATTAAGTTCTACTGAAATATCATCTGCACAAACTTTCTGACCAGTGTGGAAACACAGGCTTTCAGAGGATCACATGAGTAAGAAAGATTTAGCAGCTAAAAGATAGGATTAAGAGAAAGCTGGCACGAAATTTTCACCACGTTAAGAAATTTCAGACTTAACAGATTCTAGGACTGGTAACAGATGTATCTGTAATCCGTAAAATTAGCATATCTTGCAGTTCAAGTCTTCTCCTTTTCTTTAGTTATAATTCAACAAACAATTACCTGAACTTCATGAAATTCTGTGCAGAATAAGATTTTTCAGAGGCTAACCAAATCCCATTAAAAAAAGGCAGTAGCCACCATGTAACAGGTAGCCATCTTTTGGCATTGCCCATAAAATTAAATCATTAACCCTGCCAAAGTGATCAAGTCATGCTGGGCCTTTTTTCCTAGCCACAAATGGGGCAGTAGAATTAATAAAACCAAAAACAAACATGCATACAAAAATAAATCAAGAAACAAAAAAAAAAAAAAACCCACACATAAATTCTGTTGCAGTTAATCACACACTTATTTCTACTTATTCCTACACTGAAGTGAAACTATGTGCCATGGCAAACAAGTTCACTCAAAGATTTATCTTAGGTAATCCTGAAATGTAGAAAGGCTGTAATTCATTTAATACTTTGCAACACTGCAGTGAATAAATTACAGATGCTAATTTCCCTGATCTGTTGTCCCCAAAACATAAATCATGGGGTTAAATATGCATTTCTTGTTTAAGTATCCTAACTTAGCTACCTTGAGAGACTTAGCTTAAAATGGGAAGTCCACAAAGGATACAAAGCACTACTACACTTACAACATGACACACTTTTGCAATGAAACTTGCAGCTAAATGGCATGAAAGAGCCCTAGGAATCCCAGGGCTAAAGCACATTATCATCAGATTTACAATGCATCTTCTTGTGCAATATTTGCTCCACTACCTGCACCACTTCAAAAACACTTCCTGTGTGCTCCCTTTGAAAAGATCCGATCCCTTTGTGGCCCCACCTAGTCCACTGAAACACAACTCCAGCTTTGTATCCATTCAGAAGTTTCTGCCTGCCACAGGCAGGAGCAGAGCACTGGCTGGACTCCCCCACCCTTAACCTTAGAGAGCTTTTCCCTTCACCGAAACCCTTCTCCTTTCCATGCTGTCTCTTTGTTCTCTGCCCTGAATGAGTAGTACTAAGGAACTCAAAGGAGGGAATGATCTAAGTCAGTATGGCAAATGCAGACAGAAAAACAATACAAGCATACTCTGCAGGGCAGGAAACCACTACCAGTAGTTAAAGAAAGAAGAAAGAAATTCTCTCCCTTTCCTGTATGGAAGGACCTGCCAGGCTGTTGGCAACAAAAGCCACAAGGACACTACTACTCTCTTCCCCTCACTTTCAACCATGCATTCCTTGTGCTAGTGTTGGCTGTCATGTGGCAAATAACCTTGCTGCTGTTTGGGTTTTTTTCTAATTAATCACTAGGACTTGCAAAAATTTGATTAAAAACCCCAGACTTAGGTTCTGAAGCTGGGGCACTTAACAAACCAAATTTAGGCAAAGACCTTTCTAAACGAACACGCTAAAGAGACATCCAACAAAGGAGAGAGCAGCAAGTGCAATTGTGTAACAGGGGAGAGAGGAGAAGCCCAAGGTTCAACTTGCATGTATACACATTGTAGCAAAGATTTCTAATGGTCCAGGAAGAACAGAATATGATCTCAAACTTTACAAGCCCCAAAATGTCCCAATTAAGACATACAGTTGTGCAAAATTCACAGTTTGACTTAATCTCTTCAAAACATCTGTGTTTAAGTATTTCAGAGAAGACAGGAACAGATTTCTCTCCACACCTCCCACTTTTGAGATTAACAAGCTAACAGAAAAGTTGTTTCCTTTACACTCTCTAAGGTTCATAGTTCCTAGCAGCAAAGTCTGTTTCTTTTACACACAACATCTCACAACCCCTCACCAAAAAATGAGGGGGCAGAATTGGAAGCTGAAATTGAGTAAATACTAAATCATATCAAAATGTCTTTTTTCTTCAGTGAACTACTGTAAATGTACACTGTATAGAACAGCTCTTCAGGAAGGAGAAAACAGAAAAAAAACCAGAATTTGGGACAAGGGCCCAAAGAATGAAAATCTAACAGTGCCAAAATGCATGCATGATGAATAATGCTGGCACCTCCAAATTCTTTGTTCAGTCTTTCTTTCTCAGGTTGACTTAAAATATGGAGGGGGGGGGGGAGATGGCAAGGAACATATACAAACCGTACCCTATTACCTTTAATTATTGTACTCCTGTGTTATCAGCCCTTTATCACTTGCTCTTCAATATAACCTGAAGAGAAGTTCCTGTTTCTGCTTGACCTCTGAGCAATATGTTAAAAAAATCCCTATTATCCAAGAATGGTGCTAGACACTCCAGCTCCTTCAAATATGGTGAATGTTACATGCAGAATATCACAGTCATAGACAACTATCCCTTTAAAAGCTGGAGCAACAGATTCTTTACTACCTTAGTGAGAGGTCATAAACTATAAAAAAAGGTTGTTCAGCCTACTGGTCTTTCATATTAGTTACAAGGGTTGTGATCTGCCAGATTCCTCAAGCCATATTCCGTGATTGCTGACAAGCCCTCTGAACAGTAACACATTGTAATTAGAATAGTTTTCTTCATTCCCTGTCATTATCAGCACAATCAACCACTCCTGAAATATACTTTTTTTCAAGAGGTAAGATATGCTGATGCAATTATATTATCAGAAGTAAATGAAACTCTACAACTTTGTGGTCAGTGGCCAAGGAGTGGAAGAAGAAACAATTTAAACAGACACAGCAAGTTGCCTACAATCTTGGTATCTACAAGAAACCAGAAGAGTACTTAAAAACACAAATGCCCAAGGATGAGAACAGCATAATCTACAAAGAATATAACTGGTCAGCAAGGAAAAACAGACTTCCCAGTAGATTCCCTTAGTAATTTCTCTTTGAATAGAGTGCCTATCAAGCATTTGCAAGCAGCCCTCTTGAGGAATGTGTTTCAGAAGTTGGTCACATATAGTTGGTCTCTATACTTCATCCTACCACAGATAAATCCTTACAGCTGGGGATAGGCCATGACACAGAAGACAGAGATACACTGTACTGAGAAGATTTTTCAGCCAAAAAGGGGGAAAGGTCAATCTAAATGACTGAACTGCTTATAAGGCGTAGGATGCTGAAACAGGAGCCTTGCAATGTTTGGAAAGTTCTCACTTATCATGAAAGTTTTAACAGAAACTCTATTTGGCCTTGAGGGTTGGAAAAGAAAGAAACCAGACAAGATGCAGCTTGGTGGAGGCAGCACATACTAAAATAAGTGATATTTATCATAATGAAAGAAAGTTCATGACATCTCCACATCAACTTACTACTTACAACCACTTAGCAGCAATCTCTTTGAGGAATCCTCCTGTTTACATACCAACGCTAGGCAATCTTTTCAGTATCATACCTTAGTTCTTATGCTAGAAAAGAAAACTTCTCAGGTTACAGAGCAAAAGCCTGTAACTATCACAATGATTTCAGATACACTGAAGTGTAACTGGCATAGCCACGTTTGACACCTCTCCACCTTTTATGAAATGCCTCAGCCATGTATCTAAGTTGAGAGCGCTCCTGACACTACATACACACAAAAACAACCCCAACAAAAACAACCCCAACCAAACACCAAAAACCCATGTGCTCATATGTAAACCAGTCTTAACTTTTAAACAGAAAAATAAGTTGTCAATCTCTGTTAGATACGTTGAAACAACTTTAGTATTATTGCAGGTTTACCTCACAGCTGCATTTTTCTAAACTATTTTGGCTAAACTGCATATTGGACAACAATGCTATAGTGCGTAGGATAGTCTCAGAGGAGATTTTGTGGGAGATTTTTGGTAGAGCAAAAATTCTACAGTTACAGTAGGTTGCAAACACTGCTAATGTGCAAATATCAGTTTTGAGAGGCCAGTACTAGGCCTCCAGTTCTTCATTCAGTTTTGCTCAAGTTGCCACTACTGTGGCTGTCTCAAAATGACAGCACGGTCACCTGCTGAAGTGGTAGGAAGTCAAAACTCACCCAGCTGTTTAAAATCTTGAACAAAAATTATTTAGGAAGCCATTTGATGACACTTTCAAAGAGATGAAAAATAAACAAGAAGCTAGCTGAAGCTAAAACCTAACAACAAAAATGAGTTTTGGCAAAATATTAAAAAAAAAAAACAGAACATATTCAGAGGTGGGCAGCTTGCTCCACCTTAAACGCAGCAGAAGAGAAATCACAGGCATGTAGGGTAAAAAGCCTAAGTGATATGTTCCTTAATTAAAATAATGAGTTGGCAGAGGGAAAAACACTTTCTTCTCACCCTATATCCATCAGAGTAAACATTCATTTTAGGCCAAACAGGTTCTCAGACTTGTAGAAAGCCTTATCTATTCAAAACACAGACAAACCACTTTAATTACTTCTGTATGAATGTTAAGCAAGCAACCTGGGAGGCTAATCTAGCTCTAAAGAGCAGCCAGCTTCTCTGGCATAATGGGAAATGACTAGTCTTCCCAGATGTGCATAAACTGTTATTAAGACAGCTCTACCCTCCTATCTAAATGAAAGGTTTCCCAAGAATTATGGGACTTGAGAGAAAGCTAAGCAAAGCATCTTCTTTATACACAGTCAGTTTCACTGAGGAACAAAAAACTTCACTGCCTCTTCTGCAAGTTTCATGTATACTGGAATAAAGTCACCTTTCTTCTTTTTTTTTTTTTTTTACAGAGTTTGTTTCAAAGCCACATTCCCACATAAATGATGAAACTGTAAAATAACCCGTAACTTCATACATTCATCTCAGAATAAAGCTGACCCATTCAAATGCTGTTTAATGTGATTTACTATTTCCGCTAATCAAAAGAGATGCAGCTAGTCTCCTCATTAGCTCAATATTTGAAAAGTGTAAAGGGACCTGTGTGGACCATTTCTACAGACAGGACCAGGCTGCACGGAGTAAGTACAGCTTCAGGATTTCAGGTAGGTACAGCTGCAGATTATAAAGACTGAGCCTCTCACTCAACTTTTCTTTCCCAGTATTAACACACATTGACTTCCTCATATGGGAACATGAAAGAGAAAGCATGGAAAGCCAAAAGCAAGACAAGTGGCCATCACTTGTCCATAACAAAGACGGAAAAGTTGGCAGGAATGTGAAGGAAAGTGAAACTTATCCAGACCTACATAAAGCACTTCCCCAAAAAACTCTTCCCCAAAATTGTTGCCTTCTATACTTTCCAGGCCACTTGCTCACCTCTAACAATAAATTAATTTCCCTTGCTCATCCTTTCTGACTTTCATTGAGAAATCTAACCTGTTATTCCGAGGAACTTACTCATACCACCATCAGAGCTTCAGTCAGCTCTGGCTTCTCATAGAAAAAATGTCTGAAAATCTGTTTCTATCCAACAATCAGTTGTATTGCAGAGTTTCATATTCTAGGTATTTTGAGTATAGAGGGGAAAAACCCAAACCAGCCTAAAACCAAAATCCAGTGGTTTCAAACAACTGACCAATAACTCAGCTACTACAGAAATGCAAGATTCATATCTGTGTTACAGTCATTGCTCAGACTACAGGTAGCGCAAAGCCAGGTTTAATGTCCACTACATTTTGGCTGCTCTTTGAGTGACAGCATAACCTAAAGACATTTTTAGCAAAAACTGCAAACATTAAAGTAGTATAAAGTAATTTTTATCATAAGATCATAGAATCATAGAAGGGTTTGGCCTGGAAAAGAACCTTGAAAATCATCTGGTTCCAACCCCCCTGCCATAAGCAGGGATATCTTCAGCTACATCAGGTTGCCAAGAGCCCCATCCAACCTGGCCTTGAACACCTCCAGGAATAAATATATCACCTCTTAGGCTGATATTGTAAAATCCTCGACCTCATCGGTGAATTCTGTCTCTCGAGACTCAAGCTGTACTTAAAAAACACAGAAAAACAAACAGGCGGAAATGCAAGTTTCTGGTCAGAAAGGCGGCCTTGCTGCTCAGAGAGCGATGGGCAGGTACGAACAGCGGGGTACTGACATACCGACGGCGTAAGAGGGACAAGGACAAGAGCTACGGCCTGCAGCTCGCCATCCCAGCCCGGGAGCACCTGGGGGCGCTCCCGCGCCGGGCCCCCGGGCCTTTGTTCCCCCGCTGCAAGGCCAGCGTTGAGGCGGAGCACGGCCCTACCCAGGCACCCCCGAAGCGCCAAGATAAAATGTGAACAAGGCAAGGCCGGGCCGCCGAGGCTCCGCCGACCCCGACCCGGCCGCGGGACCTCTACCGCCGGAGCGGAGCCGCGGCGGGGCGGGACGCGCGCGGCGCCGCAGCCCTGAAACCCGGCCCAGCTCGGTGCGGGCGGGCAGCGCGCACTCACCCAGGTGAGCAGGCTCTCGCCGAGCTCGGCGCGCTCCAGGCTCTCCACGTTGAACATGGCGGGACTGCGGGGCCGCGGCCAGGTCGGTACCGCCGGTCCCGCCCCGCCCCGTCCCGGGCCGGGCGGTGGCGCCGACACGTCACCACGCCCTGACGGACCGGCCGCGCGCGCCTGCGCCCGGCGGCCGCAGGGCGGGGGACGCGGCGCGACCCGGCGCCGTCGGGGGGACGGGGCGGGGCCGCGAGGCCGGCGGCGAGCGGCGGCTGAGGTACCGCTGAGGGGGGCGGGCGGGACTGGAGCGGACCGGGCTGGGCTGTCCGCCCCTCACAGCCGGCCGGGGGGAACTGGGGACGGTGAGGGAGACTCGAACCCCTCCGTTGCATGCCCGCCGAGGCACCTCGTACGCCGCCGGGCCCTCGGGTAGGAGGAGTCTGCAGCGCCTCCCCCGGCTCCGTGAGTGTGTGTGTGTGTGTCTTGGCGCGGAGGAGCTGGTTAGGAGAGTGTCCAGCGGGGGTGGGAGCGTGGGTTTATGAGGATGGTGTACCACAGGCATTATCAATGTTGGTGTGTAATGTGGCCCGGCTTCTGGATGGAGTAGCCCCTACAAGGTTTTTCTCTCTTTTTTGGAGTAGAAAAATGACCTTTCACCCGCAGACTTCCTTCTGTTTGTGAAAGGAGCAGCCCCCACAAGGTTTTCGTCCTTTTGAGTAGGGAATGACTTTGCACCCACAGACATATCATAGTCTTAGTATCTAGTGTGGCTTCGCTTGTGTATGGAGCCGCCTTGACGACTTTCTCCTCTGTTTTTGGGGAAGACAACGACATTAGCTTCCTTTCAACAAAGCCCTGCAGTGGTAAATTTAATGAATAGGCAGCCTACCAGTATCTAAATGGGGTCTGCAGGGAAGCCAGAGAGAGACTCTTTGTTAGGAACTGTAGTGACAAGGAGTAGTGGGTTTCAACTTAAAAAGGGAAATTTAGGCTAGATAGCAGGAAGGAATTTTTTACTGTCAGGGGCATTGAGATGCTGGAACAAGTTGTCCAAGGAGGTTGTGGATGCCCCAACCCTGGCAACATTCAAAACCAGTTTGGATAAGACTTGAGCAACCTGGTCTAGTGAGAGGTGTCCCTGTTTGTGACATGGAGATGTTGGGACTAGATGATCTTTTAAGGTTCTTTCCATTCTCTTGACATTCTGCGATTCTATAAGTTACTTGCTTAGAACTATTTGCAAGTGGTGACTAGGAAGAAGGATGATTAAATATCGAAATGGGCTGCCCAGGGAGCTGGTGGAGTCACTGTTCCAGTGGGTGTTCAAGGAAAGACTGGACATGACACTTGGTGTCATGGTGTGGTTGATAGGGAGGTGCTCAGTCTTAGACTGGACTTGATGATCTCAGTGATTTTTCCAGCTTAGTTGGTTCTGTGTGATTCTTCAGGTGATTAAATTATTTTTTTTATCTCAAAAACAAGGAGTTTGTCTGTGGCCAGAGTGCCCCTGTATCCTTGCTGTGCCCCAGCCAGAGAAGCTCTCCGTCATGCTGCAAATGGGTCACCTGAGGAGTTCAAGCAATTCTTTGTCAATAGTGTGTTGGATTTTGGATTATTTGAAATTTGCAATGGGAGTGTGTGGCATCGTGATAAGTTCTGCAGTTCCCTATCAGTTAACAATGGGCCTGACAGTGTGGAGTGGCAGGCACAAGGCACTGATAACAGTGGAGGGTTGTATAAACAGGAAGGGTCACAGATGTGGAAACTGTCACTATTTTCCCTGTTTTCTCTGACTTTTTCCATTTAATGAATTAATAACATGAACAAAAGCTGAGTGCTCCCTTTATGCAAGCTTCTTTTGAACGCTTCTTCTGAAGAGTATTGTAGGAGTTATGAAAATTTTCAAGTTTTCCCAGGAAAATACTTTCTTACTGATCTCATTGTATGATCTACTTGTTGGAACCTAGGACATCTCATTTCCCACTCTTTGCTTTGCCTGTTGCCACGAGGTGTAGCTTGTATTTTGTTGACGCAAACAAATACAGTATTGCTTTTTTGCCTTGCTATCTATTTTAGATATGAGGCTGTATATAGAGGTAGCACTTTCTACAGTAAGGAATTCTTGGGCACTTTTCCTGAGAGATCTGAAGCCTCCTCATGCTTAGGTGAAGTACTACCATAGTCCAATAAACTTTATTATAATGAAGTGACAATATTTTCTTTTTCTTCCTGTCTGACCAAGAAAGTCAGGTATCCAAGTGAAGGCATTAGCAGGCTCTTTCTCATGCTCCTATCTGCATATGAATTCAGTTCCACCCTCTGGTTTGTTCAGAACTCTGTACGTTTCAGTATGTTTTTGCCTTATGAAGTGTGGAAAACTTTGTTGGGATCTGTTTTACACAAGTCATACATCATCCAGACAAATATTCAGAATAGTAATGCTAAACAGGCCATTGAATTTGTGATTTTGCTTCAAGCCATCCACATGGTTTTGTGCTCAGGAGAAAATATATTGGAGGTGTTTTGTTTTCCCAGCAGAATGGTATATTAATTTTGGATTATTTTCCCTCACAGCCTTGCACCTGTTGTTTGCAGCTGCATTACTTTTAATTTGCAAAGCATGATTCCATCAGCAAAAGTAGAATATCTACTTTCTTTTTTCTTCTTCTTTTTTCTCTTTAGGAAAAAATGTGCCTCAGAGACTGCTGACCTCAGACCTTGCAGAAACCTGCTTTATCAGGCAAGTGCCTCAGTTGGTCAGTTTTTGTAAGATATACTCAACAAAATCATTTTTTTCCTACTGAAATTTCCCTCTCCTCTCTCTTGGCAAGACTGTTCAAGCCTTTTCCATTCTCTTTTGCAAAGAGTATGCACACACTTAAATGTAGTCAGCACTGTCTTGAAAGCAAAGGTGGTTCATGGTAAGCATATAACTGAATATTATACTGCTGAGTTTGGCTGTATTTCTCTACCAGCTGAACTGACTTGTAAACCCAAAGTTGATGCAAACTCATAATAATGATGAATTAACAGACTGCATGAAATTCTAGTAGGATAATCCTAAGTCAGTTTTAACAGCCTTGTCACAGAATATATCTCATCAATTTATACATTGCTATGTTAGATTTTTTTTAAATTTCCGTTAATAAATGTGACCTTTGAATTTTCTCCTACTGATTTTTATAATGTAGGGAGATACATAGTACTAGAGATTGTTGTGTGGTGCTTTATTCAAGTAAGACTGTGCTCACAAAAATGAAAAGCTAATAAATCCTGTTTCCTCAGAAACACTTTTTCTAAGTACACCATCAATCCTTTCCATTATTTCTGTTCTATAATGTTATATTTGCCTACATCACTTCTTTGAAATCCAACTTCACTAAGGACACTAAGGAACACTAAGTACACTAAGAAAACTGGATAAAATCTATCACCTCAGGATTTAGCTGATTTAGGATTTAGGCTAGTAAACTCGTAGTCTTCAACACTTCCACTGTTCATGATGTGTAGTTCTTGCCTGCTGTTGTTAATTGTTTCTGAATGCAGTCTGGGTCTTAAGAGTCTTTGGACTCTTAAAGAAAGAGTGCATAAATAACTGTAGGTAGGATCCAGTTCGCTGAGTCAAATCAATTCACAAAGTCCCATTGTCAACCACAGAGTAGGGCCATGACCTGCTACTACACTGGAGCAGGAAGTAATTAGATAGCTTCTGATGAGACAGGTATCAATTTTTGCCCTACATATAAAGTTTGTCTTTGGGAATTTTTGCCTGTGTTTCTCATAAATAAAATATGCTAAATTTATGCCGATAGATATTTGAACATAAGCTAATATGTGTTCAGGGAGTAGATTACAGAATAAGTATGTTCTGTTTCAGTATGCTTAAATTCTTAAAAGTTGGTTCATGTTATCTGAAACAGGCCAGTCTTATTAGAAACCTTTTGATACAAATTAAACCAATTTTAATGTTTCTCTTACATAGAAGAAAATATGAGGGGTTAAAGCCTTTTTGATCTTAAGTGTGACCTGTGGTGTTTGACTAGTTGGAGATTAATTAACTTATCCTGGAAAACACACAACCTCTACAAATTAAGCAGCTTTTTCAAAAGGCGGGGGCGATGCTTTTGCTAATAAAAGGCAACTGGCAAAAGGAATTGCAGGTTCTGGCTTCCACGCTGGCCCACCATCACTTTATAATTAACATTTAATTTTTTTCAAGAACTGGTGGTGGCTGCCAGTACTGCATCAAGAGGAAAACACTCAAAACTGAAATAAATGAAAACCCAAAACTCCATTTTCCTCATCCAGTTCACTCCCAGCCCATCCCATTTGGACACATTGTTATTCAGATTACCTTTCAGATGTTGAGCAAATTGCACCATGCTCACAAAGTCAATACATTAAGGTTCATAACTTGTATCTCACATCAGTATTGCTTGTGTGTTACTTCATTGTTTACTTCTCAGACATCAAGAGAGCCTGGTAAAGACTGGATTGTTTTTCACGTCTTTATGAAAATATGAAGACATGAAAAACTCTCTGAGTCATGGCATAGGGTTTTGTTATAGCTGGGCTTTATGTTGAACATTGAAAATCCTAATAATACTTTTCAGATCTGAAAAATTAAGAAATAATACATCCACACTAGTGTATGTCTTCATTCCCTCACACTTCAATGTGATCTGTATGAATTTCCAAGAATAAAAGCCATTGTACTTGCAATGTTGCTCATTATGGTTATCTTTTTTTTTTTGCTTAAATTTGCATGCATTGTTCATACATAACCACAGAGGGGAAAATGTAACTTTAGAAATATCTGTAGATTCTTATTTTAAATGTAAAAAAAAATTAGTGTTACATTCTGTCAGTGATCACTCTGAGAAAAATTGGTAATAAACAAGGTGATTTTCTGTACAGATGATTAATTACTGACAGATTTACAAATAAAACTGTATGAACTTTACAAACAGTAAATTGCATTCCTTTCTATTGCAAAACCTTTTGTGGACAATTTACTCTGAGGTTGTGTATACTCTCTAGCCATCAAGAACCCTATAGAGATGAACCAGATCCCAGTCTACTGGGATGCAATGTCAAGCTGTAACTTAGCTAGCCCAAATGGAATGGAGGAGTAACTCCCTGTCTTTTCCCCCTCTTCTGTGTTGTTTTACTTGAAGCAAGTGCCAATAGTCTGAAGATAAAATGAAATAAACTTGGAATTTAAGATTTGGGCTTTGGTGGTGTTGTTTTTGAAGTAGGAAAAAGGCCCAGCATTTTTTTCAGTTTTTAAAATTGCAATAGATATTGTTAAAATTCTGAAGTTAATTGTATAAATTCCAGTTTTGATGTGAGTATTGTTAGACGTTGCTTGGTTTTCATCCTCTCAATGGAACATAGGGTGGAGTTATGCTTGCATTTAAGAAAGCCATCCTTATGAAATGGCTAAAAAGAGAAAAAGTCTCAAGTATAACCAGAAATCATTTATCAGAATTTAATCTATTTTCAGTTACTGCCATTTTTCCCCTGAAGTAATCTTATACAGTTGGTACTTTTCCCAGAGCTAGTGTAGACAGGAATTAATTTATTGTATTAAAGAGTAGAAACAGAGCAATAAAAAAAATTCAAACTTTCTTTGCAATTTTAGAAAGAAACAAGGTAACATAAGCCTACAGAAAAGAAAGAAAGAAAAAAATTTAAAGTAATTTAATGTATGAAAGCCTGTGATATAGAACCCAGATCTAGAAATAATTATAAGAGAAAAGGTTGATGAAATTCTGTCATTTTTTCATAACTGGAAAAATGTAATGGATCAATGGATGGAATTTAGTACGAGCCATACTAACTCACTCTTGAATTGCATCAAATTATTAACTGTGACTATTTTAGGAGTGATTAGATATATGTAATAAAGTCTGATTCTGGAAGGTTTCTCTGACACACACTTGGTCTTTATCAAGGATGGCTGTCTCCGAAGACTGAGTCTTCATTACATTATTTAAATCTCCTTTAGCTTGCTTCTTAGTTGTACCAGCTGAAAGAGCAACAATTGCTGAACACATGCACTGTGAGGCAAGATTTCTTAGAAGCTATTTTTAGCCTATCATACATTCAAACCACTGCGGATCACCCTTTGGCTGTTGTAGTTGCACTTGAAGAAACATGAACTGCAAACCTCCAGTTCTGGGTATTTTGTTTGAAAACATTCAAGATAACCTTGAAATCACAAAATTCCTTCCTCCTTCAGACAGACATTTTTTTCTATTAGTGTATTTTACCATTTTCTTTGTAGACATTGCTTTTTTTAACATGCTATCTCAGAGATAGGAGGGGGAGGAGGAGATTGTTGCTGTCTCTACTGAGGCATGAATTCAGAGAAAGTATGTATTGGTTCTTTTGTTCTGTTTTGTAGTACCTAGTCTACACAAGTCTTATCAGCTCTCCTGTGCACTGATATTATGGAGAGAAAGTGTTGGAAGTAATAAGAAAAATATACACAGCACTTGTTGGCTGTCCAGAAACAGCAAGTAAATTAAAATATGAACAACATGGGCATTAAGCATTAATAGTTTATCTTCTCTAGAATTCAGTGACAGAAGCAGCTGGGAGTGAGACTGAGGCAGATTCCACTCCTCTATATTGCCATTGTGGTATTGATACATAAGTGAAGACAAAATGTCTCAGGGTGTTTATGCGGAGAGAAAGACTGTGCAAGTTTTCTTGTACACTATGCTTATGTCAAAAAAGTTATTGGGAAAGTTACATATGTTTCAAAATGAAGGGCTGAAGTTGATATAAGTAACTGGCATTATGTGCAAGAAGGAAGAGAAAGTGAGGAGGATCTGTGTATTTCATTTTCATATTCTGATGCTAACTTTGGCACCTTAGCTTGGTATTTCAAAAAAGGTAGGTGAGCAGAAATTAAAGCAAGCAGATGCAGTGAGTGCTATTAATGCTAGGCAGATAAGAATTTGGAGGGAAGAGAGGGGTACAGAGAGGGAAGAGCTGGAGTAGATGTCTTGAAGGCTGTTCAGGGAAACTGATTTAAATTGGTGTGATATTGAAAATCCATGTGTTGTTTTCAAAGTGCATCAAGCAAGCAGTGACAGAGGATGTTCAGGTGTTAATATAAGAAGTGCTTGCCTTCCAAAGGTACAGTTAAATCATCTGTATGTCTCTGACATAACAGGTATTTCTGAAAAAAATCCCAAAACCAAAACCCCGTGTAATACTTAGTGGGATGTAGTTGTCAACTGCGTGTTGGTATAACATGCCAATGACATGACATCAGTTCTAACAGAATTGATGTGGAACTAAGGAGGAATTATACCAGTTCCCTGGCATTTACTTCTGATTTTGTTCTGAGCGGTCAACCCAGAAAAAACAGTGGGACAGGGTAAAAATTAGTCGACTGATCATGATACTTAAGGAGGAAAAACACAGAAATTTAAGATATCAGCATGCACAGTTGTGGAAAATGGCTGTCTCAGAATGATGCAGTGTAAGAAAGAGAAGCTTCTTCAGGACAGGATGTGCAAAGAAATTAAGTGTACAGGCAGGTAATGAGCTAGGGAGGCATCACACCACACCTGCCAGTCCAGATCCTCAGCACCAGGGAACCACTGTTCAGAAAAATTTCACAACACCTTAACCTCATGACTTTAGCTATAGGAATGTAATTGTATAACTAGCTATGCAGAGAAATGCTCTAACTCCTTGTGTAGGCCCATGTTCCTATGTAAGACCTTTCCACAAAGATCTGGTCTTTTATTCATTAGTATATATGAAATGTGTATAAATATTGACCTGCTTTAAACATGCAACTCTAACTCTAAACAGCAACTCTATGAGTTGCTGGTATTCCACCTTTGAAAGCAGTTACTCTTTCCAAATACTGTGACACAGTTGCTTGTTGAAAGGTGTAATTAGCAAAAATTTGACTATAGTTACAGAAATAATAGTCTCAGTTCAGATTAGCACACTTTGAATAAGTTAGTTTATTGTTTCACTTCATATATGCTTCATTATTCCATTTTAGTATTCACAGCGAAAGCCCAAAAATATGACAAATAATGAAATCTCCCCTTGTTCTCCATGAGTTTGCTCTGCTCTCATACCACTTACACTTCTTAGCAATACTCTTAGAATGTATCAGCTTCTCTTGTATTCCTGCTACAGAAGGCAACTCCCACAAACTTAAGGAAGCTTGAAAAAAGCTCCACTGCTTATACTAGAAAAAATGTGGAGGGTGAGAGTACCTGTCTTAGAGAAAAGATTGTGCTTTTCTATTAGCAATAGACTGACATGCTGAAATTTTGCCAGGGTAGTCATTACAGGTATCCACTAAAATCCTGATGACTTGTACTCTATTTCAATTGTGCAATTAATTCAAGGCCAGAGGGTGTTTGGTGTTACTTGCTAGACAGTGAGGTGTAAATTAAAAATTACACATGAGCTGTGAAGTGCAATGAAACACTGATGAAAGCTTGCAAGCTGAACTAGGAAACAGAGAAAAAGATACCAGTCTTACCTGCCTTCAGAAACCAATACTGCGATTTTATGTCAGTTTCATGGAAAATACTTCAATTGTGTATGGACAGAGCTACAGTATGACTTTTCATGTAATTTGACAGAGTTAGCTTAACCGTTCTGATTTCATAATATTCACAGCCATAGTTCATTTCACTTCCTGATTGCAACAGCAATAATTCAGCAGTGGGTTGGAAACTATTTTATTTTGCATGTTTCCAGCTGTAGGTTAGTGCTATAGGTTAATAAATGTTAGCCTTAGTCACTGATGGCTAACAATGTGAAACAAATATAAAATGAGTCTAACTCAGGAAGCCTGATAATACTGTTTTTCTTTCAAGTTTTCCCCATGTTTCCAGCTAAAGTTTGGTAATGCACAGAAGAAGAAAATTAAGTTTAAAATGTATTGGGTGATTCCTGTGTATCCAAATGGGCATTTAACACTAAAACCAAAATGTCCTTGTTTCTTAATTTGTGTAAGTGGTGGAAGTTAAGTTTCTGTGTTGGCTTAGCTTACCAGGAATTATGTGGTGTGTAATAGCTAAAATTCTTGATAATGCAGAGTCATTTAAATTTTTTTTCAGTAGACTGTCCTTAGAATATAGCCAGCTCAGTAATGACCTATTCCTGTGCAATTTATCTTATAAAGATTTCAAGGTAAACTATCTGACTAATTTTTTTTAACTTTAAATCATAACACAGTCATTTAAGATTTGTTTACTACTGCATAAGACCTCTACATCAAACTCAGTGTTTGGTAAAAATGGATACATTTCTTCTTTTTGTACCACTCTTTTCTCCCAATAATGACTATTCTGTTTACATATTGTTTGTAACTGTGTTTAAAATGTCTGTGCACGTATGTTTTAATATATGTATATGTATATATTTCTTCTTGCATTTTAGAGCTGTGATGGCCAGTCACCAAGCAGAAGTTCAGAGTTTGAAGCTAGATAATGATTCAGTTATAGAAGGAGTAAGTGACCAGGTACTGGTGGCAGTTGTGGTCAGTTTCGCTTTCATTGCTGCTCTGGTATATACACTTTTAAGGTGAGAATGTGTTGAGAGGAATTATTAATTTCTTATAAAAATCCTAACTTTCTTGACAATTTCGTGCATTGGTACATAAAAACTGTGGGGGTTTTTGACAGTAAAGCAGTGGTTGTTTGATTGCTTACTATGTTTAACTAATTGCTTGGCACAGCTAGAATCAAAAGTTGAGTTTAACTCTTCCTTATCTTCAGATAATCAAACTGAGTAGTGTTCATCACTCCTTAAGACTGAAAATGGTTAAATTCACAGTCTATATGGCTGCTGTGTTGTATTTTGTTAAAAAGTACAGATTTGTCAACAACTCCAAGATTAAAATTGGATATATTCCTCTAATGTATGTTCTAGCTGCAGTCTCCTTCCATTTTTTTTTTCAAATGAATATGCTATAAAACAGTGGATTGCAATATGCATTCCATACAGCAAAGTGTTAAGTTCAGAATTCAGTAACTGTAATGATCAAATCATCAAAGCTTATTTTGATTTCAGAATTTTTCTTTGCATCCTAACAAACATCTTAGCCTATGTGTTTGGGGAAAATGAGTCTGAGCTTCAGACTGGCTTATTGTATTGTATTGTATTGTATTGTATTGTATTGTATTGTATTGTATTGTATTGTATTGTATTGTATTGTCATGGAACTTGAAGAGGATATGTCCACGTGAGAAATATTGCTGAGGTAGAGTTACTTGAGAACAAGCTACAAAATAAGCTGTAGGTGGAAAAACTTGGTTGGACTGCAAAGCAGTGCTGCTGTGCAGGACCAGGAGATCACAAAGGAATCTTAAGAAAGGCATTCACTTCACTTTGCCTTTTGTTTCCTGAAGTTGTTTCAGTTACTTAAATTGCTTTAATAATGCCTCTTTTTTATCTGCTCTGTTATGATTTTTCTACCCTTCATCTTGACATCTTTAGCAGCTGTGACTTGAATTTTAAGTGTTTAGTTTAAAAGTTAACACTTTATTTTTGAACTCTAGAAAGGCAAGTAAGAAATATTTTTTAAAAGGTGAGTGGAACAAGAGTCAGAAGTTGAGAAGAGTAACAGGAGTTCAGTCAAAATTAAGTTCAGGGAAATGATGTGTCAATTATGAAGAGTTAGGGAGGAAGATAAGGCTAGTTATTGACTGCCTCTGCGGTGTAATGATGTAGGTAAAAAGTTTGACTGTGACTCCTGTTACATGCCTTGATGGTTTATTTTCTGCAGGGGCAAACAAACTGAAAACACAAAGCTTCCAGACTTTGGAGGTCTGCATTGCATGATTCATGGCCAGTGACAGGACTTGAGGACTTGAGACATGAAGCTGAGTCAGAGGAGATTTAGGTTAAGATACCAGAAAAAAGTTTTTCACCCAGCGGATGGCTGAGCAGGCTCACCAGGGAAGACATAGCACCAGCCTGATGGAGGTGAAGATGTTTTTGGGCAATACTTTCAGGCGTATGTATCTTGAGGTGTCCCTGTAGGGCCAGGAGTTGAACTCAATGATTCTGATGGGTCCCTTCCAACTCAGCATATTCTGTAACTGTGATTCTATGACTGACAACTGAAAGTCTTACCAGTATCCTCTTAGCTCCCTGCTCTGCCTTCTGGTATCTTTTAAAATTGTCTGTATTCAGCAACACTCTTCATCTATCTCCTTTGTATTGTTGCCATCAATATCTGCATAGTATGCTAGAAAATCTGTACAGTACAAAAATTTTAATTTATTTAGCACTGAGGCAGAAGTGAGGGAGTAAAAGAGTCTTTTATTTTTCTTCTCTAGTTACCTTAGACAGTGCAGTGGTCTTTGTGTTGCTTATATAGTGTTCATTACCTCAGGTTTTTTCTTTGCTTTTTGTGCTTCTGTATCAACAGAACTGAAATACTTAAGTTGGGTAGGAACAGGTCACGGGTAAGTATACAGGAAAGAAAGCTTAAAAGGTGATGAATAGTTGCAGGAGCTGAATCAAAAGGGAAATGAGCAGCAAGGAGTATGTGTTGCAGTAGATTTTAGGGGGCAGAAGCAGAATATGGAGAGAACTGTTAAGGGATATAATTGTTGTACTTGTTTCCAGGTGAAAGAACTCAATAAAGCATCACATCAAGGCTTCATTCATGTTTCTGGTGGAGAAACTTACAAGCCATATTTAACATATGTAACAAGTTGCAGATGTATAGTTCAGGCACTATATGATAGTTTTGTGAAGCCTGTTTGCTTTTGAGTTATAAATTTTGATAAAATTAAGCCAGATTTTTTTCCATCATCTTTTGAACTGGTGAGTAGGTGATCACATTACAAATGAGATTGTGAAAATTCAGTGTATTCAGCAAATTAAAGGAAGCCTGATCCTTTAATTCCCTACAAGGGATTTGTCCTAGATAACTGAACTGTTCCATGTTTATGGGTCTACAGGTTTAGATTTTTCAGTCTAATTTTTCTATCCATCATATGGTTTGATTATAAGATCAAGTCACTATTTTCAGCAGAAGTGAGATCTTAGTCCTTGAAAATTAACAGTGTCCATCAGTGCACAGTGATGCACCAGTCCCCTTAAGTACTGTGACTCTTTCCTTGTGCGAGACTGCACACTGGATGAGTAGGCAGTCTTCTTCCTTCCAATAGTAATAGTTTGGCGGGACCCTCTGTGGTACAAAATACAATCTGTCCACATCATGGGACCTTTTTCCTCAAGTTTTGTCTTGCTAGCAGTCAGAAATGGGAAAATAAAAGGCCTTTCCTTTATTTCTTCTCGTCATCTATTCCTTTCCTTTATTTCTTTCTGGCTTGTGTTTGATAATGCCTCTAATGACAGGGCACCATATTGGTTTTCATTTATTTCAGTTATCTTCTTACATTAATTGAATGACAGAAGTTATGAATCTGATATGTCTTGAGCTCTGCCTGTCCCTTCCTGAACATCGCATGGTTTTCAGCTACATCACCATTTTATGCATAAGTGACAGTACGTGCTGTACCTCTGCAGCTGTGCAAATGCTCTCATGATTTTGGCCTAGTATGTGATACCAGGGTAAGGTCATATAAATGAACACTTTCAGTAACAAATTTGCTACTGCTAATTTAGTTGTTTATGAAGAAATCAAAATAAGCTGTCTTACAACTCACACCTTCCACTTGTGTGTGAATAAAATTGGATTTCAAGATATATCAAACATTCTGGCAAACTGAAGATGTGAAATATGTTCATTTCAAACAGAAAAATACTTCTATACATATAACATATATGACAGAGAACATCCACAAAATCTGATTCATGGAGACCAAAGGTGCATAAGAAGGGTTTTAATATAGACTTTGTATCATATAACTTTCATATATCACCCACATTAGTATGAAATAAATTTTCTTTTTACAGATAACCATGTAAATATTACCATGAAAAATATGGGACTTGTCTATTTCTCTTTGAAAAAAGAATGAAGCAGCCAAAATGTTAAACATTTTAGCAATAAACATTTGAGCAATAATGCAATACTATGATTGCCCACATTAACTGAAGAAAATTATTGCAGAAGCTTCTAGAGCCATTGAGGAAATTATATAATATAACTGCAACCAGAAAATGTCATGAAAGTTCAACCAGTCCAGCCCTCATCTCTGACAGAGGATCAGCTTACCTCAATATCCCTTGGAAGCATTGCAACCTGTTTTTTGATTTAACTTCTAGTCAGGGATGGATAAAAATAGCCTGAGGTAAACTTGTCTGATTTTGTACATTATATAGTTAGAAATGTGTTTCCACAAGCCTTAGATAACTGTGGGAAATAATTGCTCATATTTATAGAATGAAAGACTTATCCTGTCCCCTTTTCACTCCATGAACAATCTTCTATATAAACTGACATTATTTAAGTCTTTCTCTAATGTATAAAAAATGTGGGCAGTAGTTCTTATTATCTTCTGAACTTTCTCCAACTTCTCTATATGTTTCTATGCATTTAGCGCAAAATGGAGAACAGAATCCAGCTGAGACCTCAAGAGTGCTGAGCAGAACGTGTCATCATTGAAATCCATATGAATTAATAAAGCATAAAAATTCACATTTTTTAATATGCTGTTGACTCATATTTATTATAACTCAACACCTCTGATTGTTGTCAGCACATTTTTAATTTCAATTCTGTCCCATTGTGCTTTTGAATTTGTAATATATCCATCCTTCTTTCTTCAGTGTGGCCCTTCCCAATGATTCCTCGTGGCATATCTAACCTGTATTTCTTTTTTTAAAAAGAGAGTGATTTTAAAAGAGTGGTTTCTTTTTATATCCAATCTGCTGATAGTTACATAAACTCAATATTCTAAATGTAAGTTTGTCTACCCTTTCTTATGCAAATGTCACGTAGCAGATAAAATTGAAGTAATTAGGAGGTTTCAACTCTATGACTTAGGCAGTGAGTGAAAAACTACTAATTTATGAATAGACCAACAAATAAGAAACTAGCAATGGAGAAAAAATGAAAAATATTTCTGCATGATTAATTAAATAGTTTTCAAGCAATTTCATTTTTTGTAGGTTCAAGGCTTAATTTTTTTCTCAGACTAAAATCTAGTTTTAACATGATTTAATGATTGGTTGTGGAGTCTCTGAAAAATCTTGCTGCTGTACAGCTTTCAGTGTCCAAAGTAACTTTAGGATCCAGAATAAATTCCTGTTTCCTTAATTATTTGTATTTCCTTTAAAATCCTTTTTAGCAGGATATAATGATGTTTTGTCCTTTGTTCAAGTTCCATATTTGTTTCAGTGAGTTATTTTTCAGTGGTGGATCACAGGGCTTTTTATTGCTTGTATTTCCTTTCACAGAAATGAACATCAGAACATACATCCAGAAAATCAAGAGCTAGTGCGAGCTCTTCGTCAGCAGCTTCAAACTGATCAGGTGCTGTAGCAAGTGTTGGCAACATTCAGCTCTCTGATGTGGGGTGCTGCAGGCTTCTCTGAGGTTCTGGAAGATGATTTTGAAAGTTATGGGAGCTTACTTACTGTACAGAGGCATTCTTGAAATCCATCAAGTTGTGGGATAATGTAGTCGTTTTTAATTGATGCATTAAGTAATTAAAACTAAATTTTGGCTAGTTCTTTTTAAGTTTTTGCCACAAGGTGGAGTATGTTAGATTATGCTGTGCGCTTCCTGGAATGTTCCTGGGAACTTTAGGGTAAAGGAAAGGATATCTGGAGTACAGTTTGCTGAGACAGGACAGGGGTAGATGTTTAGACTCATAAGCAGTGGGTAGCAGAACAATGGCACAGCAACAAGAGCCAGGCAAGTGAGTGACAGAGAGGAACTTTTTAGCAAAGCTGCTAGTCACAGGACAGAGAGTGGTGGTTTTAAACTGAAAGAAGCTAGGTTGAGATGGGATGTAAGGAAGAAATTCTTTTCTGTAGGGTGGTGAGGCACTGGGAACAGGCTGCCCAGAGAAGTTATGGATGTGTCATCCCTGGAAATGTTCAAGGCAGGGTTGGATGGGGCTCTGAGCAGCCTAGTCTAGTGGAAAGTGGCCCTACCTATGGCAGGACAGTTGGAACTTAGTGATCTTTAAAGTCCCTTCCAGCTCATACCATTCAATGATTCTATGACTGCATCCACTTTGAACAGGAAGAGTCTAGGCCATACTTCTGGAGAATATTAAAAACAGTCTTTCATCATGATACTTCTTGAAATAATGACAGTGCATATTTATGTGGAAGACAAATATGGCAAAATGGGGAGAAAAAGTGTTTCATGACAGTCACATGCACATGGCTGAGATCTGTGTTTGGGCTTGGAAACACTAAATGCTTCAACTGGTAAGCAACACAGTTCAATTACCTGGCTCTGGACAGAACTACTCAGGATAATGAAGTAACAATATAGATCCAAGTTTGTTATTCATGCTCCAGTGTGTCTAACCTGACTCAGTGTGAAGGACCAAGGAAGTTCTTTCTTTGTGGTCTTTAACTAGTTTGAAGCACACACTTTTTTAAGAGATGAAGGGAAAATAATGGTCCTGTCACAAGAACTTGCTTATTGAATCAATGCATTTAAGTATGTTTGATTTTTACATTTAAATATATTTCTCATTTCAACCTTGAATTTCTCAATTCAGTTCTGCGTTTGACAGTTTGACTTATAGTGAATGAATACCAATTTATTATTATTTTTTAGAACTCGGTAGGCTTATATAAAATAGTATCTCCAACACTTTGTGTTTTCTTGCTGTTCCAACAGGATGCTTCTGCTGGTGATCGGCATCACTTCTATACAGATATGTCGTGTCCAGTCTGTTTGCAACAGGCTACATTTCCTATAGAAACGAACTGTGGACATCTCTTCTGTGGTAAGCAAGAAAAGCTCCTAGTCCTAAAGTTAGAACCAGAACAGAAATACAAGCTTTTGGCAGTAGCTCAGGCATCCTAATTCAAAGCTTTGTTTGCTTTTAACTGTTTATCATTGCATCTGCAAAATAAATAAGTTTATATAAATAGTCGAGAAAATAAGTTTAGGAATAAACAGTCACTTTAAGAGTGTGCTGCACTGTTTTCTATGCTATCAGGAATGAAACTGTTTAATTTTAAAATGTCAAAAAGTATAATTTGTTTCCAAACTGAAGAGGTTGAAGAACATTTGGGAATGCACTATTTAAAAAAAATGTTTTAGAAAGAATAAAATATTATTTATTAGAATATTTTTTCTTGGAAGTTCTGCAGTATTATGAGTGAGTCCACAGTTGATTAAAGTGCTTGGTTCTGTGTTTTTTTGAGGCTCTGTTAATATACAGACAGCCTATGTAAGATTTTGCTTCCTCTCCCTCAGGTTCCCAGTAGAATTGTTTCACTGCATTCATCTGGTTTTTTGAAGTATATAGTGTATACCATGCTTAGTTGTTTAAACGGAAAAACAAGCAAGTTTGGAGAATTGATAAAATACTTACATTTTTATATTTGTCTTCGTCTGTTGAAACTGATGATGATAAAGCCAAGTTCTTAGCATAAATTTTGTATCTCCTGACATTTTTGTGACTTCTAATTTTTGAACTTGTTGTGTTTTCGGGAAATAATGCCTTAAAATTACTGATTCAGTTGAACCTACTCAGGATTTTTCTCATTAATAGTATTGAATTTGAAGACATTAGTTCTTGGTATCTTCAGTGAATGCTGTACACAAAATTACATCAGAAACTGTAGATTTAACCTAGCTGCTTATATACACTTTCTGTTGTTTCCCTTGCCATGTAACGTATTATTTCAGGAGATGCATTTTTCATCTCAGGAGTTTAAATGTGTGTACCTTACCTTCACCAGGTTCCTGCATTATTGCCTACTGGAGGTATGGCTCATGGCTGGGTGCCATCCGCTGTCCGATCTGCAGACAGACGGTAATATTTTAAATCATCATGGACCTGTCAGTTTGGCTGTCTAGGATAGCCTGCCAAAAGGCACTTATATGTGAGCTACAGTAGTGAGGTTGGCAGATAAAGAAGTCTGAGAAACTGAAAAAATACAGAGGATTATGTGAGCCAGGAATGGTGGACATTCCGTTTTTCCAAACTTCTTGCTTTGACAAATAGCTCCAGATTGTTCCTGCCACTCAAACATAAGTGAACTGTGCTGATAACTCAGCACAGTTATAGAATAACTATTTTTCTGTAAAGAGTTTATGAAAACAGAAATTTGTGAGATTTTAACTATGATCCTTTCATGCTCTCCATTCAGGATGTTATTAACTTCTTTTACCATAATTTGTATCTGAAAGGCTTGGCTGTTGTGATGGACTGCCAGTAGCAGCACACTACTGGTTCCTGAGAAATACCCTCTCCCTTCCCTCTGTCCCTACCAAAAGACCTGTTTATGTCAATTTCTTATTTTGGTCCTATTTTTAACTTGTATGTATTATTAATTTAATCTTCATAGAGCAAGCATTAACTTACTTCCTACGCAACTAACTTACATTGCCAGTTTGAAATATGTTCCTGCAACTCATTAAGGCTTAGGATCTCTGAGTCTGATAGTGTGTTTTAACAAAAGTACATCTTTATTTTAACAGTGCACAAAGGACAGAGCTAGTAACTTCTAATGAATTATGTAACTCATGCCCTTGCTCCTCCATAATATCCTACTTTGATTGTGTGTATCAGCAGGACAAATGACTGAAAGAAGACAGCTGAAGAAAAGAAAAATAAATATGACTGGAAGAAGAATGAGTAGGTTTAGAGTTTAGCCAGTGAAGAAAAAGACACAAATAATAGGTGGGGAAGGTGGAAAAGGGGAAAATAAGCGAGTTTTTAAATTGTCTTTCCTTACATATATTTTCATTTACATTCCTCTGAGTTACAGGTATATTAGGTGGCACTGTTTGCATGGTTATGTATTTGTTCTAGCCCTGGTTTATAAATGAGGAAGGGAAAGATGTATATATCAACATGAGTCATACAACAGGTTTGTGTCAGGGCCAGAAGTTGAATGTAGTTCTGCTCATGTTCTCGTTTCTGAATGTGACTGCCACGCAGATTTGTATTTAGTCACCAGGTAGAGAGGAAGCTTCTGAAGATAATAATGAAGCTTCTGTAATAATTTAAAGTGCTATGCCTTCCCTACTTCCCATGATAATCTGCATTTTATACCTGTACATTGCTTCCAAACAGAAGTCTTAAGTTTTCAGCAACTCCTGTGCAGAAGGATAACATACATAAGGTCATATTCATATATATCTTATTTCTCTATGTTTGCATGAAAGTTAACCCAAGAACAGAACAAAATTCTCTGTCTGTACAAAATAGTTGAAGGTTAATATCTTTTTCTTAATTCATCTTGGTATGAAGATCCATATGCAAAACCATGAGTTTTGCTGTGTGTTTGTTGTCATGGAAGGCAATCCTAAAATATGGAAAAACAAAGGCCTCATTGATTGCTTTATTTGATTTTCAGTTTAGAAAAGAAAATTAGATTAATTTGGTAAATTAACTTTGTTCTCCAAATCATTCTTTCCCACTTATGAAACATAAAGCATTTAGGTGTTTAGGAAGCCTCTCTTAAAAGGAAGGTTTTTTATGCTTTTTTTTAACAATCACTTTAAAAATTAATATTCTGTAAGGAGATGTAAGCAATTAATTAGTTAACATTTAATAACAGTTTCCATGCTAGTAATTTTCAGTTTATTTTCCTATTAACTATTCAACTAAACCAAAGTTTTTTTCTATATAGTTAACTAAAGATGACTGTTTTACAGTTGCATGTGTAACATAATCTCTCTGCTGTGCCTAGGTAACACTATTCTTACCACTCTTTGGTGAAGATCAGCAGGGTGCAGCCCAAGTGTTTCAAGATGTTAATGACTACAATCGAAGATTTTCAGGACAGCCCAGATCAGTATGTTTTGGGTAAATTTGGAAGTCAATGGTGTCAGGAAAGTTTGAGAGCAAATTTTTTGTAGTTTTGTTTTTTCCTCCTTCTTTTTTTTTTTTTTTCTTTTATTTTCTTTCCCTGGGATATGGATTTTCTCTTCCTGATGCTTAGGGCCTAGGCAACTTTTCTTTAGGAAATTCATGTTGAAATGGTTGGATCAAGCCCAAAATTATTTATTTGTCATTTATGAAAATGTATGAAAACTTACTTTTTTCCTGTGAGTGAGAATCTAATAAGTCTTGAATTTTCTCAAGTGGTCATGTGTTAAGTTGTTTTTTAGATATGAGTCATTATTTTGAAGGGATCAATAACTAGTCAGCAAAAGTACTTAAAGAAATAAATGACCTGCAAGGAAGAATATTCACTTAATTGGACTTTTTACACTGATTAGATGAATATGAAGTTCTACCCTGTGCCTTTCTCCTCAGACAGCTGTACACTGTCTTGATTTTTTAGTTTTTCCCCTAGATTATATTACAGTCTTTATTCTTCCCTCTGAGTGAAGAAAAAAAGAATTTTTTTTTCCTGTAAATAGCTAAGAGGGGTGGTCAAAGTTCTACAAATGTTAGAAAGTCAGCCTTGTGACCCCATCTCCTGTGTGCGTGTCCTGTTTCGCAAGGTGAAATGCACACACATGCATACTAGTAACCTCCCTGGTTGTCTTCATTTGTAATGGGATTTGGATATAGCAAGAAGACATTAGCAAGAAAAATGTACAGTACAAAGAGATAGAAGAGGGAGGAGTATTTTTCTAAACCACAAAATGTATGGGTTTTGTCCAGAAGACGTTGAAACTACCTTTCAGGCTCCATTAGACCTCTCTGCGAGCTGTGTCTAGTCCCCAGTAACCTGTCTGAGGTCATGCCAGAAATCTACACTGAAGCCCTAATTGGACTAGATGAATTGTCTTTGATTTATACACAATGTTACCACATACAAAATTTCTTTCTCAAAAACATATTCAGCTATGGCAATAAGTCATTTTAATGGAGTTTAACAGTTCTTATGTAGAAACTGTATACCATAGAAGGGAACCAGTATAAAAAAAATTTAAAGTTCACCCCTCCCTACTCATCACAACAAAAACCTGAATATTTTCTGTTGAGCAGTCTCTTGCTAAGCTGGCAGAATCATAGTAGCAAAATGGAAAGGAGCCAGGAATGGATTAATTTAGTTCTTTAGTTTACTTTGAAGCTTCATCTATCCTTTGGAAACTTCTGTGAATCACTGGTTATGCACCAGGAGAGGGGGTATTGTGTTTCTGAAAAACTGTAACCTATTCTGCTTTACCTATTAGGTTTTTTCTTGCAGTCCTGGTTTGTCTTGCATTCTGATCAATATTTCACTCCAGTTAACTTGTTTGCCGTTTCTCACTTTCCCAGTCATTTGTTTTCCTCTAGTATTCATTGCTTTTCCTTCATAATAGATGACAGTATATTTTCTAGTGATGTTATTAAATGTATGCTTTTCATTGTAGAATAACACAGTTTAACTGTTTCTTGAAAACAGTTAAAATATATAGAAAATATATTCTAATGACTTTCTACCCAGTAAAACTAAACTAATTAACTCTTCCCGGATTTTGTTTTCATTCCTATAAACTAACAGAATATAAGATGTAAGGAAGTAGTAGAAACTTCAGTTTAGCATGGATGAGTTGCTAAAGCAAAATACTAACTTATAGATTCTTTCTTTATAGATTATGGAGAGAATTATGGATCTCCCCACTTTATTGCGACATGCTTTCAGGGAGATGTTTTCTGTAGGGGGCCTCTTCTGGATGTTTCGCATCAGAATATTCCTCTGCTTGATTGGAGCCTTGCTGTACCTGGCTTCACCTCTGGATTTTCTTCCTGAAGCTCTGTTTGGAATTCTGGGGTTCTTGGATGATTTCTTTGTCATTTTTCTGCTGCTGATATATATCTCTATCATGTACAGAGAAGTGGTAACACAGCGTCTAAATAGATGAAATGGCCAAAAGTGACCTAAAAGGAGAGTCAGTTGTGGAATGTTTTAAAAAGAAATCTATAACATAAGTATGATATAGCAAGGTGCCTGTGTATGATTTCAGTAGTAACAATTTCTTAGCTGGTTATGTTATACTAACATAAAGGGTTAGTGTATGGTGATGCTTAACTGGAATCTTTCATTTGTGCATTACATATGCTTCATAAGGATGAGGTTAGTTTTATAATGTTATAATAAACCACCTTCATCTACTTCCACATGATGAACAACTGTGTATAATGAAAGCAGGAAACACTTTCTTTGGTGTGTTGTGAAAAAGGAGTTCTAGAAAAGTACTTCAAACAATAAACCCCTTGCATAATCTAGATGTGTAAGAAAATTCAGAAATTCTTCACAGTACAGTTATCATGACTAAATTGTTTGATGTCTCCCTGTTGTGGGCTAGAGATTTTTGAAATAAAAATTGCTTTGTTTGTCTATGGAAGAAGAAACCCAAGGACCGCATTACAGTTATCACTCTGCAGTTTGCTCTTGTCCACATGCTTCAGAAAAATAAGGATAATACCTTGGTATTGCTTGAACTGCACTATGTACCATGCAATTGTATTGCATGCAATTTGTACCATTTTATTTTTATATTTGGGAATATATACACAGTATCTGCTCTACATTGAGAAACCAGTATTATGCACGTCACACTCATTAGTGCTCTATTTTTTTGAGTGAGAGCATGGTTTTTCTCTTCACACTTTTTTATTTGGTAAGTATATATCTTAGAAGCAGAGGTTTTGTGCTGCTTTCGGTCAATGTGATATGTCTGAAATGCAACTTTGCATTTCTGTATATGCATTAAAACATTCGGCCAGTTGGAGAGGACACTTAAATTCCAAATAGTGGTTGAAAAAACGAAGTCAGAACTGGATGTTTACAGTACATGTACATGTATGTGTAAAGTGTAGATGTTTACCCAAATGTACATTCTGCAAGATATGTGTACTAAACAACATAGATGTTGGGGTCATTTTCAGTTGGAGTTTTCTTGTTTGGTTGGTTGTTTGGTTTGGATGTCAATAGAAGAGGTTCTGAATTATCTTGAAAAATAGTCTGTGATAAAGGACCATAAAAAAAATCTTGAAAATGTTTTCAAAAATACCAGGGTATTAATTATCCTTAAAGCTGATTTTTTTTTCATTGCAATTGAGCATAGGCTATCATAGGTATACAAGTAATTTGAAAATGCTCTCATTTTGAGCAATGATTGTGACTATAAAGGTCCAGGATATGACAGATCATTGTACTTTTTAGCTAGAGGAATGATAATTGCAATTTAACTTCCTGAGTACTTGAAAGACAGTGAATTAATAGGTGATTCTTTGTGTGTTTACATATATAGGTGAGGCTTAAAATAAAAGGGACCTTTTCACCACTTCTGTGTTTTCCCCTTACAAGTGTCTTTCCACAGCTTCTAGCACTTAGGCATGTGTAGGAAGATGATAGAGCTGAAACCTCAGGTGTCAGTCATTGAGGGTGCAGATTGTCCGTCAGTGTTCAAAATGGCATTGATTTAAAACAAAGTTCACCGATTCTCCATTTGAAAATTCAGTTTTGGAAATCCAAGGCTATTTTACAAACGAACTGGAAAGCTAAACTTTTCTTTGTTGCTGTTTGTTAGAGATGGGCAAGAAGAGAAAAGAGAAGTGAAGCAAGATTTGGAGGAAAAGAGCAAGATAGAAAATTACATTTTTGGAAGCAAATGCTAGCTAACTTTTCTTGAGCATCTTGGTTGAGCTTTTCACCTTGTGTTGGCATTGCTAATGTATGGTGATGTTTTACTGGCTACCTCAGTTAAAACTCTTTAAGGTGTTATTGAGTAAGGGTGAGATATTCATAAGCTGTTAGGTGCATTTATAAAGCAAGATAGTAGTTTAGGATATTATGTAAGACAGGATTTCACAGTTTTGCTGTAAGTATTGTTTTTGGGTTTGGGGTTTTCTTTCCCAAGAAATCTAGCTGAAAACAAGCCCCAAAAATACTTTTTTGATTGAGTAAATTTAGCACCCTCTGTTCTCCTGGAGTTTAAGAGAAGAGTGTGAACTGCTCTTGTATAGTAATTGGAGTTTGTTCATGGAATTTGTTGATCTGGTACTTTATCCACACTTTTACCCTATGATTATAATTTTCCCACGACTCTCTAAATCCAGAGTGGATACAGATGTACGTGAATCTGCTTACTGATTGGTTTTCTTTGAATTTCCCAATTTCATGCGCTACTGTGAAGTTCATGTGGAAATTCCCTATCCCATCTAAGGGGATCTTGAATATCTGAAATCATACACAAACCACATCGGAAAGACTATATAAAGTTTCCCTATGTTCTTTTTCTTCAGTACATTTGTGATAGCCAGAAGGGTTTCACTCAGAGGTTTCTGCTTACTTTTGAATATTGAGTAACATTGTAATCTTAAATTCAGCACATTAAATGCTTGACAGAATTAGAACTGTTCTTTTCAGCAATATGTGTGCTTGCCTGTGGATATTCTTTTCTGGTCCTGCAAGCCAATGATAAACAGTATTATGACTTGTTCAGGCCTTTTTGTGTAATGCAAAGATGCATCTGTCCTGGAATGTCTGGCCACTGCTCCTTTCCACAAATCTGAAATAGCTATAAGTTAGCTATCTTGGTAGTTAGCTTGAGCTTAACCTAAGCTCTAGAACTCCCAAGAAGCTGGAGATTAAAATATGAGCATGTAGTATTCCTGAATTGTGTGCTGCCAAGTTGTTTTGTCAGCAATGTGAAAGGTAAGGGTTAGGGCTGAACAGTGGCTTCAGAATGTGTGCAGAGTGACTGCAAACATTGCTATAGTTTTGTCTCCTAAGATGGGGCAGGCGTGTCACTAAGGGGGGAAAATCTAAAAAAGGAAAACTACAGCAGGAAGATGTATGGGGATAAAACAGTTCTTAAAAGATCACATGGGCACCAAAAGCTATGTGAAATATTTGATTTCTCTAGCAATATTAACAAACAGGAAAACAAAAATTTTACTTAATAGCTCTTACAAAATAACTTGTAGCATCTTGAGGCCTAATGATCATCGCTGTATAGAGCGATTCATTTCTGTGCTATTTGTGTGCCGCACCACTGATGTCTGTGAGAATCAGGCACAACAGTGTGGTTTGGGGATACAATTTTGCCATCAGTTTCATAAAACTGTAGCAGTATGTTACACTAGATTTTTAAGACAAAAGAATTTAAAACTACTTATTGTTACTTTTAATGAGAATAAACTGCTGTTAAAGATATTCTCTTGAATTATTTTATTTTATTGACTTTCTGGATGCAATATTGTTTTATTTTCCCTTTTTCCACTTCCATGCATTAAAGTTCTAAGTGTGGCATCCCACCCTTGAGGGGAAGGGAGTACTCAAGATTTGTAGTTGCCCGTGGTCAAAAGGAATGACAAAAGTCAGAGGGTCCACAAAAACTCACAGAGTTGTATTAGTAAATGACATACTTGGCATGGAAATTGGTCTAAGTTAGGACCTTATCTCCTCTATGAACACATGGCAGTGGATTTTGAACAGAGGTGTAAGGTGAAAGGGGAGAGAGAAAGACAGAAATTAATTATAGAGGGGGAAAGAGAAGAAAGGAGAGAGGGAAAGAGAGATCACCAGTCCTAGCTCCAGCATCGATCCTGCTTGGTTGTCCTGGGGATGTCCATGCATGTGGGCTTGGTGCAGTCCATTCCTCTAGACTTTTCTGGAAATGGGTCAGAAGGTTTTGGGGATCTTTGGTGGTCTCAATTCCTTCTTACAGTCCATGCCCTCTTCTCAGCCTCATCCCCGCACTTGTGCTGTGTTTTGCTCATCTCCAGGAGCCAGAACAAGGACATTTGTCCCAGAAATGTGCTGCTGCTGCCCTACCTCTTTATGGCCTCTTCTCCGGCCACATCCTGTTCTTTCTCAGTGTATTATTGCCAATAATTCTTGGCTGTTGTCACCAACAATCCATGGTTGGCTCCATCTGACTGTCAGTGTTTGAGACATACACAATAGCCCTCTTGTTTCCTAGGATTCTACAGACAGTAACTTTTCTGCAGTTGTGATTTATTTTTGTCATGGTGTCCATGGTCAGTATGTTTAGAGATAATTCAGTGTTTTCCATCTCTATGACTGCCATAATAAAGATTACAAAATTTCTAAGACCTTAGTCCCAAAAGCATTTTGTATGTCAGATGTCCTTCCCTAGAAGTCTAACCCATTCCATCAGGTCCATGAGCACTAAGCTTTCAGGCTGATAAACTAGTTCAGATGATCAGTTAACACTTTCACATAACAGTCCTCAAGCAAACAAAAGCATAAAGCCAGGTGCATGAGAATGTAAGCAAACAGAAAATAGTCTGTAAGTTTACAGGAAGGATGAAGATTGGGCTTGGAAGAACTGGATGTGACTTCTCTCTGCTGCAGTCCTGAATGTTTCTTAATTTATGCCCTGAAAGGGCCCTGGAAGACATGATCCAGTCTGCTAAGAAATGTCTGACAAATCATAGCTGGGAAGTCCAGTGCCAAGTTGGGCCAAGTCTTTTGTTAACTCTGTAGCCTGCTTTTTTACACAGTTCCGGTGTTTACGGAAAAATGTGTAATTGCATAATTGGTAAGATGCTGTTAAATCAGATTGAAAGTTTGATGAATATATGCTACACTTGTCCTGACACCTGATGCCCATGTGCTTGCAAAAGCTCAGCTAAACACTTGAAAGTTCCTCATCCAAGGCTGCCAAACGACTTGGACTTTTTAGGAGGTCTGCTGTACTGTTGCAGTTTTGTGTAGATTTTCTGCTTCTAGCTGTCAGCCGAACAGAAGACTGCCTGTTAGTCACCCATACTGAAAGCTACATGGGCATTTGTTCCATGGAGACAGAGTAGTAAGTCTTGCTATCCCTATTGCTTTGAGATGGTGTGTCCTAGTAGGTTGCCTTCTTCCTTGTTTGTGTACTGTATTTTTAAACTGAGGAAGAAGCTGCTGAATTTCAGTCTATAATTTACTCAACTTAAGGACATATAGAAGATTAGGACAGCCATAGGTCTTGAGGTCCTGCTCCCATATGGACAGCACATCGTTAGACAGTGTGGTAAGTAAAGGTGCTTTCTGTAAGTTGGGAATTTTTTTCATTCAGGGCTTCAGAAGCCTATCCAAATAATAAATAATTAATACTGCAAATCCATGGGAAAAGAGGAGTTTAGACTTGCATTTCATATTCACAGATTGGATTCAGCCTCTTGATATGCCCTTCTCTGTACCATGCTGCCTTATCTGTCACCTTGGCATCCACATAAAAGTCTGTCATAGGTACGTTTTGTTTGATATAAATAATCTCAGATCTTGTCATGAGGATTTCTGTCGCAACCTTCATGTCAAATGTTAGGGCTGCTGTATTGAACAGGTGAAATCAAAGGGTGTGGCAGGTTGGGGGGTCCTCCTAAAGTAAAGGGTCCTCATAAAGTAAATTTCTAACTGTGTAATATACTCTCATTGGTACTGTATGTCCTCATATGAGGACATCTGAATATCTTGTCTCTGTTTATGCTAATGCTAGATGGAAGGCACAAGAATTACGACAAGACTATATAGAATAAATCCAGAAATAAAGGTTGAAGAAACTGGTATTTTGACTACTGGATAGATATGAGCCTTTATGTTAAAACATGATTGTATTTTCTGTATTAGGTAGGACTGGAGAAATGCATATGGCTGGAGTTTGAGTGATAGCAAATGAGACTTTGGCTAAAACAAATTTGCCAAAGTGAATGGGGAGGAAATTTTTGTGTTGTGGAACCTCTCCTGGGAGGCCTCTGAAGGCAGGCTGACACCTGTAGGGATTGTTTTTTGCACAGCTAATCCTGCCTGGGGAAAGGGCAGGACAATGAAAAGGTGGCTGCTTTCAAGGCAGCTCGTCTGTGCCTTAATAGATGTGAGACCAAAGAAGCTTGATCTGACCAAGTCTTTATTGCTTATGGTGTTTTTGACACACATTACTTGTATGCATCAGCTGGCAGACCTGACCAGCTTACCTTTCCCCAGGAATTTTGCTAATAAGCAATGTTTAAAATCTGTGGCATAGCAATATGGCTACATCTTATTTCAGGACACCTTAAAGATTATTTACTATATTTCATTTTATTGGCAAAACTCCACGTTTGTCCAATATTTTCCAAGTAGAGGACTGTTTCTCATGATTAACAGATGATTAATTGGTGGGAGAGAAGGAGAGGGGAAAGGAACATAATTGATAATATTGAGTCCATTGCTCACTGCTGGCAGGTAACTAATGGGGGACCATGGGTGTATCAGGTGTTAGTAATAGCTTGGCTAGAATATGTTTCATGGAAAGCTGTTCAGCTTCACACTAGCATATGCTGTGCTTCACAGTCAAGAATTGTTTTCTACCCCTTTCTTCTTTTGCCTGCATTCTGGTAACTAACTTCTTCTTTTACCAAGATGGGGATAAAGCAAAACCTGAAAATAATCCACACTTTATACAGGGCAGTCAAGTACTACTTAGTAAACCACCTTTTTCAGGGTAGGCTTCCCATCATTCCATGGGATTTGTTCTTACTCTCCAGAGCAGAAGGTCACATTTTTCTCTTCCTTCCTTCTTCACCAACTAGTTGCCAGGACATGGTGCTGTCTGATGTGGTTGCTATTATGCGTGGGCTCTAAGGAGGGTCATGGTAATCAGTTTAATGCAGATTGACCCAAAATATGCCTCATCAGTTTGCTAGCCTTGTGACAGTTTATGTTTTCACACTGTCTATGGTCTTCAGCATCCGACCAACCTGACCTGAAGCTGCTCTAGTTTCACTCCTCTTTTCCTTGCAGGATTTGGCTGCTTTGTTCATTCCCCTTCTACTTCCTTACTGTTCTCTGTAAGGACCAAAATGAACATCGCAAAACAAATTCTAATTAATCACTTGCTTATATACTGCAACACAACAGTTCATACCTTACCCCCGAATATCCCTTCCAGCCAACCCCTTAATGCTTTTGCATCTCACCGGCCATGCATCAGAAAGGAAGCTAGATGTGTCTGTCATTAAAGGGCTAATCACAACTGCAGAAAACTCCTCATGTAGCAACCTGAGGAAGACAGTTTAGTACAGCTCTGTGGTTCTGCCTCCTGTGCACGCAAGCAGCTAGGCATCCTGTGTCTGGTGCCTTTTCCAAAAATGGGCACAGGATCTGAAGTCCAGCAGACTTTTTCCTTACACCTATAACTTCTCTTAGTATTTCCTCCTGGTTTGGTAACTAAAAGTGGAGACTGAAGCACCAGAAGAAGCAAGGCATCACACAGACCTCCTATTTAAGCAGGCTGTGTTTGCGCCTGGGAGGCTGGAGAAGAGCCCACAGACTAAGGAGCTGTTGAATTCAGTTTCAGTCACATGTGGAGAGACTGGTTTTCTCTGTCATTGAGGTTGTCAGGTACAAGTCTTTTCTTGATGAAAAATAAAGCATTGCTTTGAAAATAATCTCTGTGGTGTTAACCTTTATTTACATATAGGTATTTTGAGCCCCTGGGGTTCTTGTTCTCATGGTTTCTTTCACAGCTCCCACAAGAAGAGATTGCCTCAATATGAAAAGAAGAAGAGAGAACTCAGTAATCATATTGCAACAGCAAGAACCCTAGGAAAGGAACCAACTGTGTAAGACACTTGATTAAAACCACAAGGACTGGCAAAGTGGTGCCAACAAAGCCGATTCTCTGGAAATCCCTTGAATTTCCCATTCTGAGCTGCTGGGCAAACCCTTCCCTGGATTCAGATTTTCACTTTAGATTCACCTTGGAAGAAACAGGTTATAATAATTTTTTACAGATGTTAGAGCAGCAGCAGAATTAGCCACACTGCCCCAGCCCTGCCCCAGCCCTGGCAGAACTTCTGTCCTGCCTCCTGTTCTACTGTGGGCTGCTGCCCTCAATGATGGCCTCAGTGACTCACAGGGGCATTGCAGCTGCTGTGGTAGATCTGGGGCAAAGGGGTGTAGGGGATAGCTGAAACATCTCATAATCCCAGATTGCTGATGTCTCATTGCCAGGAATGGAAGAAGGAAGTAGGGAGATCTTTACCCTTTGAAAGAGAAAGGGAGTCAGGGGACCACTAGCTGGCCAGGAAATCCCTAAACAACAGCCTCCATCAAGGTATGAGGCGTGGTGAGATCAGATCCTAACAGGTGCATGATGATCCCATGAGGAGTGTGATGCAGACAAAAAGCAAGGCCAGGAGGAAGTTGCAGGCTGGGCATTGGCCCTCAGCATTGGTGAGCCAATGGAGGGGAGGGAGCTGCAGCAAAGCAAGGTGTGCCCCACTGTTCCCTCAGCACTACAGAGCAGCTTCGCTATACACTAGAGAGGAAAGCCAATCCCTAGGGACATCCCTCATCCCCGGGCTGAGCTAAAGGTGGCAGCTGACCCTCCACCCCTGTGAGTTGGTGGCATTGTCCTCACACTGTGCTCCTCCATGTTGCAGCAGGGCTTTCCAACTTTTTTGAGGACCACCTGGCTTCTCAGGGTGTCTGTTGCTTCTTTGATCTGCTGCAGATACAGTGTCCAGAGCCCAGCAGGAATGAATTGGTTGCACAACCCTTTTCAGAGAAGCTTAATATGAGCTTACTTCTGCTCTTCTGTTTTGTTTGCTTCAGCCAGTCACTATCCAGTGACTCCTGGGTAGTGTTGATCTTGATAAAGACGATGGCAGGTAAGTAGAGACTGCATCTCCCAAGCTGTCCCCGACATCATGGGAAGATTCAGGAACAGACACAGGACAGGTGGGCTCCTCTGGATGGTACACCTATACCCAGATGTCTCACCTGACTCCTTGTAGGTATCTGCCATAGTTTCTTTTTCAATCTGCACTTTCTGTACATTTTCATTAAGTATTTACGCTTTCTTGGAAGGGATGTGTCCTTTAATCTCCATTGGGGTACTGCCTTAAGAGTGAGTCACTTCTCCATATAGGATGTGAAAAATCACAACAAGAAGACTCTAAAGAGTTAAATTTTATCAAGTACCAAAATTTAGTGAAAATAAAATAATCTGGATGGGAAAGGGGAATCAGCTTGGGGATTAGTCATTACTGAGTAGGATTTACAGAGGAGTAAAAGTAGTGTAAAAATGTAAACTAGCTTTGCATCCACCCACCGTACCATGTTTGCTTGCTGAGAAACACCAAGCAAGAACCAGTAGGCACCAGTAGTACAGTGTATCATCTGATACAGTTGCAATCAAAAATATTTTCCACCCAAAGCTGTACTCTAATTCTTCCTGTTGGCACCAGAAAGATCGTGTACTTGCCTATGGAAAGTACTATGGCAATGATGAGACATTGTGGACAGATATGCTCCCCCATGGGTGTCTCCCTTCCCTCTGATACAGCCCTTTGCAGTAAGGAATGCATATTAAATGCCCTGTGTCCCAATTGCATTCTCCTGCTCTTCTCTGAAGGCCCACTCCTACTAAGTCCCAGTCCCTTCCCGACAAAAGGCAGCAGTTTGGACATCGCCAGTGTTCAAGGTTTGACACTGTGCACAAGGGTGATGATTCATTTGGCAATTTTGAGGATGTATTTCATTCCTTGCTGTTCAAGGACCTTTTTCTTTCCAGGCAAATGTAGTCTGATAAACAGATTTCAGTATCTTGCCTGTTCATGGTCTATCCTGTATCTCTTCCCATTGTCTTAACAAGTGCGTCTTCTTTTCTTCTAACAGCATCAGCACTGCTAAATCAAACCAACCTGGCACCCTGCTTACAGCCCCAGCTTTGGGAGTCACATGAGCATGGAAAAGTCCTGGTTTACATTAACCTTTCTTCACAATAAGTCTCATCTTTTTCCTGAGAAAAATTCAGTATCAGGGACCCCATGCTTACAGCCTTATATGCCAAAAAAAAAAAAAAAAAAAAAGGAAGATGAAGAAGCCAACTGCTGAACTCATGTTTTGCTAGGTTTTATATTTCCGAAGCACGGTTATGCTCTTGTAGGACTTGAGTTCAATTAGCTTTTGAAGGTATAGTTTGTCAGCCCTGGTGCTTGTCTTTTTCTCCTTCCCTCCTACTACTGCCCATAAGTCTGTTTCTTCTCCCTTTTGTCTTGCTTCCTTCCAATCTGCCTTTTCCTCTCCCTTTGCATGACCAGGGGAATTTCTACTTGCTTATTGCTATACTGTATGTTTATGTATGTAGCTATACTGCTACCTGCATGTTTAGTGTGACACCTCTTCACAGAAGGCAATGGAAGGATAAAGGAGGTCCTTCCACTTAAGACCTCAGCACTGGTGCTGCAAAAGTAAAAAGGAATAGTAAAATAGGCTCTAGAAAATGTGTGAAGCATTAGATACATATTCCCCCTAATTTAAAAAATATAATTATGCCAAGCCATCTGTTGCTAATGTAAAAAAAGATGTAAATAGATGATACATAGTGTATGAAGTGTCATATGAGTGCTCCATCTGCTATGGGGAAAGTCACCGCTCCCCAGCAACAACACCGGGTGCTGAAGTGCAATCCAGCATTTGGAGCAGCCTTAGGCTTTCCGAAGGCATAACCAGATCCAAAGGCTGACCCAAAAGAAAACAACTCCAAGAAGAGTGGATTGGTAGATCTCTGTGTATCAATCTTTGCTCTCTGTTTTTCTGACAAGTAGCAATAGTGGCTTCATTGAGGACAGGGTAAGTTATACCTTTATGCTTTTATTTCTGACGCTTTGTAAGCTCAGGGATCCTGCTCTCCTTACTCATATTCCCAAGGTTTGCCTGGCAGACAGGAGTTTAACAAGCTGTGTCTCTCTACTTAACAACATCAGAATGTGCCCACAATGTCACAATAATTGGGCAATAAATTAGCAGATGAAATGCAGCTCTGATGAACACAAAGTAGTGGGCATGGGGTAAAAGCAATCCTTTCCATGGGTGCTGACTAATGAACTCCATGTCAGTTGTTGCCACTTAGGAAGAGACCCAAGAGCTGCTATGTTTTGGTGTGCTCAGCAGTGGTTAGAAAAGGAAATAAAAGGTTGAGAATTATGAGAGAGGTAATAAAGGTAATTTAATCCTCTGATGCATGTGACCAGAGAATTCTCACTCTTCTTCACTGTGAGCCCGCCACTTATTTCTGGTCTCCCCATCTCAAGATGGGTGCAGTGATAGGACAGGGCAGACTCAGGGAAGCTGGAAGTAGAGCACAGTTCTCTGCCTGGATACAGCAAAGGTACTAGGATCCTTAACCTGCTAAACAGAGAAGGTACAGCAGAGATCTTAAAAAACAGGACTCTGATGGGAGATGTAACAGGAAAACCACTATTGACCTCTTCTGATGCCACCAGGTGTGGGTGACACCACAGGGAGTTAGCAGAAAACAGTTTCTAAATTCAGCAAAAGGATGAGCTGCTCCACAAGATGCACAGTTATCCTCTGCTGACAGAATGGTGATGTTAAGAGTTTGTACAGCTCCCCAAAGTTCCTTCTAAACAAACCTGTGGCACTAGTTCCATGTGAACTGATAAACATGGAAGCCCCAGAACAACCTTTCCCTCCAAAAGTTCCCAAATGTTTGTCAGCAGTAGATGGAAGAAGGTCTTTTATTGTTCCGTACTCTCTTCCAAGGTGTCTTCTGCTGTCAGCTAGGGACCTGTGTCAAATGGCTCTACAGTCTCACTGTCCTTGAACAAGCAGTTTTGCAGAACCTGGTAGCATGTTTCCAGCTTGCAACAGTTTTTGGACAAAAAGGGAGTGCAAAACAACCCTGTAGGAAGCACTGATCTGTTGAGGAAACAATCTTCATTCCCACAGTACCATCAGCCCATCTTTCTCAGGTTTCTCTTGGATGGGTGTGAGGTCGATGCCTTTGAAGGGCAGGCTTTTCCCCTGGGGCCACAGTCCCTAGATGAAGCCCAGAGATGGGGTGAAAGGCAACAATACAGAGAGGAGGGCAGGTCCTGGTGGCTGGCCCCTTCATCAGGGCTACCTACCCTGTGGTCTCTCCCTGCCCACAACAGTTACTGAAGGAAGGAAATGTTATCCAGTCCAGGGATGGAAGGTGAACCATTTCTCAGGGACATATTGATCATTCCTCTTCCTTTTCAGGTGTTGGAGTGTATTATCCAGGACCTCTTCATTTCCAAAGAGGCTAGAGAGCTTCACTTGAAGTGTAGAGCAGTATAGCAGCAGTTTTTCACCTCTGAACATGAAGATGATGTCTGACTCAACAAGGATTTTCATAGCAAAAAGATAAGCAAAAGAAACCTGAAGAGAAACCAGCCAAAGTGTTCTGGGAGAGGGGGAGTAGGGTGAAAGGGGATGCCCTTGTGATCTTTGCCTTGCCAGGAGCTAGGACTTCTTGCTCCATTGATGATGGGAAAGACACAGTTACATCAAAACACCCATTTCTGGGGCCAAGGCAGCTGTCACCACCGGGATGAAGCCTTCCCTGTGCTACCAAATCTGTCTGAGAAAGCAGGATACTCATGGGTTTTTTGAACAGCAAAACCACATACAAAAAAAAAAGATGTCACCAACTTGGCACCAACTCAAACATCTGTCTGGTCCAGACAGAGCCTGAGTTTTGCTACTGCTCAGCATCACAAAAAATATTTTCTGCCTTTTAAAATCTGATTCCTTGAACATAAGGGGCTCTAATTCTGCCTTTGGTGGAAAGGGCATGATCTGCTCTTGCATCCTTATCAGGTAACAAAGGTTCCCAACTGAGTGGATTGTGAAACACCTAATGCCATAGATCCAGCAGGAGGTAAATGCAGTTTGTTTGACCATGCAAACTATGAGGTTTGGAAGTTCAAGATGTGATCAGGAGCTGGTGCCAGCTGTGTTCGCCCCCCACCCCAATCTCCCCAGCCAAAGCTCAGCTCATTCTGCAGGTGTGGAGCAAGAGAGACAGCACAGGAAAGCCATTAATCTCCATGTCCTGCCTGGAAAGCTGCTTCTCAGAGCTACAAGCCAGCAGATGAGAGGCAGGTGAGCTACTAGTGCTCAGAGGGCATTTAGGCACATGCAGACTGGCTGTAACAGGCCCCCTCTTGTTTTTCAACTTTTACAGCTTCTTGAGAGGCCCAAATAGCCTGATTTTACATTTATGTCCTTTGCACTGCAGAGCAAACAAGCAGGGCCTTGTCTCCACCAGACTCCTCCACCCTTTGTTGGCTGCCTTTCAGTTATCTGCCTTAGTGCATTGCAGGCAAATATTTGCTCTGTGGTCTCAGACACTACCTCACTCCTGTTTGCCGAGGTTCTCACTTCAGTGCCTTGAACATTGTGCTTGATCCACGCACACCCTGGAATGACCAAGTCACAAGGACACAGCTTTGTGTGCACTGCTGTCCTTTGTGTACTCCTTCCCCAGCGCTGGCAAACATACAGGTCAGAGATGTCCAGGCTGCCAAACCCACCTGCAGTCTTTACAAAGCTGATCTTGCTGGCGTGTGTACCAGCCATGGCCAGCCCACCAGTGAGCACCACGAAGTGAAGAGAGGGGGCAGATACCACACCTGCTTTTCATGAACCTATGTAAATGCTAAGCTCCTGTGTCCAAGTTTGCAGTGACTACAGTCTGCTACAAGCCTAGATGTGTGGAGGCTTGAAGTTTCATCTTTTTCACCCACCTGCACGTGCCTTGCAAGCAGAGCAGTCACTTAGGAGGGCTACATTTAATTATGTGTGTAGTCTTTTTCCATTAGGTTGTGTTCCCGTAAAAACATGCATGCCACATAAAATTATCAGCTGTGACCGTGGGGAGTGCAGTGCATGAAACAGCCTGGAAAGCCTCCTAGGTCTCCTTGTCTGGGCAAAATTGTCCAGTTAAGGCAGATGCAGGTTCATCCTTCTGGTGATTCTCTCAGTGGTGTGCCCAGTTTGGCTGGGTACCACATACCCAGGCAAGCCCTGACTTACACCTTAAGGAGCAAGACTAAAATGAAGTTTTCCCCATTGTGTTCTGTTCTCTTTACTTTTTTGTTCACCTCTCCTAAGCTCACAGCCCAAAAAGCTCAAAAGTGCTGCCAAACCTTTTGTGTTACACAGCAGTGAGGCAAAGACTCCTAAAGTGCTCTCTGTGTGTCCTGATAGCAAAGATGGCCTGTTCTGCATCTGGAGAAGTTTAGGCAGGATTAGCACCAGTCATAATCTAGATCATAAAGACTGTTAGGGTGAAGCAGCAGCTTTGTAGAAGGCCCACATGGTTTTAATTTGGGAGGTACCAGGGAAAAGCCACACACCAAAAGGTCAGGCTGCAGCTGTTATACCAGTTGCAAGCCAGATGGACGCATTCTGCTGTGGGATGCCTGCTCCAGGGAGATGTTGCTACACTGGCATGGAGCAGTCAGAAACAGTACAAAATTGTACATATGATGCATTAGCCCAGCTGCCAGCACCACAGTGACCAGCTCTAGCAGCCATGGATCTATCCAAGAAGGGATTTGCCTTCCTGGAGCTCCTTGCAAGGCTGGTGTGTGCAGAGAGGAATCAAGGTATGTGGTTTTAATAAAGAAACACCAGCATAAAATTTGGCAAGTTCTTCAGTTCAAGCAATTTGTCTTTCTTCCTACCAAGAACATTCATTTCACACAAAGTCAACAGGGAAAACCAGAAAATCTTTCCTGGTATTGGCTGTCAAAACTCAAGTAGGAATGCTAATTTTGAAAGTAGAAGGGAAAGGGAGTGAGGTCAGGAAGCAATTGCCCATTGATCCCAGCTGCATGGCACAAGGCAGACACTCCCCTGGCCCCCACTTTGTAAGTCTGTCATTTCCAGAAATGACGATGAGTCACATTTCCCCTGTGTCTCATTTAAAGAAACTGAAAGAATTAACTGGTAAGGCACTGGGAAAAGCTTGTTGTGAGTCATGCTGTCAAAGCCACAGCTGCAACAGGCACAGGAAAGCCCGTATGGCTGTTTCCAGACTGCCATCCATGGGCAAAAGTGTCCCTTAAAATCTCCAGAATCTGCAATCAGTGAGACTCCTGCACCTTCAGAAAGGCAAGAGGTGATCCCAAGGGAGATATTGAGGGTTCAAGATGTTCAGTAGCATAATGAGATGTCCAGTAAATTGTACAGCTGGTTTTGGCTGGGTTTGTCTTTACTCACAGCGTGTGATCTTAGGTGGTCTGGAAACAGGCATCAGAATAGTCATTAAGAAAGCGTTTTGTCCAACACCCACAGCAGCATTGTAACAGAGACATTATAGGTGAGAGGGGAGAGTTGTTAATTTCCTGAGATCCACCAAGCTGGCCAGCACCTGGAGTTAAATTCTCCATTGCTCCTCAAAAGGTTACAGTGATGAGAGAAAGATACTGGAATACATTCCTTCCCAGTCAGCTCTTAATCTGAACTGCAAATGCTGGAGAGCCTTGACCTGTGGCAAAACAGCAATCTGGCATCTCTGTTGTGCTTTCTTAATTACCTTCAAGTTTTGGATTTTCTAAAGCGTGTTTTGGAGAATAGCAACAAGTCTCCCCATGCTGGTGTTTTTCCCCAAAGTATTTACATTAGTCTCAATTTTGTGTAATTTTCTGTCTGAGATTTTCCTTCATTTTCTCCCCTATTTAAGCCTGCTAAACACAGAACCCAAAAAGAAGGGTGATCCAAGAACTCCTTAGAACCAAGGGGCAAATCCACAAAGCCTACATAGTTTTAAGGCCACATTCTTGCTGTGGCTTTACCCTAGCCCTGCCCAGCCCAAGGAAGCAAGGCTGTGCTGAACCTGCAGGCTTATGACACTCACCTTAGGCAAAGGCTCCCTCCCTTCTACCACTACAGTTGTTGGTCAGTTTATTAGTCACTGTACTGAGATTTTCTGCTTTTGTACACTGACAGGTGAAACCATGGAGGATAACATGGTATGCACTCCCTCTGTCCTCTCTTCAGGAGAGTGTATTCAGTTTGCTGCACAGCAAAGTGCCTACACACACCTGGGCAGGGAAGGCAAAGAGAGAGGGAGGGGAGCTGGGAAGGCTGCCAGCTGCAGCTTGAGGGAGCAGATGGAGACGCACTGTTAGGGTTACAGAAGCACAGTGAGTGGGAGGCACCAAAGGAGAGCTCAGACATAGAGAAAAGGTGGAAACAGAGTGCAAAGGAAGAAAAAGTTCTCCTTGCAACTGTCTACAAGCATCAGGAATCCCAGAGCACTGGGGGGTTGTATTTGCTTTACATGGTGAGTTTCAGGTAATGGAGGCACCCCAGAGATGGCTTCTGTGAGGAGATACCAGAAGCCTCTCCCACGTCCAACAGAGCCAATGCCAGATGGTTCCAGGATGGACCTGCTGCTGGCCAAGGCCAAGTCACTCAGAGATGGTAGTAAAGACTCTGTGATAATATCTTGAAACAGGAAAAAAGTTATTGCAAAGCATTAACTGTGGCTAGAGAAGAGAGGAGTGAGAATACATGAGAGGAACAACTATGCAGACATCAAGAGAAGGTGAGGGAGGAGGTGCTCTAGGTGCCAGGACTGAGATTCCCCACGCTGGAATAAGTGGGTACCTGAGAGGAGGCTGTGACCCTGTGGGAGGCCCCTGCTGGAGCAGAGTCCTGGCAGGGACCTGCAGACCCATGGAGAGAAGAGCCCATAGTGAAGCAGGTTTCTAGTAGAACTTGTGACCCTGTGGGGGACCCACGGTGGAGCAGGGGAAGGACTCCTCTCCCTGAGGAGAAAGGAGCAGCAGAAATAATGTCTCATGAACTTACCATTAACCCTCACTCCCCATCTCCCTGCATCATCTGTGGGAGGAGGTAGAGAATTGGAAATAAAGTTTAGCCTAGGAAGGTAGGGGGGGTAGGGAGAAGTTGTTTCTAAGATTTGTTTTACATATTATCTTCCTCTGTTTTTGACTGCTAGTAAATTCAATTATGTTTTTCCTGTGATGGTAAGCAGTGAGTGATCTCTCTCTGTTTTTATCTCAGCTCCTGAACCTTTCCTTATGTTTTCTCTCCCCTGCCCATTTGTGGGGGAAGTGATAGAGCAGCTTTGGTGGGCATCTGGCATCTAATCAGGGCCAACACACCAAGAGGTCCAGCTGTTTGATGAGGAATAGAGTAACATGGGGGCATGGCTACTCCACTGTAGAGCACAGGCCATGGGTAGCTGGAAACCTCCTGGGGTAAGATCTGCTTAAGGCTTCTCTATTACAACAAACAGATGTAACAGTTGCAGCCAAAAACCCATTTCATACTCCTTTCAGGTAGGCCCTGTAGCTCAGGGCCATGGATAACTGAGCTGTTTGATGTCCTGCTCCCTATGGAAACTGGACCTATTCTATCAGGTCCAAAGGGAAAAAATTGTTTGATTAAAGGAAACAAACACACAAAAAATGATCAAGAAAATAAGCAAACGATGAACATTTGACCCCAGACATATCTACCTCAGGTAGTGTGGTGTTCAGAGCTGCTGCTGTGTTGGAGGTTACATGATGTTGTGGCTACAGGTGCTGCCAGGTCAAAGCAGAGCAGGAGCCCTTTTAACTCAGAAGTATGGCTCAGAGAATGACTGACTCCAGGTGCCCCCATAGATTATAAAAGCTACAAGGTGATGGTCAGAAATTATATGCTCTGGTTGCCCTATTTATCTTCTCCTGCATCTCCTGATCTGGGTAACTGGATACCTGAAGAATGAGCTTTGAGACACCCTCCAGAATTCAACCATTACAATGCATTACACATAGCAGTCATATCATGGGGCATTACACGTATCCAAGGTATCTTGTTGAAATGAACAGGGCTAATGCCTTTATTAATGTTCAGCTCTTTATTAAAAAGATCAGCTGGGCAGGGGGCTCGACGCAGAGCTCGCCCCCGCGGTTGTAGCTTTCCCAGGCAGCCGGAAGGAAGGAGGCGCGCAGAGCCGGTCACTGGAGTCCCGAGCAGCAGCTGTCCTTTCTCCTTCCTTGTGGCACACCGGTGGCCCGAGGATGAGGAGGCGTGGCGTGCAGAGTCTGTTGCTGAAGTCCAGAACAACAGCTGTCCCCGCTCCTTCCGTGGTGGCAGCACCAGGGCTCTCTGTCTGTCTATCGCCCTGCTTCTCAGAGCCTAATATAGTATGTTCCTTCTTAGGTGATGGCGACGGTTAAAAGCCAGTCAGGGGATGTGTTTCCCTCTTCCTCAGCTAGGGCATTTATCTAGACTCCTCTATTGTGTTCAGTTTTGATTTATATTCATTTTTATCTCCTAAAAATACTCCCATGATCCTAAGGGGTTTTTATTTGCATGTTAGTCCCAGAATGGCAGCGTGGAGGGGTGGGAGGCCAGGTAGTTTAGAGAAAACAAACAGAGCAATTGGCTAATTAGCATTTCAATATCGGTACTTGGCTAGAGTTAGTAGTTTTCTTTAGTGTTGCCATGGGAACTAGGAAAGCCCTGCCCGCGTCTCTGGGGAACACCTGGAAACTGTTCATAACAAATCCCTCCTCTACTTCTTTGATCGGGCTTAAGCCCGCATCAACTTACAGTCTTTTGAGGGCTAACTTCTTTTGGCATTTGTATGCTTTTACTCAGGCCTGAGGGTAATTCTAGTGTTCTTTAGAAACCAAGTTGTAACTCCTTTGGCTAAAGGACACTTAGTCTTATTAAACAATTACCAAGTACTTAAACCTTTTCTATGGTACTTTAACTCAGAAACAGTTCTTAACACCTTACTGTATATCAGTCTCTAGCAAGTCTTCCTTAAAGTTAATTTTAGGTCCTCTGGTTTCTTAATTACTGTCCATGCACAAGAGGAGGCGGGTGACGCTGTTGGGTCTGGTCCGGCATCCGGGGGTGGCACTGGTCCTTTGACTCTGGTGACGTGGGTCCAGCCTTTTTCTTGGGTCCGCACTGCAGTGTGTGTGGTGAGTAGTACCTGGAAAGGTCCTTCGAATTTGGGGGTTAATGGAGTGGTAGTGTTCCAGGACTTTATCAACACCCAATCCCCAGGACTGATGTTGTGCGCATTGGTGTCTAGAGAGGAGGTTTGGGGAAGATACCCCTTCTTCCTGAGGCCTTCTAGGGGTTTTCCTATGACCTCTAGATATTTCTGGGTTGCTGCCTCCCCTTCCAGATAATCTGCTGTACTGAAAGGGGTGATTAAAAAAGGGAGTCCAAACATCATTTCATACGGAGAGACCCTCATGTCGGACCGAGGTCTGGTTCTGATGCGCAAGAGAGCGAGAGGTAAACACCTGAGCCAATTCATTTTTGTTTCTTCAATTAATTTAGTTAACACATTTTTAAGGGTTCTATTCATCCTTTCTACTCTTCCAGAGCTCTGAGGATGCCATGGGGTGTGTAATCTCCACCTTATCCCCAGGGCTTTTGTTACTTGATGCAAAGTTTGAGCAACAAAATGTGGACCTCGGTCCGAGTCAATGTTATTGACCAGCCCGTATCGTGGTATGATGTTTTCTAGGATTATTCTTGCAACTTCCTGCGCAGTTTCTTTTCTGGTTGGGAAGGCCTCCACCCAGTGAGTGAGATGATCTACGATCACTAGTAAATGTTTGTACCCCTGCACAGAGGGCATTTCAGTGAAATCTACTTGTATGTTTTGAAAAGGTCTCAAAGCAATTTTTCCTCCCCCATACGCAATTTTTCTCATTACCTTTTGGTCAGTTTTCAGGCAAATCGCACACCCTCTTGTGACTGCTTTTGCCAGATCATAAACTCCAAGGCATAAATTTTCCCGTAAAAAGTGGTCGCACAAACCTTGGATTCCCCAGTGGGTTAATTCGTGTAACTCTACTAGCACCCTTCGAGCTAGGGCTTTATTTAGGAACCTACGCCCATCAGGAGTTAACCATTCTCCTTGTTTCCCTTGATGTAATTCTAGCTCTTTTATTGTTTTTAATTCTTTTTCACTGAATCTCGGCTCTTCTTTTTTTCTTTCTCTACTTGGTCCTACTTCTATTTTAAAGGCTTTTACTGGGTTTCTTGGGTCTAAGGCTGCTTCTTTAGCGATCTGATCTGCTAATCGGTTTCCCTTTTCTTCACGTGTGTGTCCTTTCTGATGTCCGTTTATATGCACCACAGCTATCTCTGCGGGCTTTTGTAAGGATTCTAATACTAGTTTTATCAGTTTCTCATGTACTAGGTTCTTCCCTTTTGAGTTTAAGTAGCCACGTTCCTCCCAAATTTTTCCAAAGGTATGGATGATCCCAAACGCATATTGCGAGTCTGTGTAAATAGTTCCTTGATCTCCCTTTAACAGATCTAGTCCTCTTTTCAAAGCATAGACTTCACAACACTGGGCTGACCAGTTCGAGGGCAGTTTCCCTTTTTCCGTGACTTTCATGTCCTCCCCATCTATGACAGCATATCCTGAGGCTCTTTTCCCTCCTACTACTCTTGAGGACCCATCTATAAAAAGGGATCTCCCGTATGGCAAGGGTACATCTTCTAAATCCTCTCTCACTTTGGTCTGTAGATTTATGAGTTCAACACAATCATGTTCTAGATCTGCTAGGGGTTCTCCGGTAAGAAATTGTGCAGGGTTTAGACATTTGGAGGTGACTAACTCTAAGTCCCCTGTGTTCATTAAGATGATCTCATACCTCAATATTCTAGAGTCAGTCAACCATTGCTGAGCTTTTTGGCTTAGCACTGTTTTGAGATCATGGGGGGTGTGGACTTTAATTTTCCCTTGCAGAGTCAATTTTTGGGCTTCTTTTATCAGGATAGCTGTTGCTGCTGCGATTACTTTCCCACTTAAATACATTCTTAGGGCTTCTTTGAGCAACTCATTGATGTTCTTTGCTTGCCAGTCTTCTATCTTTTCTGGGTTTTGTCTAATATCGGGTCAGGATTTGGTGGCAAACTAGACCTTTAAGAGGACTTGACCCTCTGGGCTATCTGGGTCTATATGTGAATATAACTGGAAATTTCGTTTTAGTTGGTTAAGCCAAATTGCTGGGGTCTCATCCTTCTCCTGAGTACCATCAAAGGCCAATTTCGTGTTGCTTCCCCTATGGGTACTCTTTGATCCCTCTTATCATGAGGGCCCTATAGTCTCTCATGTTTTGCCTATCTTCTTGTTGGCTGGGACTCCAGTTGGGGTCCACCAAGGGCATCCCCTGGTTCCCTGGGGGCCCCAATCCACCCTCTCTTTCCCATATCTTCACCCCTGCCGCTCGGATCATCTGGACCTTTCTCAGAAAGAACAGAATGCTTAGAATAGCTCAGGTCTCCCCAGGTACAAATACTCAGCCCTAGAAATTGGTCCAACTGGCTAGATATTCCAACGGGGTCTTCCACTAAATTTCTTAGCTCTTTCCCAAATCCCCCGGACTTTGGAAACTGCCAAAGGTGCATCCACAAACCTAACTCCCCCAGCTGCTCTACCCACAGGAACCCCTCTAACGGGAAAGAGCCCCTCCACCCTTGGTGCTTTGGATTGGGTGCCACCATACGGCCCTTTTTCTAAGACACCAGGCAGGGAAATAGTAGTGGAGACAGACACTGGAGGCCAGGGGGCATGCCAGGTGATGAACCAACCCTGGGCAAAGGTGGCCTCAGCTCCCAGGTGGGAGGAGGCAAGGAAACTCCAGCTGGAGAAGGGGAAGAGGGAGTTGGGGAGATGGTTGAGGAAACTAAGGGAAGGGGCGATGAAAGGTGGCCTCAGCTCCCAGGTGGGAGGAGGCAAGGAAACTCCAGCTGGAGAAGGGGAAGAGGGAGTTGGGGAGATGGTTGAGGAAACTAAGGGAAGGGGCGATGAAACAGAGGTGGGAAAACGGGTGAAAGGAATCAGGGACTCAATAGGAGGGGCTGAAGGACCAACTGGGGAAACTGTTGGGGAAGTAACAGGAGCAGAAGGGGACAGGCAATCGAGGGGGTCCCATTCCTTTATTTTTCTAGTCTCCCCCTCTCTATTCCCTTTGTTTTCCTCTCTAATTTTTTTTGTAACTTGCATATTCTCACAGTCTCATTATTTATAAAATTCTCCAGCCAGCAAGCTGCATGAGATAGTTGTTCTATATCAAGGGGCTGTTAGGGGGAATTCTCTTTGCTTTGGAAGGATTTGCTCCTTTGCTATAACCTCTTCCCAATTTCAGGCCTCAAAACTAAAAAAAATAGGGTGCTTCTATCTAAAATGGAATATACTGACAGGCAGCTAAAGCTCATCTGACCTTTCCCAACTTCGTATTTTGAATCACTTGACTAAACTTAATCTCTTTTAACTAAATTCCCCTCTTGGCACTTTACATTGTCTCTTGGCCAGGACAATCACTAGTCACACTCTCATCTATTGTCTTCTGTATTTTCTCTTTGGATTAAGTTTTGAACTCCTTGATGGACTTTCTAGCCTTGTACCCCTGTTAAGTCCTGCCCAAACTCTTACTTGGCCTTTTGCCTAACCTTCTTACTAGGCTTGGGAAGCTTGGTCTCCCTGCCAAGGTAAGGTCGAACGTCCTGCCGAGCCTTACACTCGAACTCTGGCCAAGCCCCCTTGCCTGACTCTCCTACTAGGCTTGGGAAGCTTGGTCTCCCTGCCGAGGTAAGGTCGAACGTCCTGCCGAGCCTTACACTCGAACTCCGGCCAAGCCCCCTTGCCTGACTCTCCTACTAGGCTTGGGAAGCTTGGTCTCCCTGCCGAGGTAAGGTCGAACGTCCTGCCGAGCCTTACACTCGAACTCCGGCCAAGCCCCCTTGCCTGACTCTCCTACTAGGCTTGGGAAGCTTGGTCTCCCTGCCGAGGTAAGGTCGAACGTCCTGCCGAGCCTTACACTCGAACTCCGGCCAAGCCCCCTTGCCTGACTCTCCTACTAGGCTTGGGAAGCTTGGTCTCCCTGCCGAGGTAAGGTCGAACGTCCTGCCGAGCCTTACACTCGAACTCCGGCCAAGCCCCCTTGCCTGACCCTACTAGGCTTGCTTGCCTTCTTGCCTTTCTGCTTACTCGGGTTAATGCCTGCTCTGACGGGGACATCCTGCCCTGCCTTCCAGGGACATTCCCCTATCTGCTCTGATGGGGACCTCCATCTATGCCTGCCATGGACATCCTACCTGCCCTGTTATCCTGTCCTGCCTGCTGTGGACATGCCCTCTGCCTGGCAGGACTTGCTGCTCCTGCTTGCTAGGACATCCCGCCCTACATGCCTGTTATCCTGTCCTGCCTGGCGGGGACATGCCCTCTGCCCGGGGGACATGATGCTCCTGCCTGCTTGGACATTCCACCTGCCCTGTTGTCCTGTCCTGCCTGGCAGGGACATGCCTTTTGCCTGTCAGGGACATGCTCTCTGCCTGCCAGGTACATGTCACTCCTGCCTGCTAGGACAGCCCGCCCTACCGGCCAGTGATATCCCACCTGCCGTCCTATCCCATCCTGCCAGCGCCGGGGACATGTCCTCCAGGACCTCCACATCCCACCTGCCCTGCTGGGGATATTCCCCTTGCCCTGATTGACAGGGACTTACTTTGCCCATAGGGCACCTCCACACGCTCGGAGGAGGGCCTGCTTTACTTCTAAGGAGACGCCTCAGTCGCTCCTCTATTCCACTCGCTTCCCCCCGTTCCCGGCCGGCCCCTTCGCAGGAGTCCGGAAACGCGGTACTAGCGGGCCCCTCTCACTTCGGGGGTCCGAGCTGCCGGCCCCCGTCTCACTCACTCACTCATTCGCTCGTCTCCCGGTTTTTCTTACCCATCCGATGCTCCTCTGTGTTGCTCGTCTCACGCTGATCCTAGGGTCCGAAGGTAGCCAGCGACTCCCAAGGGTCCCTCGAAGCAGGTGGTCGAGCTGTCCAGCTGTCCGGGGGTCCTCTTTGGGCGTGGCTATCCCGGACGAGCCCCCAAATTGAAATGAACAGGGCTAATGCCTTTATTAATGTTCAGCTCTTTATTAAAAAGATCAGCTAGGCAGGGGGCTCGACGCAGAGCTCGCCCCCGCGGTTGTAGCTTTCCCAGGCAGCCGGAAGGAAGGAGGCGCGCAGAGCCGGTCACTGGAGTCCCGAGCAGCAGCTGTCCTTTCTCCTTCCTTGTGGCACACCGGTGGCCCGAGGATGAGGAGGCGTGGCGTGCAGAGTCTGTTGCTGAAGTCCAGAACAACAGCTGTCCCCGCTCCTTCCGTGGTGGCAGCACCAGGGCTCTCTGTCTGTCTATCGCCCTGCTTCTCAGAGCCTAATATAGTATGTTCCTTCTTAGGTGATGGCGACGGTTAAAAGCCAGTCAGGGGATGTGTTTCCCTCTTCCTCAGCTAGGGCATTTATCTAGACTCCTCTATTGTGTTCAGTTTTTGATTTATATTCATTTTTATCTCCTAAAAATACTCCCATGATCCTAAGGGGTTTTTATTTGCATGTTAGTCCCAGAATGGCAGCGTGGAGGGGTGGGAGGCCAGGTAGTTTAGAGAAAACAAACAGAGCAATTGGCTAATTAGCATTTCAATATCGGTACTTGGCTAGAGTTAGTAGTTTTCTTTTAGTGCTGCCATGGGAACTAGGAAAGCCCTGCCCGCGTCTCTGGGGAACACCTGGAAACTGTTCATAACACTTGTGACTGGCCTTTGCAACTTGGAGTCTTAGGAATCAGGCCTCCAGCCGTGCCCAACTTGCTGGCCACAGGTTGACATCCATCCAACCACCTCCTTGAACTGATGAATTCATCAGTTACAGTCATTAACCCTCTACCTGCCCTGCAGCTGGGTCTTTTTGGGGCTGACATTTGAGAGTTGTAGCAAGAATGGCGACAGCACGTATTTCAGATTTGGCAGAATGGCTCAGAAAAATCTGTCCAAATCTTGTAATTTACACTTCATTACCTAATTTACAGTTGCTGGGGGGAAACCCAATGCAACTTGTATGTCATATCTTGCACTTTACTATGTCACACCAGAGAAAGGGAAAACTTAGAAATTACTTTAATGCAGCCAGCTACAGATGAAACAGAAAGTAACCAGCTCACATCAGAACAAGTGAGAGAAGTTCACAGGTTTTTTTGTGTGACCTACTATTTGACTTCAGGCAACTGATGAAGCTGTCAGATCTTCCTGAATGGCCTATGCCAGAACCTATCACCCTGGCTGAAGGAAAAGAAACAATAGGCTGCAAGAGCACTAATGGGCCTTTGCCTCCCTTAGTCTGGAAGATGTGCGGGGCCCAGGAATAAATTTTGGGCTCCGGTTCTATGTTATAACTGTGGTTTTGTGCAAGAGCCATATCTGTTTCCCTCTTGCAAGGAACTCTAAGACAGAGAGGGAGAAGAAAGGGACATTCTCAGAAGAAAAAGAAAACCTGAACACAGTCCTGCAGGTTATTCAACCAGTTCAAAGCGCCCACTTTTATTCCACACCCTCTGGAATAAAGTACAATCAGTCTCAACTATCTCCTTCCTGAGCACTTCTGAAGGCATCATTCTGAGGCACTGAAAGCAAGAGGAACTCAAAGCTTAAAGAGAACAAGTAGACTTGCATACCACATATTCAGGACACTTTTCCTCTGCTCTTAAGTTCAAATTGACATAGAAAATTAACAGTACCCTCAAACATCTATCAAGTCGTTAATGCACACACCATTTTGTTGTTCTACTTCCCCTCCGCAATTAATTTGGAAAGTGTGCAGATTATTGCAACAGTGCTACAGTGCTTTCTTCCCATGAAGAAATCTGTCTTTAGTGGAAATCTGCAAGGAATGGTCTGATTAGCATGTGTGAAACACAGCCTGAAGCCATGCACAACATGGAGATTAAAAAGCATTAAACAACTCCCAGAGCACTGAAGGAGGCACGGTTCACATTTAGAAGTCACAGTAATCCTACAGCAAACTGATTATGTGGTCATAAACCTAAGTGCCAACATACAACAGCTCCAAAGACAGTGTGCTTACAGCTTCCTTCCCCTCCCCCAGTTTGTCATGCCTCTGAAATCCTAGCATTCGTATCTTAAACCAGAAAAAAACATTCCCTCTATTGTTTCTTCAGTGCCAGACCTGGAACCCACGCACTCCAGAGAAAATATAGGGTCCAACTGTGTGCCGACGTGTGAGCTGGCGCAGCCAGCGCCACCGGCACTGCCGCGCTTCTCAGCTCCCACTTCAATTTGGCACCCTCGGAGCATTCTTGGTGGGGCTTGGCACTCACTCCGCCCAGCGTCACTGGCTTGAAAGGCTGTATCCGGAAGGCAGGGCTGCCTTCCCAGAGCATGGGAGCTTTCAACTGGGACTTCAGAAGTGTTTTCAGCACGTGTTTTCAGCATGTTTAACGAGTAGCTCTCCTTCGGGAATATGTCAAGATGTATCAATGTGCATAAAAACATAGATCATAGGAAAAAAAAAAGAAACGCCTCAATTCAACAGATTTACTCCAGATGTTGTTCAGAACAGTTACATTTGCAAAAACGTTTTACTGTCATCCGTTGTGTTGAACCACATAAGTCAAGACGTGGGTAACTGGAGACCCACCCCAGAGTGCTGATGACTCCAGTCAGCTTTTCTTAGCAAGGGCCTGAAATCTGATATCATCGGAGCTGAACTCTCTCTTCTCCTCTTTTGCTCTTTCAAAAAGTTTAATTTCTGAGTTGCAGCTATACTCATATATATAGGGCATATATATATATATATATATATATATATATATATATATATATATGGAAGTTATCCCAAAGAACAACATTTTTACAAGAAGAAATTAATCTCTCCTTGCACTTCAGTATGTTGACAGAATCAAAGCAAGCAGTGTATCAAGCACGATTTTAAAGTACTCTCTAAAAAGCCCAAATCACTATGCCTTAAGTCGACTTTTAAATTTCTTTCTGAAATAATAAAAAATACAGCCAAAAATATGAATATAAAGCAATTTTAATTTTCCTCTAGATATTTATATCAAAGAAATAATACTCATGTCCAAGTACTGTACATACAATATCTTTCTTATAAACTCTGTAGTTTAAAACACATGTACAAAATTGCACATTGCAGTTTGCAAAAAATCATAAATACATTTTTGCATGTAAACAATTCCAGCACAAGGATCAATGTTATACATTCCAAAATGTCTAAGTGTCTGCTTACAAACAAAAACAAACAAAAACCCCACTGTGATCTCCATAAAGGTCCGAATGTTACAAATCAATCATTAACAGATTTCTAACTGATGTACTACACACAGGGATACATAAATGAGCACAAGGCAAGTCGCCTTTTAGTCATAAGTACTTAAGACAGAGGTTTGGAATACAATCCTGCTGCCATTTAAACCCACGGTATCCATCCCACAGTATTTAGTGGTAACAGCACTGAGTTATTTTTTCCAAGATTGCAAATTGCAGTACACCTTACTTTCAATTCTCAAACAAGTTGGCTACCACTGAACAGTAGGAATTTTTAAATTATTGTAAACACAGTTATCACTGTTGTATATTCAGTAAGTTACAGTATTCTCCTAAACACATCACTAAATTAAGAAAATGTTTTACATTTAGTCAAGTGCAAGATGCCCACTAGTATTGTCCACTTTGTCTCAGAAATAAGTATTTTGAATATAATACAGTTAGTAAAAGTAATTTTAAAAAATTACAATGGACATAATCCTCAGTTGTTAAGCCCTGTAGCTTGTTTACATTTTAAAAAATCACCACATCAGAAAAAAGGTCTCAGAAGTGTCCTTTAAAATCTCTCCTGACCAAATCCAGCAAATGAGTAGCTACTCAATTTTGTTTCCCTATTATCTCCATCTGTGTGCAACACCCTTGCCAGCATACTTGTTTGAAAACTTCAAAAAATCAATCAGGTTTAAAAAGGTCCATGATATCCATACAGAGTTATTTTTTTATTGTCTGTTTTGGGTTGTTTTTTTGTTTGTTTGTTTTGTTGGGTTTTTTGTTTCATTGGGGTTTTTTAATCTATTCACATGCTGCAATTTTATAAAATTCTACCAAAAGCAGAAATTTTTAAAGGGTTTCTCAGAGGCTTCCTCTATGCCAGCTAATTTAGTAAGGCAGAATAAGAAGGTACACATAAACCCAACTTTAAAAAAACACAAGAAAGGTTGTAGACAGACACCCACCCACCAACTAGTTGAATGTAAACTGCTGGAAAAGCAAAGCCCAGTTTGAACTGCTCTGCTTCCACCTTTCACTTTGAAGAGCTACCCTGATGCACAAAGTTTCAGTGCCATGCCTGAAGAAGGCCTATGAAGAATCAGCTTGAATTGAAGAACTGTAGGAAGCAGCAGTTTGCTCACACCTCTTTTGGACAAAAAGAGAGCTTGGAAATGCTGGTGGTGACACAGCACAGAGGGGATTCTTGCCCTTTACAGGAAATCCCTTATTCTGCTAATCAGCATGTGGCATGAATCCCAATAAGGACCACAGAACTTACGTGATACTACCAGCAGCCCAGTCCATGACATTGCAAGGTATTGTAATTATAGTAATGCAGATCATTAAGTGTTTTCTGCATCACAGAAGCTCAGCAAGAACCAGAAACCACCAGGGGTTTTCAAAGCTGGGTCCTATTGTCCAAGAGCTCTCCTCTATCCGAGGAGAGTTAGTCCCTCCGTTGAACTGACAGAAAGACACACTGCACAAAGAATGATAAATTTAATCTTTCCCGTCTGCACCTAACTGGAGCTACTCCTTTCTAAGGGGATCTCTTTTGCGTCATACAAGATTAGCCATCACAAGCACCACACAGTGAGGGCATATGTGTGGTCCCCCAAACCTCAGAAAGACTTTTCACTGCAAGCAGAAGCTGCAGGAACAACAAGAAGTCAACTTTAGATGAGACACTACAAGAAAGAGAAACTGCCCTGGAAGAAAGTGCTACAACTCCACAGACGGAAAAACACAGAAAGCTGAAGAGCTACCTCACCAAAAGACTTATTCAGCAATACAGACCCAGCTGCCTTTCCTGACAAGATGCTGCATGGGAGTCTAAGAATTACCTTCAGATATCATAAACTAGAGGTAGCCTTGCAGATTGAGTTTTAAGACCAAGGTGGCTCAAGGCCCTTCATAGCATGATATCCCTGGTACTGCCACCTCTTAATCTTTCTACCCTTGTCCCACTTCTCTCTTTTTGACCTTAAGAAGTCAGTATACCCATTCCTGATTAGGAAGAGTGGGAGTGGCAAGAATCAGTGGCTATATTTTGGTGTGCAAGACTATGCAGACTTGCCTATAATTTTCTATTTAAAAGTCAGGAATTGCAAAATACTGTATTGCAACACTTACTCCCTTCCCTTTGTCCTGTACAAAGTAGTAAAGCACAACCAAAGCAAAATCACTGTTGGGAGTGTTTAGGTTGACGGCTCACATGCCAGAACTGCACTAAGTGTCTCTGTAATTAACAGCACTTTGCAACAAAGCAAAACAATTCTCCAGTATATACTTGTGTTGGGCCTTTTGTTTCGGGTTTGGGTTTGATTCTGTTGGCTTTGTGGGTTTTTTTGTTTGTTTTTGTGTGGTTTTTTGTTTGTTTGTTTGTTTTTTGTTGGTTTTTTTGTTGTGTTTTTTGTTTGTTTGTTTGTTTGTTTTTCCTTGGGGGGCAGGTGGGAGAGTTAACAAAGCCTGAATATTTAATCTGTTACACGTGGAGGAATGCTCAAGGGGCTCTCAAGAACTTGTTTTGCTGCACATTGAGCACATGGCAAAGCCTTGAAATTAGAGCAAATGCTTGAAGACAGGGTGTGGCTGCCTTTTGGAGCTCATCCTTCATGGGCTGCATTTATTAGAGAGTAGAACTTTGCATCACCAGTCAGCATGCAGACCTGAGCTTTACTTGATGACATTTCAGTATGGTGGCCACGGCTTTAAATAAGTAAGGGTAAGTGTGAAATCATTAGTCATCAGGCCAAACAGGGAGGGGCTCAGTTTTTAAAGAAGACATTTAGAAGACACTTATGCAGTAATAAGAAAACAAAGTAAGTTAAAAAGCATTCTGAAGAGCAGTCCTAATTATCTGCTACTTAAACATACAACAAATACTACCACCATTAAATACTGTTTCAGAGACAAGTATTATTTTTTTTTCCTTGGATTCAATTTTTTTTTCTCCTTCCTGGTGCTGATAATTTCGACCATCATCTCTAACTACTACCAGTGGGGAAAGGAATAAAGAAGTAAAGTTTATTAGACACTTTTGGCCTGCTGGGAAACTGGTATCATACCATGTGGACATATCAGCTTGTGCAGTGATTTCACTTACAGGGTGCACACAAAGACTGTCAAAAATCACAAGGATTTACAATACCATTTTAGTAACAGGCACAAAATGGTTTGGATTGATAAAAACATTTTGGCAGCATTTTAAGAATCCCTATTCTTGCAGACCATAAATAGTTGTCCTAGCTACTTACAGCCATAACTGATGTGACATTAGATATAACAAAAACATTTAACTCCCTAATAAGTATTTCCTCACTATTTCTGTCACCTTCTCATGAAGGATGTTAAAAAGACAGAATGGTAAAAGTTGGAAAAATTCAAGAATTCAAACTCTGTCTCTACTTGTGAAGAACAGCAAGTTATCTATCAGTATCTTCTACTGCTCTCTTTCCATAGCTGTTACTATAGGAAAAAAAAGGAGACTATCCAAAATACATTCTCTGGAACAGCACACTAACTTTATTTGACACTACTCCATTGCTTGTATCCTGCTTTACAAGAAAATCTGAAGAATTATGAAACAGAGGTGTGGGAAAGATTGTCAAGTTCAGTATGTTAACTTTCAAATTACTCAGCATGTACCAGAAGACTATCTTTAGTTAGTTAGTTAGTTAGTTAGTTAGTTAGTTAGTTAGTTAGTTAGTTAGTTAGTTTAAACCAGTTAGTTCTTAAAGGTCAATTTTCCATATGAGGCAGGAGGGACACATCCCGAGAGACATATCCCTTGGGAAGCTCTCTGAAGAGGACAACAAAATGGTATCAAACAACTCCTCAGAGTTCAAGCTATTGGTCATTATTTTTCCCCTGTTCAGACCATTGTTTAGGAACGGGGATGCAGTGAGAAGCTTGACTCTTAACAGCTTCAGCTTTCTTCATCTATGACAGAAGTATACCACAATTGGACAACCACTGACTAAAATTGAACAGTTGGAAGACATGCTTCAAGGTACTCAATATAAAGGTTTTCAAATTTATTCAAAAAAAATTTGAAATAAGAATAAAACAGGACTCAACCTAAAAAAGTAATTCAATCTGCAAAACCAAAACAGAGACCGCAAACAATGATTTTTCTCCATCCCCCAGACTGGGATGGGAGTCTGATCGCCAGCAAGACAGCTCTCCAAGGCTGAATGGACCCTATTTAGGTAACTTACAATTCCACCTATACTTGGTTCTTAACCAGTAAGTAACAGCAGTAGTAAATCTCATCAGCAGTGTGCTAAGTATCAGAATCTAGCAGTGTATTAGTGCACAGTGAACTGGTCATATCTATTACCTCCATGTCAGCAAGGCTTCAAACCCAACCATCACTTCAAAGCATTCCTACAGAAATGGTCATTCTTTCGCCAGACCATTTACTCCTGCAACTATTGAGACCCTCTTTGTTACTAGTACTAGAAATTGAGAGCAAAGCTCAATTTACAGATAGCTATGTTGTGGATAGAGACTTTTTGACAGCAGACAATAAAGCAAACATCACATAGGTAATTATTTAGGGTGAATACTTTAAAACATTATTTATGATAGTCATAATTTCACCTTGTAGTAAACCACTACACATGTACTGCAGCATTTCAGATAACATTAAGGCTAAATGTGACTTCAAAGTAAGCTCTCCTTTTGTGTAAATTTAGCAATGCAAGGCTTGACAGTCCTCCAATTTGACTGGAAATCTAAAAAATCACCTTGTGATCACACAGAGAAATGCAGTTTAGTCTTCTTCTGGAAGAATTTGACCACAACAAAAGCATATGAAAAACCCCGTTGTGTACTGTTGCAGCTAAGAAAATCCCAGTTCTTTCCTTTGGCCACCCCCTTTTCTCTATGCATGCTGGTGTCTACACCCAACACCTCGACATGCATTTCAAGGTATCTGTGTGCTTCAGAAGAATTAGTTCATAAAGGCTGGATTTGCTGTTTCTTCAGTTAGTCCTCACTGACTTGAGAGGATACCGCCCAAGCAGGACTCCAGCACAAGAACTTGTGTCCCCTGCAGACACAAGATCAAGATTCAGAGTTTTTACATCAGTAACACACTTTTGTCAAGACTACTCAACCGAAAGTTGCATTTCGATACACAGCACTAGTGTGGGTGTGAAGATACAGATCCTAGATTGGTTTCCCTCCTCCCCACCACTGTTTCCCCAGTGGGACCCTTCAAAGACAACTAGAGCTAGGCATTCTGATTGGCCCGTTTGAAGCCAACTATTTCAACATCCAAGCAGAGATGCGGTTTGTGACGTTCTTGATGCAGAAAGTAAGCCTTCAGGTATGCAACAGCTTCGGAAGAAGTGCTCCCAGACTAAGGCAAACAGCAAGGATCAATGCCCGTAGCAAGGCAACAGGATGGTGCCTTGGAAAGCTACTCTCATTATGATTTATGTGAATACATTTCTAGTATTTTAGGAACACACAAACAACAGCAGGTTCTCCACTGTGCATTCACTGTTACAGCGTTTCTCAGAAACCTACATTTAGCTTGTCACACATGACCAGTTCATGGAGAAGTTGCTTCTGTCCCACCTCCAAGCTACTGCATCGTTATGAAGAGAGAAGTTTCACAGCACAAACAGCTGCAAGACACTTCATAGGATAAAAAGAGACAGATCTCTGAAACGGGATAAAAAGAGACAGATCTCTAAAACACTGGAGAGGAGTAATCATAAATTACTAAAATCTCTTGTCCCCCATAATTTACCATAAAGGCCTGAGTCTCCATATATTCAGATTTAATTCTACATCTTCATAGTAAAGTTGCACCATGTGTGTGGCAAGTTTAACAAGGTTCTTACAAACTTCAGATTCTGCACTTTGTCAAAGGAACATTTATCATTCTTCATCAGATACACTAAACCCTGATGCAACTCCGCAACAAGTGACTGCGGTATGAGAAGGATGAGTTAACATTTGCAGGATTATTATGCACTGTGAAAGCTTTCTGTCCAAGATTTTTTCTGCTGTTACAGGTCTTGCCAAATACTGAAAGAGGTGAATCCCTGACAGACTTAACTGTGCACCTCTGCTGGAAGATGAGCAGTGACTACAGAGTCACTACAGCAGCCACTACTGATCAAAAGAAGTGACCAACAAGCATCAAAACAGGGTAAGAACTCTTCAACACTCATGCTTACAGTAAAACTTCAAACAAAAATGGAAGTGATTTTGTACAAATCAAATATGTACACAGATATGTCATACTCCAATTAGTCTACTTGCTAAACATAGAAACTTGCAGAATCAAGCAAGGAAAGAGCAAAATTATCCAGCAGCAGTTACAGCTTCACATATGAATAAATGAAAATGTTACTCATTGCTTTTCCTTTTTAACTTGCACTCCAGAAGCAAGACACATAAAATGCATCAAAGAATGACCTATGTTACAAGCAGATGTAACATCTTTTCCTCTTGCATATTAATCTCAAATCTAGAAAAATTTTCTCTAAGGAGCTGCTGGATTCAAATAGTTAAGACTCCAGTTAAGGCAGCCAAGATGTTATTTTCAGCACAACTAGTAATTCAGACCTGGCACGCACCTGTACTACAGACAATATCAAACAATACTATTCAGTATTTTGGGAAGCATAAATTACTTATATAACTGATTAAAAATTAGTTGTATAACTGATTAAAAATTAGTTGCTAAATCACTTTCCACTTTAACAGCCACAAACTGCAGAACGCCTCAGGGCTTAACCTGGGGAGGTCACTCCTTTGTCAAAGGTGAGAGTCAATCAGATATTTAAAGGAATGAAGGATGCCTCCTGACCCTTTCTTCTGTAAAGATACAAATACAAACCAAGATAACAGAGAACTGTCATAGAGCCACCCTTGATCTCAAACAGAGCACGACAGTCAGTAGTAACTACGGACATACAGTGAACAGTCCAGATATGTTGAGATATTTACCTTTTGGAAGACCATCAAAGTCTTATAACAGAAAACATGACCATCAGCACCAGAATCGCTGCTCACCATGATCAGGACTTACCATGTCCAAACATGGCTATTATTCTCAAAGTATGCAAAGTATTTGCTTTTGGGAAGGCTCTCTAAGCATACCAAATGGGCTCGACCTGGAATCATATTAAAAGTTTTAAGAACAACTCACCAGCTACTTGGACCTGTCTGGAGACCTTGTGATTCCAACAGACTTCACTACACTGGAGACCAAATCAATGAAGTTTCCTAGCAATGGCATCATTTGAGTCAGTGTTATCAGAGTGGCTTCCTTGCACTCACATCAAGCAGGGCCAGATCTAACGGGGGCTCCACCCTCTGGCCAAGGAAGGAGTGAACAAATCTTCTATTACTGGAAATATTCCCCCTCCTACTTCCCAAGACAGAAAAGATCTGATAAGTCAAATAAACCAAAGCCATATATGAATCAAACTCTTTTGCTGTAGCACCTAAATAAGAAGGCACTTGACATCTAAACCAAGATATTGGTTCAAGCACATTCAAAAATTGCTGGGCAAAAAACAATATGCACAGAAGCAAGTATCCAGCAACCAAAACAGACAAAGGAGGACACTTCTTAGTCTCCAGAGCAGATTACACCTGGGGCAAATAAACAAAGAGGGATGTTTGTCATGGGTTCACATCTAGACTGAAAACCAGATTGGAAGAACATGAGGGTAGCCTGCAAATCAAGTCATGCAGCATGAGTCTTTGCAAGGACTAGAAAATAGCATGCACAAGTATAACAAATGGTAGATTTGAAGAATGAAGAAAAATGCTAAAAAGCACTGAGCTAACAGTGAACATAACTGTTTTATTTTGTGATTTTAATTGTTTTGTTTGCTTTTTTGGGGTTTTGTTTTTGAGGGGTTTTGGTAGTTTTCTTTTTTTTTTTTCCTCACAGTAACACACAGCCAACTTGCTTGGAGTTACTGAAAAGGAGCTACATGAATGCAAATCATATAAACAGTCTGAAATTTTTTTACCCTGTATCTATCTTTTAATGTCTCACAGTGACCAAAGTTTTTGGCAGAAAACCAAAAAACCTAAGAGACACATATGTTTAACAACAAACTGAAGAAAAAAGGCAGACAAAATAGAGAAGCCATATTTAAAACACTGCAGGGCTAAAAGTCAGAGTATTGATACGTTTTAGAAGACAGGAACAATCAAGTCTGACAGCTGCAGCAGGCAAGTACTCCTGAGTCTTTTTACATAGGTTTAAAGTGTTAGGTGCTTAGGCTTTCCACTCAAATATCTGCAAAAAAAATGCAGCAACCTCTAGCAGAACCAGTCCAAGCACAAAAAAAAAAAAAAAGTCTAACCACCCCAACATTATTCTCAAATTTTGGTCATGTCACAGTTAGACCCTGTTTCTCAGCCTAAATGCCAGACAAAAAAGGCATTTATTAATGTAACCAATCACTCTACAGAAAACACATTTCTTTTGGACGACTCCACTACCAGAACAGTAGCCTCTGGCAGAGAGCTGTAGCTGCCAGCCTCACTAATAATCTCTCATAAATCATCAGGGTAAGAGAGCTGGCTTGTCACCACTTCTATCACTGAACAGATGTCAGCTAGAACAGAAAGCAGGCTATCAAAGAAGTTACCACATGAGGTCTTTGAGGCGCTGGGTGTGAGACTGCTCTTGCAGAAAGTTCAAACTCAAGTGAGGTAATGTGGGGTGGTTTTCAGCTTTAATATTACCGTACTGGAAAGGGGGAGCTCATTATAACCCTACTAGACTATAGCCCACTAAAGCCTTGCTCGTGTCTGGGAAGGGGAACTGCAGCGATTTCCTGTGTCTCATAGATCCCTCATGTTGCTTGCATATTGCTGATTTTTTATGAGCAGAAATTATGAAGTAAGTAAAGAAGTATTGCACAGATGCATTTACCTTTGTCCTGTGTTCTACCACAAAATTTTTTACCCTCATTTACAAAGACAAGGACCAAAGTAGAGGTGCTCACCCAGGCAATTTCTGACGATTTTTTCCAGGATTCCTTAAAAAAACCCCACCTCATTACATATGCAGTAAAGTACCTCACATCTACCAGGCAGCTTTACCTCTTTCACTAGGGAAAAGTGTTACATGTGGGGGGAAAGAAGTTTTTTATCAGTTTCTCCAGACTTGCAGCCTCTTTGCAGATGGATGATGACTATCAAAGAAAAAGAACATATTTTTCACCCAGTTATTATATAACAGGCAGTGCTACAGATTGTATGCAATATGGTTCAGAATGCCCCTAAGAAGTCTTTAAACCTGTGTTAAGATCAAAATATTTTTTTATCTGCTCATTAGTAATTCTAGTAGCAGAATGTACTGTTACAGGCAATCATTTCAACCACCAAAAAAGGCTCTGGTGACATGATCAAACAGTTATACAATGATTAATATGGCTTCTACCTAATTTGCATATGCATTAAGAAAAGAAATATCCTCGGAGCCATCTCAGCTACAGTAACAGTGTAACTACCCATTTTCCTACAAGTTCATACATGTGCCAGGAACAACTACACTAAAAAGAAAAGCTCATGCACTTGATTGCTGCAGCTCAACTTTCTGAACAGATAGCACTCACATATCCCCAATAAAAGCATGAAAAACTGTGAGTCTATCCCATTCTTACTGGATTTCAAATCATCAGCTGTAGCCTTCAGAAGAGATAAGGGATGTTTACCAGCTCCTGAGTGGCTTTAACAGATCTGAGCAATTGCTGTACACATAGAGATGTTATGCCCTCTTGGCTCCTCATAGGATTACCCCTTTTCACCAGCTGGCACAGACACATATCCCCATGAAAGATTTGCCTCTGAGTTCAAGCAGAGATTTTAGCACAGTTTCAATGAGGGAAGAGGGCCCCACACTGCAGCTGGATCTGCTCAGGAGAAGCCCTGCCTTCCCCCAGCGACAGGACCGGCCCGCGGCCTCCGCATGGAGGGCCTTCTGGTGAGGTGACCGTCACACTCTGACAGACCCTTCCCACCGCACCATTGCCACAGGGCTCGCAGCGCTGCGCTAGCGGCTATGCTCAAAAAACACAGGTGCAGCAGAAGCATGGAAGGCGTGGCACCGAGCAAGGGACCTAAAGCTTTTAGAAATTTATTGAGGATTATGTCTAATCAGATGAAATAGTTCCTTTGCTATACTCTTCTACTAGTAAATTCTCGACAAATAAATAAATCACACCGAATCTTCCCAACCAGAAAAACACTTCATATCCTAGCACTGACTCTGTCTCTAGAGTATTGCAGAAAGTTTCTTTAGAACAAAGTAGACCAAGAAGCAAGATACACAGATTTCTACTGAAAAATAAATCTAGTTCTCCATAATATTTCTGTGATTTATTCAAACAGAATACAATGGAATTATCACCTTTACAGCTAACCCATCCCAAATCTGAGCCCTTTTCTGTATAGCACTGAATTGTTACTATACTATGGAAAGAGCACGCACTACTGAAATGTACACAGTGAAGGAAAAAAAAAAGTAAAGCTCTTTTTGCCAAAGTAACCATTTTCTCTACTAACGTGTTATCTAGAAAAATAAGGTCCAGGCAATGTCCAAAAAGTGTTCAAGTTTCAATAAATAACTATCAATGCCCCAAGTTTGCACCAGCACAAGAAATATGGAGCATACAGGTTTAGAAAACTATTTTCCTATGACTGAGTCAGCAATGCATTTCAATCTGCTTTAAGATTTACAACAAAAATCATTTCCCTCCAGGATTCGATTTGAAAATCAAAGCCATATAAGAGCACCCACACTGCTGTCTTAACTCTCAATGGCAAATTAAAGCTCTAGAGAAAGACAGTATTTTAGAAAAGGTTCTTTATCAATACCAAGAAAATATACATAGCCATATTATATTTTAAATATATATATACACGCACATCTTTTCAAAAGGTATGACTCTGGCTATTTTTTTTTTAAGTTTGAAAAGCTTATCCATTGCTATACAGTTCAGTAAGGTGTATTAGGAAACACAAGTTTTATATCCCCCATGAAAATAAAGTTGAATCTTTCTGTAAACAGTAATTTTCTTATTTTCGGAAATCTCTACAGACCTCAAGTACTTCACTGAAAAATTAACAACCACCTGCCCCAGAACCACCCACGGAGACCCTCGCTGCTGAATGCGACATCGACAGAACTAGGGAAACGCTTAGCAACACCTGGCTCCCGCAAAAAAACGCCTTCTCCGGGCGCAAATAAATAATAATAATAATTATTAATAATAAAAAAAAATAGTAATAGCAGAAGGGCGGCAGCAGGCGCGCACCTTGACCCCGCGGTGCCCCCGGGCGGGCTGGGGCCGGCGGGGTGTCCCTCCTCAGCAGGCGCTGGTCTCCGGCCCGGCGGCGGCCACCTCGGGGGGAGTCTCCCGCGGCTGGGCGGCGGCGTGAGGAGGAGGAGGATGCCCGGCGGCGTTGATGGGGCAGCCAGAGGAGAGGTGGCTGCGGACACGACCCTGCAGCTGGGTGACCTGGGCGCGGAGGAGGTTGGCGGTGGCGGCCAGCTCGGCGTTCTGCCCCTTGAGGGCCTTCACCTTCTCCTCCAGCCGGGCGATGCGCTCCAGCTTCCGCCGGCGGCACTTGGAGGCGGCGATGCGGTTTCGCAGCCGCTTGCGCTCTGCTTTCAGCCGCTCCTGACTCTCCGCGTCCAGCGGCGACAGCGACGGCGGCGTCGGCGCGCTGCTGCCACCCTCCCCGCCCGCCGACGGCGGCACCTCGGGCACCGTCTGCGGTTCCTCCAGGGACCGCGCCGGAGGCAGCCGGCCGCTTCCCAAACCCGCTGCCCCGAAGGCCAGGCCCGGCGGCGGTGGCGGGGCGGAGGCGGAGGAGTAGGCGCTGCCCGAGGGGCTCAGCGGCCCCGCGGGGTTGAAGCCGCTCAAGTTGGTGTAGACCGCCGGAGGGTCGGCGGCGGCAGCGGCGGGGGCTCCCGGTGGCCCCGGGCGGGCGGTGCAGCAGGGTCCCGGCGCGGAGAGCGGCGGCGGCGCCGCCAGGAGCTGGTTCTGCTTGTGCAGGTCGGCCAGGGCCTTGACGAAGCCGTCGGCAAAACCCTCCTGTTCCTGCGTCACCGGCTGCCGGTAGAGGAACGGCCCCGCCGCCGCCGCTCCGCCGCTCCCCGCCCCGGGTGCCGTCGGCCCTGGGCTGCCCGCGCCCAGCCCCGCGCCCCCCTGGATCAGCAGCTGCTCCAGGTCGGCGGCCGGTGGCAGCTTCAGCAACGGCAGCTCCGCAGCCGACCCCAGTGCGGTCTCCGGGCCGCCTCGGGCTGCCGCCGCCCCGCCGCCGCTCCCCGTCTCCGCGGAGCCCGCAGTAGGCGGCGGGGCGGCGGCGGGCGGCGGCGGCAGCAAGCGCAGAGCCGCCGCGCTGCCGCGGGCGCCGGCAGACGGGCGAAGGGCGAAGGGCCCCGGGAGCGGCGCGGGGGCGGCAGCCGGCAGGTCCCGCTTCTTCCCGGCGCCCAGCAGCAGCTTCTGCCCCGCCGCCGCATCGGCTCCAGGTCCGCCAGCGGTACTGAAACCCGGCAGCGGCACGAAGTCGGGCAGCAGCTCCAGTCCTTCCTCGGGGTAAAACGGCGCCTCCATCTTCACGGCGGATCGCCCGCTACGCCCGCCGCTCATGCTGCCGCCCTCGCCAGCCGCCGGCGGCTCCGGCGCGGGGCGGGCCGAGCTGGGCAGCTGCTCCGCGGGGCCGGCCGCCCTCGGCTGGCAGCGGGGACTAAGCCGCCTCCCGGCGCCGCCGGACCCGCGCCACGCCCCGGGCCGCTGCCCGCCCCGCCGTCGCCGCCTCCCTGCTGCCGCCACCGGCCCACCCCCGCCCACTCCTTCCCCCGCCCGCCGGGCTTGCGCGGAACGGCTTCCCGGTGGGGTGTCCGTGGGGAACCCGCGTTGCTCCTCCCTTTCGGAAACTCGCCCCGCGGCTGCGGTGTGGGAAAGAAGGCAGTGCCGGGGCCGTCGTCCGAGGACGGGGGGCTTTTCTCGGGGCCATTAGTCCGGCCTGGGGACCGGGAGTCCTCAGGAGGAAAGCAAGCAAGGGCATAGCGTGGCGGCTGCTGGGGCAGGTGCCGGTGCATTCGGTCTGTGATAGATGGGCACAGGATAGTGCAGGTGTCGAGGACTAATGATTCTCAACAACACAGTGCTGGAAAGTCTGACGGGAAGTGCTTGGCCATCATGAAAGACTCCAACTAGTAAAACTAAAAGTCACTCAGAAGATAGCCATGAATTTCATGTGGCCTTTTTTTTCCTGGGGAAAAAAAAAAAAAAGTTAAGAAAAAGGATTTGAAACATCCTAGACATATTTCCAACATTTTCAAAATTACTGAAATGTGAACAGCATTTTTCAGTTTGGGGGTTGTATTTATTTGTTATCTTTAGTCAAGACAATTGCCTCTGCCTTTCTCCAAGTTTCTCAAATTCTTATGGGATAAGGAAATTTCTTTCTACTCAGTCGTTTATAAATCTGTTTTGCTTCAGGACACCAATGTGATCCTGACAGAGCTGCTGAAAGCTCTCCTTTAAGTCTTTAAAATCAGCTTGGTGACTGATGGTCTCAGTGGCTCATCTATACATTCACCAGATCTCCTCATCTGTGATGGACCCCCTCAGTTAGGTGTCACCTTCTGCAACCTACTCATGCTTTCATGCTTTCTCCCCAGGCATTTCCTTCCTACATGTCAAGACCATGTGCCTCTTCTCACAGTGTCTAGTGAAGTTTCTGAGTTCTGAATTGCTGAGTTCTGCTCTTAGCACGATCTGTATGGCCATGCTGCTGGCCACCTGTTCATTCCAAAACCAGCAGTGGAGGAGGAAATGGACAGTGATATCAAGTCCAGGACTTTGACTCATAATCCCTCTTCAGGTCCATAGGAGAACTGGAGTCTAGGTGCAATAACTAAGGCCTTGATGACCTTGACTCAAATACTTTGGGGCCCCCAACTCTTACATATGGTGCAAGATCTCTTTTTCAACACAGTCCAGCACCTTCAGTCCCTGCCTGGCTGTGTCACAGGTGTCACTCTCTTCCACTCCATCTCCTGGGTGAACCTTGGACCTGTGTTTCCAGTTCTATTCCTGGCACCATCTCCTGCTGCTCCTGCCTGAATTACTTGGGTGGACCTGGTTCATCACCTCACCGTGTGTGGGTGTGTCCATTAGTGTCTGCCCTGCTCTTGTGCTGGACTCTGTCAAGGCTGGTGAGCCTGGCTCTGGTCACCCCTAGCTCATTTTGCCATGGGACAGCCCAGCTCTTCTGGTTCTTGAGGCTGTGGCAGAATTGCTGCCCAGGAAACTGGCAGCAGGAGGACTCAAGGGAGAAGAAAGCCATCAGGCAAAAGCCAGGGACAGAGGCATTCACATGGATAGGAGAGGAGTAAGCATGTTATTCTTGGTAAGGAAGATAGTGCTAGAAAGAGCTTTTTTTGGTTTCCTTGTCTCTTGGCTGACCTAGCAAGAGAGGCAGCAGAGCTAACAGTGCTCAGCCAACACTGAGTACTGAAAACAGCTCATGCAAGTGGCTTTGTGGAACTATTGCTGAAGCTGCTGTACAGGCTTTTCTGTCATATTCCTGGGCAAGCAAATGGCAGTGACTGGTACCTTCTATCAGCTGGGCAAAGAGAGCTGTCTAGGCAGAGAAGCCATAGTCCCCAAGTTAAGGCAAATAAACCTTCTTTTCTTTCCCTTACAAAGCAAGTGTAGACAGGGAAAGTAGGCTGAGGAGAAAATAATGATCTGTGTGGGGTCAGAGAAAAAGCCATGGAGGTTCATTTGGGTCTGGGGTCACTGTCAGTGAATTTCTAGATATAATGTTACATTTGACTGGGGTGACCCTTAAAGGTAGGTTCCTTTGTCATTCCTATACAAAAATTGTCACTTATGTAGGACGGTTTTAGTTGTTCAAATGCAGAGTTCAAAAGTGAGCCTGCAAAATAGGAACATGTCGAAACTGCTCAAAATAAACTTATTTGTAACAACAAACAGATTTGTTGAGAGACCTATCTACTGTTTGCTGATGCACCTGCAAACTACGTTTAGGCAAATGACACGGAGTTGTTTTACACGTCCTTAATGCAACTGTGTGTTATGGCAACGTGATCTTCCCGTTGTTTTCTTTTGCTTTTCCCCGCCCCTCCTTTTTAAATTTTTTTTTTCTTCTCCCAGAAGAAAGCCAGAACCTCCCGCGGGGCTCACTGCGCTAGCTTCTTCCTGTCCCTGTGACAGCCGTGTTGTGCACACCCATCCGCCCGACCGCAGCCCTGCCTGCCGGCTGGGGCAAGCATCCCCGGCCACAACTTCGGGCATGGCGCGGCTGAAGTAGTCCCTGAGGGGTTCCCCTCGGTGAAGGAACGGCCGCAGTGCAGCCCTCAGTTCCGGGGTTGTGCCTGGCGGGGCCGGAGACGCTGCCTTGCTGTGGATGTGGAGGGGAGCGGCGCACCCCAGACGGTGCCGCATGGGGTGGATGGCGGCGCCTAGCTGCGGGTGCGGGGCGTGGGCGCCGCTGCCCAGCTGTGGGTGCGGACGTGGGCGGAGCACGGCCCCGAAAAGGGGGCGGAGCGGGGGAAAGGAGGCGGCCGGATTGGCGAGCCCGCCGAACAAGGCCCCACCCCCAGCCTGCGCGCCGACGCGCCCAATGGGCGGAGCGCGGTGCGCGCCGCTACCGCGAGAGGTTCCGTTGAAGCTGGTGCCGCCATCTTGGAGTTGGGAGAGGCCGCGCGTCCCGTTCCCGGCCCTCTCCGGAGGACCACGGGCGTGGGGGGGGACTGCGAGAGGCGGGGGAAGCGTGGGCACCCTGCTGTAAATTCGCAGCGCCCCCTCAGCTCGTCCATCCCCACGGAGGCCGCGCCGCGGAGGGCGCGGGGTTGGGCAGGATGGTGCAGTCCTGTTCCGCCTACCGCTGCCGGAACCGATACGACAAAGAGAAGCCCATCTCCTTCCACAAGTGAGCGCGCGCGGAGGCCGGGGCGGGGTCGCGCCAAGGGGCGGGGCCAGCGCGGGACCGCGCGCGCGAGTAGCGCGGGGAGCCGGGAGGGAGCGCGCGCGGGCTCGACGGACGGACAGACAGACAGACAGACAGAGGGACGTGTCTGCTCGCAGCCGCTGAGGGTGGGGTGCCTTGCCCGCCCCTCGCCTCGGCGTCTCCCTGGGGAAAGCCGAGGGACGGAACCCTCTGAGCCGCCTGTTGCAGAGCGAGAGCGGGCTGAAACTTCATTTCCCCCCCCGCCGATGACGGGCAGGAAGGTTTTGGCTCCGGTTATAAAGCTTTCCAGAAAAGTTTAAAGTGCCTCTTGCTTGCAGGTTTCCTCTTACAAGACCCGATCTTTGCAAGAAGTGGGAAGCTGCTGTTAAGAGGAAAAACTTCAAGCCGACCAAGTACAGCAGCATTTGCTCAGAACACTTTACCCCTGATTGCTTTAAGAGGGAATGCAATAACAAGCTCCTAAAAGAGAATGCAGTGCCCACAATATTCTGTTACACTGAACCCGGTGAAAAGGTAAACCCAAAGGACCCATGGCTGCCGGTGTCGGAACATGTTGTGTTTGTCACTGGTTGCAGCGTGGCAGGGCAGTGAGCAGGGAGAGGATGCAGGCTGGGAAGGATGGAGGCTGGCAGGATGCTGGGCCTGTGTACCTGGGGTCACCAGGAGGGCTGTGGAGACTGAAAACACCTCCAACAGCTGTGCTTGTTTTCTCTGAGGCTTTGGAGTACAAAGTGTTGTACAGGCAGACACTGGCTCTGACCTGCTCATGGGTCCATTTAATTCAGCATCCATGTGCTGAATTAAATGGAATGTCAGCAAAGTAAGAAGGTATTGCCCTGGAGTTAAACTGTTCCACAGCAATTCCTGCATATTCGGAGTTTGAGAGCCTTCATTAATGCTTGCAAATGGCACTTACTCTGTTCCCATGGCTGATGGCTACTGCTAGCATTGAAGATGTGGTGGATGTTAACTGTGAAAGTTATCTGGCCTCTTTAAGAGGGCTCTGTGCTTTGGCTTTGCAAAGTGAGCGACAGAACCTCACCTGCACCTGCTCTCTGTCTGTCCTGAGAGCACCTCTGTCTTGCCTTAACATCGTTTTCAAAAGCCATACTGGTCCCTATCTTCTGATGGTAGAGTCTTCTGTGTGAGGTATTCTTCCCTTTGCTGTGCCACTAGAACAATTTACGGTGAGATGCAGGTCACTTATGAGTTCTACTTCTTGATGTAATTACTTCAAGACAAGAATGGAAACGACTGATTTTTAACTCCTTTAAAGGATATAAAACATTTGATCTCTTACTGCTCTGTCATAGAGAAAGTGGCAAAGGAGACAGTGATAGAGTAGGTCTGGGGAGCAAAAGACTTAAATGGGATGAAGTGCACAGAAGAAAACTCAGATTTTTCTTGTTCAGTTTTTCTCTTTATGTACAATATTGGAGTGCTGCAGAAATAAAAAGGCTGCACATTTGAAAAATGAAAAGTGTCTAATAACAGATAAGAGAATATAAACAATATAAACAAGGAGACAGACAACTTACAGGAAAATATAGCTGTGTTTTTTGTTTGATTACACTTCCTTGCTTATCTGTGAAATACACATTTTCTTTGTTGTGTGTAAAATACTTGCAAATTTTTTTACAGTCTGAAAGCTGAATAGGTGTATAGGGTAGTCTGCAAAAGTACTGTTGGTGCAGCAGGATTAGTAGTGAGCCACGTTCCCAATTTCGCTGTCATACCTGGATCTACAAAAACACAGAAGAGTGAGTGCCTTTTAATTCTGAAGGATTTAGTTCTATTTTTATTTATCTCATGGCACTTTTGAATAAACTGCCACATATCTTCAAGTAACAATGTAATAACAGAGAATAATTGTGGTTGTTTTGGAGTTGAATCTACACGGATTTTGAAATACTGGTTTTTATCTTTCGCTTTATGTAATTTGGTATACTTTATTTTTCTTTACTTATGTCTTAGGAGAAGTATTTATTGGCTAGAAGAAATAATTAGAAGTCACTGACAATGTCACAGAGATACCAAAGATCTCTGTTCTCTGTGATAGGTTGTGACAATAATAATTTGTTTATAGAAGTAGCATATGCTCTATGGCTTCAAATAGAAGTCTCTGTGAATTCAGCAGTCCAGCAGTGATCTGATTTTTGCTTTTGTTTCTAGCAAGAATGAGTTTATTTTTGCTAGTTCTACCTTTGCCCTGTAGAGTTTTTTTAATAGAGAAATTTGATATTGACTGCTGATAGGGTCAAGCTCTTTAGAATATTCAATTCTTTAGAATATTCATATGTGAATTAGGTAGGCTAACAGCAGCAGTTTTTTATAACTGAGAAATAAGACTGATAGTTGGCTGATTTTGTACTTTCATGTGATCAGTTATATTCGAGTGCATATTAAACTTCCCTTTAATGCCAATCACCACTTTCCTTCAATACCAGTCACCAAACTGCATTTTCAGTTACTGTCTTCCAAGTGTTGTAGTTTGTATGGTGAACAGGTAGACACCCACACATCTATCTTGCTTGTATGTTAAGTCAAGGAATTTAATGATACAACCTTCAGATGTGATGAGCTTGTGAGGTATTTTGATTGTGAGGACTCTTGGTTGTTCTTAAAATCAATGTTTTCCCTGTCCTTATGTTTTTAATTGTACTTATAGTATTGGCAAAAGGTGGGTAGGTAGAAATTTTTTTCAGTGCCTCTTTTACTGAGACTGTTTTAAGGTTTCTTTTCAATAGGCAATATGCAAGCTCTTTGTTTTCAACAGTGCTTTTTCAATCAACATGTGCACAGAAGCATTTCTGAATTATACTGGATTCCTTTGGGGAAGAAAGAATCTGATGCTCTGCTCTGGCCTATACTAAAATGGCTTGGAATCTGTGTTGTCCTGACCTGTACAAGTGGATCTATCAAGAGCAATGTGATAAAACCTGCAGTTTTATCTGCAAAAAAAAAAAAAACACCCTGCAGTGGAGTTGAGCCAGTTGATATTTTGCTGCTGCCAAAAGGGAGAACTGTTCTTCTTCCTCTCCATTCCATCTGCCAGCTATGCAGTCCTGTTTCTTAACATGACCTGGCAGTGTGAGCTCACAGCCCAGAAAGCCAGAGGTGTCCTGGGCTGTATCCAAAGCAGCATGGCCAGCAGGGCCAGGGAGGGGATTCTTCCCCTCTGCTTTGCTCTGGTGAGACCCCACCTGGAACTCTGCATCCAGCTCTGGGGTCCAAGCACAGGAAGGTCATGAAACTGCTGAAGTGAATCCAGAGGAGGCCAGGAGAATGACCAGTGGGATGGAGCACCCGTCTTAGAGACACAGGCTGAAAACGTTGGGGATGTTCAGCCTGGAGAAGAGAAAGTGGTGTGGAGACCTCATTGCATCTTTCCAGAATCTAAAGGGGGCCTACAAGAAGGCTGGAAAGGGACTTTTTTAAGGGCAGGTAGTGATAGGCCAAGAAGGTATGGCCTTAAGCTGCAGGAGGGCAGGTTTAGATTAGATATTAGGAAAAATTCTCCACTGTGAGCATGGTGAGGCAATGGAACAGGTTGCCCAGAGAAGCTGTGAATGCTCCATCCCCAGAAGTGTTCAAGGGTTGGATGGGACTCTGAGCAATATGGTCTAGTGAAAGATGTCCCTGCCCATGGCAGAGGGGTGTTGACACTGGATGATCTTTAGGGTACCTTCCAACCTAAACCATGCTATAAATCTATGATTCTCACATTTTCCACTTATCAGGGCAGGTGTATGTCATACCTTCTGTTGCATTGCTTCAACATTTAATAATGGGCAGAAAAATTATGCAGCGATAGTGGAAGATTAAATAGCTTCCTGTCATTTTAGGAATTATGTTGGAGCAAAGAGTAAATACCAAGGATGAGAAGGCTGCTTTGCTGTTGAAGAGCTGTTTATTTTGGTTCATGATGTCTCTTTTTACCCAACCCATATGCTGCAGCCCAAAACCAGTAACAGTCCCTCCCAGTTGTTGAGAAGACTGGTCTTACTGTGTCTATCTCTCTGCTCTGCCAGCCTATCAGCCCACTCAGTAGTTAATCCTCATTCTACCTCACCAGAAGACTTGTCTGCTTCTGTTGTGTTTTTGATTAAGTTAGCTGGTAGGTTCAATTACGTAGTGGTATGATGCAGCAGAAAGGAGGAGGGACAAAGGGGAATGGGATAGCAGCAATGAGTTGCTAGGTCATGTGAACTCAGTTTTATGGAACTGCAGTCTGTATTCTTGCTTCTTAGGTAATTCAGAAAACCTATTTAGACATGTGTGCTTGAGTTTCAAAGAGCCCTTAAAATGAAGCTGATTAAAAATATGTCCAGTTGAGAAGCTGGACAAAGCAGGCCCAGAAACATTTGCCAGTTTTGAAAATTGTGTCTTTGAAATTTATTTTATTAATTGAAATCCTGGTGGTTTAGATTATTCTGGGGCTGTAATAAGGGAGTTGTGTTGTAAACAATGTTAAGCATGAAAATGTACATTTTTTTCCTTGTTCTTTCTAGTCTGAAGAATTTGCAGAGCAGCCAGAAGATCCACTGCCACCTCCTCCACCACCGCCACCGCCTCCACCACCACCACCACCACCACCACCAGCAGCTCCAGTACTACCACAATCTCCATCTTCTCCATCTTCTTTTCATTTGTCTCAAATAGATGCCAGATTTGTAGATCCGAGTATTGGATTATTGATGCCCCCTCTCCAGACCCCCAGCAATCTTGCTGTTTTTTGCGATCATAACTACACCATAGAGGATACAGTGCATCAGCGAAAAAGAATTCAACAGCTGGAGGAACAAGTTGAAAAACTGCGGAAGAAACTCAAGACAGCACAACAGCGGTGCCGACGTCAGGAAAGACAAATTGAGAAACTAAGAGAAATTGTTCAGTTTCAGAAAGAAAAAGACATACTGGCAGGAAAAGGCTATGTGATTCTGCCTAATGACTATTTTGAAGTCGTAGAAGTACCTGCCTAGGAGTCACGAACATCAGTTTTCACTTTAGTAGGCCAAGAAATTCAGTTTAAAAATGAAATTCTTTCTAATTCTGTATGTAAGACTTTCCAGAATTCTAAAATAGTAATTAAGCAGTCATACAAATAAGATAATATTTTTTCTTCATTCTCATTTCAGTTTGATATACTTTTAATATATTGAAGATGCAAGTATCTCAAAATTAGAATATGCAATGAATTTTAAAAATATTAATTGCTTCCAGAAGGAAAGGATGCAAGATTGAAGACACATAGAAATTTACTATTTTTACGATGTCTGTCTTATGCTTACAGGGGCCGGGAACTGAATCTGGGTGAGAGTGAAGTTTAGGTGGTTGTACACCTAGTGCTTTGTCAAGACGTCTAATGTTGGCTTTAGTAATCCCCAGTAAGTAGTTTTCACTGATTTTAGAAAGAACAGAATTAGGTCAGCTAACATCTGCAAGTGCTGCAGAAAGATAGATAAGATGCACATTTCAGTCTGGGAAAGCTTCCAACTTTAGTTTGCTATGCATTTGAAACACTGCAAAACGTAATTCCTGGATCCCTTTGGGTAAGGTATGTAAATGAACCTCTTTTTTTGGAGTAACTGTTCATGACAAGAGTGTTTTGAGGGTGATGAGGAGAATTCATTAGCATAGCTAATGAGAGCTGTAGAAGCAGCTTTTGTTTTGAGGGCACTTAAAAGTAATCCAGAATTGCAGAGCTGACCTGAACATGTATGTTACTACACTGTTGGCAGGATCATTAAGACATGTACTGTTTACAGTGACTGCTTGCAAAAGGACACTGGTAATATACAGTCCCAGTATGTTGTAGGGTCATCTTCTCATAAACACTGTAACTAGTGTAGTGTTGTCCTTGGTTTTGAAATTAACTCACATGTCAACCATGTGTAGCTTCAGGAAATGAAGTAAGTTTGTTCTTCATCCAGGCAGTCAGACATTTATGCCTTCACAGTATATGGTGGTTTTATTTCTTTCATTTTTTCACTCCCCAAACAGCATCCACTAAAGGGCAGATAGGGAACTAGACTTTGGAGTTGCTTGGTGCTAGACTGGTTTATAATATCTCAAATGCTGCTGCCTCTTCTTCAGCCTTATTAAGACTCTCTCTAGTAATAGATTTAGCATGACAAGTGCAGCAGTTTGCACTTATTTTCTAAAAATTTATTTAGTAAATGAACTCATTCAAAATAAGAGAAAATGGCTAACCCTAACGTAGGCTTCACAGCTGAAATTCCTGGATATACGAGACAGGAGGAAAATTGGATTTCTCAGTCTATATCAAACTTCTGTGCTATGTGGGTTCTAGCTCTGATGTTAAACAAGCCTTGTTCATGACGGCTTTAAAAGCTTCCCTTAATATCCCGTTAGCATAACATTTTGAAATATTTCAAACCAGTCTTGATGCTTCGGACCTCACTCATGCCATGTGTCTATTTTCCCTACCATTTCATACACTTCAAATGAACAAAAACGCCAATGCTTCCTTTTGTGTACATTTATTATACCTAATTAAAAATTTGAAAAGCAAATGATGTGTTAGATTTTTAATTACTCTCTCTTCTCTTTTCCCGGGATTTTGCCAAAATTGTCTTGATATTTTACATTTTTATTTTCTACTAGTTTCCTTGTTTAGAGGTTGGGTTCCCAAGCCTTGTTGCTGTTACACTTAGTGTTTAAAATTGGTAAAATTCAAAAGTGACAAGGAAAAGATGTTGTAAAAACTGTTGCTATGCTGTTGGCATGTATGCCAGATAGCAGATTGTGTCTGTTTTCTCTGCAGAAAATCCTCTTTTCTTACTCTGCAGGAATTTCAAGTGTGACTTCCTGAGGCACAGGGGATTACTGCAATACCACACTCCCTGCCACCTGTGTCTGCACCCCAACACTTGGTTGTGTACTCCCACTACTACCCTTATGTCCTCCACTTTTCTGGAGGTGACTGAGGTGCTGGCTGCACCCTTCTGTGGGGCACTTCAGCTCACTAAAGCAGCAGGTTTGGCTTGTAGTGGAGAGGTAGCAGAAAGCCAACAGTACTACACCTGATACAAGTTTCCTTCCACCTGGGCCATGCTTCCCTGTTTACCCCCCCACCTTATGCTCTGGCTGCTGTGCTTGTTGGGCCCTTCCTTTGGGTGTTTTAACTTCATAACCCTTCAGGGAAGCAGCTGAACAAAACTAAGTCTGCAAGTTAAATTTTAGATACACTGCAAGATGGCTGGTTGGTGTGTGGAGTCCTTGTGTCTTTAAGCTGTTTGCATTGGTTGATTTACCAGCTGATTTAACAGCTGACTTATAAATGTTTCTTCTGTTGAGGGGGTTGATTGTTCCTTGTCTGGACAGTTTCAGAAGTAATATGCTGAAGAGGGGACTGCTGCTCAGTTGTCTTCCTTTCCTTTTACCAGATGATTTTACTAAGAAGAGATGCAGCCTATTGTGACAACAGGCTTGAATTTTTCCTGCAGCAGCTATTTTTTTTTCTTTCAAAAAAAAAAACCAAAAAACTTGTTAACTCCTTGTTAACTCCTGATGTAGTCATGTCTGTGCTAACTGTGGACTTCAGTAGATGTATGAGGGCTCTCAGTACCACAGAGCTCTGAAGTGGGGAGAAAAGAGTGGTACAGAAACAACTGATTGTCTTTTAGCAATTGACTTTTTTATGTACTACACTGCATCCCTCACTCTTTTACAATCTCTCTTCTGTGGTAGATTAGCAATATAGAAAGAGAAGATGAAGGCTCTCTGCTAGTGGTGAGGCTAGGAAAAGAGTTCTAGCTAATTGGTACAATATGTTCCACCAGCATGTGTTAAAATTTCCTCTCCTTTTGGGATCTGGTACATCCACGCAATCATCTGTTAAAGAGGTCTGCAACAGTTACTGTTTGCATTGGCCACAACTGGTACCTGCATTAGCACTAATTTCTTAAACATCCCTGAAAAGATGTGATTGGGAGTTAAAAAGCAGAGGTTGTAATTGTAGGATGGCATGTGGTTGTTCAAGTGTACATGAAATAGCTGACATTTGTTTAAATGCACTTCACTGGAGCCTATTTTATAAGCTGAATAATTCAAGCAAGTTAGAGAAAATTGGCAAAAATTGGCAAAAAATTTCCATCATTAAATTATAGAAATATTAATCATTAAATTATAGAAATACTTATTTTGAAATGGGCAGATGCTTCAACAGATAGGAATTGGATCCACTTCTAAACAGAAGTTGTATTGCTGAGCAGCAATTGTATCGAAAGAAAACTGGTGGGAAGAGAAGTAAAGAATATGAGATAAAGAGGAGAGACTTTACAGAAGTCAGTTATATCTGATACAAGAACATGCTTATGAAAATACAGCTACTACAGATTGAGTCAAAATCCAGGCTACTCCTTCGCTGCCACTATGCCACTTTGCTTACCTCTCCCTGTTGCCCCAAGTCCCCTTTTGCTGCAGCAGGGTATCTGATCTATGTGTAATGTTTGCTTTTTTTCTTCTTACACCTCTGCAAAGTATTAGATTTCCCTGTCTAAATGGGACTTTTGGACTTTTCAAGCTCAAGAGGTATGTTTTATGGGGAAAAAAATGAATAGCTAAATACTCAAATTACTTCTTGTCATGCTGAGGGAGTTCTCTGTCACCACTTTGTTTACTCCTGCATTTCCAGTTACCATCTTGCTTATGTTGTCATGGAGTTCTCTTGCAGATAAAGAAAGTGCAAAGCAAATCCCACTCTGAATGTAGGAAGAATGAAAGAAAGATAGTTGATTGGGTAAAACTAAAACCTCAACAGCTTTTGAATGCTTTCCAAAGGACTTCTCCTTGTTACTTGCTTCTCTGGATCCAGGCAGTTATTTCTAGTTGCTCTTTTGCTTTCTTGCTTGCTTTCTTTCATGAGATCTGTTTTAGATTTTAGTCTGTAGCATTATCTGTTTCTTGACAGCTTACACCTTCATCAGGTGGCTTTGGTAGGGTGAAATGGGGTGAGCTATAGTCTAATTTTAACCATCAAAACACAATCTGCTTAAGCAGATTGTTGATGACTGCAAGTTCAGGTATGTAACTCCTACTGTTTTAAGCACAGCAGTTTATTTACCATACTCTGCCACAATAATGATTTGTTTATCAATGAAAAAGAGGGTACATGACTCAAAAATATTACAGCAGTTGCTCTTAAGAGATTTCTCTTTGCGCTTGTTCAATGCAAATTTTATCTTCATATAGAGATCTTTGATAGAACTGCAGCAATTTATTCCACAAAATTGGCAGAAGACCTTACAGTGTTACATAGGCTGAAAATAGTTTAAAAGTGAGCAAAAAAATGTGTTGCAAAGTTGCTGTTTAATCCACTCTGACTCACTTGAAACAGTTGCCAAAGAAAGTCATCTTAAATATTGCTAAATTAAAGAAAGCATTTAAATTATTACTGAGAAGGAAAGGTTCAAGTACCTCTCTTAAGAATTGTTACAATACATGTCATAATTAAATAATTAATTAAGTCTGTACAGTCTTGCCACTATTAGTTCATTTAACATTGAATATCAGGCTTTTTGTTGTGCAAAATTAGCAATTGATAATCCTGTAGCTGCCTCCTCCTACTGTAAAGGGCAAATAGATTGTAGAGCCTGGGCTTGCACATTTGGGAACTTGTGAAAAGATTGTCCTCTGCCTCTTAATTGGTTTGAAGTGTCTTTTAGTTAGGGATGAGTATGGAGAATGCAATCAGACCATTCATTGGACTGTTTGTTTGGTTGGTTTGATCGTTGTTGTGGTGGTGGTGCTGGGGGTGGTGGTGGTGTTGTTTTTTTTTGTTTGGTTTTTTTTTTTTTTTGTGGGGTTTTTTTTTGTTTGTTTTTTTTTTTTTTTTGTTGTTTTGTTTGGTTTTTTTTTGTGGTTTGTTTTGTTTGTTGGTTTGGTTTGGTTTTTTTTTTTTTTAATCATAGAGAACTTGAGGAAATCAGGCAGGCTTCCCACTTCCTTTCATTGGATGTATTTAATTGGACGTGACCATTAAAGATGCAGAGTCTGAGGCTGTACTAGTCATCTGTAGGAGAAACGATGCTCCAGTATTTGAGGCCATGAAAGATGTGTGACTTTCTACTGGAAGCTCTTCAATTCAATGACCTGGGACAGGTAATCCAGAAAAAGGAAGAAGTCTTGCCTACAGTAATTGTGTCTTCTTTTGTGTTGGGCTCATTTAGTAGCCTGCAGCCATAGTCCAATATTCTCTAACCAAGTTTTTATGGATATAACCAGGACTTTGATGTAGTAGAATGTTACAGCAATATACTGGAATTGCAGCACAATCACAATATAGCAGCTGCAATATCAGTGGAATCACAATTCAAATACACTCTTCAAATTCCCATTACTGGTCTCTAAATGCTTGGTGTCATGACACTGTGTCCTCACAGTTACTGGGAAGAAACATGCAGGTTACACCCAGCTCAAGCCAGCTACTGTTTTCCAAGCTGATTTTTTGAGTTACCTATTTTCTCTACTTTATATTGGGCTGAGTCACATAAACACTACCCTCCCACATTGGCCTGGTTAGCTCAGGAAAATGTTACTCTCAACTAATTATTTCAGGTAAGGCTGTTTATTTGATTTTAGGACTGAATGATGCAGCTGTATTCCTAAAGAAAAATTTTCTATCCAGTCTCTCCTGTGCTGAGATAATTTCATCTTTCTTTATGACAATTCATTGTTTTTCCTTACATTTTTCCTTCAGCGCATTATTCTTGCCCACCATCTCTGGACATTCCTCCATTGCGGGGGTCAGTCACCCATTCTCATACTTTTCAGGAATCTCACACATGTATTTTGCAGAAAAAGTTAATTTTTTTGTCTTCAGAAAGGAAGAAATTTTCAGGGGCGATACTTTTACTATATTAAGAGGAAGGCTTAAGAAATCCCTAGACTTCCACCTGTACTTACAGGTTTGTGATAATAACCACAGCTGCTCACTCTGAAAGAAGGAAGCTTTGGATGTCTACTTTTACAGTGCAGTCCAAATTTCTTGCCCTTTTTTGGTGTGGTTTGGTTTTTTTCCTTCTTCTTTATTTTGTATTGATAGGATCAGACTCTTCATACTTCAGTGATGCTGATGCTGTCAGGTCCAGAAGAATACCGCCTACATGTAAAGAAAATCTAAAGAAAAAGTTATTCCCAAGCTGGTTGTGAACCAGCAAGGTGGAGTGTTACAACTCTCACAGGAGGTTGTGTGAGCTCAGGCCACAGAGGATGGCCTTACTGATAAATGTTTCATTCTAATTATTTTAAGCTTGATCATGCAGGCTTGTCTCATAGGTGTCCTGAACTGATACATAGTTATATCAAATTATTTTGTCGGGGCGGTTTTAATCTGAGGTATTCTAGGAGTTGATGTCAGAATATTTGTGATATTATGTTGAGGGACTGAAAAAGAATTTGTTTAACAATAAACTCAAATCCTATTGTATGTATATACTTTCAGTTCTTTATTTTTTTCTTTCTAAGTTCAGACAGGAAAATATTTTTACTGTTTACTGTTTTTTGTTTTGGTTTGGTTTTTTTTTGGTTTTTTTTTTTTTTTTTTCCCATGACAATTGCTCAGCGTTTATTTATATGCTCAGCATGGTGAGGAACCGGGCAGGTTCTTTAGTACAGATAATACAGCATGGAAATCTCTTGGTTGTGTATAATAGGAAACATCTATTCCCCCAAGTGAATGCTCATGTAGCTGCTTCAGCTTAAAGAACTCAGCTTGTTTAGAAATTATCTATGTAAAATATAGGCATCCATAAACCACAGTTATAGGATCAGTGGAGTTACCTTTCTTTGATACTGTCATCAGCTGACAAACTCAAGATGTCCTAATGGTAAATCTTCATATAACTGAAAAAATTGTAAATACATATATAATACATTTTACACTCAAATGTTCAGGCAAGCTTATAATAACATTACTTAACCTTATAGTATCACTATGGTGATAACCATCCTTCCATCAATATTGATATTTGCCTCTTGACCTATTATATTTGTATACTAAGGTTTCTAGAACTTAGACTTTTTGATTCATATAATAGCCACCAGGTAATTGACATCTATATGACTTCAGTGATAAGATGTAATGAAATTAAATAAATATCTGCAAATGGTGCTTTCTTGTGTTGTTCACAGTGCTGCCTGGGTTCCAACACCAAATAACAGCCCAGCATCCTTCAACACCTTTTACTCCTTCAGACAGAAGAAATCAGAAGTTTACACATACAGGAAAGGGCATTGTCCTTGCTTGTTTTTCACAGTAGGATTGCCACAAAATCTTGTTGCCTAGTAAATCGATCATCTCTGTGATGAGATATGAGTATAGAAGTAAAACTGTTCTCCCTGCTAGAAATCTTTTATAATATTGAATAGTATATAATTTTCTCTGACTATTCCTTGCGTGCCACTCCTTGCTCATCTACAGCATCACTCTTCTCAACAAAGATTCATCTGTTTTTTTCTACTATTACTATCAGAATTTAAACATCTGTGCTTTCCAACACATTTTCTGATCTTTTGTACATGATAATGAGACACTGACCTACTCAGTTACAGAGCTCGTCAGCAACTGAACAGGAAATTGAATTCAGAAGGTGAGGCAGTAACCTTTTCTTATGGACTGGTAACATTTTCCTATTTCATACTATAAAATGTACCAGAGAGATGAAAATGAAAAAGGCTGTTGGAAACAGCAGTGGAATGAAAAGCATGTCTCTGAAGACTGCTTCAGGTTAATGGATGAGTTTGGCCTGAGGAAAGAGGAGCTTGCTTAATATTTCAATGGATTTCACTATGTGCTTTCAAGCTGAGTTTTGCTTTTATTCTGCTTGCCTCTTGATTCCTATACATAAGAGATGGAAAAGTGAGCTTAGCAATTCCCAGGGGATGCGAGAGCTTTTTGAGCAATGTCCTCACCACTGATGTAGCTTTCCCCCTCCACCCCTCAAAAAAAAAAACTGTAAAAGGCCTGCTAATTAAAAGCCTAACTGAACATTTTGGGCAAAGCTTTGCTGAATCCTGTGAAACCATAATTTCTTTGAATTTCTGAAAAGGAAGTCCACCATGGACTTTTCTCAGCTTCATGCAGAAGAGAGTTTCTGTGGCAGTCTCATTGTCTCAAACAAGACTAAGCAGCATGCTTGGAACAAAATTATGAAGTCATGTAGCTTCAGCTTGCTCATGATGTCACAACAGGAGATGAACTCACAGCAGTGTGGCAGTCTGCTGTGCTGCTGTCAGATCATGGTAAGGTAAAATCCAGCTGCAATGATAAATGGCTATTTACCTGATTAAGTAAGGTGTCTGATAACATTCCTATGCAAACAGTCATCCCCATTACCCATAGAGGAATTAAACTCTGAATTAAACTCTGCAGTCTTTTTATTGCTCCTTTTGATTTCATTGATTATCATGTTGTTTGCACCTGGTGTTAATGCATCAAGCTCTCTGGGATTACTGAAAGCCTCAAAACATTACAAAACATATGAAATCAGGTCTATTGGCTGACTTGCATTGAAAATGATTGTGAGGAGTTGCCACAGTACATACAAGGATGATAATGTGGAGAAGGAGGACAGCAGCCCAGTTTAGTCTGAGGCAGTTAAAAGGTGGTTTTGTGCCTTTGTGAAGTTTAGTGGAGGTGGCATTTGTTCTGTAAACTCTATCGGGGCCATGCCAAGTTGTCTCCTGGCACTCTACCCCATCATCACGCCAGGGACTGGCCCTACACTGGCCTTCTGTTGGAGAACTGTACATCTTCCCAGCCCATTTTTCCTGCACCATGGAAGTAGTCTGCAGAGCATTTTGGCTGTCATCCCGTATGTTCTTCTTCCTCATAATATATACAAATTGTCAGACTCTGTTCCCAGATCAGGGAGTTATTCCAACCCAGCATCAGTTTACTAATAGGTGAAGTTACCTAAATACCTTTAGGTTAATTCTTCTGACAAGACACAGGCAGGCCATTAAAAGTTAGAAGAAATAGGATATTCTGACATGATAGAAAAGGCAAAACTAGTTTTTGCATGTTTTATAGGTAATATCAGTTATGCTTTCTGGTGAGGTGAAGATGTAAACATTTGGTTTTGTATTCAGCTTCTCTAGCTTGTAAGAAGCAAGACAAATGACCAGTATCAAAGGTGTCATCCAGTAGAGACAGCTGTTTAGGTATCAAAACATTCCAGTTTGCTGTTTCATAACTTTAAACTATTTGAGGAACTTGCACAGTTTTAAGATATATTTCTATCTAATGGGTTATACCAAATAATTACCAAATTATATAAAATAATTACAAAACCATTATTAACAAATAATTACAGGACATTCTACTACCTAACATTACTTTCACATCACTTTTGTTATGATTATATATTGCCCAAAGGTTAATTTTTGCAAATTATATGAAAAGCATACTCTGACTTCACTCAGAAACTGTGAGAACATCTGGTACACTATGCTATGTTTACACTCAGATTTAACATCAACTTTTTCCATAGTTCCAGGCTAGTTGATATTACTCAGAACTGTTCTGTTGAGGATATAGGCTATTATCCATACATGTCAAATGCCTTTATTTTTTCTATACTCAATATTCTCAGACATTAAGTCTGAACAGGGTTTTGTTTGTACATATTCATGAGCACGGCTTTGTAAACTCTAACATAGCAAAGCAAATACCTGGAGGTAGACAACAAGGAATTTTAAGCATATAGGTAGACATTCAAGAGGACTATAATGCTTCATATAATAAGTCATTATAGATGGAATATTCTGGAAGTTATGTGAAAGTTAGTTTCTAAGTCTACATTTAAGTGTACTATCTTTGTTTATGAATCAGTGAAAATGGAAGCCCAAAATGTCACAGATGTTCAAAATTATGGTCCTGCATATACTGTCTTTGGTTCCTTCCTGTAAACATTTCTATCTAATCTTAAGAAACCTCTAGAAGGAATAAATATTTTTCTTTATGAAGTATTTGGCAATAACCCAAACAATATAAGATTCAGCATGGCAAGCAGGCATCTCTGGATAGAAGGCTCGCATCCCAGTTCAAACCCTCAGGCAGGAGTCTTCAGAACAGCAGAGGGCTGACTTGAGCTCTACTGTGACACCCTAGAGAAGGACAGTAGGAGTTGGCAGGTGGTATTACATAAATAACCCTCTGCAAAATCTCTCACTGTTTTCCCATGGAGAAGGTGATTTTGTGATAGATACTTTGACAGAGGTGAGCCTGGTCTGTTGACTGGTCTGCTGCTAGAGCCGTTTCTACTTTTTAGCCAGGGATGATCTGAAGTAAAATGCATGCACATCATAGGGCCCTGAGTCAGTGAGGCTGAATACAGCTGAGACATTTTCTGTAAAAATAGTAGCTTCCAACAGCACCACAACAGCATACAGTAATATAATGAATAAAGACAAAAAAAAGTATTGTCTTCCAAACATTTTTAATGAAACATGATAACTGCTTTCATCTTTTAGACAGTCCAGAATGATTACCTCTGTCAAGATACATTTCTAAAAGCTAAAAAAATCCCCCTTACTTGGATTGCATGGACTATGTGGACCCACAGGACAACCTTCTCTGTTGACTCAGAAAAAGATCATAAAGAGCAAATGCCCTCAAATGCAGGCAGGAACAGAGCTTGTAGAGTTCATCCAATTTCTGACAAAGCATTTAATTTTGCGATATCTTCAAGGGAGCCCCTCATCCTCCCATGCCAGATAGAGCAGCTCCAAAAAGAACATTTGTCAGCTACCACCATTCTGGCTGTGTGCTGGAGCTGTTACACCCAAAGAGAAGTGTATGAAATGGACAAAGCTGTGCAAGGAGTCATGCAGTTTATCGAGGCCATAGGATGTGGCAGGAATTGCCCTTTAAATTTTATGATTGCCCTTTAAATTTTATGACTGCCTTTTTATGATAAAAAGCCTGTATTCAATCAGAATGAGAAAGCAGAACCTTTTGTCATAGAGCACTGCACGTGTTGGGATAAAAGCTTCTAGAGAGCAGGTGTAACCATGAAAATGGGAGGCTGAGAGGCTCATGCAGTTAGGCATGAATCAAGTTCCTCTGTCATTCCTGAAGCAGTTGTCGTTAAAGCAGATTTTTTCTCTGACATCTTGCAAAGTCTTGATCCTTGCTAGTTGTTTGCTTGCCCCTGAAATCTTCCAAGCCTTGACATCTGCACAGCAAGTCCATGATGCTGCAGATAAAATTTGAGCTGCGTGGGGCATTTATGAAAGCAGAGATGAGCTTGATGAAATGGAAAGAAAAGCTGAGAAAATGGCTGAACCAGACCTTTGTTTACAATCATTAACTCAGAACAAATGGATTTGAAAATTATCATATTCAAAGCTAGGTGGTGTCACCAAAATGCTGGAAGTGATCACAGTGCTGCAAGACACTCCTAAATAAGACCTCACCGTAAAATCAGAACTGAAAAAGGCAACAACGATTCTAATGCAGAAGCTGAAGCACCACCTATTAGAAATATTAATGTGCATACAATGATGAAGAGCCTCTGCACCTCCCAAATCGTGTCCCACTCCCAGTGAAGAACTGGGAGATTTTTTACAGAGAGATGTGCAGCAGGCAGTTGCGTGGACTCTGCATTGTCAGAAGGCATAGGGACTCAGCTCCATCTCAAGTCTGCATTCACATGGATGTGGTAGAAATGGGAAGGAGGGCAGGGAGGGCTTTCCTCATGGTAGGAAGGTGCCAAGGAAACCAAGGACTGAAACGACTTTTGTTCTGCAAAACCTTGTCCCTGTACGTGCAGAGCCTGATCACTGGCGAAACAACTGCGTGGATGCAACTTCTTCGAGTTCAGTTCAGGTAGCCGCCTCAAGTGGTCCCATCAGCCCTTTGTGAGCCTGCTGTGCTGACTGGTGCGTGCTCCTTGGCTGGCACAAAGACAAACGCATACGTTTTCATCCGAGTTCCTAGCACTTCACCTTACGCTGGTCTCCCGAACAGAGCTCCCGCAGCGTGTAATACACACCATACCCCAGGCGAGTCAGCCGCAGCAGCCGTGCGCATATCCTCGGAACGGCCGGAGCAGGGCCCTGCAGCAGGGCCCTGCGGTGCGGCCTGCGCTGCCCGCGGCCTGCCACGGCGGGGAGCTGGGACAGCGGCCACCGCTCTGCGGAAATGCACGGAGCGGGGCAGAGCACCTCCGCCCGGTGGGAGCGAGGGGGGAAAAGGCGGAGGGAAAGCTGGAGGAGGAAAGTGGCGACTGTGCTGGGCACTGCGTTAGAGATGAGGGCAGTGGGATGTGGTGCAGCTCCTATCAGAAAAGGGTGTGTGAAGAAGGAGGGATGGATTACAGGGGAAAAGGGCAGCAGGGAGAGACTGAATGGGGTTTGCTTGGTGGGGCCGGTAAGCAAGCCAAGAGAAACAAGGAGGGTGTTTGGCGGAACAGGAAGCTGGAGGAGAGTGGACAGGATGTATGGACAGGTGGACTGTTGGCTCCAAACTGTTCCATCTGGCACATGGAAATGTCTGGTGCTGGAAAAATTGCTGGTGAGCTCTGCTCTTACCCAGTGAAAGCGCACGTTTGAGAAGCTGCTAGGTCAGGAGAGGTGTCTGCTGCTGGCCAGAACTGAGATCAGAAAGAACCTGAGAAGTGTCAGGGCAAAGATGAGATTCCAGGAGTTCTGCCCTTTCCCACCCCGTTTTTGCTCCAGAAAGTGTCCCTCACCTTTATTATGAATAAAGTCCTATATGTCTAATTTAATAAACCACAAAACTAGAATTTAGCAGCAATTTTAATTGAGCAGCAATTTTATATAAAACGAATACAATCAAGTAAGCATGTACAAACTAAATTTGGCAGTGATTAATTAAGTCTGATTAAGGTTCTGATAAGGCATAAGCAAAACCGACTGGGGTACGGGAAGGGTTTCTCACCCTGCCTCACATACAAAAGACAAAGGAATCCAAACACAACTTATATACTGTATGCTAATACACATTCATCAATATTTTCCATAAATCTCTTGTTTTCTATTCTTGTAATCTGAGTCACTGTACAGCATAGCGCATGCTCCACTTGTTGCTAAGGGGTCTTCTTGGCTTTTCGTGGTCACTTCTGACAAAGGCTTCTCATCATCGTCGCTGTCCTTTGAACAACCTCATAGGTTGCACATGCACCCCAAGGCTTGTGTTATAGAAGCCAGCATTATATTCCAAAAATAAGCCTTATTATTTCATAGATACCTGGAATCATCCCAATTTTGTCCATTTCAAGGCTGATTCTTTAATTATCCCGAGGCCTGTTCTGTTTTGGGATTTTACTTATCTCAGACTACATCCTGTATCGTATTCTCTCATGAACATCTGAGAACATCTGTTTTGTGCCACTTTTTTACATATCCTTTTCCTCTATTTTTAACAAATATTTTCTAAAATATTGATATAGTTACAATTGTTAGCACAAATCATATTCATTTATCAAACCTTCTATGGGCAGGTGTTCATCTGCTGGCTTCCTGTGTTATGCCAAATGGTACAACATGGATTCAGTCCTCCCTTGGGAGCTCCAGGGAGCCTAGTTCCATCACAAGTCCTGGCATTCCAGGTGGGCCTACACTGGCTTCTGGCATGTCACCTACAGGGACCAGGGAAGCTGAGATGGGTTTGGGAGGAAGAAGACACATCTACCTGAAAAGTGTCTCTTGTTCCGTAGTTCTGCCTTAACTCTCTTTTCTCCTTCCTGGAGCTGACAAACCTAGGGGTGCAGCAAACTGTACTTTGGCTCTGGATTTTTGAAACAAAGACTCACAGTACTGGTTCAAAGCATCTCCCATCTATGTCCTTCCTCTTCACCATCCTTTTCACTTTAGTCCAGGTTTCCCACACTCTGATTGCCAGCCAGCACCATCACCTTCCCCTGGAATTTATGTTTTCCATGCTTGACTGCATGGTACCTTCAGGTAACATGACTTAGGAATGTCCATTGTAACCTTGAGTTTTCAGTTGCTGCTAGTATTAACCATGTGTGCTCAAATGGATGGATTTGTGCCTCTAGGTAGATTTCTTGTCTTCTTTTTCTTGGCATTTTTGCTGCCTAAAGGCTGAGGCCCAGCTCCAGTGTTGCTTGTGTCTAGGCAGTACCTGGCTCTTTGCAGTCTGAAATCACAGCCTCATATTAGTTACAAATCCCATGAAAACTGTGGAGAAGCAATGACATTTTCTCAACAGAGAATAGCCACTCAGGTACTGCCACAAACAGAGTTCTGCCCAAGAATTAATTTGCTGTCTCAGGATGGATGCGCCTCATGCTTCATGGCCTGTCTTGCAAAATGGAGTATTCATGCATACTTTCCTTTCCAAAATGTTGGAGTTCATGGCTGCATAAAGACTTGTGAACAGAAAACAGGCAAACATAATTTCTGTCTCTAATACTCTCCTCTGACTGTCTGGTAACTCTGGAAACCAATGACCAGGTAAACCTGGTCCTTACCTCTTGTCACAGTCTAGGCAGTGGGTGGAGGCAATGGTCGTGCAATATACTTCATATTTCTCTCCAATCAACTATCATGCAGTAGCAAAAAGCCGACTCCTATAGGCAGGTGATAAATTAACTCCGTTGCCACAAGGCAGCAGGTTAAAGCCCTGTGAGAAATAAGCGTCTCTTATATTGCCTAACAGAGCAATGCCTGAATGCAATCTCAGGCAGTAACTACAGTCAGAGGTGTCAATGGGCAAAGGCTGTGGCTTCAGTCTTGAAGCTAAAGGATGGATGATCTGAAAGTCTGTACAGGACCACAAACATGATGGAAAGTATGGGGTAATCTGCAGAGAGCATTTTAAAGGGGTAACCTTGTTGCCGAAAAATTTGTATTGGCAGAATAATTGTACTTAGTCCCCACTCAGTTTTGTGGCAGACTGTGGTGCTGTCTGTCATCACCACTCTAGCCAAATGATTCTGTTCTCTTGAAGACAGCATACAAAAAGGAGTAGCAGCAATGTGACTTTGAACCACACTTATACGGCAACCTTTTCATTGCAGCAAGATGAATAATCTGGTAAGGTTACAGCTGCCAGTTATCAATCCTCTGTGAGTACCTTAGATAAGGCAAACCTGAATCACAAAACTTGTGACTGTACCAAAATCTGGGCCACTGCAAGAAGTGTACCCAGTGTTGCTGAAAGAACCCAGGCTTCCCAGAAAAAAGTCAGCAAGCAATTGAATAGCCAGCAAGAAATAATCAAAGCAGGAAGAGTTTTGGGTTTAGGAACAAGCTAGAAGAATTTTCTATGCCTCTTCCTTAAAATTGAGAAGTTCAGGAGAAAACCTCCTCTTTGGAGAGATATGCCAAAGTAACTCTAATTTGAGAAGAAAACAGAGAAGATTCTGATAATCCTTCAGCAGAGGAGTGTCAGGGAGATGGGAAAGGAGGAACCTGCATCCCTTTCAATTATTAGCAATTTCTGGTGATTACCACGAATTTCTGATGATTTCTGAAAGGAGCCTTGTGTGAGTTGTCACTGGGGAGGACTGATGGAGGTCTGACTACAGAGAAACTGGCTAAATAATCCTCACTCCCATTGCTAAACACAAGATCCTGGGGCAATATTCTCTGTTAAGCTGTGCCAGTGGATAGTACTGTGCAAGGACTTCCCTGCTGCTGCTTGTGATGTTTTGTGTATGAGATAAAATTTAGAAATCAGCATCGTTTTCCCACTTACTTCTTACTGTTTTTTTTTTTTTCCCCAAATCCATTTTATAGCTCCAGAACAGCAAGTGTAGCATGGAATAAGCTAAGTTAGGTCTGTCTCTACAGCTGATACAGCTGGAACAAACAGATACTCTTTAATGCATCTGATTTATCTTTGGGTCTGAACTGCAACCTGTTTTTTTTTTTTTTCTTTTCCCAGCTGTAATTAGCAGTAGCATAAAAGATATTTTTTCTCCTTAAAAGACTTTCCTCTCGCATACTCCTAGACCGCAGTGCTTATTGCCATGTAAATACTGCCACAAAGAGATCAGTCAGGGTTTAGGACCCAGAGCCCTGTTTAAGGCTTATGGGATGTGACAGCTGACTGAAAATCAATGAAGTGTGATTTACCAAGCGTCATAACAAGGGCAAGATAAGGCTAGAAAGGTGCTGCCTTGCCTTACAGACTCAACTGCCTGCTTTGATTTTTAACTAGATTGTTTTAGTCCCCTACAAAGATGAGACCGATTTGCTAATGGAAACAGAAGATCAGATTTAAAGGAAAAGCCACGGTGGTGCCCATGCTTTGCCTAGCGCTCATTGCGCTGTGTCTGAGCCGCTCAGGTAGGCGTGATTTCTTCTTCTTCCCAGCTGAGCTGCAAGTGTTAAAGTTTTGTTTTTTTGTTTTTTTGTTTTTTTTTTTTCTGTTGGCCGGTTAGCTGCTGCTTTCTGGGATACAGTGAATCCTTTAAACACTGTGTAAGTGGCAGAAGAGGGTTGTATCCGGTTGCTGTCTGTATTGCAACCATGGTCAATTTGACAACTAGGTTTTAATTACTGGTGATGGGGCAATTGCTGGCTAGAAATTAACAAAAAATCCTAAGGTCGACTTTTGGCTGCTAAAGAGAATTAAGTGAGAATTTCTGTCATCAAGAGAAAATCTGAAATGCTTTAGGCAAACTGATAAAAGGCTAAATTTAAATGTACTTAATTGGGGTGTTTTGCATGTTTGTTTAGCAGACTTTCTGCCCCAGAACTCCTGTCCTGCACTGGTGGGGAACTGCTACTTGGACAGATCACAGACAGAGACAGGAACCTGGGGGAGGGGGGAGATAGCAGACAGTGCTTGAGTACTGGAGCGCATGTTAACCTGCCAGGGAACTCCCCAGTTTTTGCCTCTCAGTGTATCATATGATAGATTCAGGGATGTATCTGTCCTATGACTGCTTCTCTTTTTTTTTTTTTTTTTTCAAATGCAGTGCTACTTTTTAAAATATTTTCTCCATGGCTTTGTCTAGCTTAATCATAAAATAGGGCTTGGTCAAAGGAACTGTTAGGCTTTTTTCCCACACGATATTTCTTATTAATAACTTCTGCTTTTAAACTGTCTTTGTGCAAGTACTGAGGCTATCTTATAGAGGCAGCAATCTTCTTCCTTCTGACTTTCTTCCTTGTGAAGATCCTCAAGTCTTTTTCACTTTTTTGTGGCTTCCTCAGCAGATGAGATTCAACATATCCAGCCCCAAACCCAGCATTACCACCTGTCTTCTATACCCACTTGGAGCATTAGGTACCTGAACTTTATGTGAGATGTGGGCTCTGAAATGGCACCATTTTCTTTTGAGGCAGGTCATACACACCCATGGACACAGAGGGTGTGTGGCTGCGTATATGTGTGCAGGATATCATACTCAAAAACAGAGGGATGTATTCTGGCAGTAAGACAGAGCTGGTTTTGATCATGCATATTTTGGGTTATGGATTTTTCTATTCAATGGCTTTTCTGTTAAATTTCTTTTTTTTTTTTTTTTTTTTTTTTTTTTTTTTTTTTTTTTTTTTTTTTTTTTTTTAGCAATCATACACCCCCATGAATCTTCTAAAGGGAAAAAGAAATGCCTGGGAGATGGAGTCTCTGCAAAGACTCTTATAGTCAAGGGATTGGACCTCTGAGGTTGTAGGTGGTGAGGGGGGAGAAATGTGTTCTTTCTCTTCCTTTGGTTGCAGATGCCATACATGTCTGCCATGTTTGGGCAGCCAATCTAGTTTCCTAGTACAGGCCACAGTCTCTGTCCTTTGTTTGCTGTGGTGGAGCTAGGGTCAGCTCTGGCATGAGAATTAACCCTGGAACAAGCAGAAGGGGCATTTGTGGAAATAGCAGACCTCAAGGGTTTGTGACAAAGCGACAAGGCAGAGTGTGGCCGCAGGACCGCTATAAACTATGCTGGCAGGTTCATGCACCGTGCCTGGCTCTGGAGCAGGTGGAAATGAGTGTGAAAGCTCCCTGTGACCAGCCAGCATCTACCTGTCCAGGGCTTGGTAACCCCACCACACCTGTATTGCAGCTACAGAGGACAAACACAGCTTGTGCTAGAACATCTGACAGTAAAGTTGTTATCCTGTGAGGGCAAGCACTAGGTTTCAGAGTTTATAGCTCCTCAAAGAGGAATGCTATCTTGCTGTGGCTGGAAGTGGGGGATAACAGTGTTGCTTGGACCTTGTGCTATCCTGAGAGGATCCAGAGAGCATTAAAGAATGATTTTGTCCCATGGAAAGCTCTGTTATTAGATCAGGTTTTTGCTTTGGGCAGTGCTTCAACCTGTGTTGCTCACTGTGAGGTCTAGCCCTGTCTGCAGCCTCAGACAGACCCTGACCGAGGTGGAGGAGCCTGCTGTGCTCAGGAGATGGGCAGTAGTTGCTGGGGAAGGGGACATGGGCAGAGATAGTGGTCCGTGGTCACATCCTTTCCTCCATGTAGAGGCAGGGCAAAACACTCTGCCTCCAGTTATCTCTCTGGAGGGGCTGCTGGGTTTGAGTGCCCTTTCCCTCCATGTGGCACAGGGCCCCTGCTGGGGGCTGCCTTAACTCTGTTGATACACACAATGTGGGAGCATATTGACTGTGCCCTCCAGGGCTCTCTTGCTGTCAGATCCTGGCACCATCCATGGCCCGTGACCCTCTGCCTGCAGACCCCTCCTGCATCTAATGCTTGGCAATACAGGCACAGATGTTCTGCTCACCCTGGAGCTGGCAAGGCACAAGCTAGGCCCTGGACAGTGTCATGTGAGGTCCCTTTTGACTGCTGACACAGCAATATTGGCTGTGATCCCTGTTGTGTGGGGCCAGTCTTTTTTCCTCTGTGGTAGTTTTGAAGAGAAGTAAAATTCTTCTCTCCCTTGGTAGCTGTGTATGTGCACAAGGGAAGAGATGGAGATCATGTCAGAACCTCAACACCACAGGGAGTGAGGCTGAAATTTGGGAAAGGATGGAGGGTCTGAACTGCCCTCCCCCCTTCGTGGTAGCAAGGGGGAGGGGAAGCATGGTGTCAGTGATTGCGAGAGTCATAAGTCATGCAGGTACAGACCATGATGGCTCTGTGCTTGCCTGGCAGATCTAGCTGCATCATCCAGCTCCTGCTGCTGCCAGATGGGCTCTTTTTGCTTTTGCAGAAAGTCCATACAAAACATCAACCTAGTACAAAGTCATTAGTGCTCTGGTATGATGATTTTTTTTTTTAATGTGAGTTGGGCTTGGGCTATCTTGCCTTTCGGTTCATTGGCCCTGGTTCTGCTGAGAGGCTGTGCATCTGAATTCCTGCAGATTTTGCTGTACAGGACAAGACCTGCCCAAAGGTGAATTTTCCTCACATTATTGCTCTGTCTCACTTTTTCAGGTCATGGCATTCTCCATGTCTTTCTGGCAATGCCTCCACTCTATGTTGCTCTCTTCCAGATGTGAATGCCTTCAGTTCAGTTGCTGAAAATGAGGATGCACTCCTCAAGCACTTATTTGAAGGCTATCAGAAATGGGTCCGCCCTGTGGAAAACTCCAATGACACCATCAGAGTCCTTTTTGGGTTAAAGATATCACAGCTTGTGGATGTGGTAAGTGTTGTGTTAGTAAAACACCACTTTTATAGATAGTTGTGCCTTCACCTGAGAGGACTGGTAATGTAATTAGCTTTTGCCTCCTAACACAAGAAATGCACAGTGATGGTTGGGCAGCAAAACAGTGAACATGAAATGCTGTTGGTGATATGACCTTCTTTCCCCACCCTGCTCCCCTCTGCCCCTAGCATGGACTGTAGGACTCATTTGTTTTGATGGAAACCTGAAGGTCCTTTTTTCCCTGTTGTTCTCAGGGAATAAGGCCTAATTTCCATAAGGTTTTAATCAAACAACCCATGCCAGACAGTCCTTGACATCTATGTTGCAATTTAATGACAAGACAGCTACAGGAGAGGACTGAGAGAGTAAAAGCTGGTTGGACATTATTAGTTCCAATCAGGCTTGCATTGAGGCCAAAGATAGTTCAAGTCTTAACCCATCTGGTCACTAAGATAAAACTCTCGAGGCAAAATAGCTAATCCTGTGTTTCTGCCCTTGTGCAAATTTTCCCTTTTCTTTCTGCTGCATTGCATGGTGGAATTTGCACAATGCCCAGAGGTACCCACACAACAGTGTGCTCCTTACATCCCCCAGCCCCTGGTAATGTCCCCTTGTGCTATGGAAGGCACATTCTAATTTTGTGCTTTATTTGCATACTTAGGACAATGTTTCAGCTTGTATCTTTCCAAACTCACTCCAGGCTGAGCAGTGCCAGGAGATGAGCTATCCTATGGGCCTACAACCATGTGTGACCTGATTCCACTTGCTGGCTGAGCCCTGCTGCATACTGGGTCTTTGGCATATGATTCCTTTGAGCTTCTGTGAAATGCTGGACCTCAGTTTTCCAGCCTTAGAGGCTCCCAGCGATAGCAGGGATGGCACCTAGAAAGAGAGTTTCTCTCAATGGCGACTGAAGAGCCCAAGCCCATGGGGAGACAGGACCTTAGGGATCTCCTCATCTTGGCATAGGGTCTGTTCCTAATGGCTGCTTTGGTATTGCAATCCTCTCTCCCTTGTGTCACTTTAGGATGAGAAGAATCAGCTGATGACAACCAACGTGTGGCTGAAACAGGTAAATTAGACTATATCAGACCTCCCTTTTCCCTCTGGGAACTGCTGAGCTGAGTAGCCATCTCAGTTTGCCAGCCACTGTGCCATCCATCCCATTTCATGATGCTGAGTGGCCAGCACCAAGATACCTAACCTGAAGTTTTTACTTCACTCTTCTCACTTCAGCCTATGTATAGAGACAGAAAGACAGGCAAGTAGGCCTTTAGGACATAGGGTACCCTCTTCTCCTGACCTGCACCCCAGCTGTGTGCTCAAACCAGTATTTGTTTCAGGGAAGTGACACAGCTGGTACTGCAGTGGCTGTCCCTGGGATGTTGTATGTGCCCTGAGGGACTATCCTGTCTCATACTTAGAGGTCACACAAGTACTGTCTCCCTTGCCTGAGCCAAGAGTGGTGCCTCGGATAGATTTCTTCATTCCTCAGCATATGTAAAGAGAAAGAAGAGGCCAGTATGTTAAACACATGCACCACAGACCTTTTCCCATTAAAAGCTGTAGCAAAGGAATCAGATCTCTCTATCATAATTGTTTCTGGAACTGTCAGTGGTTTGTACAAATGAGAGAAAGGTGCAAGTTGAACTGTTAGGTCTCCTTTCTTCTTTTTCACTCCTGAAGAATACTGTTTTTGGTTTAGGTTACATTGCACCAGTTTTATTGACCTTGTGATAATTATTTTAAGTCAGCCTTGTGAGTATCTGTAAAGATGTCAGCTGATCCCAGGAAGCGGACATAAAAACAAACTGTACTTGAAATCGTGCCATGAGGAAAGGTTCTTGGGGATCGCTGGGCTGGTGGAGGAGAAATGTGACTCAATTTTTCTTTCAGTCTGGGTCCTATACTGCTGCAGTGAGTGTGAGATTCTGGCTGGAGCAAGACCCCTAAAACCAATATGGATATTGTGGGTAAAGATCTCTCCCTTGAAGAGGGAAAAGCTCAGACTTCCCCTCACTGTGGGGAAGACAGGATTTTCCCCTTTTGCTGGAGAAATTTCTCTCTGACCCAAATACAACTGCTGGGAGCCTGCCCTGAATTAATACCCTGCAGTATTACAATTTTGCCACCTTTAGCTGCAATTGTAGAGCCCATTTTGTGCACAAGACCACATCTTGTCTCCCTTACTTTGAGTATCTACTTGGGCAGACAGCAGAACCCTTCTGTAAAGGGCCCTCATCTGGCCTCATCTGTTCTCTCCCCTTTCCATCCCACTCTCCTTGCAGGCTGTGGCACCCACCTGCAGGTCCAAGCCCTGTGCACTGTAGACACACTGATTTCTCTGGAAGCCCTTGGAATCCTCAGACTTTAGCCAGGGCAGCTCCTCAGGGAAACACAGGACTGATTTCCCAGAACTGGGCTCTCTGCAGTTGTTACCATTTCTAATACCACTTCTCCATCTGATGAGCTGAGAACATCAAGACCCAAAGTAGTGCAAAGGGAGTGGAAAATGAGGCAGAGGCTGTGGTTTTCACATGTATAAGTGCCCTCAGGAGCTCAGGCTGAGCACTAAATACTTGTGCCTGACCCAGGTGTCCTGCTGTGGAAGTTGTGTGTTCATTTAGGCCCAGCTCCCTCAGCTTTTCCTGGTAAGAGGGATGATCCAGTCCCCTCATCATCTTTGTTACCCTCTGCTGGACCTGCTCCAGAGCTCCATGTTTTCTTTGTCCTGAGGAGCCCAGAACTGGACATAGCATTCCAGATGTGCATCACCAGGGCTGAGTAGAGGGACAGAATCACCTCCCTTGACCTCCTGGCAATGTTCTTCCTAATGCATCCCAAGATCCCATTGACCTTTTGGCCCCAGGACACACTGCTGGCTCACGGACAGCTTGTTGCCCACCAGGACCCCCAGGTCCTTCTCCACAGAGCTGCTTTCCCGCAGGTCACCCCCAGCCTGTCTTGGTGCCTGGGCTTGTTCCTCCCCAGGTGCAGGACCCTGAACTTGCCTCTGTTGAATTTCAGATGTTTGTTCTCTTCCCATCCCTCCAGCTTGTCAAGGTCCTTCTGAAGGGCTGCACACCCCTCTGGGGTATTGGCCACTCCTGTGAACTTTATGTCATGCTGAGAAGCCATCTGCCCTTCGTTCAAGTCACTGGTGAATAAGTTAAGCAACACTAGGCCCAGTATGGAGCCTTGGATGACACTATCACTGACAGGCTTCCACCCTGTGGCACTGATTGCAAGCTCTTTGGGATCTGCTATTCTGTCAGGTCTCAATCCACCTCACTGTTCACTCATCCACTCCAAACATCCTGAGTTTGCCTACAAGGATATTGTGAGAGAGACAGTGTTGAAAGCCTTGCTGTAATCAAGGTAGACAATATCCAGTGCTCTCCCCTTGTCCATCCAAGGAGTTGTTTCATCATAGAAGGCAATGAGGTTGGTCAAACATGATTTACTTTTAGTGAATCCATGCTGATTGCTCCTGATCACCTTCATAATTTCTCAGCAAGAGTCTTACTTTTCTTGGATAAGCAAACCTTAAACACAAGCATTTTCTTTTCCTTGTTTTGTTAACCTCAAACATCCTGGTGCTCAAGATGGTGGGACTTGATACAGAAGCAGGCTAACACACAAGGTTCAGAGGAGCCTTTAGTGGTTGCTGAGAAAGTGTCTGGATTCAGGCAAGCTATGGGGTCTAGTAGCAAAGGTCAAGAATGTGAGTCTTGTGTATTTTGTTCCACTAGTGGTAGGTTAAACTTTTCAATGACAGCACAGAAATGGAAATTTGGTAGAACTGGAGGAAGGAGAGAGTGATTGCATAGTCTGGAGCAGCTTGGAAAAAATGGAAAAGAGAGGAAAGAACCTTATGCATCTGCTGCTATGGTTTGTGTCAGCATAGCCCACAGGAAGATTCCTGTTTTAAACTGCTTATCTTCCAAATCTGCACACAACCTATCTTCTTCTCTAGTAAGAAGAAACAACCATTTGCCTTGCAGACTTGAAAGAGTGCTTTAGCTGGGAGAGAAATCAATGCGGGGGGCGGGGGGGGCGGGGGGAAAGCAAGGACTATTGCAGATGGAGCAAATCACCCAGGCCAAGGGGCTGCTCCAATTCAACTCCAGAGGGATCATTCTATCTTCAGGTGGTTCATAGGGTATTTGCTGCTCTTGTGTTAGTGGAGCTATAAGATGACTGTGTTGGTTGCTGTTCGGCCCTGGCTGTCCCCTTGCACGATGTATGTTTCCAGCCTAAGCCCCGTTGTACCTATTACAGGAAGTGTCCAGGACATAGGTGAGACTGTGACCACTTAACAGCCTAGGCTTCTGGAAACATCTGTTAGATACCCATCCTCAGAGAAAAGATAATGCTAAAAGTGGTGTACTTTGTCCCTGATTCTGAGGCTATGAACAGCAATGGCCCCTTCTCTCTTTCCACATCTGAACAATAACAAATGTCTCTAGTATAGCTGTGAAAAGCGTGTGGAATCAAAGAAATAAGAAGGGAACCATATGGACAATTAATAGACAATATTGCTGTCTTGGTTTGAAAAGACAGGAGTCTGTGAAGGAAGGCAAGGGCCTCCCATGAAATGGAAAAGGTAAACCCCCTCCCTCCGAATTACCACAATTTCAAAATAAAAAGGCTTTCAGGCAAAGATATGGGAATGGGAATAACAGTTCTTTACTAGGAAAAAAAACTAAATAAGAAAAAAATGTAATTAGTCCAAACAAAACTACTGATAGAGTCAGAAACTGACACCCTGAGGAGTCAGGGTGTTGGTGATAGTCCAGTTAAATGGTGGCTGCTCCTCCTGGAGTGGCAGATGAAATGTGGCTGAAGCAGTGATCCAGTAGAAGGGTGTAGTTTTCTCTGAAGGTCTGGTGATAGAGTAGATGGGCCTGGTCTTCCTCTGGGAATCCAGTGAAGAGGCTGATCTGATGTCTCAAAAAATGCTGATTTTATGCAGGTAGGGATGCTTGGCTCCTCCCTCTGGGTGGAGCATTTTACAATGGGATGATGTAACTTTATCAGTCATGCAGTGAGCCATTCAATGGCCCATTAACAGAAGATATCTCCCCAGGGGGAGACATTGTTCTTGGAAGAGATAAGAAAACTGCCCAGCTTAACAGAAGATACCTGCCCCACCTCCAACAGATGGCAAATAGAATATACGCTTATCTTACAAGCCAGGACAATTGCTTTTTTTGGTTCATCCTTAAGTCATGGAGGAAATTACCCAGTGAAGGCTGAGACCTCCACATCCCTGGAGGTCTCTTAAGTACTGCAGCTTAATGGAAACTGGTTCATTTTCCACTTCTTGGTATTGACCACAGTCTGCAGCTCTTGCATGACGTTGCTGCTATTTCTGTGGACAAATGAGTATCCTCATCAATAATGAAAAAGGATCAGAGAGCTGATTTTCCATTGCCTTTCTGTGGAAATCTCCAGGTTGTTGGAGCCACTTTGTTATGATCTCTCTATCTGAAAATTCAAAAAAAGAGAGAGAAATTATTCTAGAGTTCAGCATGATGAAAATGGAGAGGACTCTCTCTGCTTTTGCAACCAAATACTTTACAATAACATAATATTATTTTTCCTGCAATAGTCTGCAGATCTTTCTGATGAAAGACCAATTTTAAATTTTTTTTTTGCAAGGACGGTGTACAAGTATTAGATGTAGTATTCCATTCACATAAAAAAGCCAGGTCTCCACTGAAAAGTGAATTAAGGACACCTCTACTCATTTGAGTGCTAGTACCCACACCACCTAGGGTCCATGGGGTCTTCCATAGGGTCTGTGCCAGCCAAAACCAGCTTGGGCTGGTTCTCAGAAGGAAGGAAAGTTGCTGCACTAAAGGGAAGTGGCTCCTTCATTCTAGACTACTCTCAGGTGGGCTGTACAGGGTGGTGAGTGAAGTGAGAGTCAAGTGCTGGCTTTGAGGAGTGCTGGCTTTGAGGTCGCTAGCCTAGGGATGGGTTCTTGGGTCTCACCTGTGTCTGGGGGGGGCAGTGCTTGTAGGGATCAACACCTCCCAGCCATGCCCATCTGTCACCCTCTCTGCAGCTGAGCAGCCTCATAGCAGGTTCTGTCTGCTATGCTGTGCATGCAGTTGTTGAGGCACATGTGAGGGTGAGGAAAGAGGCTGCTGCATATGAGTGGGCAGAGAACTCTGCTGGTTTTTAATAGGAATGGATTGACCACAAGCTCTCCTGGAATCCAGATGAATACGATGGAATCACCACTATCCGGGTCCCCTCTGAGTCTCTGTGGCTTCCCGACATCGTCTTGTTTGAAAAGTGAGTAGTGTGGCTCCTTGCTCTGGGCTTGGGCCAGAGCTTGGGCAAGGCATGTCAGCTACCATGAGGCTTGTGTGTTCTGTCAGAAGGCTGCTTCTTTAGGCAGTGTGAATGTTGTGCACCTTGTGCTCCAGGTGAGGGATAGAAAGCAAAGCTCAAATGGGGTACGACTGGGGCAAACATAGTCCTGAACTTGGTACTGTTTCTTCCTGTCCAACTCCCAGTGCTGATGGACGTTTTGAGGGATCCCTGATGACCAAAGCCATAGTGAAGTACAATGGAGTGGTGACCTGGACACCACCGGCCAGTTATAAGAGCTCCTGCACAATGGATGTGACCTTCTTCCCCTTCGACAGGCAGAACTGCTCCATGAAGTTTGGGTCGTGGACATATGATGGCAATATGGTGGACTTGATTTTAGTGGATGAAAATGTAGACAGGAAAGACTTCTTTGATAATGGGGAGTGGGAGATCTTAAACGCCAAAGGTATGAAAGGCAACAGGAAGGATGGGCTATACTCTTACCCATTTGTCACTTACTCCTTTGTGTTGAGGCGCCTTCCATTGTTTTACACTCTTTTCTTAATAATCCCTTGCCTGGGATTGTCTTTTTTAACTGTCCTAGTGTTTTACCTACCTTCAGATGAAGGTGAAAAGCTTTCATTGTCAACGTCAGTTCTAGTCTCCCTCACTGTTTTCCTTTTAGTTATTGAGGAAATAATCCCTTCTTCTTCCAAAGTCATCCCTCTGATTGGTGAGTATCTGCTCTTCATCATGATTTTTGTGACCCTCTCTATCATTGTGACTGTGTTTGTTATCAATGTCCACCACCGATCCTCAGCAACTTACCATCCCATGGCACCCTGGGTTAAAAGGCTCTTTCTTCAGAAGTTGCCTCGTCTGCTCTGCATGAAGGCCCATGTAGATCGCTACTCATTCTCAGAGACTGAAGAAAAGGGAGCCACCTTGAAATCAAAGTTTCTGGGGAAGCAGAAATACAAGCAAGCAAAAGACGGAGAAAAAATTGTTATTGCCTTTCTGGAAAAGGCAGCTGACTCCATTCGGTACATTTCCAGGCATGTTAAAAAGGAGCATTTCATCAGACAGGTAGGTGGAGGGACAACAAGGAGGGAATCACTTTCCTTGACAGCAATGGCTTCCAAACTCTTTCCTTTTTTGCATGCTTTTCCCTTTGCCTCTTCCTCCTGCTCTCCTCTGAGACACATTCTTCCTCAGACCTTGATAAATAATATGTGTTTTGAGACAACACATAGCTTCAAGGAGAAGCATATTATTCTGTGAGAGTCCCTGCTCTTCACAGGAGCCTCTCCTGGAGCAATTTGTGGTTTGGGTTTGTTTGAATAACTTTGTCCAGTGTAAGCTTGAGCTACACACAAATCTGGAAGGCTCTAAACCCATATGCTCAAAAATGTAACTTTTACACTTACAGGCAAGCTCTATGGAATTTGCCAGTCCTGGCCTCCCAGCACATACTGTGCTCTGCATAGTTGCTCTGTTTTGAGTGAATGTCTTCCAGATTGTCATTCCAGAGTGAATGTCTTTCACTAACACCTGTTTAGATTAGCTCCCAACTACTATCCTTCACCTCTAAATGAGCCTTCTGGTTTTTAAAATAGCGAATTACTGTGTTTGCAAGCAATAAATCTCATGCAAGGGTAGGACAGCAGAGCAATGCAGCTAGCAGCATTTGGAAAAACTCCTGTTAGCATCCTCCTAGTAAGAGCTAGGGCTTTGTTTAAACTGTGCTGAGAGGACTACAGCAGAAGGAAGAGCAGTAAATCAGACATGTAGTATGTGAACACATACTGTCCATGACTAATACCTGTTTGAAGCTGAAATAATTTGAATAAAAAGGTTCCTTGAATCACCTTAATAAATAGCACTTTCAGTATGCATAGTTGTGCCAGCACTCACCATTCAAAATTCCCCTCCTGAGTGTACCCAGTCTGAGTCAACAAATCACTTAAGCAAACACAAGTAAATTGAACTGCTTGTACTGGAATCAATGCCTGTGTCCAAGTGCTGTGCCAGAGCCTCATCCTGGCATTTACAGAGAGATACAGGTCTGTAAAAAGAAATCCAGTTCACTGGAAAGCCATCCTCAAGGCTCAGTCTGTAAATTTTCATATATGCTCATAACTAAAAGCTTTTGCGCAAGCTGAGGAAGTCTCATCACCACGTGCACGGAACTGTGTAATTGCTTTGGGGGTTTGAGTGATTTGCAGCTATGAGTGCTGAAAAGGTGATCTCTATTAGTTTTAGGCTACCACATACTACAAAAGTCTAATTTTAAAACCAGATCTGGGGAGCTAAAATGTATGTAGCAGTATCAACACAGTACCAGGCTTGTTACTATTTATGTTTATCCTTCCTCTGTCCTTCCCAGGTTGTACAAGACTGGAAGTTTGTAGCTCAAGTCCTGGATCGGATCTTCCTGTGGTTATTTCTGGTGGTGTCAGTGACGGGTTCAGTTCTCATCTTTACCCCTGCATTACATATGTGGCTGAACAACACTTTGTAGAAAACACTCCCTCAGTAACATACAACAAGTACAGTGCCAAGGGATGGTGGTGCCTTGGAGCTTGGTCTCTGCTGTACAAGAGGGGAAGCAGCAGCAAGGATGAGGGAAGATGATGGTAACAGTGGGCATTTCTTAGTGCTTTCAATTGTAATAATAACTCTATCAGTTACAGATTTTGCTGAAATCAGAGAAGAGCTTGGTGCACAGCCAAGGCCTAAAGTGAACTAGAGTTGCACAACTGGGTTATCATTATTTTATTGTTAGCTTGGTTGTATTACTATAAAAGCCAAGATTAATAGTTAAAATTGGAAATAGAAGGTGTTGCACAATCATTATATTTAAAATGCAGATCTGCCAGTTAAAATGCTAGATTGTAAAAAAAGTTACAGTAGGAACACAAATCTCTACTCAGTTTATCTATGTTTCCAACTAAAAAGCAGTAAGTGACTACAGATTGCTTTATGCATGTGTCAGAACTGGCCATTGCATAGCATGTGCATCAGAAAAAGTATAAATTCTTCTTAGGTGGGATGCTCAAAACCTTGACTGTCTAGCCTCACCTTGCTGCAGGATCAGCTCGACAGGGGTAGAACCTACCACTGCCCACCTACTACCAGCCTTTATGGCATACACACTTTGTCTCTCACCTCAGCCATCAGGATTGCCCACTTTTCAGTATTATTTGCAGTTTTGCTTGCTGCTTGCTTCTCTGTAGCATACCAAAAGGCTGACAAAGTGAGGATTTTTCCTCATTTAGAAACTATTATTCCTTCACCTGCTTGTTCACAAGTGGAAGATCACCTAAGTGAAGGTGGCTGTGCTATTCCATAAGGCGACAGTGATATTCCTGAAATGTTCAGCTGGAGGGAAGCTGCAGACATCTCTTTTGGCAGATGAAAGTTTTAGTTGTTGCAGGAGTGGGGTTTCTCTTGAGAGCTATGGGGTGGGCTGGTTACCAGGAAGATACATTTTTAGACTTGGCTTGCCCAGGTTTCCTAGGCAATTCAAAATTTCACTCCTTTGATTAATTTATTATGGGATCCTTTTGCATGATTAGAAACAGCTCTTAAAAGTGTTAAATAAGTGAGATGTGACAGAAAACACCCAAGTGAAACTCTTGAACACAGGAATGAAGCTGTCACTACTTCTGCTGGGGCAGTGTTTTCCAACATAGCGTGCTTTAGAAAATCCCATTCAGGACTTGCAAATATTTTCAGGGTTAGCAAGGGATTTGGAGATCCAATTTTTGACAATCTAAATATGTTTTAAAGTTTTAACTAGCCTTGAAACTGTCTCTTTAGAGATGGAGGTTAGAAAGTGTTAAAAATCCATAGAGGTGTTCTTGTGCTTGGATTGTGCATGCACACCAGACCTCCATGAGTTAATGTAATCCCATCATGTTGTGTCAATGTAGAAACTTCTGTTCACTTGTGCGATTATTATTAATAAAGATATATTTAGTAAATGATTCCTGGGGTGTCCATACACTGGAGTTTGCTGTTGATTTGTTGTCAACAAAGCTAGACTGTAGCTCATTTTAAAAGTTTTGTCCCAAATCCATTCAAAAAGAGGGGTTGTCAGGTTCTTGGAAAGTCCTTATTACTTTTTAGCCCTCTCTGTAAGTTTGAGCAAGAAGCATTCAGATGTGGTTATTATATTGCTGGAATAAACTCATTTAGTTGGGCATAAAGAGAGAGAGAGATATCTTAGCATAAGATACTGCCATAAAACTTGACTATTAAAACTGTAAAACTCATACACATTGACCATTCTATCAGTTTCTCTTATCTTCTTGCATAAAGTGCATTTGTTCCCCTAGACAGTACTGTGAAATGTCTGTAGGAAAAGAGCCAGGAAGCTCTTCTTTCCAGTGTTTCCAGACTTTTGAGGTCCACTAGTGATAGGTATTCCCTATGAGCACTGCGTCCAGGAGGCTGGCTGTTAGCCATGATAGATGACAGCCTCCTCTCCTGGGAAACTGCCTCAGGTGTCCATCTGACAGATGGTCCTGTCTCCACTATGCACACTTCAGTTGCCCACCTGCAGGCAACACATGGCTCTGTCTCACACGTCTGTGTCTGATGCCAAGCTGCTTTTTCTGGCTTATGCTGGTGAAGATCAGCAGAGCTCATGTGTTGGAGATGTATGCAAATTGCACAGGTATAGCTTCTGGCCTTGAGTCTTCCTAGCATTGCATCTGGTACTGCTACATCTGTAGTCTCACTACTCATTCCCTTGTGCTGCCCAATCCTGAGCTTCTCTAAATCTCTTTGCTGCTGGCCTACAAAGGCATTCAACATGTTCCCCACAAAGGTCTGCCACTAAAAACACAACTAGGGAGGACATTTGGGCAGACAGTCCTCCAGTGGGGCCATCCCTCTGCTCTAGCTGCTCTGTCTGTGGATGACAACATTGCAAATCACAAGTCTTAACAATAAAACAGTAACCTTCTGCCTTAATACTGTCACAACCTGTGCTGCCTCAGTTTCTGGAAACTGGTTTGCTGAGACATTGGCACTACTTTTGGCACTCATATATATGACCCACTCACCAAAAGATAGATATGAAAAACTTCTGGGTCTTTTAGTGGAGGCAAACTGGAAGAATGGTCTCCCTTGGGAAGAGAATGTAAAGAGATGCTGAGCTGTTGAATAGCTTCTGTGCTTTTAAAATTAATTCATAGATGCCATCACTCCCAAGGAGAGGAGAATTCTTGCTGCTAGTGGTACATTCATCACTGAGACATTAATAAGGGGTGTTGCTGATGTGACTTTGGAGCTGATGGGGTGAAAATAGACCTTTCCTGTGGCTGTGCACAAGTTAACATCTTGGATGACACTAGCTCTAGTTGTAACTTTTCTTGTTATGTCATTTAGGACCCCCAACCTTCAACAAGACTTGGGCAAGCAAAACTGTCATTTTTTGTGTGGGCTCTTCCATGTCTGCTTGCAGGGGCACACCTACTGCAGCCTTTTTCAAGGTGACATGCTGATACACTTCTTGTATCCCCCATCTCTCCTCTCTATAATCAGTCAAGTACTTTCACAAAGCTGTCAGCAGTACATTAGGCTCCCAGTATTGATTGTGTCAAACACAGCTGAGAATTGCAAAAGATGGCTCCAAAAGTTACTGAGCTGGAGAAAGGAAGGGTAAATAGTACACTAAAAAGAGACAGAAGATGACTTTGTAAATCAGGGATTTTGCTGAAGTCAGATTACTCACTGTGGGGCTGTAGTTGTCATGCTTAAGACACCAATGCAATGCACGTTCAGCCACAATATTTTCATGGTTTGGATGGTCATAGAGTGTAACAGAGTATGATGACAGTCAGACATCTTTTCTGTAGAAATGAAGTTTTTAGATTCAGAATTCAGCTCTCCTCTTCAGATTTCCTTTCTCTTCCCTCACCTTTTTTTCTGATTAAAGAGCCAGTAGTAGCATCTATAAACACATTTACAACAGGAAATCTAAAAAAAAAAAAACCCAAACCACAAATTCTTCAAGAAGGTGTATATCAGGAGTGACATTTAATTGACAGGCTGACAAAATAAGCCATGCTCTTTCATACATCTGTATGTCAGTTGATACATAATTGAACAACATTCAGGGGGATTACAGAAAATAATAATTTTCTTCTACTTGTTCTTCTACAATCATGACTGGGCAGATTAAGACAGTTATATTCTTGTCATTATGCCTTTATCCCTAATATATACACAAATTCATTCCCATTCTCTTTATTATGAAACATCAAAAAAGAGTGAAAGGCCAGTCAGTGACTTCAGAAACCGGGAGTCTTACTTTCCAAGGATTGGTGATGTTCAGAGCAGAGACTGATGCATGGCAGACACTGAAAACACTGCATTGACACATTACACTTTATAGAGGCTCTTATAAGAGAGAAGGGCTTTGTATTCTTGGCACCATTTGGTTTAATTGTAGTGGTGCCTTTTAAGAAGAACCTTTCACCACAAAACAGGAATATAAACAAACGAGGGACGTAAGGGTAAACCACCCACATTTTATAGAAACCACATCAGGAACACATCTACTAAGTGTTTCAGGAGGAAATGCTCCAGGATTGAGACCTGGTTATAGAGCAGCAACATCAGCCCCAAAGGACATGGCCCTAAATTTCAGGTTTGCACACACAGCACAGACCCATGAGGAGTCAGGAAACAGAACACTGCTGCACAGCTGTTTGAAATAGCTTTGCATAGGATTCATGGTATCCACCCTTCTTCTGCTGGGATATGCATAATTTAGGTTGGTCTTGGGTTTTAAGAACACAAAACCTCAGATCAGTCCATACTGTCTATGACAAGTAGCTAGTCAGGGACAAACCCTTCTCTATTGGGTTTATGTCTGAGCCTGAGCAAGAAAGAGTTTTCAGAGCAGAACCTGTGGACTAGGACTACTGTTAACCTGATGAGATATGTGGCTTGGAAATCCTACTGAAGCTCATCAAGGTCGTGGTACTCACTATCAGGAAGTAAAGGGGACTTTGGTCACATGGCAAGGTAAGTGACAAATCAAACTAATTTTAAAAGATTTTCAAAGTTTTCAGACAAAGTTTTCAAATGTGTATGCCTCACATGGTAACCATATTCTAACATTAAATCCATTTGTCTTCAAATATGATGAAATACTTAAGATCTGTCAGTTTACAAACATAAATATAAACACATACTTTATTGTTCTGGGAACCTCGGTGGCTGAGTGCTGACCAGACGCGTTATGTTAGAGGAGAGAAATAGAAGGTAAATTTCTGAACTGAAAATGAAACAAGAGCCAAAGTGGATAAAAAACAGTGGATTGAGTTATGTTTCTGCTATTAGTGGCTGGATAAAGAGCCCTACAGTCCCAAACACACACAGGATTATAAATACCCAGAGAAATACTCTGTCTATCACCATTGCTACGTATTTCCAATCATCTTCCACCTGCAAGAGAATAAAAAAAGAGAAGGATAAACTACATGTTTAACACACACATACGTATCAGTTGACATTATGCAGTAGAAATGCCATTTGTGCTTTTGAATGTAAGGAAGAACACACATGCAAGTCAGGAATGCTTACAGTTGCTATAGTTGCTGCAGTTTTCACATCTCTTCAGAGGGGGCTGATTTTCTAATGGTATTTTACCACTTTTGTCTGAGAACATACAACACTGTCCTAGTCTGCTGAATTGTTCTAAATATTTGTGTCTGAGGGCAGCTTATCCATGGTTATGATGCTGATATTAACAAATAGGACTTGATCATGTGGTGGGTGCAGAGTGGGATGGTTTAACAGCGGGCACAACCACCATAGCTACACATCACTAAACCCTGTTGAAGGATTTATCCTGACAGCCCACACAAGACACAGTTTGCTATTCTGGTCTGATTTGAAACACTGTCTCACTAATCATGCCCCACTGATTTCAGGAAACTGGACACATGGAAACATGGACTATGGGTTCCAGCTGAGCAAACTGCAGTGTCATGTGCTAACCAGGACAGAGGGGATTTTGCATGGCTGAGAGACAGACCTTAGAACCACATTCAATGAAGTTTCTGTCCTTTAAACTGTACCTTTAAACTTGTACTGCACAAGAAACACTGCATCAGAAGAACATTCACACATATAAACAAGTGACTAGTTAAGAGCTCTCTGCTGAGGGATCTTCCACTTGTTTTCCCAATTTTATTATATTTGCCTACAAGTGGCTTTAGGATTTTGATCATGTTGAGGGTGAGGAATACAGCAGTAGGTATTGGGAAGTGTAAGTAAAATTTAAGTAGGGTAAGTTTGAAGTTGTAGACTGTGATAATGGCAATACAGCCCAGCTGAGAAACAGATAAATAAGGTAAGAGTTTTCAGGTTTGTATTTCGTTTAATCCTATCCAACCTCCCAGTGCTACTGAGAGGATAGCTATGATAGTCATTAGTGTTGGGTTGAGTGATAGGGATGTTATGAAAAAGAGGGTGGCCATGATAGCAACATGACCATTGATAGAAACAGGCTGGTAGTCAGGGAAGAACCTTAGAGAACTTCTGAAAATCAGACATGGAAGCTGTACTTGGCATGAAAGCACACTCAGGAAGAACTCCAACAGCTTGGAGTTTCTACAGTTGTTGTAGAAAACATGTTTCTACAACATGTTGTAATATTTCTACAATTTTTAAAGGGCTTTTATTTATATAGGACTAACACACTGTAACACCACCCATATTGCTTTGTATATCTAGCTGAAGCAGAAGCAGTCTCCAGAATAATTTTTCTCAGTGCTTGCCTGAGAATAAATCCTGATACTTCCCTGAAAAGGGGGTTTTTCTAAATGAAAAATCATGCTTCCCATCTCTAGTATGTTCTGAAAAATAAGATACAAAGCTGTTCATGAACACACTGGACTATGTGGCAGGAGAGATTTGCAAAATGGAAATCACTGAAACTATCAAAGAAAGATTTCTCCTGAGCTGTATAATCAAGACAGCAAGTTATTTGGATGACTGCATAGAAAACTTCCTTTTGGGAGACCATCAGAGAAAGCAGCTGAATCAGAACATGGATATGTTTTATGCAGCTGGTGTGATAATGAAAGCAGGGCTGAAATGTGTGGGTTAAGCAAAACACTAAAGCCATGGGTACTAAGGAGGGCTTAGCTCAATCCCCATCCTCCTCTATGGCTAAGGATTCCTGTCTTTTGCTTCAGCCTGGCATGTGCTACATTCTCACTCTATGAATTCAGTCACCAGCTTAACTCTACTCTTTTATTCATAAATTTATTGATTTGTCTTTCAGATGAAACTTCTTCTGCAGGGCATAAAAAAAGGGGGGAATAAAGATGATCTTTAGGTTTCACTGAAGTGGTATGAATTTCAACAAAATATGCTAATAGAAATAATGCATATCAACATTTCCCTTATAAAGTTGTTGTGATTTTCAATATCAATACAGCAGTATTTAGCTTTGAAATGGATTTTACCATCATAGCATCTAAATGGATTTTACCATCATTTTATTATCATACCATCTAAAAAGCTTCAAAACAAAAAGCAAAACTTCCATGACAGATCAAAGATATATGTTTCATTAGGTTCTAAAAACTTTTATAAATATCTTGAAGTGTCAGAGAAATTTCTGTTCCTTATGAGTTCTTGATGTCAGAAAATCCTCTTGCAGTTTCTTTTTGTTTGTGTTTACACATGAGGATGTGGCCCCAGAACCTTTTAAATTCCAATGTGCACCATTTTCTATGATAGTAATCCCAAATAAGAAAAAAAAATTATGACCTGACACAAACAACCCATTAGATGGTATTCTTCCCCAGCAACCTGTGCTACTGCTTCTGTACCCTTAGCATTTCCTTTTTAGACCTCATCCAGCCTTTGTGGACTCCTTTGACATTCAGGACTCACTCCAAACTCTGGCAATTAATTTCCTAAACTGGCCAAAGTCTAACTGCTGGAGATCCAGTTCTGCTTGGCACCTCTCATAACTTAACCCCAAACTGAAAACTCTTATCATTCTGTGGTTGCTGTGCCCAGGGCCTCCAACTGTCACATTTCCCACTAGTCCTTCTCTGTTCACAAACAATGAATCCAGTAGGGCACCTTCCCTGGCTGGCTTGCTTCTTTTGCCAGGAAATTATCTTCCACACACTTCAGGAACCTCCTAGACTGATTCTTCCTGCTATGTTACACTTCCAGCAGCTTCCTGGCAAGCTGCAGTCCCTCATGAAAACAAAGGCTAGTGATCATGATACTTCTTCCAGCCTCCTGTAGAATACATCATGATACTTCTTCCAGCCTCCTGTAGAATACACACCTGTTCATCCTACCTAGGTGGTCTGTAACAGACTCCTACCAGGACATGTGCCCTGCTGACCTAGCCCCTGATCTTTACTCCACCTTGTCATTACAATTGATTTCAATACAATCAAAACAAGACCTAAAGGGATGGTTACCTCCCTTACCTCTTTGGTTTCATTTTGAGATCTCATGTTCTCTGCGATGAACTGGACATTGCTAATGATATCCTTCACCTCTGGAGAGTACTCCATGTGCTCTGCCATCCATCTCAGTGACTGATGGCTCAGCTGTCTTTTGGTGGTAGGGAGATCAGTCGCCTGATTGTGGTGACTGCACCACAGCTCCTTGTGCAATTTGATGTCTTTGTGTTTGCTGTGTTTTGACTTGCCCAACTTACTGCCTGATACTTTCTTGCTTTTTTTGGAGGTGTTTTTTTTCTGCTGTTCTAGTGGCCTCTGCATCAACAGGACTTTGGGGAGCAGGCTAAGAAAGACAGTTTTTACCCATTTGGGCATTGTGTGTGTCACTGGAGTCCTGTAATGTATATTGAGGACAAACACTGTGATGACAATTGACAGAGTCACAAATATCATTGTGAAGAGTAAATATTCACCGACTAGGGGAATTACTAAAGAAGTGGATGGGATTGTTTCTGTGATCACCAGTAAAAATACAGTCAAAGAAAGAAGCACTGAGATGCAAAGATTAACTTTCTCGCCACAGTCAGATGGCAGGTAAAAAACTAACACAGTCAGGAATGAGATGAAAAGACAGGGAATGATCAGATTTATGGTGTAGAACATTGGCAACCTTCGAATATAAAAAGAATATGTTATGTCTGTGTAGATCTCTTCACAGCAGTTATATTTGATATCATGTTTGTAGCCAGAAGCATCAACTATTTCCCATTCACTATTTTCCCAAAAGTCATTCATATCTACTTTGGATCCAATGATCAGAAGATCAATTTTGGCTTTGTCATAGGTCCATGAGCCAAATTTGAGTGAACAGTTCTGGTGATCAAATGGGAAAAAAGTAATATCCATAGGACAAGAGCTTTTAAAAATAGCTGGTGGGGTCCAGGTGATCATTCCATCATAGCGAAGGAGGGCTTTGGTCTTGCCTTCAACTTGAAAATCTCCCACAGCACTTGGAAAACAAATGAGGCAAAACCAAAAAAATTACTCCAAAAGTAAAATGTAATGGGTGTTTTTATAGGTGCTGCAAGGGGACATTTTTGAGAGAAAGATTTGAATGAATGAATAAAATGGGTAAAATGAATCATCATACTTATTATACAAGACAATATCTGGTTTCCAAATTTTGTCTGCTGGTACCCGAACAAATTCAATGCCATCATATTGTCTGGGATCCCATCGCAGTTTGTAGTCATTCCAAATCTGAAAGAAGAATGGACCAGGATTACAAAACCTTAAATTATCAACAAATATCAGTTTCTCACATTTTCCTGTAAAATGACAGACTATAGTAAAGTGTAGCATGTGGAGAAGGGGACAGTGGCCCAAAAGACAGGAAGGCCATGACCTGGAGAAACACTGGACATGTATGAATACTGCTCCCATTGATTGCTACTCTCTTCTCTGTGACAGGATGGGGTGCCAATTGCTATGAACTGCTGGCATGCTGAGATCTCTCCTCTGTCTTGTGACATCAGTAGAGAGCTTTGCTTGTGAAAGGTTACTTCCCCACTGCCAAGAGAAAATAGGGATCTTGCTGCAGCACCCCACAGGTGAGAGTAGGACAGCACCAGAGGAGACCAGCACCCCCATGTTTGGCCCACCTGCACATAAACAGGCAGCAGCTGACAGAAGACAGTATTGGTTCCACAGGAGTACTGACATACCAGGTCAGGGCAGCAAGGGATGCACAGCAGCTCTCTTGCACTGCTGTCTATTGCCCTATCATGAGTCCATGCTCCATGATCTCTCACCTATCTTAACTATGGTATTTTTTACAAAAAACTTTGCGTGGACCACAATCAGTGCCTGAAAAAAATGGTTCAAGTCAGCTATATTTTCTCAGCAGTTGAGGTCCTATAAGGATGCTTACCTATGTAAAAATACTAAAACTATTAGGAATAATGGAGGCATGTTCCTTTTTCTAATAAATATTTTGGTGGGGATGACCTAGGACTGCAGAGTGGCATATTTAATCACTCTTTAAGGAGTACATCCAGCTCAATTTTCCAGAAGAAAACCAATCATCATGAAGTTGGAGAAGAATATATCCCACGGGAAAGGAAGAAGATGTAACTTCTAGGTAAAGAGAATGAAGAAATTACTTTTTCAATTGTGGAGCTTCTGCTTATTAATTTTTTTAAATCCTTGTTACAAAAGAAAAACTTATTCTATAGATGTAACTTACAAATAACACACATTTCATTATTTTGATGCAAAATGCATGAAAAATGCAACACAGTCACTTACGTGTCTTAGCCACAAATTTGTTTCCATAATCTGATTGACTTCATCCTATAAAGAAACACAGGCATAAACAGTTATAGTATCCTGAGATGGCCAAAGGCTTAGCCCATAAAACTGGAAAATAGAATTTCACATTAACTGATAGCAGATATTTTTCTAGCATCTTTCAAGAGGTTTACACATGGTACACTGTTGTGTGCAACCCTACTGAAAAATTAATAAAACTTTACTGAAAAATGCTCTATAAATATCAGATATAGAGAAAGCTGCACTGTTTTGCCAGGCATTTGAATATCTGGAGAGCACACAGCCTAGAATTGCTCTGACCTGTACCAAAAGAATAATGTTCTTCTTGTGGCTGTGCATTTTGTTGGATTCAGTGTTTAAAAAGTTCTTATTACACAGTACAGATTTGGTCAAGATACAAGGAAAATTACATCTGTATCACAGTGTTTTGAATTTCTATGCAAACCTCTAGAGCAGATGCACTTGACCAGCACTAAATTAGGTAACTGTTATACAGAGACCTTCTTTTTACAGTCACTTATTGGAATTGCCAATCAGTCATGAATCAGAAAGGTGATGCTTTGCTTCTTCCACATTGCCTCTGTCCTGCCCAGCATGTCTGCCCCACATCCATTTGCATTCCAAAACCTGCAACATTTATCCCCACCTCCATGCTTTAAAACACCACTCTTCCACTTGCCACACTTTTCCCTTACATCATTTTGAAACAAATAGATTGAAAAAAAGAATGCAAAAAATGAGGAGATTTTTCCCCTCAGGATTACTGGGAAATGACAATAGCCCCAAAGGAGAACTGGTCACACTCTACACACAGCATGGACACACTAGGTCCCTCTTGCAGTGTGCTAGCCCTGTGAAGAGTGGGATTGAACATTCAGTAGTTCTGCCCTGGGCTCTGGAGGCTGCTACCAGGAGAAGAGGGGTTTGATGCTACAGAGTAAGGAAATAAATTTGTGTCATTCAAACCACTTCTTCAAGCAACTGGAACAACTCATCTGACTGAAAGAACAGCAAAGGTCTTAGCACGTGCGCTTAGACATGCATGAAATGAAAGCTAGGAGAGTTGTGGGTGTGTGTAGCCATCACGATTACATCTCCTGCTTCAGCGATTTGCATGTGTTTACAACCATCCCCAAAGCTCAGCAGTATTCTGTAGTGAGTCTTACCACATTTGTAAGCTGGGTAATGGCCAGTTCAAAATACACTGTAACAGGATCAGACACATTTTCCACTGGCCTAATGAACTGGTTGTACTTGGAGAAGAGTTTGTGAAATAACCGTTCCTCTGATTCACAGGCTGTGGCATCTGTTTTGGTAAAGATAAAGAACAGCTAAGCCAGAAGTAAGAAAAAGGGGAAGAATGTGCTGGATAAGATACTAGTCTGTGCTATATTTCTGGATCTTGTGCTTGTGACCATGTTTAAATCCACCAGAGTACAGAGAGGAGAGGCTGCAAGTATGGTGTCAGTTGAAAACATCCTCCTGCAGAATGCTGGCTACTCCTTGTTTCCTCAAATAGTAAGGTAATGGCTTCAGAGATTTTGTCTCCTAAGCTGGATTTAGCCTGTGAGCCTCCATTAGGCCCACTCTGGTATCACACCAAAGTAAGGTGGTGTGAAATATAAGAAGTAGAAATGTGACAGATTTAATCTTTGTGAATCTTCCTGGTAAAACAGGGTGTTTATGAAAAGCATACCTACTTAGAAATTAAAAGCTTGAGGCTGAAACTACTATATCAAAATCTCTATCAGGTGATAAGGGGACTACAATGATGCCTCTTAATTTTAGACATTATGACTGCATTTTATCCTCACAATTGATATTTCCACTCTTTAGATAGCACAATTTTTCTTTGCAGAAAGTTCATTTATTAAGTTCTATGAACAAGAAAAAAGTGGAAATATTAACATTTCTTATAGAATAGCATGCATCTATGTAATACAGAACTGTTCTTTGGGAACAAGCAGATCACAGCTGTAACCCCTCATTAATGAAGAGCAGACCAGATGGCTTAGAAGAAACAAGGTATGTGACAGGCACTGAGCTGACTCACTGCAGCATTAAGAAGAATGCTCGTAACCTGTTACACATAATCCAAACCTAAAAGTTATTTTCACTAACACTGTGAAAATAACTTTTAGGTTTGGATTATGTGTAACAAGCTATACACTTTGATTTCAAAATGAAAATATTAAATTTTATTGTCTCTGGCAACAACAGCTCAGAAGAACAATTTTCTTGAATAACTTTGCTATTACATTACTGTAATTCAGCACCTAAAATAAAAATATTTTATAAGCTCAAGATTTGGAATATCCATCTCATGCTGTGCACTGCTCTGTTATCAAAGCTATATGATGATCCCAAAGATATTACCAATACAATTGAGGAAAAATTTGTTTTCAGATTCATTGTCATAAGTTTTTTGCATTAGTCCCAAATTGCACTAGAACACATCAGGCAAATAACCATGATAAGCCTTTATGATTACAAACATTAAACATACAAGGGGTTTGTGGCAGGCAGCATGGTCTCTGGCACATAAATTTGCAATTTATATATCCTCCAGTGGACACAAAGGCCTGTGGATGTGCAGATGTCCTGCAGGGAGACACTTGGTCTCAGTATGCTGCACTTTAATGATTAGACTGTCCTTCCCCTGTTCTTGAAAAAGAGATTTCACCTCTAAGGTGATACAAAGCATTCTGAAATTGCAGGGGATTATCATGACTGCAAGATGAAATGTTGGCTACTGGTCACTTACATGTATGGAAAGAAAATTCTAGTAAAAATTTGAAAACTTGATGTTTTACTTCGTCATTTCTGCATCATTCAGAGAAGACACATGAATGTATCATGAGGTTTGGATTCTTTTATATCATGTATTGTTTCATTCAAAAAATAACTAAATTTTTTCTTTTCAGATTTCATAATCACCATCCATTGCACTGTGATTAGAAGCACACTACTATGGGAACATGAAGTCTCATGACTAAAGTAAATATGTCTAAAAACATGTTTCATTTGAAAATTTCCCACTGGCTTCTTAATAGACACATGCTTTAAAATAAAGTAACAAAACCAGACAAGTATTTAGGTTTTATCCCATGGTGCTGCTTTAAGACAGTTTCTTATGCCTTGCTAACACAAGCAGTATATTTAATACACATCTTGGTCAACTGGAGAAGCGAGACTTTCAAAATAAATGTGTCCTAAAAGCAAAAAATCCTGCTAAACTCTGTGAGAGTTGTGAACAGAAATGACTACAGCATATTTAAAACACAGATCATAAACAATAGTAAACAATGATAGGTAAAGTTCTCACTTTTGAAAGTGTGAGTACTGACCATGCACATCCATAGCCTGCATTATTTAAGCACTTGCAAATTCAAGTACCAAATGAAACTACTAGGAACCCTAATCCATTTCTATTGTTTTCTAGAAACAGTTCTTCCATTACTTAGCAAACAAAAATAAAGAGTTTTACATTGTAAAACTATTATTACTTTAGCTCTTTTCAAATACTGTTGAAATGTTACAGATTTCAGGTTAAAAATAGCTGGTGGAAGATTTACATTGAATTCATTTAAGAAAACAGAAGCAGAGACAGTAACTAGAAAATATTCTAGAAACTGGTATTAAAGAGAGCCTACCTTTAATCAAGGATGTGAACACGAATGTCCACACACAGAAAGCAGGGCAACACCAACATAGCCGCGTCTCAGGATGCATTGCTAGCAGCAGAACAGAGCTTCCTTTTGAGAACAGAGGTTTGGGGGAAGGAACAAAAGGCAAGAAGACATATAACCCTCCTGATGGCAAGTAGGCAGTAGAAGGATAGATTTCTGTTTTGCACCTGCAGCAAACTCTGCAGCCTGCTGAGCAGAGCAAAGTCTTGCAGAGTTGCTTTCACTACCACTAGGCAAGAGGAGCTTATGCCAAGCAGAGTGAAGGGAGTCAGGCAGCATCCTATCAGGTGACTTCCCATTTCCAGGCACCCGCATCCCTGCCTCGGGGAATGTATAAGAGTGCAGGAGAGAGAGGGAAGGCAAGACACAGGACAGCCATCATGGAGCAGGGGGAGCATTCACTCAGCCCCTCACCCAAGGGTTAAGAGCTCTCATCATGCTGAAGCAGCTGCTTTAGCTGTTGCCCGGTGATCACCTGAGTGAGTCCGTGAGAATATGCTGAGGTGAAACAGCTTCAGTTTCTTAGCTGGGAACTTATTCTTCAGGTGATAGAAATGGATATTACATGGTTTTAACATGTCTACCAGAAGCCATATGAACCTTGAAATAAGCACAACATCAAGTAATAGAATTGTTTGACAGTATTCTCAGTGAATAAATCCAAGGCAAGTAGACTTATTATTGCCATCTGACTAAGCAACTAAGCATGCTAAGTTTTTTCCTGACAGTCAAGTCAGTTTACAACATCAATTCTTCTAACTTGTTTTCCTCGTGTGTGCAGACTCCTGTGCCAGTATGCTAATGTGCAAATGGAGGAGCAGAATAAAGGAAAAAACCACCAGATGCTGTTACAGGCCAAGTTCTCTGCAACAGAGTGTTACTCTTAATCACAGAAGTTAAAAAAAGCTGATCACAAATCCTTTAGAAGTTGATGCATGTTCCCTCCTCACATGTTCAGTACACATGTCCTTGCAACAGGAATGCCTGAAAAGAATCTGTAGGAAAAGGATCTGAGAAACCGAGGGTCCTGTTTAGCTGCAGTGGGGTGGAAGGCACCACATGTTACTTGGTGCCATCCAGCCTTCCAGAAAGCAGCTCAGACAGGGAATCTCCTTTATGTGTGCTCAATCCAGCATGAACAAGTCCAAGTGACTGGATGAATGATTTGATCAAAATAGAAATGCTGCTGCATTTTCAGGCACTTACATTGTTGTATAAGTGTAGAGAGAAGAAAAAAAAAAAGCCAGAAAATGAAAAAGGATGCCCTTCATACTACCAAATACAGAGGCTAAGCTGCAGTGCAGAATAAGAAAGTAGTTTGTCATTTATACAAATTGTTGAAGTATGGATAAAAAGGAAGAGGACTGTCTGGAAGATAAAGACTTAGGAATGAGCTGACTGCATAAAGAAGATCCCTGAAGTGGACCCATGTGAATCCCTGAAGTGGTTGCCCATGACAATGTTTGAGGGATAAAAAGTAAATCTTGAAGGATTACAAGCACTAGCCTTACTCCAGAGCTCATTAGGGAGAGGGGGCCTTCTACAGAGAGATGAGAAAGCGAAACAAACAAAACTATGAGTGTTTGGGAGTAATTTTGCTCTCTCAAAAGCTGCAGTGTAAGTGTAGACCACAAGACATGGTTATGAGGCATCTCTAAGCTGAAGTTAGATATAGATTCTCCTTGCAAATAATTTTAAGATGAAAAAGTGGGTTTCAGCATGGTGATTTGTCTTTTAAATTTCCATTTTACCAACATTTTCCTAGGAAAAACGTAAAAACCACAAAAAAAATTCTGGTTTATGCCAGATTTTCCCAAGTTGCAATGTTTATTAGAATGATGTTAACAGTCCAGGTCCATAAACTTGTAGTTACCTCACCTTACCAAATGAAGTTCATAGTTTCTTCTTGAATTGATGTGCCTGTGGTGCACTGTAGCTAACAGAATTACACAGCCATGTGGCATCACAGGATGCCTGTGGCTGGCTGCAGTCATGGCATATGCACTCCTGTTAAAGTCCAGTCCTTCTAGAAGGATGACATATGGTAAGATAGATACAATTTGAAAACAAACTCACCCCAACTTAAAATGTTTTGACATTTTCAAACTTATTGTTCTTTCCAAAAATGTAACAGGCCAGGGAATCAGGTGGGAGAAGTTAACAGAACAGCATATGCAGACTGAAAGGTCTTCAGAGGTGAGGGTAATGGGTGTGCTTCCCCTCCAGAGAGAAGGAAAGCAGTGCAAGGCCAGCTGGCAAAGATGATCCTTGCTGCCACACTTGAGGGAAAGAACTGCTTTGTTATGGGGAGCAAGGGATTGGGGAAACAGGCTGAATTTGGAGGCAATACCAGTCATTCAGGGAGCAGATGCCAGGAGGGATTGTGCTGCTGAGACCCTGCTGGAGTGGGTGCTGCCTTTGGGAAACACTGAAGAGGAAGGCAAAGTTGAAACTGAGCCATGACAAACGGCCGATGAGGCATCCAGATGGAGAATGCAGAGAGACCAGCTGACGTACTGCCTCAGCACAAGGATGCCAGCTGGAAGCAGAGCAAAAAGTTGTGAATCATTGCTGCTTGGGAAGATACCTAATTTAATCTAATATGAACTGGCCAAAAGAGGTGTCAAAATGCCAGGGTCAAACAGAAAGCATATATTGACAGGCTTTCATTTTTCTTTTGCCCTCTAGATGTGGAAGAAGAGGCTGATTTAGTCCTTTTACACATATTTTTATCCCCAAGCAGCTATTCACTCAGAAAAAAAAAAAAAAATCTCTGATTTCTTTTCTTCAGGTAAGGTGGCTCAGGAAAAAGAGGGCAAGCAGCTTGCAAGGATGGACAAAGTCTGCACACCAAAAAGGTTTCTAGGACATAGATACACTTCTTAACTGGAACTTGATGTTGTAAAAGTTGCATGGTATTGACAGTGAAAAAAAGACCAACAATGAGAGGACCCATTTGGAGGGTTGCCTATGCACCCAGGAGCTGAAGGTATGCTCCTTGGTGCTATTTGCAATCCTAATGGCAGATCCATTTGGAGTCAGGCTCAGGTTTGAATGGCTGATTTCTTCCTCTAGAGCTAAGCAGTCCTTTGTCGGAGAGCTGTATCTGAGTTGTTTGTAATGATTTGACAATGCAATGGATTAACCTGCAATAGGAAAGTTACAAACCGCTCTGTGACAAATACCTTTTCCATCATGAGATACTCATGTCCTGATCATCTGCTGAGAAACCCCTGCATCCAGTGGAGAAGTTCACAGTCTGTCAACTCTTTGCTAACTACCACTAGCCAAATGAGTTTGCACTAGGGGCACTTTTCACCCTTTGCTGCTCTGGAAGCACTGTGGGGATCTGAGACACTTCTCACTGGCTTCTTGCTCAGGTCTACCTACACAGTTGCTTGTGATACCTGCCCTGAAACAGCTGAGTGGAATCTCAACAGCATTTAATTTTATGTCTACTCTGCTACTTACTACTTTTGCAAGCAGACAGTTATTAGTGAATCAACCAACTCATCTAGAGCTTGGTCCTCTTTACATATTCACACACAGTGCTTCCTTGGGCACGGGACACCTACTGCTAGTAAAAAGGGATGCCAGCAGAAGGAAACTGTAATGGAATAGTGAAAGAATCAGACAAGTCCTGCCATCTGACTGACAGTTCTGTAATCAGCCTTGGATATCTTCTGCATTAGCTAAATTAAGGTAAACAGCAAACTTGCTAAAGCTCACAGGGGAGATTTCTGAGAAAGGGAGGTACTTAAATTGAGCAGGCAATTGAAGGACAATCTCTAAAGGCTGGAACATGAAGCTCCTTATGTTCTGATGACGAAGGAATTGTTTAGCTTGAAAAGTTTATATGGACTACTGCTTTTTCCATGTCTGTGCTGCATAGGCAATTCATCAGCATATGAACACGGATATTTTACCTTAAAATGGTCTGTTCTGATTTGTGGCATTTGGATACCATCACTTTCCAGATCTTTCAAGACAGTTGACTGTAGAAATAAAGCCGACTTTTCAACCATTCAAGGCTTTGCAGACATTAGGCAGGGAGGCAGAAGCCACCTGTGACAACCGTCTGAGGGAAGTATTTGATCTCAGCAAGTGCTGGGGTCAAATTAGGACTCCCCATGAGACATTTTTCACACAAGTACTTGGGCAAAAAGGGTCACAAAGATTTACACCTGCTGGAGGCAAAACCAGAATTCTATTTTTTTGTGTTGTCAGAGTTAATCTTCACTAACAAGTGTGCATCTATTACTAAGGCAGAGAAAATTGTTGCTATGTTCTCCCATCTGACATCATCCAGATGCTTTCTCAGCTGTTTTTCTTGGTTACTCCTGCTCTGTTTCTGAAATGCACTCTCCCAGCCCTATCCCTTCTCCCTCACTTCAATAGACAAGTCATTGTCTGATGAGCTCTTGTTCTATGTTCCACCTCTCACCTCCCTCACACAGTATAATTTCCTACAGCTTCATAGACACAATACTGACAGTAGCCTTATATGTGACAACTCTAGTCTCATAGAGGTAAAAAATTACTATTAATCTGTGTAAGCCTTGAGTGCTGTTGGGATCTACTGTTTTGTTTCAACTTCTGGTATTACTACAATAAATCAGACTAATAAAGCATTTATCAGAAGAATATTAGGAATCGAACTTTCACTGCCTTGTTGGAAGTCATTCAACTGTCACAGAAGCCCTTCCAGGACACTACCCTCTGCTAAAGTGTGAGTACAGTCCAGTTTGCCAAGTGTCACACCCTGAGCAATATGTTCACACCCCCTGCAGCAAAGCCTGGATCTCACCCATGTGTAAGTCCTGGCCTTTGGCCTCTCTCATGCTCTGGAACCTCATATGCCAACTCAATGTTTGCTCTCTGATCCACCAGACACTGACCAGTGGCTTCCAGTGTACAGGAGATGTGAAACATGAGTGAAGATGGACCTTCAATGACTACTGTATGCAGAATAATGTGTTCATGCTTCAGGCACGAACTTTTATATTAAAGCCTTTTTTTTTTTTTTTTGTTAGTCAGATTTTAAATGATGTGTGGGAAGAGGCTTTGAAGCTTGTAGTAGATTGCTTTGTGATAAAGACCTTTCTTCATTTTTCTTTTGCATTAAAGAGATTGAACCACAGCACCTCTATGAGTCTGCCCCTGCTGCCCCAGCTATGAAGTGGGCAGTCAGTAAGTCAGGCACTCAACATACACTGAGTAGCCAAGCACATGAATGGGGATGTTATTCCCATGATCTTGTCTGCTAAGGAGATGCAGTAACCAGAGTAGAGCACAAAGATCCAAGCTAAAGTGTCACTAATGGCAGCATCCCCAAAGCACCTTCCATTGTACTAACAGCATCACTTTTTGTTTACCTTCACTGACCTTCAGCCTGGACCAGCTCTTCTTGTAACTTGATGGAGATTATATAGGCTAATAAAATCTGATCCATTTCAAGGAACTAAACTTCAAACCAATCACCTCTGTTCAGCTTTTTAAGAATTCTCTACTAAAGCAACAATTCATGGGAGTATGTTTTGAACACATAATATATATGTTTCTACACTTCCCTCATGTAAGACCCTTTCTTTATTGCAAGCATACTTTGACACTTATAGGGAAGGTGCCTTGGATATTTCTGTACCCCCTTTTGAGCTCCTCACCATAGATGCCATTTCTCCTTAATCCCAAAATGGAAATCACAAAATGTTTTGAAGCAGATCTAAAAAGCTATAACAGAGAGAGGCCAGCATAAATCTCTAGCTTTATGCACACAGTTGTGATAGCAGAAATAAAATGAAGACCACACAAGTTTGAATAGGATCTTGTGGAAGCAACCAAATTATATACTGAAACATGCATTGCCTCCAGGGATGCTAGTTGTCGTGGTTTGACATGGAAGTGAATTTTTTTCAGATAGTTGGGTCAAACCAATCAGTGGTCAGGTTTGGATATTGGCACCTGGAGTGACCACTGAAAGTATGGACACGCCTCTGAGAACACAGGGGGTTAAAAGCAAGAACTCCCAGGAGAACTCTCTCTTTGGTTCCAGTCTTCAGAGAGTGCAGACTCTCCCCTGCCCAGCCATGGCTGGGTGGGGGGAGGGGAAGCCATGTGGCTTTGTCCAGGTAGGCCGAGGGGGCTGAAGGTCTGGAACCGAGCCAGCTCCTGTGGACGGAAGGGTGGAGAGAAGCGGAGATGCCTTTGTTCCCCCGCCACAGAGGGAAAGAGACAGAGAGCCTGACGGCACCTGGAGATTTGCCGGCAGAGGAGAAGCAGAAAGGAGGGGGGGGTGATGCCCAGCGTGGGAGTCGAGAATGCTGGGCAGAGATTTCAGCCGTCCAGGGAGTCTGAACTTTTAACCCTTTCCAGGAAATGAGGGCTTTGTAAAATATTACTCCTCCTCAATTTGTAGTGGAAGAGAGACAGTCCGAGACCTGAGATGTTAGAAGAAGAAATTTTTAGGTGGGAGGAGATGATGGAGTAGCTTTTGGCTGGACTTTTCTTGTTAGCCATAGAGTGAACCAAATTCTCCTGCAATAGAGACTGCATTTTAGGGGAATGCAGTGGTAACCCAAGGAGACCTGCTTCAGCAACCACCAGTGAAGGAATGGCAAGAACAGAGGAAAGCTGAGGAGGGAATGGTGATGCCCTCTGTCTTCAGGAAGAAGATGATCTCTGTTCCTGGACCCTTGGCCCCAGGGGAAAATGGGGGGGACTGTAGTCCCAAGATGAGAAGCTGAACTGTTGTATCTTTGGGTCCGTGGCAAAGCATCCTTAAAGGAGCCCTATGAGCAGTCTGTCCATGCACGGTGGTGAGAGCACTGTGACATAGAAAGGAGAGTGTCACACTGGCAGATTTTCTCCAGGCGGTTGCCATGTGTGACATGGAAACACAGGAGGTGGCAACTGTGTTTCCTGGGGGGTCTGTGGTGCAAGAGAGACTTCTCTCTCCCTTAATAGATTGAGTATTGATTATCTGAAGGGTGGTAATTTGATCAGGAATCCTGGGTGATGTTTCATGGTGGATGTTTTTGGAAATTGGGAGGAAGAGGGATGTTTTAGAGGGTCTTCATCCTAGATTTAGTGTGTGTGTCTTTTGTAGTAGTAGTTTAATAAAGTTTTTTTTTTTCCTTTGTTATTAAGCTTGGGCCTGCTCTGCTCTGTTCCTGATAACATCTCACAGCATTTATTTGGGAAGGTGTATTTTCATAGGGGCATTGCGCCAGTGTCAAACCATGACACTAGTGTAGCCAACATTTTATTTCTAAGAAATTTAGCATTTCTTAAGTAGGGAAAAAACCAAATCAAGCAGAAGTGTAAATGGGAATGCTGAAAGGGATGCTATGATGTAACATCCTGAAAATGTTGGATTCAGTGATTGTGGTGGGGGTGGGTCTTCTCATGTCTTTTCCCTGTAATGAGGATAATGGATATAGTAGCAATATTGTTAGGGAAAATACAATGGCAATGAGTGTGATGAGTGGAAAGGGTGGGGGTCTTAAACAAAAGGTACAGGGCCATATTGAGCTAGCGAATGATGGGAATATGACTGCAGTAAAGAGTTCCAGACTGAATGTCTGAAATCACCTAGCCTAAAAAGGATTAAGATGCAAATGCCCAGTTTTAGCCCTTACAAATTAATGAAATAATAGACCATTGGAAAGAGCAAATAACTCAAGCACCATGTGTACAGAGCACACCTAACAGTGCTCTTGTTGATCCAATAATTCATGCTTGTGGTCATACACTGGCTGAATAACTACTCTGAGGCTGTGTTATAATGGACTGAGGTTTGTGGGTGTGTTCCAAAAAATAATAAAATTCATGGAGAACTTGGTGGTTGGGGAAAGAAAAAAAAGCGGGGGGGGGGGTGGTAGAAAGAGTCTTTAAACTAATTAGTGTGGAAAAATATCCCCTAATAATTGAAAAAGAAGAACCAAGTTGTCACTAGTGAAATGGGCTAGTCAATGAGCTGGAGGAGTGATGGAACCTTATTTTTTGTGTATGCATCTTTTCCAAACTTCCAGTATCTCAACAGCCATGACCATTCCTCTTCCTCACTTTAGATCCCTAAGGGGTATAAAGCAGCATGTGTAGAAGCTAGGTAGGACCTATGTGTATGTATGGTGATTAGTGAACTAATCATGCTGACTAACCATGTGACTTCTTCCAAATGAGATATATATTCTGTCTATTGTTTCTTCGCATGAGAAAAATCTCATTTGAGTTGTTCCCTTAATGCAGTTTTTGATTCACAACAAATTTACAGAAACTTAGTTTTCTTTAAAATTCATTAAAAATTGACTTTTGGAAGGGTGAGTAGACAGAAGAATGTATGATGAAAAAATATTGTTTGAGCAGGAGGCAGGGGTGAAATAAAGAACAGTTTTATTCTTGCTTCAGTCATTAGCAACATATATAGAAAACAAAACCATTAGATGGGAAATAAATTAAGTACCTGTCCTATTTTTTCATCCAAAATCTGGAGTGGAGAGAACACCAGTTTGAAGATGAAAGATAAATCTTCTCACATAAGGTTTATGTCCTGGAATATTTGGGCCCAAACATATCCAAGTGCAGGAGAAATAACAGATGTCTGACTGCATGGTGATGAACACTGTATCCATTTATGTAATCAAATGTCAGATTCTACTTGGGATAAAAACCTCAGAAATACACCACATCTAGACCAGGCAACTTGACATTCCTCTGTCACTAATCTTCTGTCAGAGACAGAATTTAGGAAAAACTAGGTGAGGGGAAAGGTTTTGTCAGGTTGGATAATGAAGTAAACCCCTTTACCTTGCTGATGCTGGAGGAAAGTCTTAGCAAGGTCCTATTAATCTGAAAGTTGAGCTCAGAGAAGGCACACCATCCAATTAAAAAAAAAAAAAAAAAAAAAAAGAAAGAAAAAGAAAAGGTGCAATTTGAGAGAACTTGTAAATATATGAGGTAAATAATCCATGTCTGTAGGAAGTCTGCCATTCACTTCTCAGATTTCCCCTGTAATGAAACTAATCCATATAGCTTTGACAATATCTATGGTACCTTGGCTTGAAATCTGAAACACTTTCCCAGGTGATGAAAAAGTTGAAGGACACAGCTTCTACGCATATCAAAAAGAGGTTGGCATGCTTTGTTTGAAAGTTCTCAAAACTTCAGTCCTTACTCATTTTGGAAAATGGAAATGATCTACTAATGTTTCTCTTAAAAATTCTTCATGTCCAACTTTCCAACATTTTCTAGCATACTACAACATTTTATGGACATGTTTTCACATGGCAAAAAGGGCTTAATATGTTCAAGACATACTCAAAATTTTGTGTGGGAGTTTTCCTATTAAATGGAAATGAATGGAAAAAAAATCTGAACTGGGGCTGGAAGTTTAAGTAATCCTGGTCATTTCAGAGTCTGTGAGATGCTTTTATCCTTAGTGTCCTGTAGATTTTGAAGAAACAGTCTTGTTTGAGATTATCTGTGCTTGGTTTTGTGAGCAATGTTGATCCCTTGCGATTGGTGAGAACGTTACTCTTATTAACTTAGCTTATTCTCTTTTTGCTCCTAATGACCATATCACCACTCTGGAACAACCAAAGTAGTAGTAAAAATGTTTATGTCTGAGAGAATCCAGTATTTCTCTCTCTGCCTGTTTTCCCAATCCATCACTAAAGGTTTCTGCAGTTCCTTAACACCAGTGGGAAATGAGGATGCAATCATGTAACACATGGGCAGCCAAATTTCAGTGTCAAAAATGTTCCAGTGTCAAAGAGATTTACTTGGCAAGAGCTCTACACAAACACACTGACAGGCAGACAATCTTCAGAGGAGTCAATTTCTAAACTGGCACAGGAGGCAAGGCAAAGAGGAAAAGGAGGAGCTCAGTGGTCACATGAACAACTGAAACAGCCAAAGCACTGAGTGATCAAGGGAGTCAACAAAAATTGAACATGAAAATGTGAGCTTCAATGCACTAACCACTAAGAGACTTTCTGGACAGTGAGATATATTCACAATCATAATTTCATCTGAAAATAAGCCTCTTTTTCTCTTTTTCATCAGATTTCACTGGAAATTTGTCAGGATGAGCCCTTTTGGCAAAAATTATAGACAGAAGTTCTTGAAAAATTTTAGAGTAAAATCAACAACAGAAACAGGCAGGAACTAAGTCAGACCTCAACAGCCCTGTAAAGATTCCATGCAGGACTAAGAAATTGTGTAAATGTTTTTCTATACACTCCCTGAAAACCAGTCAAAGCACAGAGATTTAGAACAGCACTAATGTCAGATCCTCAACGTGCAATAATGCACATCAAGTGTTCTTGGATTTCCCATCAGGTGAGACTTTTGTCAGAATTCTTCACAGAGGGCATTTTTCCCCTCCAGAAGGAACTGGTGCAAGTGTCTGAAGAATTTTGACCTCTTTGAAAGAGAAACTTGTTATCTCAGTGATAAGTCTGCACTGTGCCATAAAACTTGTACCCAGATTGTGCTGACGTGCTTTAGTAGTGCTGTTTTGAAAAGCCCAAAGCTATTTACCTGAGCCTTTCCTACAGTTTGTCAGAAAATCATTCAGATTCTCACATGAAATTTTAATTTCCTTTTAGGCAAATTGCAAAAAGATGAACTAAAGGCGTATTTGGCCAAACCTAAACTTCCCTAACAGAGTTCCTGGTGAGGGGAAGCATGCTATGACTGCAGTGACATACAACACTCTCAGAATAGCAGGCAGCCAAGTGGCATCTTCCATGAAATCTCATCATGACATATCTCCTCTGCAAAATATTTCAACTGCCAGTTGATTTATATGAGGGACAGGGAGAGGACTCTTTTATCCTTAGAAAATGTTGCCATCCTTCTATACACAGAACTACTCAGACAAAAATCCATTTTCTTAGCAGAGAATATTTTTCATTCATTTAAAAACTAATTTCTGAATCCCTTAATTCTTTACTTAATTGATGGCTCTCAAATGAAGTGTGCTGAGAAAAGGACTGCTGTGGGACTGACAGAATTTAAATCAGCAGCAGCATAAAGAACGAAGATACCGCAGTGTAAGTGACTAAAGCTACAGAGGTCCTGAGATTTTTTTAACCTTTTTGGGGCTGGCTTAAATTTGCATCTGGAAGGAGAGCACTTCAAGTCTGCCAAAGGAGACTAGCAGCCCATTCCAGTTAAAACAGATCATGAGTTAAGATCCAAATCTTCTGGTAATTCAGAAAGAAAAAAGTAACACCTATCCTCTGTTATGTGAAGAGCAATCCTGCTAAGAAAACAGTCATTTTGTAACTGAAGGCACAAATGGAAGCATTTAGGTTAACAAGAATTAAGTGGCAAGATTCTGCTTCTGGTAGGTCAGTGGACTTGTCCATCTCTCCTTATGGATAACTTTGTATTAGTGAAGGAGGCAGGAGGCCATCAGCAAAGTTGACTGATTCTTCTTTATATAGCAAAACTTTATTTTTGTTAAATTACTGTCTGGCAGCTACACAGTCCTGTACACTTCATTTAATGCATGGCTTTGTGAACCTCATGCATTTGACATTTCTAGGACAGGCTGAGCCATCAATACCTCTTGTGCCTCTGGGCAAAAAGTCTAAGAGAAAGCCTGATGTCATTATGGTCAGAAATCATCTTTTCTTTTCTGCTCTGTTTGAAAAAGCTTTTGGAAGGAATATCAGCAACTTGATAATGGGCATTGTGACTGAGAGAGAGAGGAAGTGGAAAAATTAATTTAAAACATCATCTGACTTAGTTACAAAAGTATTGCCATTGGCTATTATCCCAAAAGGCAGTGTCTAAAGGGAAAAGGCTTCAAGTCTTGTACACAGCCTTAGGATTAGACCAGGAGTGTTTGGTGATCTGTTGCCAATGCCACAGTCTTTGTGATGAAATTTAGGTTTAGGCAGAGCTGAGATATTCCTGTCTTTGCTTCAGGCAGAAGTAGATAATCTGATTAAAGGGGATTCATTTCATCTAGCTCTAGCTATACAGAAATGAGGCATCCCATTCAAGGCTTTCTCTGTTATCAGTAGAAGATTTGCTGCTGCAGAAACTTCAGACAGAGACATCTCAGAGATTCTGCAGGGTCTAGCTTACTCTGCCTTCTGGGTGGTTTAGGTTCGGCTAGCTGGATTCTATCCTTTCACGTCCCATTGTTTCATCTGGCACAAAAGATAACAAAGTTTTGCATCTCAGATCTTCTCTAGGTTCTGAGACTGGCACAGAATCCATTCACTGTATGCTTGTACCACCCAACACCCTTTAAAATTTGAAACATAGGCATTAACAAGGAAGACATTCAGATGGATAATAATCAGGGTAGACTTACATGAATAATGAGAATAACTTGCTTGTTTTTATGGACAAAATTGGGTGACAGAAGTGAGGAAAAAAATGGCAGTTCCTTTGGAGGCCTCCAGAGGCTGTGCAGCAAGTCCTATGTCAACTTTATATGATAGATGCCTTAAGGCATTGTACAAGTAATATTATACATCTACGGTATTTGAGGTCATGACTCATCTATACTAGTACCTGACAAAATAAAAATTGGTGTAAAACATATTAAAACAATCACCAATAGAGTTGGGCAGCTGAGTGCTGTAATTAAGTATTGTGCTTTGTTTTTTGTCAGAGCATCCAATAACACATTATTACAAGAATCTTAATCCTTGCTTAAGGAGGGACGTAAACATGAAGATATAAAGAAAGTAAATGCATGTGTTGAGATGGAATGTGCATAAAAGGGCAAATGTCAACTGTCATTCATTTATACTACAGAAGATGCAGCAGTTTTGAATCAAAGGTGAAGAAGGTAAATATAAATTGGCATGACACCCCCTGGATTCAGGGTGCAAATTCAGTTAAAATGTTCTAGGGCCACAAATGCAAACAACAGGGGGAAGACATGATGAAGGGGAAAAACTGACACACTGTGTCAACTGGGCATCACAGTGTGTTGGTGCCATATCAAAAATCAGCACCAAGACAAGCTAGAATGTGTCAGTGATTGTCTGACGTATTTTATGTCGTCAGTGAGTTGCAGCTTGACAAGGAAGAGCAAAAGGTGAAATTCCCTGAGTAGACCCATGAGAAGTGAACAGCAATGACAGCTAACATCTGCTGGAACTAAAGTGTTGCTGGCTCAGCCAATAGGATCCCCTTGTTTAGAGATGGCTAGAAGCCTTGTAATTCAGAAAAGGTCAAAGTTTGCAAGAAGGCAAAAAACTAAATGAAACATATTTTTTGCAAAGAGCATCTCATTTTTCTTGGTCACCACTGTGGCCAGGAGAAATTTTTCAGGTAAAATAATTAGTGTTTAAATTCTAATTTGTGGGGTTTTTTTAAAGATAGATCTCTTGAAAAGAAAGTGGTTAGTTTTAGGAAGGGTAAACTATTAAAATTCAAATCCAGTCTCATAAACACCTCTAGATTTTACTGCCTTGCTACCCTGTACCCACAGAATCCTTTGTTACTTCTTACTTTAGTAGCTATCAAAGATATTACTCAATTCTACTTTGTTTCTCTTGTTACATCTTTCCACCTTCAACCAAAAAAGTCCAACAACTGTGAAGAAATTTTTAACAGTATGGCTGAAGTTTGCAAAATATAAGCCAAAGAAGAGGATCTGATTTGGAAAAGACAAGGTTTAGTCAGATGGAAATCTGGGAGCAGCAAAATATGGCCCATGAAGAAAAATGAAGCCACCATGTAGAAAAAGGATAATTTTGGATGTCATCACTCTAAGAAGACCCATTTGCAGACAGTGACCACTGATTGACAAGAAACTGAGATCTGACTCTCAGTGTGAGAGGAGTGTCTATCTGTGTGTTTATGTCTGTGCATGCATATACATTTTTATTAATCATGTCGATAGATAGGGAAGGATGAGTGCCAGGACTACTTGGAATGGATGCACTGTGTTAGTCTCATCCCTCCAATAGTGCTGGTCTGTCCAGATTAGGCTGCACCACAGAATGAAATGGTACAGATGCACATATACATAAAATCCCAAATGAGTGTGCAATGCTCATATCTGCTGAGTTGCTATATGTGCTTTGGGCTCTAGAAGAACAAAGAAGAAAGCAGTTATGCTCCAGTTCAGTGAGTTTACCAGTCTATTTTCAGAAGGAGGAAACTGGGAATTCTAACTTGTGCAGAAGTATTCACATGTTCTGTGTGGGAAGCAGCTGCAAACCCCCAAAGCTGAATGACCTTGTGCTCTCTTTTAATATGTTGTGTGATCTTCAAAACCAGCCCATTTTAACACACATTATTTTAAGTGTTCTTTCCCCTGAAAAAGAGTACTCAGTTAACTTGAGCACACCCACTCCTCCACTATGCAAATGAGAAAACCTTACATCAGAAGATTTCCCATTCATTTCTACCCACAATTGTAACCTACACCTTCTCCTTGAATGGAAACCCATGGGCAAGCACAGCAACAATCTTTCAAGCCATGCATCAAGTCCACCTTACTTTAGTTTGGGTACCACTGTGCCCACATAATTTCAGGATTACTTTTTTTCTCACTGTGCATCAGACTAAGCATGGCCATAAGCCTGAGGTGCAAATCCTAGTGTTTTCACATGACAGTGCTGTGTGGTTTAGAAGACTCCTGCTATTACAAAAAGCCTGTAGAGAGCACTGTATAAAATGGTGAAGCAGCTGTCAAGAGGCTGTTGCCCTGTGACTGGTCATTGCTCCTGTAGAAGAATGGGCTTCATGGGGAAGCTGTATGAAATGCTATCCATGAATATTCTGCACTATCATTTGGAATGGCAAAGAAATGGGAATGTTATCACAAACTGTCACCATTTATTAATGGCTCATGTATAGCTGAGTATATATCAAGATACAAGGACTGTTACGAGTCTAAGACAGGTAGTGCAGGGGAGGATATATGCCAAAGATGTATATGCAAGTACCTAAAGGAGATGCACAGCCATATCACAGACAGCTTGAGATTGACCAACCCTGGAGGGCTTAGGGCATAAATCTGTTCTGGTCCTGCAAGGCAATGCACCTGCAGAGCTGCTCAACAGCTGAAGTTGTTGACATTTCTTCCTTTCTCCCTTATGGTGCCTTATCAGATGATGACAAAATATTGGAAGAGCACAGAAACGCTTTTACCACCCTTTCACAGTGCACTGCCAAGGCCATGCTAAGACAGCAGAGGTATCTGTCATTCCCTCTACAGCTTCAGAGACCTGACAGTTAGTGTGACTTCTTTATGGAGAGAACTGTGTAAACCCATGAAACAAAAATATTGCAAGTCTTGCACTGCTGAGAAGATATCTCTGAAGCACAGCTCCTCTTCTAATGTACTAGCATTAAACCTTGCAAAACAACTTGATGAATTATTAGGCAAAGTATTTGCAGTGGCTTTTCTGAACTTTATTCCTTCAGTTTCTAAGTATCACTTAGTGGCCTGTTACTCTGCTCTGCTCTGCAGTTCATGACTAAAATAGAAAGGCTGCAAAGCTACAGGGAAGATACTGATGGACAGCTCTGCAAATTGTTCCAGCTGAACCATAACACTGTCAAACAAATGATACATGTTAGTTGTGATGGCCCCATGCCTTCCAGAAATAAAGTGAATCCTTAATGGAAGACTAGTAAGGAATTAAACATTAATTAGGACTTATATGAGATAGACATAAAAGGGATTAGAGACAAACCACAGGTTTGCTGTAGCAAAGGTAGAATGAAAGAGCATTTCTTTTTGAACTTTTAACTTTTTGGTTAAAAGCAATAAAGCTGAGAAGACAGAGGAAAGCATCTTTATTCCTTGTTTAGAAATGGATAGTGGCCCAATGCCTTTAGTTTTCTTTACTTGCTTCACAAGCATAGTGCTGTGAGAGTACTTATGTTCTCAGTTATTGACATGGTTAATAACTGGAAAAGTTTCTAATGTGTTGACTCATAAACTCATGTGATAGCCACAGGAAGTCTAACATAGAAATGATGGCTACACTTGGTGTCAAAGAGGCAAATAGCTTTGTAAAGGAGATATATTTTTAACTGAGTACATCTGGGTTGACTTGTTTAGACAAAAGTGCCAATGTAAGCTTTCCAGACGACTCACAGAGTGACTATTCTGATTTTTCTAGAGGACTCTTTGATTTGTTATTATTTTTGCCTCTGCCTCTCCACAGCCCACACAAGACATCAGTTACAATCCATGTCCTGTGGAACAAACAAGTGAGAATGTGTACATCCTTGCCTTTCCATTTTGGGGGCAGACTTTCAAACATGTATTTATTAATTGTTGACTGGCATCTAACATGAACCTAAAGTCCCATCCATGAATCATCCTTTGTACTAGCACAACCAGCATCACAGATTTCCAAAACTTGCTTTCAGACCAAATACAGAGTATTTTAATTCTAATCCACAAAAAACAAAAGTCTCTTGGATTCTGTTTACAGAGCTTTATGGCAAATGGTAGTTAACTGATCAATTAAAACTAGATATATAAATTATAAATATTCCCATCTGTATCAGCTGCAAAATAAAAGCTGCATGGCTTGCATGGCTTGTAGCATTTGGGAGTACCTGGAAACTGTAACCACAGATGCCAAGCTACCAGTGGCTGATCACAACCTCCACTTGTTTAGTACTGTGAAGCGTAATTCAGTGCTGAGAAAGGTCCACTTGTTAATGTTCTTTGTGTGGTAGCAGACAGCACTGCCGCTGCTGAACCACAGCATTTGAAATTTTCCCTTCTGGTCTTCAGCGATTCCCAATCATGCAGAAGAAAGGTGCTGACAGTGGACAAAATAAATCCACCACCCCTTCTCATCAAGACCCAGTGCCCATAAGTTATCAGAGAATTGCAGTGTGATCTTCTCCTACAACTATACCCTAGATCTTTGAGAAGCCATGGTAGTCAGGAGAGGTGCCTGAGGACTGCAAGACAGAAAATCTCATCCCAGTCTTCAAAAAGAGCAAGAATAAGGACCCAGGGAACTACTGGCCAGTCAGTGTTACCTCAGTCCCTGGAAAGGTGATAGAGCACCTCATTCTGAAATGAGGCCATCCACATGGATGACAAGAAGGTGGTCAGGAGTAGTCAGCCTTCATTCACTAAAGGGAAACCATGCTTGACCAACCTGACTGCCTTCCAACAATGAAACAAAGACCTGGATAAACAAGGGAAGAGCAGTTGATGTTGTCTACCCTGACTTCTTTTCAAATGAGCTTGGTAGACCAAGGTGTGGAAATCAACTGCCCATGTTCTGTCCACCCTGTATATTGATGCCAGTTCTAGAAGCAAATACAGTACCAAAGACTGTTGAGGTTTGAGGGATAAATCTGTTCTTTCCTCCACATTCAGCCTCCCTTCCTCAAAGCAAGTGGTGGAACATGCTCGGGCCATAGGTAAATATATGCAAATCCTCATTCTACCAAGGAACCTAAAGGAGTTGTAAGAGAAATGACTATGTAGCGTGCCACACAAATACATGGTAATTTTTACCCTGAGGAGCTGATGCAGCCAAAGAGGGAACTGAGGAGAAAAGGTGACTTGTTAGAAGGATGCAAGGCAGTGTATCATCCTCAGCTAACCAATATAGTGCTGTCTCTCTTCTACCTGACTCCAGTTATAACAGATGTGACTGCCATTAACATCAATGCCATTCTCTCTGGTAGCTCCACAATACTCTTCCTACACTCTAAAATAAATTTTGCTATGGGCAGAAGGGAGTACAAATTATATGTGGAGCTCAGAATTTATTGTTAGTCTAATTAGGGTCTCCACAGTCTTACTAAAATGCAGGAGGTCACTATCTTTGGTTCAGTTATGGTAAAATGAACAATCTGAAAATAAGAGTGAGACTGATACACATTAAATTCCGACTATCTATCCCTTTTCTCTGTCCTTAACCTTAGCCCGCCATTGTCCTTCTGAGTCCTAAGGCTCAGGGAGGACACAAGCTCTCCCCAGGCAGGAGTGGGTATCACACTGAGTCCTTGGCATGCCAAATTCTTCATCAAATCTAGGGTCTTGGTCATTGTACTGTGGTTGCCTGAGTCCCATTTGGGCTATTTTGGATGTTTTGTCAATAAAATCTGTTTTGCTTCCAGTAGTTCTCATCTAAACTTTGACACTCAGCCATAGTGTTCCTCTTTCCTCACGGACAATGGAGCGAATTCAGAATTTTGTAATTGGCAGTAAAATATTTCAGATTTATTTCCCCACCAAGTTAAGTGCAGATGGAATGCATACTAGCCTCAGGCCCAACATCCTGATCTTCTTGAGTGGAGGAACTGGTACTTAACCCACTATTGGAAGCACACTGCATCTTTACAGTAGTCCTTTCTATTTATGAGAACTAAATAATGTCATTGTTTGCAACACAACCTTCCGCTTTCAGCCCAGGAGCCCCATTTCAGAGAGGCTTCAACTTACCCAAGCTATCTTTCATAAGTGCTGATCTCAGCACTGCCTACATCTGGCCACAGACCTTTGATCTAGACTCTGATTCATAGACTGATTTCCCAGTTTGGCCCCAGAGTTGTCCTGTCACAATACTTGCCTGGTACAATTTAATGACCTGGACTCTGGGCTGACCACATTTGTTACTCAGCACCTGCCTTGCTTCTCAGTTTAGAAGCAGCAAACGAGGGTGCTGATGAGGATGCCAGTTTCCCTGGGGATAAGGTGGCCCTTGCTGAGGCCTGTCACATTTTACCCTGGATGCTATTCACAGAGCTAAGCTTAAAAAATTTAGGAAGCAGTCACACAACTATTAAACAGCCCTTACCACAGCTAAAACAATCTTGGGCCAAGACAAGCGCTGAGACAACACACTGCCAGGCTGATGTGAAGCCCTCAGCCTATGAGTCATAATGACAGAATTAGATGTACCAGGTTACATCTGTTGACAAAAACAGTTGTACAGTGGTGACCTGTAGCAAAACAATCCCCTTGAGTCATGTTCAGTCATGATGGAATAGAAGGTGACATCTAGGTGATAAGGTCCATGTCTCTGTAAAAATAAGAGAGCATTTAACAGATAACCCCAGGCCACATGCATTGGATGAAATATACTGAGGTATCACAAAGGCAAGGAGATGTCAAATCCCGGCCTTGAATGTAGCCAGTTTTGGTACATTAGAGATATGCACATGGATGGTGTCTAGATTTTCAAGCATTCACATAATACTTGTTAAATTTGTTGTATTCAGCAGAGGTGGTATCAAGACTTCCTACTCACCTCTTAGGTAAACTAAATAATGATGAGGAAAGTACTTGTAAAGGGCTCTCAGTCTGTTTGCATCAACCCAGACTGTGTTGTATACCAGCAGCTGGTCTCCTCAGGGCACAGAACACATCCACCTTAGCTATGAAGTCTGGAAAGTCCACTGGAAAAGCCATGAAACACTTCTGAACTTGTCAGAATTGTATCTAGACCAAAAGTGGGAGATGGAAAAAAAATTATGGCGTCACATCAGGAAAGAAGCAGAAACTAAAAAATTTGAAGCCCATGGGAGGAAACAGTACATCCCACCATACACCAGAGTAACGCACCCTGTTCTCTCCTATACAAATCACCAACCCTCAATAATCTCATACAACTCTAGCATTATATGTCCCAGGCACCTTCAAGCTTTCAAGCTCCCTCAGGAGTGCACCCATGTTCCTGCATCATGTGCAACTTCTGTCTGGGGCTGATCACTGCAAGAAAAGCAAGTCCAGCACAGGCAACCACCACCAGGGAGCAGGTATTATATCTGTCTGCAACCTGCACAGTCTGTGGCAGTAACTTAGTGCTAGAGGTACTGCATGTCTCGAGCCAGCATAGCACTGTCCCACTGAGGGGAAAGGCAACAGATAGCTGCAGGCCACATCCAGTTCAACTACTCATCCCAAAGGTTGGAAATAAATTGAGGAAGAAGGAAATCTTGGGGCTCACAAAGCCCACCAGATCATGGGTAAAAGCTGCTACATCATCACAAGCTGAGCTTGTAAACAAGCCATCCATAAGAAAAGCAGAATTAAGATTCATATTGTGTTGCTGATAAGACTCCTGATGTGAGATATGGATGTCTGATACCTCTAGTATATTGCAGAGACATTATGAATGCAGTGGCAGTTTCATGATTGAGATGGGCATATAGAACTGCTAGACTCCTGCAAGAAACAGCACCAGTTCAGAGTTAGATTTTACAAGGCTGACCAAGCTATGGAAGCCATGAAGATGCATGAGTTGGAGCACAATTTCATACTATGCCTTCTCCAGCCTACCAGCAGGCAGTTCAGTCAGGGCCAGTCTCATTCCCTCCTACCTCTGTCTCTGTGCTTCTTCTGTTGTGGACTACCAGGCTACACAGTGTCATGTCTCTGCAGCTTGCCTGTGCACAAGAACACAAACTGAATCAACAAAGGAGATGCTTCCCAGGCAGTCAGCTGGATTAATGATCCTCCTTTCACGTTCCTTGTTGTTGGACCTGACACATGGGAAACAGCAGCAACAGGCAAGCAGTGACAAGGAAGAAGAAGAGCAGGACAGAAGTCCTGGTTAGACTAGATTAGATATAACATGAAAGCTGAGACTATTCAGCCAAGTCTATCTGTCCAAAGACCAGCTGCCACCATGTGGGAATGTGAAGTCATCTAAGAAGCAAAGGCTGTCATAAATCTTGGAAGGCCTCATCAAGAATTAGTTAATTATAACAGTAGTTAGTTATTAAAAATGTATCCAGATAATTCCAGATGATTTTCTAAGCTTCAAGTTCCATAGGATACAGCAAAAGTCTTGTTCCTGCTATGTGGCATGAGATGGCTGTGTAACAAAGCCAACTTGGCATTTTCAGGGATGCTCTTTGAAGCCAAGTTTATAATTCAATTAAGTACTAAATTAGCTGGAGGCATCTGAACAGAAAAGCACATATACACATTCATAACTCATGCAGACACACAGACACTCCCTCAACACATACACCCAAATTTCCTGTGCATTGTGCAGATACCTCTTCACAAACAAAGAAAATGCAGCAGGAAGTTACCAGCTCCCTGATGTGTCTGAAGGAGCCTGGAATGTCTGTGTTCTCAGAACATCTGCAGGGATGCTGCTGGGAGAGCTGTTGGGATTAAATGCCTTAAGCACTCTTTCTCAGAGGAATGGCTCAGTTTGGGAGCAACAGGTTTTACATCTCTCATCTCCCCAGTCTGAGACACTGGAGTATTTTAAGCTGGCCAGACAGCTGGGAAGGGTCAGACTCAATATACTGGAAAGGGCCAGTGAACAGTGCTGCTTTCCATTCCTCATGCCTGTGTGCCTCCTCAGGAATGCCTCAGTACAGGAAGAGCTCTCATTCAGTCTTTGCAGGGAGATTGGAGAAGGCTGTGGTAAAATCCCCAGAGTACTTTGGATGGGAGTGCCAGCTGTGGGAAACCTCACTGTAAAATGCTACATAGAAAAACTGCTGCTGGACACTTACCAGCCCTTGAAGGAGCAGAAAGTCAAAGGAAAATGGGAAACCTTTTTCACTTGGTTACCTTGACCAAGGTTTTGATCATGGCTCTGCTTCATTGTTTCTACAACCATGCTCATAGAAACCTAAGCATATGGGTTTAGCTATGAATCAGATTTTTAAACCTGGCAAACTGTGTGTTGGAGGTAATCTGAGGTAATCTTGGCATTTGTGCTGCCCCTAAAAGTAGAGGATTGGGAGGATTGCAGAGCAGACAAGGGAGTTTCACCAGTGTAGCCTGGTATCTGACCTGCAAATGCTGCCAGAATGTGTTGATTCAGTCAACTACTGTGATTGAGAAAAGGCAAGCCATATGCTCCCAGCTGCTCTCCCTGCAGCAGCCCTCAGATGTTTTAGGAACAGAGGTGTATTGGGCTCCTTCACAGGGTGCAGATAATTCTGATGGATTTTTTTTCTCTGACAAGAGGCACCAGAGCAGCTGAGGTGAACAGAAAAGATTTCCTGCAGGCAATTGCAGTTCTTCAGAAGAATCTTGTTAGCTGCTTTGTTAGACATTGAAGAGAAACCTGTGGGTGATGGAGCCTTTAGCAGGGGTTTTACTTCTCTTCTGTCACCCAAGTTCAGGCCTGGTATGGCCAGTATGTTGCATGTAGCACTTGCCCACGCCTTGGGATAAGTTGTAGAAAACAAGGGGGACGTTCTCTTTAGCCCCTACCGGAATCTCTGAGAAGGATCTTCCTGGAAATGCTCTGGAGATCATGTTCTTGTCAGACTCCCAGGGAAGAGATTTTCTTGGAGATATGAGAGAGACTTCTCTACAATGTCAACACAGCACCATTTTACATCCATGGCTTTGTGGTGTTTCAGGACTTTCTACAACATGCCTGAGGACAGCCAAAGTTTCCTGGCCAAAAACTGCATAGCATTGGTTTCACACCCTGTCTTCCAGATTGGACTTTGAAGTCAGCCAAACTGAATGCAACAGTTCTGTTTTAGCAGTCTCTGAGGAAAAGTCATCTTGGTCTCTAAGGGTCAAGCCTTCCTGATGTCAAAAGGAATGGTCTGTGGTAGCACCTAGGGGCTTCAGGGGACTTCTCCCTTGAAAACAACTTTCTGCTGAAATTTTTGTCCAAGTCTTTGATTTGGGATGGAGCTGTTGGTTCTTCTGCAAGGGATGGTTTCCATGTCCATCACAGCTAGGTGCTCAAATTGCTGGCACCTTGTGCTGGCCCCACAATGAACCTTCCCCACTTACAGATACAGAGGTGCAAGGTTGGTGTTAATAAGCAAAAAATCACAGTATGGTGTTTGGTTGTCAAGTGGGTGCAAGGATCTCCTCTCATGGATCACCCTTTCAAACTGGCAAAATGCCATCAGCCCTCACTGAAGCCCAGACAGCAACACCCACCCAAAGGCAGCTGTTGTCCCAGCTCAGGGTGCAGCTAGCAACATAGAACTAGATTCCCTGCCTGGAAGGCTTGACAAGATTCCTGAAGGCACAACAGGTAAACGAGAATGATCCTGAAGACAAGAGTCACACCTTATGGAAAATGAACTCCTCTGGTATACTAGGTAACAAACAAGCATTTAGAGACTCAAGCTGCAGGCTGTGTGTGATAAAGCACATTTCAAGCTCTTCATAGAATCATGGAATCATAGAATGTTAAGGGTTGGAAGGGACCTTCACAATTATCTAGTCCAAACATCCCCCTCCCATGGGCAGGGACACATCCCACTAGACTGGGTTGCTCAAGACCCTGTCCAGCCTGGCTTTGAACAGTGCCAGGGGGCATCCACAACCTCCATGGGCACCCTGTTCCAACATCTCACCACCTCCACAGTAAAGAATTTCTTCACAATAACTAACCTACACTTCTCCTCTTTAAATTTGCATCCGTTATTCTCTAGGACTGAACAGCCACGACTTCCTTAGACTGTCTTTGCAGGGAAGTTCTTCAGTCCCCTTGTAAAGTTCACGGCCCTTTCCTGGACTTGCTCCAACAAGTCCACGTCATTCCTGTAGTGGATCCCAGACCGGATGCAGCACTCCAGGTGGGGTCTCTCCAGAGGAGAGCAAAAACGCAGGATCCCCCCTCTCGCTCTGCTGCCCACGCTGATTTGGAGGCAACCCAGAATGCAGCTGGCTTTCTGGGCTGAGAGCGCACTCTCCTCTTTGACATACTGAGATCAATAAATTGGTTTACAAGTAGCCAGCGGACACAGCTCCCACCCTGCCCCTACGCTTTTCCGGAGAAAGAAGGCGGTTCCGCTCCCGTCACCGCGGCCTTCCCCGGCCTGGCACGGGGAGCGCGGGCGTGGCGGTGCGCACCGCCCCCGTGTGGGGCACGGCTGAGCCGCAGTCGCTGCCGCCCGCCCCGCGACGTCTCCGGCGGGAGAGTCCCGGGAACCAGCGCCGCCGGGACAGCGGTCACAGCACTGCGACTCGGGAGCAGCGCGGCGGGCAGGAGGCTCCCCCGGCCGCGGGGCTCCGGGGGGCGGGGGCCTCGGGGCCCCTGGGCGTTCCCTGGCGAGTCGGCAGCGGGTGGCGGTGGGACCCCGCTCCCCGGCCCCGCGGCCCTCGCGGCGCCATGGGACCGCTGCTCTGGCTGCTGCTGGTGCCGCTGGGCGCGGGCTCCGCGGCGTACGAGGTGTACGTGGATGCCCGGCGAGCCGAGCGGCCCCTGCAGCACTTTTGGAGGAGCACTGGCTTCTGGTAAGCGCGCACCGCCCGGCTCCGGGCCCCGAGCCGCTGGGCAGAGGCTCTTCGGTTCTCGCCTCGGCCGCATCCCGCCCTCTCGATCGCCAGGGCGTGCGGACGCTGTATTCCAGGAAGAACCGAGGCTCTCCTGGGCTTGCTACTGTGGGATCAGAGGGCCTTTGCTGCCCCTTGTTGCTTAGCCAGGTGCTGGACCAGGTCCGCAGTGTAGGGCGGGATGTGGGATGTGGCCAGTTAATGTGAACTGGCCAAAAAATAGGCCTTGTCTCCCCATCTCTGACTTGCTTCCTTGCTCCCTCCAACATGTAAGTCCCTCTTCTTACCCAGCACAGTACATATGTTGATACTCAGAACTCATTTCCCTTTACTTTTCAGTGTTTCCATTGCCAAGGCCCTTAAAGGGCCCCAGGAAAAACTTCTGAGCGTTCTAGTACTACCAAACAAAAGACTGATAGTTCTTGGAGTTTGTTCTTCTTGACAGACGTTTTCCAGATGCACCACCAGATGCAGCCAGTGGGTCAAGTTGACCCAAGTTGGGAAGGCGGTGACCATGCAGAAATTCCTGTGTTCTGGTTGTGCTTTGCTTCTCAGAGAAAGCCTGGTCTTGCTCAGCTGACTGGGATTGGAATGACCTTTAAGTTTTGTGAGACTACTAAAAGCTTCTAGCAGGCATGAAAGCAAGAGATGGTATATTGCACTACCATGCTTGTATCTTACACTAAAGTGATTATGATCTACTTCATTTAAGCACACAGTGGGTTAAGTAACACTTATGTGGAAAAGAGTTGCAATAGGGATGAAATGAGCATGTGCTTTGGAAAAAGGACTTTTTGCACATTTTTTTATAATGCATAAAGGTCCCCTAAGAAAAAATTTACAAGATTTTTCTTTAGGTTTCCAAGGGGGGAGGAACAGAACAGGACCTAAAATACATTCAGAGGAAGAGAAACATTTGCGCTTTTAGGATTTTTTCTTCTTTTGTTGTTTCTTTTTTTGTTTGTTTGGTTTTTGTTTTGTTTTGTTTTAATTTTTTCTTGCAATATTAGGAATAATTAATGAAAATCTGCCTTAAAAATAGTATGTTAGGCCATTTAAACTGCAGCCTATGAAACACTCATGGTTTTAATTGTGTGAAAAACTTTGGAAAACTGCAAACATGAAAGATGCGTGAAGGAAAGACAGAGTAGCAGTAGCAGAGGCAGAGACTATCCATGGGTCAGCAGTTACTTTTTTTATAACACCTGGCCAACACTAGTATTTCTGAAAATCCCTTGAAAGGTCATGCAGTGGCACAACTGAGTCCCAGCTGCTAAAGCTTCTTTTCTGGGCAAGTGCCCAGCTGTGGATCAGCAGCTGAGAAAACCCGGGAGCAAGGCTCGAAGTTCTTTTGGATGGGCACTTTGCACTTAGAACAGGAAAGGACAAGATACTGATAGTACTATTAATGAAACCCACCATTCTGTCAGTTTTCTTTTGTATCCCATCACAGTTTCTGCAAGATTCTCTCTAACAGGGTGTGAACTTCATAATGTTTATTCAACATGGACTAAGCAAAAATAATTGTCTTTGCTACTATTGAATGGAAGCCAGTTTGAATTTCAGAGTACTAGTAAAGCACTCCATCAGAATCTGATTGTTAACATTGTCCTTATTCACTGGAATAATAAAAAAGACCTAAATGGCTCATACATTTTTAATAAGAGTGGAGATGGTAATTTATCAGTATCACTTGTGTGACTTGAAGCTATGTTATGGAAATAGTTTTTAAGTGCCTTGTATGCTGGTGAAACTGCAGAGAGGGGCTCACATATACTGGCTGATTTGTAATAAGCATCATAAATGGATGTGGTTTGTCTAAAGACTTGGAACTTTCAGGTGAGGATGCAGGAGATGTGGTAATAGATCAGCAATATCTTTGTGTCAAGTTCTTATCCAGGTGGGATCAGGTGTTTCTTCCTTTGTATACAGATGGTTATACAGTAGGAGATTCATTGGGTAATGCCCTTGGTGGATGATTATATGGATGGGTACAGAGTAAGCAAGGATGACATAAATGACTCTTCCCAGCAGAGTTACAGTCAGCACAAGTCTGGTCAATATCATAGGAGGCAGACTACAACAGGCGAGGTATAGACTACAACAGTTTTTGACTTTAACAGTTTGTATATAAAGTGTAGTTAGAGCACAGGTCATCTCTTGCTGCAGTGTGAAGACACATGGATATATCTTACCAAGCCTTTATCAGTGTTGTTTTATTCTTCTTGTCACAAAAATACTTTATCGTTCAGAATGTGCGCAATACAAGGAGGTTTAATTAAAGTCCCTAAGGATGCCCAGACCCAGTGAACCATGCAGCATTCTAAGTTGCTGACTTGTGAAGAGTAGGGTTGAAATCTCCATCTTGCAGTATTTATCTGTGGAGATAGGAACAACAGAAATTTGCCACAGTTAATTTCAGTGGAATAAATTGACATCAAAGTCAAGTTGATATGATTGTTGCTGTATAGCCATGAGCCTGTTAAACTGCTTGCAGAATCAAACATAGAAACCTCAAAATGCACACTCCTGTGCTTTCTAATGCTTAAGGGTTAGCTGAACATGGCTGAAGAATATGAAGGCTATGAGCAGCTAATTCTGCTTCAAAATAGTGTAGTAGCGTCCACAGCAGAGAAAGAATTGATGTCATTGCATGAACTTCATCAAGAAGGTCAAGACCATATTTTTCTTACTGCAGACGTCAGCATGTCTGACTTCCACTGTAAAGCCTTAAAGACAGTGATCTCCTTTATGATTAGTAACTCAGAGACAAGGCAACTGTCACTGTATGGTTTCCTCTGGCCATTGTTGCCTGAGATCGCTGTCTGTGCAGCAGTGACTGGTGGCAAGGTTTTCCTTTGAGCAAGGCACTGAGATGCACCCAGGTTGTATTCTACTTTGCCAAACAATGTGTACAGCCAGTTGGCCCCAAATAACCTGCAACTCATTTTGCTTTCATCTCATGTTAGATAGTGCTCCTCATGCCATGTAGGAACATGCAGGTGGTTTAGGGATGTAGCATAGGAATTTTTGCATGCCCAGTGGGGCTGTTATTTAATATTTCAATGTATTTCTTTTCTGTCCATCTTTTCCTGAAGCCCTCCTTTACCTCACAACCGTGCTGACCTGTTTGACCTGAGCAAAGACCAAGAGCTAAATCTTGCCTACATCTCTTCAGTTCCACATGGCGGCATTGAACAAGTTCGGATTCACTGGTTACTGGAATTAGTTTCTCTTAGGTAAGCAAACACCTCAAGTCAAAGTCTAGGAAAATGTGACACATTAAAGGGTTCAACAGGTGCTCACTTTGATGTTAGCTGAATTGCAAGCTGGGCATATCTTTGCTTCTGTGGAAGTTAGCTAAGTTCCAACAGATGGGAATAATTCTGGAATTTTAAGAGATGAAGAAAGACACAGTTTCTGCTGAGAAGCTGGGGGATTAGAAAGGTAGCTTACTTTTTAGTCCTTTAATGTAGGAGATACAGCAAAAAAATCCAACAAAGGTTGATACAAGCCTAACTTACTGAGAAGTCCAAATGAAAGCTGCGATAATCCTTCTGCCCATTTTAGAAGTTACTTTTTGCCTCTTGAAGGCACCTGTGCACTGCATTAATTGACAGGTAGTGAGAATTAAAACAGGCTGGATTCGGGTAATACCAGTTAATACCCTGTTCCAAAAGGTTTTATATACAAAATGGCATTTTTAGATTTAGGGAAATATGTCAGACTTTAGGAGAGCACTTGGAATTCATAGCGTTTCAAGTCCCTTTTAACTCAGCTTGAACAGACTCATACCAAGATGCCCAGTGGGAATAGCCAAATAGCCAGATGCCTAGAGCAAGAGCAATTGGTCTATGAAGAAGGACAAACCATAAAAACCCCATGAAAAATTGTAATAGCTCTTAAAAGTTCTGCCTGGCTCAGACTCTTGCTGAGCTGAGGACATTTACAATCCACATCATTGTTGCATCTCCTGTCCCAGACACAGAAGAATGGGAATTTACCACTATGGGGAAGCAACAGGGAAGGAGAGCTCAGACTCTGAAAATGGTGTGTGAGCAGAGGAGTAGGGAGTTTCAGAGTCTGCATTAGGAGAAGGATTTTTTTTCTTTGATACTAAGGCGTCCTTGTGAGGAAGGTGGTCATAAGTCCTGCACACAGGTAAGTATTGCATCGGTACTCCAGGGTGGCCTCTGTTTGTTAGTTCATCCGTGAGCATAGCAGGTAACAGAGCTCCTTGCTCTCTTGTTTCCCTCGTGAAGTTTCCACTAAACACCCTTTCCTGTGTGTGTGTCTCCCTCTCTTACTGGACTGTGGAATGTGTAATCTTGGAGTGAACCAGTGCCTAGGACACATCACTGCTCACCACTTCTGGAGTCCCTGTCTTAGAGGGTTCTCCTGGGAGGTGGATTGGGTCTTTCAGGTTTCTGTAACCAATTCACTTAGGAAAAATCAATGAGTACCTTTGGAAATAAAGTAGCCACATCTACACTTGGAGCCCAGAATCCCTTCTGGCAGCCTGTGTTAGCTGTGCCATTGTGTTGAATTGGGCTTTCCACATGACTGAGGGAGAGGAATGCATCTGTCATGCATTCTCCTCAGCCTTTGTGGAGACTGAGCCACTGAGCCTTTTAAAAAGAGTAGGATACAATCCTTGATACAATTAAAATTCTAGGACCATGGAAACACAGTAATCAATTAAGAAGTTCCCAAAAAACCTGTAGTGTCTCAAAGGTAGGGTTCTATCCTACCAGCTTCAATCTTTAGCCCACCTTTGACATGTAGAAATTAGAAACTGCTACTGTTTAGAACCAAGCTAAAACTTCTCATCTTGCAAAAAAATGTGCATTTGTCACAGACAAGAAGACATTGTAAGCTGTGGGAGGACAACCAGTGGACTAAATGTCAGCACTTTTGGAAGGGGAAGGAGCATGGAGCCTGCAGACAAACATTGGGACTGAAAAAACCAACAGGAGCAGGAATGCAATTCTGAGCAGAGAAGTTTAGTGCTGATGCTTAATTTTGTGCATGTGTAAATCTCTTCCTGAACCAGTGATTTCCAGAAAGATGTAAAGAGGCTTTGAGTGCAACCATCTAGGTGCAGAACTGTATTAAGTCATGGTGTTGATGAGTAGAGAGCACTCTTTGGAATGTAGAGATGGGCACTTGACTGAAGAAGAGAAAAAACCTAGAAAAAACAGAGGAGCTCTGTGGAAGTCTGGCAGATAAAAGCTTTGCTTTTCTTCGCAGCTGCCACCATCTGTAAAAAAGATGCCATCAATGTTTCTGCCAAGAAATAGATCTGCTCAAATAAAAGACTGCCACCTTCCCCTTCTCACTTCTGTAATGGTCTTTCTCATTATGTTTTTTAATCCCCCAATACCAAGTTCATCCCTTTATTTTAACATTTTTTAGTATAGCAACCCCCTCTCTTCATCTTTGTCTTTATTTGGAGTCAGCCCATTATTTCGCCACTTATGAAAGGATACCACAAGGCAAACTGTTTTCAAAGAACTCCTAGTTTTATTTTCCAACCAGTAGCACACATTTGTCTCTTGGTCTTGGTCTTGTGACACAGAAATATTCATGATTGTGGGGAAATCCAGGATGTCTTTCATGGACTGGACAGTTCCCAGGTTGTTGGTTACCAGTGCCAGTAAATAGAGCTGTTTTGACACCTAGACCACACATTTTGGCTATGCTTCACTAGGCAACAAGACAGGACACTTTGAGCTGAAGACTCCGGCTCTTTGCCCAGTTCCAAGAGACACACACAGTCCACAATAAGAATCCTTTCCTAGTTTTATGTAGCAGTACTAAGATCCGTTGGATACATGATACATGGTAAATCACAAGGTATCACAGTGAACAAAAATACAGTCAACCTACATGAAGCATATAACATTTCTTCAAAGGCATATAATGTTTTTTATTTCAATATTAGTATTAACCTAGTTGGAATTACCAGCCTATCCCCAGCTCCTCTCCAAGGCATGATAGCTAATTTCTGGTAAATTAGAAGAGAAGAGAATCAGTAGTTTTTGTTAATTTTCAATCTTCATATCTTTAATCTTAATAGAACTCAGTATAGCAAATACAGATGATCCAGAAAAAGGCTTGTTTTTTTAGTTACCTTTTACATACTCCTTAGAAATAGTTCACAGTCTGCCAGCATCCCTACATCAAAGCACTGAAGCTGTTTCCATGCTGTGTTTGACAATGTCCAACACAGTTGATTTTGAGCTCAGCTCTGCCAGTAAAACCAAAACAGGAAATTGTTCTTACAGTTTCTTCTGACCAATAGTTTCTTTCTTCAAATATAAATTCTAAAGTTTACCTTCTCTCTTATGTGCAGTCAAGTTTCTTTACTTAGGTATCCAACTTAAAAGAAATATGGTGAATATATTTATTCACCATATATATTACTTTCTTATCCTCTTCATTACTCTCCAGAGACTCTTGCAAAGATACACCTTCCACTGGAATTTCTCTCTTTTTTTTTTTTTTTTCTTGTCTTTTAAAATGAGGTTAATCTAGAGTTAAGGGTATCTTTACATTTTTTTCTTTGTGTTTTATGTTGGTAGCTGGATCCATAAAGCTAAAAAAAGTGTAGATTGGTAGGATGCTTTATTTGACCTCCAATGACAGCTTGTTTTAGCACAGTGTCCTAGGAGTGTCTATATTGATACTGTCTGGTAGTAACTCTTATAAACCCATTTGCCTTGATAGGCCCAAACAGGACCTTAAAAGAGATATTCCCTGATCAAAGAATGGTTACAAACAAAGCAGGTACCGAGCAGTTTTTGTCCTTGGACACTGCTCACTTCCTTTTAGAAGAGAAAGAAGCTAATCATGCCAAGTCCGCAATTTAAATAATAATGTGGATTGTTTTATGACAGGAAAACACTGCTAGTGGTCAATCCTTTAATCTTGTGTCAGATGTTTCTGTCAGGTTTTGCTGCTTTAGCAGTACTAACAATGTGTGGCTGATAGACTTCCTTTGTAATGAGTGTGTGAAAACGCCAGCATTAATAACCTGATACTGTGCTAGTCATAGTCCCTGTGGAGATATTTTTGGTCATTTGGAAGTGCAGTGCTTTTCCTCTAAGAAAATACTTGTTTCTGAGAGCCAGACAGGTTCTGGGGCACCTAGAGAACCTCAGTTTGACTGTTCTTTCATTCAGTGACCTAAAAAGTTGAAATGAGTAAGCCATACAATATGTTGACTTGACTTTAAATGGGACGGCAAAGAAATGGCCTCTGCATATATGGAACCTATTTCTATAGCATGTTAGTTTTGAGAGGCACAGCTGTGATAGAATTTCCTTCCATGCTTGCTGGTGTGTGAACCTGACGTGAAAAAGGAGAGAAAGTGAGCACAACTGTTTTTCGTGCAGGTAATTATAAACTTGAGTATGAAACAGAATATTCTACCCATGCCATGGGCTGGAACACTGCATACTGTTTTACAATCAAAATCCAAGTCTATTCTTATTTGAGAAGAGATAACGTACATATACAACATTACAACTGATGATATAAAGCATAATGAACAGCAGTTAATGCAAATTATTATAGAAAGTAACCAGCCCAGAAGACATGGTCTAGTAGACCTCAAATCAAAGATTAATATGATAGGAAAAAAGCAAACAAAACCCCCACAACATCTGTAGTATGTACAAACAGTGGTGAAAGTTTTTCAACAGAGAGGGGTACACAAGTTAGAAAGCATTGCTCCGTTTACTTGACCCATGTATGTTACTTGTAATACTTTATTAGCATTGCATCAGAGAAGACCAGCCAGGCAATTCTGACTGATCCACCAATCCCCTTCAAGAAAACTCTCAGATTTACCTTCCCACCCTACCCTTATTTTCTCCTGTTTTTCTTTGAACCCAGGCAGGCATTTGTAGGAAGATAGTGATATGCTATATCACAGCTCTGACGTTTTATGTTTGATGGTCCTATGTATCCCTGAATTAGAGTTGCATCTGCCCACCAGAGGCACCTTATTTTACAACTAGTTGGGTAGCTAGTAAAACAAGTTGGGTAGCTGCCAGTTAGAGCCATTCATTTTTCTTGATCCTGTCTGTCCTTTTACTAGTTAAAAATTTGTGCATCAGAGTCATATTTCTTCCAGCATGATCAGGGGTATCACTGCCTTCTGTAACTAAGTACAACAGATTTAATCCAATAGAGCGGATGACTCCTGAAACTCCAAAGCCAGCAATTTTTGGAAATGGTAATTTTGAGAAGAACCTGTGATGGATCATAGTTTATTCTCCTGTGGCAGATTATGCTATTAAGCTTGTGGGATCAAGGAGGAGAGATATTCTACATTCCACAATATTTTATACATTTTATTTTTATACAAACAGTGGGGACTTATTTAGGAGTACACCTAGAATGACTGGAAGGGGTAGGGCCTTGCAAGCCATGGTTTAAACAATTATGTATCCAGAATGCCATATTGATTGCATTTTCATGGAAGTGGCTTAGGCTTCTTAACACAAACCAGCCATTAAATCACTGGGACAGCAACATTGGGCAGGCCTTCCACCACTACAGTCCCCTGACATCCATGTTGGGTCACAAACAATCATGGTATGATGGACAAGACTGCCTTTGCCTGTATTTTAAAGTGTAGGTGGTGGGCTAACTTTTCCATGTTTGGCCTGGGCTGCCTCCCCAGTGGCTGCCCTATGTAGCATATGACATAATGTGGAACTCTTTGGGGGGAGTGGCTTTACACAGCCAACAGTATATCTTGTTTACTAGTTACAAACTACCCCTCTCTATCTGTCACTTTGTAGTAAATCATGAAGGAATTCATAGGGTTAAACTGAGCAGTCTGCTGGAAGCTTTTGGTCTTTTGCAAACAGCACAGCATTATGTATACTGTAGAATAGCATTTCCTGCATACATCCAAAATCCTTTCCAAAGTAACCTCCTCTTTTTAGAGAATCTATCACTGAGGGACTGCAGCAAGCCAGGAGAACAGAAATGTTTAAATTCTTGTAGTCTTTCAGGATTTCCTTCAAAGTATTAACTCCAGTGGTGTCCAAAAATGAGATGGAAGAGCAATCAACAACAAGGGCTTGGAAATCAATTTGCTTAGGAACTAGTTGCGAAGTGGATTCTCCGATGCCTAGTCCATTAGCTGTTCCGTGATTTCCCTTTTTCAGATGCTGCTTTTCCTTCTTCTCATATTTCTTCCTCCTAGCAGCTTCTAGGTTAGGATCTAAATTGGTCAATCTGTACAGAGACTTTAGGAAGTAGTTTCTATTTGCATAGTAAAGTGGGGCTTCAAAACGAAATATTTTGACCTTTGGAACAGTAGAGAGATTTTCATATTCTGAGTCATCTTCATAAAAGCTTGTATCTTGAATCTGACCAAGCAGGGCTGTCCGTGGCCGCTGCGTCTGAACAATGATGCATAACATGGAGAAAACAATGCCAACCAAGAGCCCTATTTCTGTGCTGACAAAGGCAGAGGCAGACATGGTAACTACCCAAACAAGTGTGTCCACCTTATTCACACGGTACCGTGCTGGCACATCTCGGAACTTCCTCAGGGCTCCCCGAAGGCTCACAATGATAATACAAGCCAGGACACACTTCTGCAAGGAGTAGAAGAGAGGTGCCAGGAAGAGCAACACCAGCAAAACCACCATTGCACTAATTACTCCAGAGATTTGAGTCTGGCAGCCTGTAGATGTTTTGACAAGTGTTTTTGCCAGAGCTGCACTGGTCGCAAAAGAGTGGAAGAAGGAAGGAATGATGTTGCAGAACCCCACAGCAAACATTTCCTGATTGGCTCGGATGGTGTAAGCATATTTCTTTGCAAACATTTCAGAAAGGGATACAGTGAAGACAAAACTGACTATGGCAAGAGGCAAAGCATCTAGAGCAACTCGGAGCATTAAGTTGAACTCTGGTACCTTTGGAGGGATAAATCCTGTTGGAATTGCTCCAGAAACACTAGATGCATACACTTCATTTAACTTACCATAGTGTGACACCAGTGTTGCCACAACAATAACTACCAGCTCTGTGGGAAGAGGAAATTTCAGTTTATGCTTATAACGATCTCCGAGTTCCTTAGCAGTGACCAGCACCACAATACAAATGGCACTTGTGATGATATCACAAAGGTTAGCCTGAGAAATGTTCCGGAAAATGTTAATCCAGGTAATAACTAGCATCCCATGGCCTTGGTTACGTGGAATTTTTATTCCAATAAGATATTTCACTTGAGCTGTTAAAATGGTTAAGGAAGCACCAGTTGCAAAGCCATCTAGTACGGACTCAGATAGGTACATAGATACGAAACCCAGACGGAAGATCCCCATTAGAACCTGAGGAAACAGAAGAAGAAAAAAACCCAAACAAACCATGAGCTGTAACCTTTGCTGCAAATAATTAGGTACAGATTGGGGAGAACTAGCTGGAGGCCAATAGTATTTGGTTATTTCATTCTTGAAATAGGAATTATCCTTTTTTGTTTTCAGTCTGCTTTTAAAATATTATTCCTTTTACTGTTGTGTAATGCTCCAAACCCAAGAGGTGAATGAGGAGTTTGAGACAGGGTGGTCAATCAAACATTTGTCTGAAGTGACTCCACTGAAGTGGCTTGCCTGATTTTTATTCCCCATGCAGAAGAACAGTGGGTCCAAAATACTTCTGTTATACCAAAGTCAATTTTCCTTTTTTTCTATCTTAAAGCAAATAAAGTTAAAATGTATGGCCTTTTCCTTGTAAACAAAACTTGAATGACAACAAATAAGATCCCTACTTTAGCTTTTGCATTAAATATTTTTTAATTTTAGCCCTCTGGACAGAGGGGAAAATGGAACGCAGGTGGCCTTTGTGGCATGCCTAAGATCAGAAGTGTCAGAACAGCTCACAAACTCCACGATTCTGTCCTTAACTAGTTGATACTCCTTCCTTAGATGGTTTTGGAAAATATAACTTCACAAGGGCATGTTTTTGTTCATATATGTGACCTGAAATTTCTTACTACAACAGGAAGATGGCTAGCTCTTTCTGCATTCATATATACACACACATACATACACACACAGAGTTAACAGAGAAGTATGTTCATGATGCTTCCTTCTGTGCTCTCTTGATATCCTTGTGATTGCAACATGTTGACAAGTGTCAAGGAGTCCAGCACAGCCATTGTCTGAAAAGAGGATTAGTCAGTCTATTTCTCCTCTTGTCCTTTCTTTGAATTATCTTTTGGACAGCAGTTTGGTAGAACACAGCACCCCCTAGCAAAACACTGGGCTGCACATTCTGAACCTGTAGAAGTAGTTGAGTGGGTGTACACCTCTATTAAAATATCTAGGGAAAGAGAGTTATTTCTTCATTCTTAAGTACACAGCTACCTGGGAATTTCCTATATCTGTACTGGGCCTCATTGTCCCATGAAAGCAACAAGGCCAAGAAGCAGAAGAGTATCAAAACAATGTTGATGGTCTTTCAGAAGACTTGTTTTACCTGTGTTTGCTAGCAACTAAGAAAACTGCCTGCCTCATGCTGTCTCTGAGTTGCCTACCGTTAGGCTTCCTGGAGAAAACAGCCCAAGGTACATTCAAATGAATTCAAATTCAAATGATGTATCTCATTGAAAGACAGTCAAGCCAGAGCTTAGGTCATGCAGAAAACTTTAGGAACTTCATACCTTGCCTCTGGATATCAGCAACCACTTACCTGATACACTCCAGCCACGAATGTCAAGGCTGTAGCAATGCCAATAGCATAGCACTCTTTCCCACACTCAGCATTTATCCCTGCAATGGTAAGGTTGAAGGCAGTTGTGTTGGACAGATTGTCATTCTGCAGAGAGCCATCACCTGAGGCTGGTGGGGCATCATCATTCAAGTCAAACCCAGCCAAGAGAAGTTCTCGGTCCACAACTTGTCCCACCATTAAGCTTATCAAGCTGAAAATGCCAACTGAGACGTGACGGGATGTGCCCATTAAGAAATAGATTATGTTGGCAAAGAAGGATGTGTAAAGGCTATAAATGGGCTTCAGACCTGCCAGTAGTGAGTATGCAATTGCTTGAGGCACCAAAATTATCCCAATCACTAACCCAGACATAACATCCCCCCAAATGTAGTCTTTGCATCGGTACTTGGGAAGCCATCGTAAAACAGGAAAGAAGTCCATAAGAAAGTTCTTCAGCTTCTGTGGTGTGCAGGAGCAGCTCTTTCTCAGCTTAGCTAGCATGATTTCTTTCCTGTTAATCTTGACATGAGTCTTTCTTTCCATGAGAAGGCAGGATGAGATGTTGTTTTCCATTCTGGTAGCCTCAAGTGGTCTTTCCATTTTCCCAGTGTTTACTTCATTTAATGTGTTCCTGCAAAGTGAAGAAAAACTCTGTTAGGTTGCAATTCGTGAAGGTTTTTTTAACAGTCACTTAACATTAAAAGTTTGTCCCCTGATTTTGCTTTTAAGGAAGCATCATCCCAACAAGAACACTCTCAGTTCATCACTCCAGTGATGCATAAGGCTAAGAAATAAATCTGCCCTTTCTTGTACACATTAAGGAGTACTTTCAATTGAATCCAGTTTGTTCTAATAAAGAAAAGTGGGGTTAAATTAGCCATTTTTTGGTATGACAAAGATTTCCATCATCTATTCTAAATGTTCTATAATAAAGGTCTTTGTGACCAGTAGGACTTGATGGTGTGAAATAAACATGTGCTAGTGAAGTAAGTTGTAGTGTTTCTGTATAGTGAGTACATCTTGTAATCATTGATTAGTAACTCTCATGGGGTATAATGATCTGTCACTGCAGTTGTCATCAGTGCAGAGGAGAAAAATATTCCTGATAGGACCTGTAAAGCAGAGGTTTCTGGAGAACAACAGTTTGGTCTTACACAAAAGATATGTACATAAACAATTTATAGACTCTTTGTAGCTGCTACATAACATTAACTTGTTGAATTGTAGATTGTTTCCAATGTGCAGCTTCTGGTAATAAATACCTAGTCACAAATACCACAACATTGGCAACATACAGACCAAGCACCATGACGTTACCACTACCACGTTGGAAGAGTGCTACATGTTATTATTTTCAGGTTTAAACCCATAGTTACCCAACTTTGTTCTGCCAGTAATGAGATACAACAAATAATTATGTGTACAGCAGAACAAACACAGCAGTGTTTCCTATGGTTCTCCTGATTGTTTTCTAGTATGTGATGCCTGGGATGATTTGTGTTCCCCTAATGGGGGTGGTTTTGATGTCTCTTGCCTCAATAGACACAACTGTTTTCACCAAACTCGACTTCAGCATTTTTACTCAATTGTCAAATTAAATTGAAATTAGCTTAGTGCATTCATAAGTAATTTTGAGGTAGGAACATGACAAAGAAGCAAAACATGCAAGTGTCCTAACATACATAGCTAAAAAAATAAAATAGGAACACACAAGTGGAAAATGTTAAACAGTCTATGCCACAAGTGGCAAATCTTTTCTGGCTAGCAGTAGAGGGAAAGAAGAGACTTGTGTGTGCGGACGCCCATATAAGAATAGTGGGAGATAAGGAGTGACTTGTACTGATCTAGATGAAGATAGTAGGTGCTAATACAACAGTATGCAGAACTTTTAGGAAAGCAGACATTCTCTAGGCTCAGCCTCTCCCAGTGTCATTAACAGCCAGGATCTCTGCATCAGAGCTGTTTGGTGCCAGGATTGACATTACCATAGTGTCAAAGCTTGTCTTCATTTACAAGTGAAAGCTATTTCTTTCCTCTTTCAGTGTTTAGAGACAGACTCTGTACCCATCAGTTTCATAAAACTTGAAGTAAACTTACTGGCACAGAATTCTGTTGGTAAATTTTAATGGTTTTAACAGTTAATACACAGTTTGGATGCTACTGACAGAATTCCCTGGAAATTTCATGGGATTTTTTTGTTGTTAAGAAGAACATTTTGATTTGTTAATGTTAGGTAACAGCCTGTTAAGGTGTTGAATTCCGAATTTAGAAAAAGTGTTAATGAGTCCAACTGGAAACATAATTGAAAAGCAAAAGAACAGATTATCAATGGCCTGTCCTGGAGCAGTCCAAATAGAGAGTGGCTTATTAGAAAGTCCTTTGTCTATCCTGTTTAGAAATAGTTTCCAAGATTTTAATAATTATGTTTTGCCTCCAGATTGAAAATAATAATAAGATTATTATATATCTGTAACTAAAGCAGAACTTTTAAACAAGTTCCCAGGTATTATGATACAGCATACATATAAGTGATACAGCATGATTTCTAAGGTTATGCAAAGTTTAACCACAATTCAAAGCAGGATGTTCAGGTGTTACAGGTAATATATAACTTGGTAAAAGACAGAGTAGAGATTCTTGCTAGAAATGTGTGTTCTAATTGTCCAAGTTGAAAAGAACCTACACAGTAGTCTAAATATATGTTTAAAAATTAATAGAGTTTTATCCATCCCAATTACATAAACCCATTTTTAGCTCCCATTGTATAAATTTCTTTGTAAGTAAGGTTTATTTCCATCATAAGGGAACACTAATTACAATTAACTATAATAATTTATAAAGATCATGTCCATTTTTTATCAATGCTACGTTTATTTTAGACCCTAATGTACTGCACAGTTATGCTAGCCAAGATCTGCTTGGATAGGAAAATAGGTTGGATCTAGTCTTTATTAGAATGCAAAGGTGACAGAAAAGATAAATGAAGTTGCAACACCAGGTGAAGTACTTAAGAGCATATCAATAAAGTTTACCAAATACAGAATGCTAGCAAGTGTAATAAAGACACTAATTTTTAAAAGGCAAAATGCCAGTACTTCCTGTCTTACCTAAATTAGTTTGGAGAATGAGACACGTGCATCAGGACAGCAAGTCCTTATTTAAATGCCACTCACTTCTTACAGCCAAATGAATTCAGCCAGCCAGGAAATAAGTATTGTGCCCTTGCTTGACATACTTAAAAGCTAGTGGGCAGTTCAATATCCAATGAGTGCTTTTTATAGGTGTTATGGTTTGATGCTGGCGTAATGCCAGCACCTCTATGAAAATACATTTTCTAAATAAATGCTGTGAGATGCAATCAGAACAGAGCAGACCAGGCTTAAGCTTAAAACAAAGGGGAACAAACTTTATTAAGCTACTACTACTATAATGAAAGACACACAGAATTCAGAATGAAAACTTTCCAAAACACTTCTCCCCCCACCCCCCCCCCCCCCCAGTTTCTACTAAAACACAGTGAGACACCACCTGGGATTCCTGATTAGGTTGCCGCCTTATTGGTACAAGTTGCCAGATAATTAATACTTAGTCTATTAAGGGAGAGAGGAGTCTCTTTTGCACTATAGACCTTCTAGGAAACACAGTTACCACCTCCTGTGTTTCCATGTCACACATGGCAACCGCCTGGAGAAAAAAATCTGCTAGTGTGACACTCTCCTTTTTATGTCACAGTGCTCTCACCACTGTGCATAGACAGACTGCTCACAGGGCTCTTATAAGGATGCTTTGCTAAGGACTAAAAGAAACAATAGTTCAGCTTTTCATTTTGGGACTACAGTCCTTCCTATTTTCTTCCTCCCTTGGGGCCAAGGGTCTCATCTTCTTCCTGAAGACAGAGGGCTTCACTACACTCTCTTCAACTCTTCTTTGTTCACTCTACTGTTGTGTTGGTAGTCACTGAAGCAGGTCTCTTGGCTCACTATTGCATCCCCCTAAAAGTGCAGTCTATCTTGCAGGAGAAATTGGTTTAGTCTATGGCTATTAAGAAAAGTCTAGCTACAAGCCACTCCATCATTTCCTCCCACTTAAAAATTTCTTCTTCTAACATCTCAGGTCCCAGACTGTCTGTCTTCTACTTTAAATTGAGGAGGAGTAATATTTTACAAAGCTTTTATTTCCCAGGAAAGGGTTAAAAGTTTCAGACTCCCTGGACAGCTGAAATCTCTGCCTAGAATGGTCACCTTCCCCCACCTTCTCTTTCTCCTCTGCCGGCAAATTCCAGGTTCTGACTTTCCAACTGGCCTTAGTCCCATCTTTCTTCCTGTCTTTTTATCATGCCTGTGGCTTGACAAAATCTCTCTGCAGGGGAAGAAATGTTCATCACAGTACGTTCATGTGGGATTTCTCTTTGCAGCTTCTTTGTCAGGCAGTTTTTGCTGCTGCATGTATAACCAATCTGAATGGAGAAGTTGTTCTTTGTGAAACAGCATAACCCTCAAAAAAGTAATTCTTTTGCATGCTTTTGCCTCCCCATCCTGGATTGCCAACCAAAAAATCTGAAGCTGTATCTTTATAAAGCCCAGGAGGGAGTAGTGACAGTGAGCCTGTCTCCCTATGTTGAGATATTTTAAATGCTTTATTTAGAACAGAAGTCAGATGGTATTGCAGCTTATAGTATAATTGCTCACTTGCTGAAATAGTGATTTCAAGTGTAAGTTGGGACAGAGCCATTTAAAGAGTTTGAGCCAAGCGATGTTTGCTGTTTTCTCCATGTTTGAACTATGAAAATCCACTAAAAACTAATGTGGTTAGGATGGGTTTTGTATTTATTTGTTGCATAACTCACTGAAAAACATGAGAGACATCAGTCTAGTTAAACATTTGATTGGAAACACAGGTGTTAAATTATTCATATTGCTCATCTTTCATATCAGAAGCTTTTTCTGTCTCACAGAAACAGAAAGAGCCTTTCTTGGCTCTAATGGCAATGGTTATGTTACTGTTCTGGTTTTGAGCAATGACACGATTTTAAAGAAACTCCTTGGTTGGGCTCATTTGTAGTGCATAGATTCAATGTACAGGGGTGTGTTATTCTTGCAAATTGGATTTCTTTTAAGAGGAGGGCACCTAGAAACTATGCCCTAGTGCACTTTGACCCTTTATGGTGGCATAAAAACCTAAGTCAGCAATTGGTGCTTTGGACATATTTGAATAGATGTGAGGAGTATGTTTAGTTTGTGAGAACTGACTAGTCTGAAATAAAGTCCCCGGAGCTGCATATAATATAAGGCAATACTGCTTTAGCAGCTATTTCTTTGATTTAATAATCTTTTGTTCTGTAGGGTTGCTTAGATATGTCAACATAATCTAAAAGTTTTAGAAGTCATCAGGTACTAAAAGAGAACAAGTGAGATGAATGTTTGTCTTGTGTTAGCTATTGTATTTTCATCTTTAGAACTAAGATGTACTTGGAAGCAGACTTAAGCAAGGTGCCAGCAACCAAAGCCACTTATTTATACACTGACCCAGCAAGCTGTCAGACTACAGGCACAGAACCTGGCAATGCCTTGTAGGAAAATCATATGAAACTTGTTAGGTTTGATTAGTTTTTTCACTATATAGGGGTAAAATATTATTGCTTCTACGCATTTTTGTATTGAGTTTCAATGTTATACTAATTCAAACATGAAAGAGGAAATAGCATTCCAGCTTAGTGTCTCTACAAGTGAGGAAAGCCAGATCATGTCCTCTGCAAATTAAACTGCTATACTAAGGAGAGGTTTATTCTGAGAGTCTTTCAGATTTGTGTATTTCTAATTAAAATCTCCAATTCACAATTTTCATTTTCAACTGTAAATTGGTTTAGGATTTTCCAGGCAAGTTAGACTCTTTGTTAAATGCCTGCATTCACCAGCAGCTGTGATTCAAGTCTTGTTTTCCCAAGGATTCTTAGTCCCATATCCCAGTGAGTAAGGTGACAGCCACTGACAGGTAACAATCCCAGAGCTGATGAGCAGTCTACAGTGAAACTCATGCAGTCAGCCAGCACCTGTTGTTAAGGCTGGCCCATCAAGATCATCTTTGGGAATGATCATTCATGCAGATACATGGTCAAGTAGTTTCACTCGTTCTGCAGAGACAGTTTTTGTGCAAGGATTCCAGAAAATGCTGATCTAATTATTGACACGCTCTTGAAGGCAAGACAGCATTATTCTTCTGGAGAGTCTTAGGACATGACCACTAAAAAGGCATTTGCTGTGGATTCTAAAAACATTCCTAAAAATCAGATTTCTTGTTTTTGGGAATGTAGCTGTTTCAAAGTGAAAGTCTGTTATTAAAAAAAAAAAAAAAAAAGAAATCTTTCAAGATAGCTTTTCAAGACCCTGGTCATCATTCATGAAGTTAAATACTAAGCTCTGTGTTCTGCCCTGTGGTTTTGCTGGATATTGTTTAGCCATACTAAGCTGTCAAAGAGAAAACCAAATTGATAGCTCATTTTCATGTTTTTTCCTATTGTTTTCTATGTCATCTTGTGTTTACTACATGCAATAAGGACAGTATTTTGGAAACACTTTTTTGTACTTAAGCACTAAGAAAATGCTCTCAGTTTCAATATCAATGTAGTACTTTGAGAAACCGATAAGCCTGTTTTCTTAAATAGAAATAAAAACTAACCAAATGGTTGAACTATTGGATGAGGGTTGCAGGAAGGATAATTGCTGTACCATTTACAGCTGACTGTATGTTTTACAAACTTTTGCCCAGTGTCTACCTTACAAGCAATATTTATGAACAATACCATAATAATAAACAAACAAAAAAACAGCACAAGCAAAGTAAGTGAAAAGAGGCAGTTTTGCACCTTTGAAAACAGACAAAGAACAAATTAAACTGAATTCAGAAGCAGAGGAAGGGAGACAAATCTCTTACCTGGATAGCTTTTTGACAGGAGTGTACCAGCTCTGGTTTTGCACTGGAATGAATGGAAGTCTTTAGCCAGACATTGCTTTATTTGCATAAACGATAATTATTAGCTAAATATTCCTCAAGGTAAGAATGGGTAGTTATGGAATCTTGAGCTTGCTGTTTGGTAGTGTGTTGTCACTTGTATCACTTTGTAAAGCTGGATATATATGTATCGCTAACTGAGGATTTGAGTTTAAATAATGCATAAGATTATTAATTAACTAGCACTGATCCAAAAATTGTGCTGAGTTCGGGCTAGCACATCTCTGACCTTTGAAGCTACTTCTCATCTGAGATCTGGTTTATGCATCTCCATGTAGCATTAGCTTTTGATTTTACATGTTCAATGTGTATGAATAGAACTTCCGTCTTGCTTGAGATTTGTGTCCTTTGCAGGCTGGAGTAAGTCCTGTTCTGCTCAATGCATAGGATGGGAGAGCTAGAGGTCAGAGTTCTTTTTCTACATGTCAGCACATTCAGATCACAATATTTTTTGCTTCTGTGTAAACCAAAGACGTCATAATGTCGGCAGATCAGTAGGACAAAGATAGACTTCTGTTGAAAGTCTACTTCATTCTTGTGAGGTGTATAAATGACCAAGTTCCCTCTCAGTTATCTAAGATCTTTGTATAAGTGCAAACCTATCCAAGTGATAAATAAACATCCATCTCCTCCCCTTGACAAAGGTGATAGGTAATGTTTAATGGTTACTAAGGAGTGCAGATTAACAGGTTGGGCACAAGGCCATGACCTGTAGGAACTGTATTCAGCTGGCCTACAAGCTAAGGGATGAACAGATGTGTATTTCTTAGCCAAGGAAGAGTACAAGCTGGCAGGTGGTAAGAATCTGAGATCGGAGTTGCAAGGCCACAAAAAGACTGTGTTGCTGGCACACAAACATGACTAGAGAGGGCCAGGTTTCAACATTGTCTTTTATCCTTGTGCAAAAAAGTTGTTTGCTGCTCTTTAGAAGTAAGAAGGAAACACAAAAATTATGTAAATGAAAAATCAAAACTTAGGTGAGGGAGGAATAGAAATAGAACTTCTGTGATGTTAAACTGGTCATGGATTCTTAAAATGGTCATAAAACTACTGGCTACTACTAGGAGCTTAGACTTGGTGGTAGTAGTTGTGACGTTCTAAATACAAAATTTAAAGAAGGTAGTTTCAGTCTTACCAAAATCCTGTTGATTGCTTCTTTGTTATGGAAGGTCTTGTCAACCACTCCTATCCCTTTCCCCTTTGCTGAAGTACCTCCTAGAAAAAGGGAGATACAGTAGTACACCTTACCTGCATAATGAATTTTGCACACTGGTCACAAAGATAGTGTGTTTCTTTGGTTTTGAACGCTACAGAATAGAAGATTTCACTGTTTCTGTTAATTTTATTTTAGCTTGGAGGTATTTCTTCATTAAAAATAAAGTGACTTAAACTCAAGTCTCTCAAATTCATCCTTTCATTCATTTTACTATCTAATTCTTAGAGCCAAGAGTTATCTTGTCTAGTGACCTCCTAAAATGTGTCCCAACTGCTTCAGTACCTAAGTAAGCTTTTTCTCCTTTTCAACTCCTGTACAATATTTGGAAACTCTGTTACTTCTGATATTTGCAGTCTTGGAATTTGCAGAATAATTGGGGTTTGCCCAACTTCAAAATTTTTTTGACAGGGACCTCTCTGCATTTTAACAGCACTTTCCCAATATCAGGCTCCTAAGAGAAAGGAGGATAGTATTGTATACTTATCACTTGACCTCTTCTGTATAAAGTCGGTTGAAACTTTGTTTTGCCTCAAGCTAGCCTAAAAATAGCACTTTTTGAAATCTAAAAGAAGAAACTTATCTCTGGACAGGACAGTTCCACACAGGAAAAAAAGTGACAAAATGAAGCAATCTCTCATTCTGTCTGTAGAAATTTTGAAAATTATATAGTTTTGACAGAACTGTGTTTTATGATGGACAAGTTTTACTTAACATACAAAAATACTGACAGCAGAAGTTTCATTAGTGGATTATGGAGATGAGAGTTCATACTCCATTACATGAAGTTATTCATCAAGTCTTCAGTCCAGCAGTAATTCTGATTGGGCTGGTCCTGGCATCCTGGTTGAATTCCACTGACACTAATACTCTAAATGTGCTCCAGTTCTAAATGTGCTGTCTTTCCTTGTCAGCTGCTGAGTAGTGAGACAGTGGTAACTGACCAAAACAGCCAAAAGAGGTACTACAGTGAAACACCCATCTCTAAGAATAGAAACTACAATAGAAAAGAATGGTGATAATTGACCATTAATTTTGAGTTTACTGGTGATTTTTCTTTGTATGACTTACTGTTTATCTTTATGAACAGATGCACAGTTTCAATTGGTTTAAAAACTGTAAAAGATTAAAAGCAGAATTGAACAGAAGTATTTATGAAATAAATGATGTAAAGGCATAAAATATATTTGACATTATTGACACATTTACTTGAGGATTTTCAGATGATTTCAGAAAAATTCATGGTATTGCTACATACAATTCATATCTAGTAACCTAACTATTAAAAAAATTAATGCTAAATTAGTCACATACACACAGTTAATCTTAGAATCACAGAATCATAGTTAAAAGTGTTTGTTTACTGGGTCACAGTCAATAATATCAAATCTTCAAAAGTACATAGTCCAGCTGTAATAGCCATGTTCTTCCTTCTGTGCAAGTGTTGGAAGTTCAAAAATTCAGTGAATTTAAATACCCTCTTAAGCCGAATGCCTGCATTGTTTAAAATGCTCTCAAGTCTCAATTACTCTGTAATTTACCTTTATATCATAGCGAGCAGGTGATGTGCCTAAAAAGCACACATTTGGTTGCATTTTAATAGGAAAGATGGGCACTCTGAAAGTTAGCATCCACTCCCTTCCAATCCACTGCATTCCACATTCCTTCTCTAGCTGTGACAAGTGCCTGGTGCAGCTGAAAGTTATGTGTATAAGCAGAGAGTCATGTTATTGACTTTTTTTTTTTAACAAAAACATCTGTAGTTCCTGTTGTACAGTTTCCAGGAGAAACTGAGATCTGCAAGATTCAATGCAGAGTTGTATATTCAAAATTGAGGAAGGCTATCATTTAGCATGCAAGCCCCTTTCTATTTCCCACTATAAACACAGAACCAATGGATTAGCACTTACCAAAGGCACAAAGTAGCTGCAGTAGTTCCACAACAGTTCTTGTATCAGCACCCAGTAGCACAGTACCTCAGGATCACAGCTTTCTGTAAGAGTAGATTAGAAATTGTATCATGATATAGTGCGGGCCAATTGGTTATTGCTCTCATAATGTTTACAGTGAGATAATATAAATAAACACTACCACTTGAAAAATCTTTGTCCTGTAGACTATAATCACAGATAAAAGATAAACCTTAAATCATTACCTTACAGAAGCTGGTAACCTCTGACTTCTTACACATCTCTGCTATTTTGCTTTAATAGAACTGGTTACACTCTGTGGAGTTCAAATAGAATTGCAGTCCTGACATAGCTTTTTACAGTCTTTTTAACTGGGGTTTTCAGGGGTTTTACATACTAAATTCAATTAGATGAAAAAATACTGTTAAAGTATTAAATGAAATTAGGGTAGGAAGTATGTGGAACTGTCCTTACACTTAGTGCTTAGTTTTCAATGGTCACTAATTGAGACTTCCCCTTTGAAAAAGCATTTTTATTGAAATAAATAATTAAGGGGGTCGAGCTCATAAATCTTAGATACAGGAAGAATTTACATATATCATCTGACACTGGGTGTAAAATGTCTGAGCTTTCCTGCCTTCTGAGGAAAACTCATGTTGTTTCATCTCCAGACAGCCAGAACTGTAGAACCAAAGCCTGCTTATTGATGAAGATGAATGTTACTACTGATATTTGTATATCATAGAGGCAAATTTAATGTAGCAAGGATAGTCTCTCTGAAATTCTGGAGCTTGTTCACCCATTCCTTGAAATTTTATGTAATCTTAACTGGATATTGAAAACCCATTTCTGGGTGCAAAGAAAATAGGTGAGTTCTTATTGCATTGTGAAGGAAATTCTCATGTTTCAAAAACACAGAATGTAATGCCTCTTTATATTGAAAGGGGAGATATTTTTCATATTACTGGAAGTTTTTCAGGATGGGGGAGGAATGGACGAAAAAGGATGAAACACGAACATGAAGATCATGGAATGTAAGAGCTATCAGTACTGTATATAATAATACACCACTAGTCTAAATTGTAATGCCAAACCCAGGTTCAAGATAGAATTATCAGATCTCAGTTTATAGAGACTTAGGTTTGCATCTCATATAAAACTCTATGAATGCAACTGGCTAATTTTACCTCCTTAATTGTAAGAAGTTTATTATGTTTTATATTTGAGAGTGAAGAGCAGACACTGGCATGCCATTTAAAAAGCTGCACTTTCCAGATTGTCTTATAGTGGTCGTTTGTCAGTTCTGAAGTACTCAGAAACAACTCATCACAAAATTGTTCAGGATTAAGAACAAGACATGGAAGGCATTTTCATTGTGCCTTTTTACCATCAGAAGTTATTAAACTCTAATAAGTTGGAAAATAAACTCGGTATCATTTTGCAAAGTGACATAGAGTTGCCCATGGGGAATCAAGGACTGATAGAGAAAGGCACACCTGAAACTACATCTGATACGCAAAATAGATCGAGCAGCTGCTGGACTTCATCAGACACCACGTGCTGTCTGTATTTTAGATGTAAAAGAAGTACATCAGTTGAGAAATCTAGCTGAAAATCTTCACACCTTAACTATTTACCTCTATGTTTTTCTTTTCTTAGACTGTTGGTTTGTCCATTTACATGCTCCTTACTACACATCCTGGCAAGTGGAAACAAGTTTTGAGAATGGAAAAAGTTAAAATACCTGGTTAAAGTAGTACATTGTGCAGTAGTGCAAAATTTCAGGTCCAATTACAGTATGTGCATGAGCAAGCAAAGTGTTTGCAAGAGCACACTGAGTAAAGCATTGGTGAATTTGGTTCTTGTTGCATATTTGGCAGCAGGGAGGGCAATAATTCCCTCTCAGTGTTACGTTTACACGACAGTAAATAAGTTATTTTCTGTGATATGGTTGGAGTCACATACTTTTGGACTGTATTTCCTTGTACAGCTAGCAGGCAAAATAATAGATGGAACATAAACAGCAAATAAAGATGTGAACATGAAGAGGTGATAATAACAGAAAGGAAAGTAGTAAGTCAAATATGTACCATGGAGGCTCATTTCAGAAGGTGTGCTATTGTGTGTACTTGAATTAGAATGCTGGATGCATACAGAGAACTGTTCTGTCACTGCTTGGGAAGAAAAGGTCAGTGACAGCTTTCCCAGGCAGTGCCAAAAGAAGTTATATGCTTAAAGTAAGCTAATTTTAGCATTTGGTTATGTTTTCTCTTCCTCGTGCATCTTTAGTCTTCATTATTGATTTAGTCTCCCTGTCAGCTCATTTCAAAACTCTTGCTTATAGGTGACTTTATTTGGAGTTCCATCATCAAGGGCAATATCAAACCACAGTGAACATTTTCCTTGTAGCCAAGTGTTACGCAGAAGGAAATCAATCAGTTTCATATATCAAACTCAATCAGAAAGGTATCCTCTAGCAGTCAGCTCACATACAGTGACTGAACCTTTCAGTCACTTGCAAAGCCTTTAAATCTGTAGTGAAGAATCAGCTGAAAAGCATTTTCTGCTATTTCACCTTATTATTTAATTGGTCCCTTTGCAAATTAATGTGAACATAGCAAACCTGAACAAGGGATCACAAGGTCTCATGACACTGAATTGTCCATGCCTAGGTGATCTGATTGGCTATGTTCACATGTCTAGAGGTCAGATACTAAAATAGCATATACCTTGGCCTAAATTGCTTCTATAGCCTGTTTCTTCTTTTACATCTGGAATTTGTTTTAATGGGGAATACGGGTGTGGGAGGGAGAGGGGACACAACAGTCTTAACAATATTTTCCGATGCTAACTCACCTCAGCACAGGAAGCTGTTGGTGCTTTGTCTGCCTCTCCCTTCCCCCCACGCACAGCACGCTCACTGCTGAAAGAAGGACTGAGACTATGCTCACAAAAGCAGGCTGAATAAGAAATGGAAAATCATAGACCATGATTAGCATCAGCTTGAAAACATCCATTGTTTGCTTGCAATTCTGTGCCTGTGAATTTCAGCCAGATCACAGCAAGGATTTTGTGAGTTGCTTTGCAAGGTGAAGGTCAAACACTGCTGATTTCAAAGAGCAAAGATGCTTATGTTGTATAAACCAAAGTCAATTCTATTTTTATGTTTTTAAAAAAATAGAAGTATTCAGCTGAATGCACAGCCTCTTGGCTGGCTTGTAGAAGAGGCAGTGATTTCCAGTAAATAACAGCTGATGTATTCTCCATTTTTGAAGTGGTTTATTCTTAAGTCACAGGGATTCATACCCATCCTTCTTTTTGCGCATGTACCATGCTGGTTAGTTGTGTGGATGGATTAACTATGACAAGCTGTGACATCAGCAAAGGCTGGATGCTGCCTGGCTCTGTGATTTTGTAATGCATCCTCCTGTTACTGCGGGGCTGACTCATTCCTGCTATAGGGTGACTGAATTGTGCAAAGTGTGGGCCACCACCGACTGAAGTGCTGGGCGTTGTGCTTCTGTGCAGAGGCTGTGCCTTAATTGTAAAGCAAGCAAATTTTCCAACCCTGCTTACACAAATGATAGAGCTGAGAAGCAAATGCAAAGAAAAATATTAATGACAATAAATAGACACAGAAGTGGTAAAATATACGGGTTATTTAGTGTGGGTGTGGTAGTCTTTGGCCTTCCAAAAAGCCTCTGATTTAGGTTTTTGATCAGCAAGGCATGTGAAAAGCACAGGCTGTGCTTTGCTTGGCGACCATCAGGGAGGAAGAATCAGTGTTCATGAGTCTGAAAACTGTCAAGTTATAGTGATTATTTTGGATTATGGGGATTTTGTGAACGGAGCCAATTTACTTTACCTGTAATGATCATAGGAATTGAGAGCGAGTGAAGCAAGAACATGGTAGAAGCAGCTCTAGTGTGAATTAGTATTATATTGTTAGCTTCCACTCAGTTCAGGAGGGGGAAGTGTTGTTTATTAATAACCCAGGAGTCTACTAATTTCTTAGTTATTAATGACCTTGTACTTAAACCTGAAATACCAGACTAGTAGGGTTTTTGATTGACACTGACGAGACCTGAAGAGAGCTGCTGAGACCTGGAGAGAACTGCTGAGAATTCAGCCTCTGGAAAAGGTGAATGTTAATGAGGGCTATTCAGCCTTTTTATACTCTGAGGTAACATTTCAGTAGTGCTCACAGTCCCTTAGGATCTGCTTTTAAGGTCCAGAGGTTTTTTAAGTACTCAGCAGAACAAGAAGCTTATGAAGACAATTGGTGGGTTTGGAGCAAACAAAGTCTTTGTAAAAACCTGACCTTTAAACTGGCTTCATTTCATTCCTCATAGCAGCAAAAGTAGTTAGAAAAACTAAGGAGGTGGGATCCTTTTGTGTTGTAAGAGGCACTTTGGAGGGCAACAAGTTTCTGCTCTGAAAAAAAATAAACTTGCTGACATTTTCTGTCCAGGGCTTTTGACCTTCATCTTGTAGATGCTTTCCTTTTGAGCTTACATACTTCCGTGTCCATTTAACAGCCTGTTCTGGCTAAAAGCAAAGACAGGCAATTCTGAAACCATTCCTTCTGGAGTACCTTGTAGCAACAAGAATTTGAAATGGCATAGATTACTGTTGTTCGTTGCCCCAGTTGTTACTGTTGTGGGAACCTTTGGAAGTTTTTTGTTTGCTTGCAGTGAACAGCTTGACTTTGGACACTGATGCCCTTTCCAGGGTAGATGGACTCTTGTGTGTGTTCTGGAGTTTTACAATCCCTAAAATGGCATCATGGATTCTAGAAAGGTGGTAAGCAATTGCTTGGGACACTGTATCTATGAACACTCTTTATAGTAGTCACTTACTTCAAGAGCTGTTTTCACTTAATTTAGTCTTGAGAGGGGGAATTTAATTATCATGCATATTTACAGTTAACAAGAACATGGTGATCGTGTTACCATTGGTCCACATCCCGGACCTGGACACAGTGGACAAGAGTGTATGATTGCAGGAACCCCCTTACAAGGAAGGGCAAAGATGGTCTGCCACACAGCTAAGGATCTTTATCAGATGAATAGTGGTATGTAATATAATGATTATCTCAGCAGAGGTACTAGATACTGCCATAGCAGGGTAGTAGTCTCTTAGACTGCATTGTTGCTTCTCTAAGATTGTAACACATTGTTGCTTCTGTAAGAATGTAAATCAAGTCCTTCAATGGAGAAAGGGGTTTTTTAGGTGACTCCTTCATGGAGTCCACCTTCCAAGTGTGAGGTTGGCCAATAGCCTGATGAAAAATTTTACAGGTGTGAGTTGCATCTCTCCTCTGCTAACACCTTGTGCCAGTTTCCTGTCCCTGCTTCTTGATTACATTTGCAACTAGGTGAGCAGTCTTTCCAAGTAGAAGCTCCCAATGAGGATGTCAGCAGGCTATGCTGCTGTGGGAGTGGTGTTAGCCAGTCACTATGGCCAATCTGCCCAAAGAGGCTGTTCTCAGATAATGATGAAAGCTGAAATATCTCAGCTTTTGGTGTGTATGGTAGCTCTGTTTGCCAGAAACACAAAAGGGAGACCACACTAGCTGAATGAGAATGTCAGGATGAGTACTGTTCTAGTATATTGGTATTTCCCAGCCATCCTTAATCTTAGGCCCTCTTCAACGCAGTATCTCTGGTACATTTTTATTCCTAAATGGGCTGTGACCTACTGACAGGAAGCCTTGTGGCTTCCTGTACCCGGAGATTTAATTCAGTACATTATGATAAAGTCTGATAAAGTTAGCTTGACTTGTTATCAGAGATTCAGTACTTGACTGAAGATCACTTGGAGTGGAAACACTCCCTGCCTGTGGTTTTTGTTCTCTCCTTTCTGTAGATAAGATATTTGGTTCAATGTCTGGGTATGCACATGTTTTCCAGGGCATGCAACTATATTCCTGGACAGGATCAGTGCAGGGCAGAAGAGAAGCAACAGATGCTGGGCGCAGGAGGGAAGCAATAACTGTAGGCTAAGGAGTAGTATCTGCAGCTGTGCTAGCTAGAGCAGATCTGGCTGTGATGCAAGGTGTTGACAGCTAAAGCTGTCTTACCTCTGCCCTCCCAAGAGATTAAGTTTGTGAATGAGGGTAGGCTGAAAGTGTTATGGATAAGAAGCACAACATGAGTACTTTACAACACTTTGGCAAGCTGTCTAGTGCTTGCTACCTATGCACCTGAAAAGAATTTCCCTCTATACTTGAAAAAACTTTACTTCAGTAATAAGAGGTAGTTCTTAAGATGGGCCTGTAGCCTTTGATTCGGCAAAGGACTGCCCATGAAGCAAACCTTTCCAAGGAAGGGAGCAACCAGATTTTGTGACAACCAGCAGACACCCCCCTGTACTCATCACTGCTCTTCATATTCACAGCATGATTGTTGCTCCCAAGAGGCAGCACATGGCTCTGGAACTGAGACCATGATACAGACTGGAAAGGTTCCTCACTAGCAGGCAACAGTCTCTGGAATATAGCAGCCTTAGGCCTGGTGCTTCTATGGGCCTTAGTGCCAGAATGCCAGTAAAGGTGCTTTAGTGTAGTTGTTTATAAATGACTGAAGATGAAGAAGGTCTATGTGGTAAGCTTCCCAGAAAAATCCCAGCTGAAGAACAGTTGAAAGCCAGGCACAGACAGGAAAGTGATTGCTGCTTGACATTCAAAATACCTGACAGAAAACAATGAATAATCATAGTCTTGCAAGCAGTCAAATGAAATGATGAGTATGTAACCTTCTGCATGCTTGTAAATGAAGGCAGTGGTGTCTAGAAACCATGACAGAAAGATTGGAAGAGGAGCAGGCAAAAAATAGATTGTAAAATTCTGTGAGCTTGCAGCCAAGAGCGCAATCATAGGTACATGATGTTCCACCAACAGTTTAGATGTAGAAAGATGTTTTGAACAACTTTGGCAATGGATTTATCCTCCACCACGCGTTTACCTTGTCGTGTGCCTGTAACAGTTTTGATCTGGTCTTCAGTGTCCTAAAATTGTCTTCAGAACACTCCTGACAAGGGCCTGGCAGTTGAGCCAATCTTGTCCATGTAGAACATATGTAAATAGTACCAGTTTCTGTGCCTCAAGTGCAACAGTCAGCATGGCTTCCAGTCACTACATGGCAGGCAACCATGCAACCCAGATTCTAGTGGTACTGTATACGCTGTAAAAAAATGCATTGATCTCAAATCAGGAATGTAGTATGGGTAAAGATAAGATCAAAATCTGAGCAAGTGTCAATCCTGTCAGACAAGTAATCATTTTACTAATGGGAGCATATTGTCTGGTCCACTTGGTAAGAAGAAGAGATTCTTATAAAGTGACAGGTCAGCCAAAGAACATAAGAAGTGCCTCTACACCTACACACATAACAAAAGATCTCGTGTACCAGCACTCAGTCACAGTTGGCAATGGCATTCTATTTTAAATCTGTTACTTAATTGGTGCAGTCGGAAAAATGTAAATGTTCTGGATCTTAAGTGTACAGGCATCATACAGAAGGTTTTATTTATGGTTACATTTTATATGCTTATTTATGCTCATATTTTCACATAATACTGTGTAGACCTTAGACTGAAGCCAGGAAGACTCTAGTTCCTTTGCTTTTATCTGTATGGCATTATTAACTTTTTACAAGACAGTGTAGTTAATAATTCTTATGCACACTGACTGTAAGTGTGCCTATAAGCAAATAATTCAATAGAACACAGGGTACAACTGGAAATAGTTAATGGATCTGAGGGAGCAGAGCTAGTTTTAGCAAAAAAAAAATGTCTTTGAACTTTGGAATCAGACTATTTTTTTAAACCTCTGTCTAAGCAAAAAAAAAACCCCCCAAAAAAAAAAAAAAAAAAACAAAAAACCAAACCCCCCCAAAAAAACCAAAAAACAAAACAAAAACAAAACACACAAAAAAACCACAAAAAAAAAACCAAAACAAAACAAAACAAAGCAGGGTCCAAATGGCCATTCTTTAGTTCAACAGTGACTTTTAAAATACTTTAAGTATACTAAAGCAAATAAATTTCTTTCTGCTATTTCCCTCTTTCACAGCTGCACCATTTGACTTGGGCAGGAACCCTAAGCTCATCAGCAACTGCATACATGACACTTATGGTGGTAGGATATACTTTAAAAAGAAAAAGCCTGCTTCAGGTCTTTGGTAAAAGAGTGTGACCAGGCTAAGAATGTGTGCTTTGTTACACAACATGGGAACCTGGCATAGTAGATATGGCTTATGTTACACTTACTTTGCCTGCCTTGTCTTCCTCTTCTAGATCCTGGTCAGAGATTTGTCTTCTTCATGTTGCATAGTTCCCTTATTTATTCACTAGGCAATTCTGTCAGCCCTTCTTAATTCTCTGGGAATTTGGAACTGATATTACAGATTCTTCACTAAAACCTTTCCTTGACAAGAAAGGTACTGTATGCACTAAGAATAAAGCACAGAGAAAGCCTCTACATCAAAGAGGCTCAGAAATGCATGGAGAAGTACAGAAATAAGCAAGTTGTCACTCTGAGCACAGAGCCCAGCATTGATTTAAGAACTCTGCTGATGGCCCCCTTCTCATGTCTAATCCTGTTTACTTGTCATGCTATGCTAGCACTGATCAGTTGCAAGAACTTTGATTGTCTCTCCCCCTCTCCCCCTTCCATCATACCTGCAGCATTGCATCTGTAGTTCACTTGTATAGCTTTCCACCTAAGCAAAGGCAAAGTGCCTATGAAAGAGCAGGCAAGACTTCAGCATAAATGGTCAGGTTGCATTGTAGCAGAAAAATTAGTTGTAGTGCCCTGGCATGGTTGGAGAAATCAGCTTTGAGAGGGGTTGCCAAGGCTTCACTCAGTGACACTGTGTGACCGAGGCTGGATTTATGTCAAGAGTGCTTAAAAAGCCTTTTGCTCAGGTCATACTGAGGCCAGAATTTGGCCACCACGCCAAGGCTGTTTTTTTTGGGCCAAACAACAGTAAATCACACTAACAGAATGTTCTCAACAGAAATTCATTGTTAATTCTTATTTGGCACTTCATACTGGCAAAAATTCTCCATCCCTTTCAGATTTCAGTTAAATCAGGCCATAAGTTCAGAAGTTGTGGGAAATTAACCTGCATAGTACCTTGTATTTGTTTCTGCCAGGCAAGAAAAGCCTTTCAGGAATTTACAGCAAATCTTCTAGTGTATCACATATAAATTGCAAATGTCATTTTTCATCCCCTGGATAAAAGAATTCCAGTGTTCCCATCCATGTGCATGTCCACATTTTGGTACCTGTGTTCCTGCAAGATTCCTTGACACAAAGTAATGCATCATAGGGTGCTAACTCTTTGAATGCATTTATTCAAAGCTGGATGAAAGATTTGCAGGCTGAGATCCTGGGAGTACAGGAGAAATATTAAGCAAATGCTTACAATGAGGTAAAAATTACAGACATTGTGTGCATGAATTCAGCATTCTTTGAAAGATACAAAGTAATTTTTCATCTGAACCGAAGTTCATATGGAGTGCTACTAAGTAATCTATACTATGTACTGCAGATTAGAAGTACATTAAGAAAGACTGCATATGGGGCAGTGTGAAGAGACCTGGCCTAGCAGTGAGTAATCCAATGGAAACTGAGAAAACAGCTTAAGCAAAAAAAGAAAATTTATGTAAATTTTACTTCATCAGAGAGTTAAAAATCTTAATATTCTGTGAAAAATCAGAATTCAGCAAGCAGATCCATATATTATGTTGCTTCTATTGCTGCTAAAATAGGTAAAGGGCATGGATTAGTCAAGAGACATGATTTGCTTTTGGTGAATACCTGTTACTTTAGAGGAAGGAATATTGTGTACAATTCCAAGAACCCAAGTCTTACACAAATTTTGAGAAGGAAGCCATCTGACTCATTATCTACTAATCAAGTCCTATTTTTGCTATAATATTTACACTTGTATTTTTATTACCTTTTTTTCTTCAGAGTGGTGAATGGCAAACTTAACTATGATTTTACTGCCTTGGATAATCTTATGGATCACCTGTGGGAAAATAAGCTGATTCCAGGTAAGGGCAGCTCCCTGCCTCCACAGCTTAGTATATCTGTTCATCCATATTGTACAATCATTAGAATATTCTTAGAAAGCTTCTCCAAAGCTGGCTTTGATAAAAGATTCATTATTTACTTATTTGCCTTTACATCATGTCCCAGTGTGAGCAAAATGATATTATAGCCATTAAGACAACACAATTGGTTATACATTGCCTTTGAAGGCAGTTTCAGATGGTTGTACTTGTAAATGAGATCTCTTGAAGAGAATATTGTATCCATTGATGTATACCTAAAAGGGCTAGAGAAGCAGATATTCCAGGTATAACTTCCCATAAATTTATGCAAACATCCATTGTTTCAAGTTTCCTCTGAGCCCTGCATTTATGTTGACAGCTATTAGTTTTGACTACTGTAGTCACTGACAAGTAACGAGTAACCTCAAATCTGAAATATTTCTGGTGGGAACATGTAGAAACAAGAAAGAGAACCCATTTAATTATGCTTCTTCATTAACAAGTTTGTTTCAGATGATGTGATAACCCTTCATTAATAAAAATGAGATAGCATTCACAAAAAAAGGAGACCAATTTCTTATATCTTTTTTAGGATTTGAATTGATGGGGAATCCATCAGGATATTTTTTAGATTTTGAAGATAAAGAGCATGTAGTACAGTGGAGAAACTTAATTACTGTTCTGGCCAGGAGATACATAGGTAAGTTAAAGAAAGAAAAGCCTTGTTATTTGTTCTGTCATAATCCTTTCTAGCTACTTCAAAAAGTTCTGTGTATTATGATCAATTTCAAGACCCTGAATTTCAACACAAAACTGGAAAACAAACATGCCAGAACAGACCATGGAGACCATGGGATAATAGTCTGATCCATGGCCAACATCCAGAATGAATAGTGTTCTGGGTAGCACATTTGGCCTGCCTTCAAGGACTGACTTTTAACCTTTTTATATTGTTGTGGTTGCAAACTACCAGCTTTCACTGGAGCATGATAACGTGAACACTTCTCGTATGCCAGCTTCAAATATTTCTAACAAGGCAGAAGGCTCAACCTGAATTAAGGGTAGGTGAGTGCCCTAATCACAAAACTATAAGTCATCTCCCTCTCACCTTCCATCTTTTTCAAATATTGCTGCATTTCATCAAAAATGAGAAATAATTTTGAAACTCACAAATTACATTTCCCTCATTATTAAAAATAATGAGGGAAATGATCTAGTGATAGTTCTGGGTGCTGAGCCTCACCTGCAGCCTGAACTAATAGTATTGTCTGTATAAGTAACTTATTGATAGTGTTTGATATGCAGCTCACTGATAAATGAGACCTCTCCTACAGATAGGTATGGATTGCAGCACGTTGCTAAATGGAATTTTGAGACGTGGAATGAGCCAGACCACCATGACTTTGACAATGTGTCTATGACAGTAAAAGGTGAGCATGTTTTGGAGCACTTCTGAGTGTGGCAAAGTGAGACAGGTGTATGGGACGAGCAGAGGAGTGACAGTGAGATGTAAGTTACACTGACAGAGAAGTAAGGTAGACAGCAATGATAAGGAATGTGACAGGTATACCAAATCTGTTTTGCTAAGGTCATGTTACTGGCTACACTTTATTCCCTACTTGGGTGTCAGGGGTTGTGGCACAGAAAAAACAAAACAGGAGTTACACTAAGAAGATGCAGTTCATTAATTGCATATAAAGTACAGGTTAGCAGTAAGGGGGAGCAGGGTGGAATAAGAGAAAGACTCCTCACTGAAGTTGCATGCTTTGGGAAAATGCTCATACAAGTCCTTTAGAAGCACCTTGTGAAGGCAGCTGAAGTTCTGATGTCTTCTTGTGTTGTCAGTGCATAGGAAAGGGTAGTCCCAATTCATGAGGTCTTGCAAATAAATCAAATAATAGAGTTATAGTATCTTCTCATAGTTTTAGATCCAGTTTCTGTTTTGAATTACCATCTTTGATATATTCATCTGCTTGGACTTACAGGGTTTCTCAACTATTATGATGCTTGTTCAGAAGGATTAAGAGCAGCCAGTCCTTTTCTAAAATTTGGAGGGCCTGGGGATTCCTTCCATCCCTTACCCAAGTCACCCATGTGCTGGGGTCTTCTGTGTCATTGCTACAATGGTACCAACTTCTTCACAGGGGAGACTGGTGTAAGGCTGGATTACATCTCTCTCCATAAGAAGGTTAGTCCAAGATTTCAGTTTAAAGTCATTTTTTTCAATCAGTTCAATCAAAGTTATATTTTGTTCCGATTTACAAAGTTGATGATGATGATGAGTGTCCAGCCTATAGCAGGAAGCACGGCTACCTATTCTTGAAAAACTTTAAAGATGTTCAGTTACAAGACTTCAACTCAAAGCAAATTTGTCTTTGCCTAATTCCCAAATGGAAACAACTCTTCTACTTACTTTCCATTTTATATTCTAGGAGGAACTCATGCAAGTAGCACATGCTGTAGTAGATGAGGTAAAAATACCAATTGTGTTGGTCCACAGCAGCTTGGTTCCACAGCAAGGAATATGTTTTCAGAATATGTTTTATGTTTATGACTCTAAGTTATGTCTCTATGTTTACCACTGTTTTCTCATTACCACTAAGGAGATATGAAATATTGTTGCAGGGAGATGGGAATTCTCTCTACATCTTGCAACAAGAAGTAGAAGCAATTCAACAAATTCAGAAGCTGTTTCCAAGTTTTGCTTCTGTTGCCATATATAACAATGAAGCAGATCCAATGGTTGGATGGTCCATTCCACAGCTCTGGCGAGCTGATGTGACCTATGCTGCTATGGTTGTAAAGGTAACAGTTCATTGGTAGTTTCGGCACAGTAGTGTCCCTTGATGTGTTTTTGCAGTTGAAAAATAGACATAACAGTTAATTTTTAAGCAGCTACTCAGACTAATAGATCCTAAAAAAGGAGATCTCACTACTGGTGCAATAGGGGGTTTCCCTAAGTAGTCTTGTTTTAGTAGCTTGATTTAATTTGTAAATTTAATTTAATTTTTGTTTTCTTCATCTTTCCTTAAAAAAAAAGTCCAACTTAGGACCAAATTGAGAACTTGACAGAGAACTGCTAGAGAACTGAGTTGTATACAGTCCCCCAGTTAGATCCATCTGATAAGATTACTCCCACATATGCCCTCTCCATGCAATACTATTGCTCTGATGTCAGTACTGCTGGCTGTCACCTCACATATGTGAGAATTATTTCCCAGCTCATTCAGAAGTTTATCTCATAAAGAGGCATCAAGTATAATAAAGAAGTGCCTTGAGCTCTCAGCCTAGTCCATTCTTTGGTTTGGGATGCTGGCTGTACACATGATCTTATTAATTACTGCTAGTAATTACTGATGTTGACCAGAAAAGCAGAAGGAGAAGAGAGTGCTCAACATTCCCGCTTCTGCAGTAATTGCACCCTAGCCTCAGAGCAAGCTCAGCTCTTCCCCTATATAATAATAACTTGCACTGCAGGCCTGGTGCTTTGTGACCCACTACCTTAAACAGCACATAGAGTCCAAGTGCTCCTTTACAAAGGAATAATTCCCAAACACAGGAGCATGTATGTCACCCAGAAAAAAGTTGCATCTTATCAGCTGCTCCTGAGGAGACAAAGGCTCCCAGTTCCCTGAGACTGCATATACAAGCCATCAGGCAACAAGTCATTGACTGCATCACAGAGAGTTTGCAAGATAAAATAGCAGTGCTTATAATGATGTGGTGATATGAAGGGCAAAAGAAAGACACATCCAGTGGAAAATTAACACTTGGTTGTATACGACCTGAAGCACTGTGTTCCTTCAGAGACACAATTGTGAGACTGTTCAGTTGTCAGCTTTCTGAAGTTCTGCTTAATTCTGATACTCAGGCACAATCTAATAAGCAGAGAACTTGAGAACTTTGATGTTTTTCGAGAGAGCAGCACAGCAACCAGTGAACACCAGGAGAATTAATTCCAAGTTAGCACCAAGTGGGAAAAATGACTAATTGAGAAACAGAATGCAGGACCAGCTCACAGACACTGATGTAGTGGGTACAAAGCAACTCCAGATTTGGAGAACCATTTAGATTTAATTCAGATGGTAAATCCATTACCATTATTAATTAAGTATTCGAGACAGAGGGGCATTGTTTGTAGTGCAATAGACAAGGAATTGTATTCATTATCTGTGAAGAGTTCTAGTATTAATTATTTAAGAGACTTACTACTGGAAAAACTATGCAGGTACTTCAGATTTTACAGTGATTGATATATCACCTAAAGTACAGCTTTTCCAAGACTTATGATAAACAGTTATTTTCTTCAGTCTTTTCTAAAAAGCAGAGTGACAGTTCTTTACAGAATGCTGTAAAGGTTTTTAAAAAATACAGAGACTGCATGCTTGTTGTTTTTTCTCCAAGGTGAAGGTTCATTTCTCTATGATTTCACAGGTAATCATCCAGCACCAAAACCTGCTCATTTCCAAAGCCAACAACACCATCAACTACTCGTTACTGAGCAATGACAATGCCTTCTTGAACTACTACCCCCATTACTTCACCCAGCGGACTCTGACAGCACGTTTTCAGATGAACAACACAAAGCCGCCTCATGTCCAGATGGTGCGGAAACCAGTGCTGACTGCCATGGGCTTGCTAGCACTGCTAGGTATAGTAAAGAGCACATCAATTACCTGTCCTACCTAGAAGCTTCCAGCCTAAGAAAGATAGTTCCAGCCATCCCGCTGTTCCTAAAAGCATGAGTTCCCTTACTCACTGTTTACTAGCTGTGTTAAGAAAATTATTTCATGTTAAGAAAATGACTTCATTTCTTCAGACAGACTGATATTTCAGAAAATATTCCTGAGAGTCTGTTATCTGTTTGATTTAACTTACTGCTTTGTTTATACCCTCTGTGTGCCAACCACTCATTTTTTGTTGACTGGTACTTCCCTCTTGTGATGCAAGGGGTACATCCCATCAGGCTGCAACTGTCTTTAAGAAATCCCTGTAGCTGGAAGACACATGCAGGGAGAACTTCATTCATTGTCACCTGTTTTCATGTTGCTAGCTGAACTGCTAAGCATAAGAACTGCTGTAGTATATACATACTCTGCTGTTGTACAGTATATCTGACTGAAGGCTGTAAGTGGCAAAACCTAACTCAACCTGTGTACAATCTATTTGCATGCTTTGACCCTGCAGCTTCTGACACAGGACTGACTAACAGTGATGTTTACAGTTGTCACGTTTTTTAAAGGAGAAAAGCAGATTTTTGCAGAAGTGAAGATCAGAGGAGATGAAAGTGCTCAAAACAGCACAGTTGGTGTGCTGGCATCTGTGCATATCCCAAGTGAGACACAGCCCTCAGACAGCTGGCAAGCTTCAGTACTGATGTATTCAAGTGAGGATAACAGGACTTCATCCAACATCAGCACTGTCATAGTGAATGCCACCCACTTCCCCAAACACAGAGGTAAACAAATATCATATAGACAACTCATGTTAAGTGATCTTTAAGACAGAATAGCAGCTGGAAAACTTCTACTGCGTTACCTTTCACTGCAATAGTGAATTAATTTCCTAGCTTCCTCTGTCATCTTTTGTGCACTCCTAGATTTTCTGAAATATAATTGTGTCCTTCTTTGAAAGGTTCATTCCTAATGTCTACACTTTGACCCTGCCTTTAATGGCAACTGCCAAATGCTACCTTTTTGGAAAACTAGTGATCGCAGTGTACTTGACTGGATATTACCAGGCAGCAATTCTCTTAATGAGATGACTCCAAGACAGCCAACATGAACACACAATTGCACAGCTGATGCAGTTACCCAACAAATACATGCAAAAAGAAGATTTTGGTTCTGGTTGTGGAAATAATAGTTTGAAATGTAAACTTGGTAAATGCAAATTGTACAGCCTCATGAGAGTGCTAGCCATGGGACTTTCCAGTGGATGGCAGGCTCCAAAGTGCTGAAATCACTTTTGAAAAGGTAGACTTACACACCTGCTAAATTTATTCCTGTTAATCTTTAAATCCAAATAAAGAGTTTACTTCTGTTTTTTGTGTTCCTACAGAGATGGTGTATGTGATGTATTACATGGATAACAACCAAACGAATCCCTATCTGAAGTGGAAGAACCTAGGAAGCCCTGACTTTCCTTCTCCAGAACAGTTCCAGGAAATAAGGGATGTCGAGGTATGATTATGTGTTAGCTTGAAGTGTTGTACGGGTAAAGTGCTTGTGAAAAAGACAACAAATCAGGCCTGTAACAAAAATTTTCTTAGCCCACAGTTGTTCACTTTTCATATACACAAAAAAAATCACTTGCAGTCCTGCAGAAAAGTGTAGCTCATGCACACCTTATGCCTTTGTGTTTTGTTATATGACCTCTTCACTCTGGGCCTACCTGTAAAATAATGCTCTTGGGGAAGTTCCGCCTTCTCTCTGAATCTTCAGTGGGTTTTGAGACTCTTTCTGTTCCATCTCCCCAAGTAAGTCAAATGGCCCTGTGTATATTACAGAATGGCCAAATTGCTGGATTAGAATGTTGAAATGAACCTCCTTAATAATAAGAAAAAAAAACCTCCCTGAGGTGAAAACTAGCCAGTGCAAGTTCAGAAAACTGTGAGGGGCTCACAGGGAGACCGACAGTTTTGCCTAGTGCTGAATGCACCATAGAGGTAATTAAGGAGTCAGTCTTCTCTGAGGAGTCTCTCCTCCCTATGGATAAAAGCCATGCAGAGATTACTTACTGTATGTGAGCATATGTGAGAAGCCTGTCACTTCAGCTCCCCTTCCCATAGTTTCCCCTATGCATTCAGACTCCCAGGTTAAAACCGGAGGTCGTCTTTATCCCCTTCAGGACCCGCAGACAGAGTACTCACTTTCTGACTTTGGTATACAGTACTGTGTCTTCTCTTCCCAGTCACCATAACTGACTATTGCTAAGGCCTGTGGGATACTGTAGGAGACATCAGCTCTTCCTTGAAAAGAGCAGCAGCAAGATTTTAGATGCTCTTGGCTATCTGGTACAGCCTCATCCCCAGAGACCAGATGTGTAGCTGTTGTAGCTAGCAGTAGCTTGCTGTGCATGCTCAGAAGAGATGGGGCCATGATTTGTAAAGACCTCGAGCCTGAAAGGCATCCATGGGAGGTTACAGAAGTGACAGATTGTGCCTAGGGGCGTTTGTGATCAACCCAACTTGTGAGATGGACAAACCCTCTGTTTCCTGAAGAGCTGGAAAACAAGTGAGTATAAAGACTCCCAGTGTGGAGAACTTTGATGCCTGTAAGCATTAGCAGTACCAACTCTATTGGAAATTTAAGTGTCCTAAAGTAAATACACAGGCACTTTACACTGGTTTAACAGTTGGTCTTTAGATGCTGTAATGAAAGATTTTTCACAAATCTACTCTGGCTCCGCAGGACCCACTGGTAACAGGTCCATTCCCATTTCCTGAAGCTGGCATCCTGACACTGAAGCAAGACTTTCCTGTTCCCTCAGTCTTTCTTATCCACATCTGTGCAAGACCCAGATCAGCTCCTGATCAAGTATGTGTTGTATTCTACCATCAGACACATCAAAACTGAAACTGCTTCCTGCCTTAAATCTTAGAAGAAAACCATTTGAGTTAATTTATTGTTAAAAGTATAAGAATTAGTAAATAAAAAATTCTTCTCTCTTTTGATGAGAAGTCTCTCAAAGATATAATTCAAGATAAAGTACTACATAGCAAGTGATAGGAGCCATCACTTGCTATATGATGGCTCCTATCACTTGCTATGTAGTACTTTACCTTGAATTATATCTTGTAGTACTTTATCATTACTAAGATGAATGGAAGATCCCATGGTGGGAAATTAGTATGACAGTACTTAAAAGTGCAGTATCTCTTTAAAAATTACATGGTATGCTACAAGGACTGACAAGTTAATTGACAGCTAAAATGGAATCATGGCTGCCATATTAGACATCTGTATCTGCTCATTCAGTCTCATCCATGTTCACAATGGTACTCAGAGCCTCTGAAGGTCCTCTGCAGGGTTGACGAGTGGGAGACATAGACTGCAAAAAGCTACAGAGGCAAGAATTTTGGTTTTACTGATCTCAATGGAAAAAAAGCAGATAATTTGTAAGGAAGGATGAACACAGAAATTTGACCTGTCTGATTGGTTTGTACAGTTTTTTTACATGGGCTTGTGTCTTTGGACAGGTGACTGGTGTTCGTTTGATCCCTCTCACAAAGGGGCAGGTAATGGTGCTGTGGGATGATGACTGTGTAAAGTCAAAGTAAGTAGCTTTAAAATAAAATCTATACAAATGAGTTACCAACATACTACTCCCTAAGTCTCCACAAGCCCTACAGAGCAAAACAAATTAAACAGTTAATGAATTGTTGCTCCTTGATAGATGATACAGTGCATTTGTCTGAAAAAATGAACTGCAGGACCTCTGTGCACAAACTGTGAAGAGCAACCCTGCCTAATTTGCTGCCTGATCAAAGGAATTTGCTTGTTGGTCACCAGCATTCAGTGGCATTTCTGAGGGGATTCTATTCAGCACAGCAGATAGGAAGATTCATGGTAAAAGTTACGTTATCAGCAGATGCCTAAGTGGGATCTTACACATTTCTGTAAGAGATGTGAACTGGAAGAGCAAACCTCCAGTAGCTTTCTTCAGCAAGCTAGACTCAACTGGAAAACCTGGTAAACTCTGAAAGGTGATCCAGTGTACAAACAGATTGCCTCAGGAAACAGTGACTTAGGTCCTTTTTAAGCCAGTCTCCCTAGGTTCTTCATTCTTGATAACTCTGGTGTCTGAGTGAAAGATGCGTGACATTTTGTGATGCTGCATATACCCAAAGCAGCAAGTCAGTCTAGGTGTTTTTCTGAGGACTTTTGGAGCCCTGGTTCTTCGTAATAGTGCCCATTCATTCCATCCTACATTTGGTAGGAATGAATCAACTGAACATTTATTATTTTTGTCCTTCTTGTTGAAATAGCCCTGATTTTTCATAGTATTTGACAGTTCACACATTATCAGTTGTAATTACAAACCTCATGGTTCTCTTTCTAGGTGTATAAAGACATTTGAAGTGGAATTCTCATCAGATGGACAAGTGTACCGGCGGATTAATGCCAAAGACACAATATTCACTCTCTGGGTCTACAGTCCAGGTATGGCAAGAATACTCACATTAGGTAATCTGTCACGTGATATTGCCACTCATGAATGTGTGAACCATTGTTTAGTAACTACTGAAGGTAGGTAACTTGCTAGTAACACACAGTCCCTCACAAATAAGAGCGTGTTCCTTCCTTTAGGATCATATTCTCAGTAAAAGCCTTATTCTCAAGGACAAGCAGAGGTTGAGAAGTAGTCATGAGGACATTATTAGTAGTATGCTATGGATAATTCCTTGTCACAAAAGCCAGTCACTGAGCTGCAGGCCTGACAAGGTCCCTGAGAAGTTAAGGAGCACTTTTGTAGCTGGTATAGAAATATGCAAAAATGATAACAAAAAAACCCACAAAAAACCATGACCAGACCTTGCAATAGAAGCTTACTCAGATGAAACATCCAAGTGAAGGAAGATACTGATGTTTTATCTGGGTATTTTTTTGTTTATCTGCAGGTAGAGGGTGGTGGTTGTTGCTTTTTTGTTTGTTTTGTTTTTTCTTTTTTAAGCAAATGCTGTCTAGTTTGCAACATGACCTTCCAACAAATATTGATAATAAGCACTGATGAGAGCTGAGTGAAACACAGACAAACCTTGCGTTACAGTGATACTATTAAAAAGTGGTTGAGAGATGTTTTTACCAGAAACAAGGGCTTACCTTACCCTGAGAAAGTCTTAACATCAGCAATAGTGCATAATAAAAGTTCAGAGCTATTATTGCAATGTAAGGGCTGCACAGGAGAGCAAAGACTGTAAATGATAGCTATGACAAATCTCTGAAAATATTAGTCATTATTGTATTATAATATTATATACCAGTTTTAATAGTTTGTTTCAAAACTAACAGCAACAAAAAAGACTGCTTGAAAAAATATCATGTCTCAGCAGTCCTTATTGCTAGGAACTTCCTCCTCACCCGTTGTTTCTCACATTCTCTTTTCTAGAATAAAAACACTAAAACACATATAAAAATCAATTAATTAGATAAAATACCTCCAAATTTATATTGCTTGTGTGTTCAAAGATTCTGCTAGGGCAAGCTGTGTTCTTTGAACTGGATCAAGGATAAAAAGCAGCAAAACCACAGAAGATCAGCTCACATACCTTTAAAGTAAGTGGTGCTGTTTCCTGAGTAGAGTAGAGGGTTCTCAGTCAGCCTGCGTGCTTCTTCTTCTGCTTCTTCGTTGAACCTGTCCCCACATAACCTGTTCCATAGGCAAAATTCAGGCAGAAAAGTAAGTCTGAAAACAAGGAAATTACTAATTGTGTGTTGCAGATGTCACAGCCTTCTTCGAAAGGAACTGCGGGGAAAGTAGTCCTATAGCTGTACTTGCTCTCTAGTAAGTAGAGAGGACATCTTTGGTGAAACAAGATAAAAAAAGTCAGTACTTGGCCATGAGGAATTTATTATCGTTTTTTATCAGACAGGCAGAGACACACGTAGGGTGCAGAACTGATTTTCCCAGCCTGTTCCACAAACCTACATTTTACAGGACTAGTGCCTGCTTCACATCCTCCCAGTACTACAAGTGTCAGCATGACACAGTGACCATTTCTAACCTTTTCATTTACAGGAAGCTCGGTCTCCGGTTTTTACAGAGTGCGTGCCATTGACTACTGGGGGAAGGCAGGCCTGTCCTCTCTTCCTGTGGGGTACATTGAAGCTTTCAAGTGACGCTGAAGAGTGGTGCCTGGCTTGTTGTCAGAGTGGCCTTACAAATGACAACTCCCCAGAAAAATAAACTCCTCCCAGGCTGAGGAGGGCATATGGAAATGACATGATGAAGTTAGGAATGCAAGTTAGAAGCAACTGCCCCTGTTAACTCTTCACAGCACAAAAGACAGCATTATCAAACAACCACAACTGCCAATGCAATTGGTAAGAGGCTGCCATAGGACAGGGATTCAGCCTGGTAACTAGGAATTATGGGAATACATATTTATTATTCCCCTTTTTTCTAACAGCCAGGGCAAGTTAAGATTTATAGAGGTCACAAACTGTAGCAGGAACAGAACCATGGCTTCACTGTGTGAGTAAGATGGTAGCAAAGGCACATGGAGAACCTGTCTGTGAGTTAGCTGGCTGCCTTAGCTGCCAGCCTGTCTTGATTTAGCAGTATAATGGAAAAGTGCACAGCAACAAGACACATTCAGAGCATGAAGTAAAGGATCCCTTAGTTCCTTTGGCTGGTTAGTCACAGTGGGTTATTTCAGAATGCTTGCCATGTCTTCAGGTGTATGAGGTTTTTTCACTCTCTCACAGAGGGTTTTCCACCCAGCTTTCTCAGTATTTGTGACCATTACATAGATGCCAGAGTAATTTCCCATAGGCAGAGGCAGGGGTATCAGCTCATTCTCAGAGGGGAGAAGGCACAGAAAGCCCTAGCCTCCAGACTTCCCTGCCTTTTCTCTTTTGTGCTTTTGCCCAAGTCACCTGTTTGCACTGTGGCCATCAGCAGCTGCCTCTTTGTGGTAGAGGCTCTAACCCTGAAAGTCCCTCTTTCTCTCCATTGCTGTCACCTAGCCTGGTGTCCTTCAGCCCTTACAGCTAACACCTCCCCTCACAGACTGTAAGTTGTCACTCAGCTCTGCATGGCCAGGAGAAAGCTGAAACACTAGTTAGAGCCTTTTGTGTTTTCATATGACAGGACAGCACACTCTTGAATGTAGCAGGGCTACTACTTAAGACACTTAGGAAATTAACAAAGAATACTTTGAGCTCCTGTGCACAAGTGTATGATAGCCCTAGATCAAGGGCTACAGATCACCACTGGCTGTGCTTGCAGGTGCCAAACACTTTATGTAAACAGCAAAGTTGCCTGAAATTGCAGGGATGCTGCTCCTTCCCTTTTCACAATTGGCACAGTTTGAGCTGTGCCTTTAACAGGCTTGCAGAGAGAAGGATAATGCCAATGAAAACAGCAGGAGTGTTTTCCATAAGAGGAGTGACTTTGTCACACAAACAAATCCCCTACTGCTCTCTTTGCTGACATCAGCCACCTCACCAACATAACAAAAAAACCTGCATATTTGATGAAACATTCAGGTCTCAGCAAAAAAGAAGTGCCCAAGTTTGCACAGTAGGGGAGAGAGCTGAACTACCTCAAATACCCTCAACTCTTACAGCACAGAAAAGAAACATACAAAAGTCAGCGCATGTGAAATGTGACCTTGTATCTCCTTACTTGCTGGTTAGTTGTTCAAGTGCTTTTACTGAAAATTAGTCTTAAAAGATTTACTCTGTCACAGAATTCAGATGAAATGTTTCTTGCCTCATTTAAGTTTTAATAAGGGGCACTTGTCACATCCTAGTCCTCCAATTCCTTGTCCGTACAGGCAGAACAGAAAAGGGCCATGGGTCCTACTGAATTGAAAACCCTCTAAATTTAAGAAAAGTTACTGTGGCATTCTACTTGGATGGAGATGGTAAAAATACATTTCAAACTTGTGATAATTGCCCCTGAGTGAAGAACCAGTGTATACAGTTAAGTAAAATCTAGCAATTAACACGTTGTTTTGCTAGTATGAGGTGGAACCACAAATAAAATGATTTAGAGAAATACTAAGTATAGGGTCTCGAGAGATTTTAGTGTGTCTGGAGCAGGGAAAGATGTAGGAGCTTGAGTAGACAGTTTAGTGTGTTAGGATGTCCTAACTGAGTAGCCCTTCTGCTTCAAAATTTTCCCACCCTGGCAATCAGAATATAGCAGTCTTTATCAAACCAATGACTATGTACTAGTTACAGGTGTATTAAAAAAAAACATTAAAAAAAAAGAAGAAACATAGCTGTAGTGAATAGTATTGATTTTGTTATGCAGGGATGAAAATATATAGATGTGCAAACCATGAAAAATAGAAGATTTCTTCTGAAAATCTTCTTTGCTGCTATGATATAAACTCATTCCTTTAAGAAATGAGCATGTATTAACAATTACAGAGAGAAGTTGGTATTTCCAGGTATGAGTTTATTTCTAACAAATTATAAAAGTTTTTGAAATGGCGTTTTCTTTTTTTATCATTTAATGTCTACAGAAAAATGCTATTTAGTACTTGAAACTTGAGATTTCTGTAACCATCTGTTGCTGGCTCTGATAGTGTTTCCAAAATTGCATGTTCAACTAATCTCTCTGTTACATGTAGTGATCAGCCCCTCATTACAGTTTGAGTTTACAGAAGTGCCAAGTATCTATAGCACCAGGTGTGAATAGCAGGTGCTTAGTAGTTCTGTAGTATCATAACCAAGGCAAGGCTGCAGAGCACTCATGTATGTCTTTTGCTGTTCATTAATCCAAATAAGAATATGTAACTGCAACTGCAACATGGGATTATTTGCCTGTGCTTCAAACAAAAGCTTGTGAGGCTATATAACCATTTTGCAACTGAAAGAACCTTTCAGAGTATTTTACATTGTCTAATTGTGTATTGCTACATTTGTTACCGTCTTCTGTGACAGCAAATAAAACTGGTTATTAATCTTTCACATGAAACCTGTAAAAACAAGATCTGATCACTGTGTTGTAGAAACTGCTTACAACTCATCTTAATCTTGCAAAGTAAAGACTACTCTCAAGGACTATTATGTTTTAACTCCAGCCAGCAATCAAGTACCATGCAGCTGCTCGCTGTGGCTACCAGCCCAAGTGGTAAAATAGGTCCACTTGTGGAAATTCCAACATTACATATAATTGAAGCATAAAAATTTCGAGGCTGAAGTAGAAACCTAAATGCATAGATTGCCTCAGCTACCAGAACCCAGGGAAAACGGGAAAACTGGTCAAACTGAAGGTGGTATTACAGTGTCTGATCTCAGGACTTGCAGTGTCCTTGCTGGAGGAGGTTCACTGGTGTGTGAAGGACAATGTCCTTGCAGGGTCCCTCCTGCTGTTGCGCAGTCATAGTCTTTCTGCCATCACTAAAGGATCTTCTGAGGACAAAACAACAGTCCTTTTAATGAATAAACAATTTTTTTTATTTTGTCTTGTTAGTGGAAAGTTTGTGCAGGACAGAGATTATGGCTTGGGACCTATATACACACTTAAAACCCAGGAATAATAGACTGCTTCTCATCAACCAGCTCAAACAGCAGACAGAAGATGTCTGCCTCTAGTATACCTGAGATGTTTCATGTTGAACTCAACAGAATTTCAAGAGAAGTGTAAATCTCATCAGCATACACTCATGACTGCCTGCCCTATCCTACCTTGTCTTTCACATTTCCTGCAGTCATTAGAGACAAATGGATATGATGTAGCTCCCATCTGTTCATTAACTTACCACATCATAAAATAAGGACTTGCTTGTGGTCCCAATGGAAACATGCTCCCCCAAGTACAATTCCTGGGGCACGTGAACTCTATGGTATATTAAACCAGAATCACCTCTATATTTCTATGATCCTTCAAGCTTTGTCTCATGTGGCTAAGGAGGAATTTTACTGCCTATCTTGTCTGGACAGACTACACCAAGCACAATAAAGATGCACTGGGACCTACATATTGATTGTATCTTCTTGCTACAACTCTTGTCTGGTCTGGTTGCACAATTAGTATAGACATTAAAAATCCCACTTCTCTAAGACTGGTAGTATTGGTCTGACAGTTTTGGCCAAAGGCCACACTCCTTCAGCTAAGGGTTAGTGCTGTCTAATCAGTTGTTATACAAGTCTTAAGGTCACAGATTCTACCCCAATACTTCCTGCTGGGAGAAGGGTGGAAGTGGAGAACATTCAATCAATGCACTGACCTTGCACTTAATCCAGCAGAAAAGGCTGATATTTTTTCAACGCTCAGTAGTTCTCTGTGTAGGGTTTTATTAGGATTGCCTGCTAGTGCTCCTATGTTTCTGTCCTTAGCTTTAGGTAGTAGCTCACAATCTTGCTCTCTGTCAGGATAGCTTTCCCTAGACCTGAAGAGCAAGGACACATTTGTTCAAGTGGGTTGAGAGCCTTACAAGTATTGCCAGGAAATCCTGGGAAATACAAGTTTGAGAGACTTCAATGTATCTCTGGGATAATGTCTCTGGTCCTGGAGAGTTCCTCTGGTCTTTGGTTTCTATACTCTTTCTGTCTACAGTGGGTAAGATTGTGCAAGCATCTTGCAGAAGCTGTTTAACGGTGTAGTGCTCTGAAGGTCTTAGTCAACATCAGCCTTGTTCCACACACCTTTTGGAAGCCTCAGGAGTAGGGGCTGTTCAGCTTGGTCTTACCTCTATGCTTCGTAATTATAAAAATTGTGTAGTTGATAAACTGCAGGGTTCAGCAGGATGCTGGGATGTTCTAGACTGGTATTTTTATTACTAGGAAACACAAAGTGAATGTGATTTTACTAAAAGCAGTGGGAAATACTTGTCAATAATGCTGACCCAGGTTACCCTTTTTCTACATGGAGATTTCCAAGTACTCTTCATTTTCTCTATCTGTGAAATTCTTTGCCATAAACCCAGTCTGTTCTATATCTTTCAGTTCTATACTTTGAAATTCTTGAGTTCTATCCAGATACTGAAAACTGTATTATGGAGGCAAAGAGGAGCAAATTACTGTTAATGCCATTAGAAATGCAAGCACCCGCTTATTTAAAGCATTGTACAGTGTTACTGAAAGTTGCATCTGTTTCACTGCATTTGTGGTTCTCCCCTTGGGAAGTTTGCTGCAGGTAGCTCTGCATCAGACATGCTCTCGAGTCCTGTTTTTGGCTGGAGCCATCTCACTGATGTGCCTGCACACTGCCCTGTGTCTTGCTGCCCCCACTTGCTGGCTGAACTTTCTAGGGGAATCCCAGACTTACCCTGTCACCATGCTGCTGTCTGACAATCAGCCCTGTCAGGGGATGTGCCCCTCTTACCATCCTTGCTCTGCCCCCCCTGTTCAGTGCTGGGGAGTGACTCTGCCCCATCTGTGCTGGAAGCACCCTTGACTGCTGTCTCACTGCTCCTCAGTGAGCATCCTCAGTGCTTCTGCTCCCCAACAGACTGGACAACAGGCAATAAAAAACAGTTTCAGAGGTACCTTTTTTTCAAAAACATTTATTGACAAATGCCACATTAGGTATTCCCTTGAAAATTCAAATATCACTATTATATTGCACACTGTTTAAAGATCCCCCAATATTTTCATGTGTTTTTCAGGAAAAACACACTATTCCATACTATGATTTTTTTTTTATAATTAGTTGAGTGGCAACTTCAAGACCAAGTGGTCTGGTTTCTGTGCTTAAGGATAGGATCAGAAGCTTACTTTTAGCAGGCCCCTGGAAAGAAAGAAGAGTAAACTTTAGTCTGTGTAAGTAAATTTGCAAAGTGCTTTAACAGCCATTAAGTCTCCAGTGAAGTAGTAACTACAGCTTTCCTAGGGTACTTCTGAATCACAGTACAAGACTATGATGCAGGGTGCAAAAGTTGCTGTTTGCATTTCTCTCTATTGGCATAGACACAGGCAGCCTTTTCCAGTTAGCCATGGGCACTCAGCTTTCCTGAGGACCCAGCCATGACCCTGCAAACCAGCTGCCTTCCCTCTGCTACGGGGAGCAGTACAGAAGCATATGGGGCAGGGATGTCGATGCCATGCCCATGGCCTTGGGTGATGACAGTACCTGCTCTGTAGTAGAGGATTGGCTGACACAACAACGTGCTGTTCAGGAGATTTTAGCTGCCATTCCTTGTCCCACAGTGCAGAAAACCTGTGTTATGTGGCTTAGTAAAGGGTCAACTTCCAGGCCAGGTAGTGAGGTTGTGAAGTGTGTGAATGCTCAACTGCCAACAAAGAAGAATTTCTGCCTTCTGCAAAGCCCTAAAAATGTGTCTGCCTATTTCATGGGCAGCATTTGAACTAGAAGATCAATTCCTGTACCTCCAGAAAAATGTTCTCAAAATGGCATTAAACATTGTCTGTTTGCATGCATGTGGAGAAACTGCTGACTCCCACTGTCAGCTGACGCAGTCAGAAATGCTGCTCAGAGCCCCTCACCCCTGCTACTCAGACCACACAGGACACAAGTCATGATGGAACTGAGTGTGAGAGTGGTCCTTCTTGGAGGCACCTTTTCATCTTTTCCTGGAGGACACTGCACGGACTCAAGGTAAGATACTATTATGCAAGTGGCCAAGACAAGCATTTGCAAGAGCAGAAACACCGACTTGTTGCATCCATCCCTGTACTGTCTACTACAGTAACAAGGCTGATCTTCATCTGGTAATGTACCAGTTTCAACACACAGGATTCCAGTAAGTAGCAATCTTAAGGCTGCAGAACCAGCCTGTAGCAGGCTCTTGTTCTTTATGGATTTCCCTTTGTAGCTCTTTTCCTATTAGATCTAACATGAGGAAAAGATTGCTAAAAAAGAACAACTGAGTTTGCTGTAGTTCTGTCACATTAACAGCAAATGCAGTCACCTACTGTGCAACTCAGTGAGTTTGCTAATTAGCTGAAGTACCTGACTGAAGCACAGGCTGGAACTGGCCAGACATGCAGATTTCCTCCTGCTTTTGGCGCACAATGCGCTGGATGGCTGGTGGGAGGCCACGGGGGTTGCGCGAGAAGATCAGGGAGTAGCCATCATCACAGGAGCCGTCCTCCTTCAGGCTGCGGCAGGCGTAGGTGATGGCATAGTTATCATAGTCAGTGTCAATCACCCAGTAGTTGTCCCCTGAAACAACAGAACACACAGGTTTGTCACAGTGGGCACAACAGAGCAGAGGTGGATCCTTCAGCAGGGAGGTGGCAAACTTCACATGGCAGGGATAACTCTCCAAAGGATCTATAATCCTGTTACACATCCAGCTTATCTCCACACCATGAGGGGAAGAACTGGGACAAGCACAGGCCATCTTTAGACCATGATTTTCCCCATGATGCTCAGTGCATTTTCACCTTTTGTTTCTTAGGCTAGAAGTATTAGGAGGACTAGGATTTTCTAGGTTTTCAATGACAAAATACCTCTTTATGTTGCATGGTGGAAGGAAGGACATACAGTACAGATTACATTTCCTGTACAGGAAGCCTCAGTAAAACATTCCTCCTGTTTTCTAGCCTTGCTCAACTTAGTTCTTTTTGGTGTGGCTTATCTGCCAGTACTAAGGGAATGTACTTTTTTCTTACACCTTAGAAGTCATCCCCAACTTCCACAGCTGAGGAACTGCAGCTATGGGAGGCTTGGGCACAAAGGATAAGCTTTGAAAGGCCCTCAGTGTAACTGAGGTTCAGCATGAGCAGTTTCTGAAAGGTGGACTTGAGTTAACAGCTCCATTTCTTTGAGTCCAGCTGTGTCTCTCCGAGGAGAAATGCGTCGTGTTGCTGGGTTGCAGCTGTGGGTCTACATGTCTCCTCTGTTTAGCTAGGAGGAGTACAAGGGTGACTGACCTGAGCACTTCCCTAATGCCCACAGTGGGCCCCAGGAAATATGGCTTCCCTAGGTTGAACACCACAATTGGCTGTACAGAACCCATTGTGTGTGGCCAAATGCCTCTGAGCCTCCTTGTTAAGATATATAGTGTATAAGAAAGATCTGTGGGGAGTCTCTGGATGCTGGCCTTTCTGTGGAGATAAAATGCACTGCATGGATAAAGCATCCTCCCCAAAAAGGATGTTTGAGGGGGAACTTGGAGCAATCTGAGCTGAACTGTTTTTTCTGCTTATATGTGGTAACGCACATCTGGACAGCTCTAAGCAATTGAAAAGCATCAAGGGGCTGGAGAATTTAACTCACCACCACTGGAGAGGTAGCTGGCCAGTCCCTGGTAGGTCATATACATTTTTGCTGGAGTGGCTGGGTCGGGTACCGTGTACTGAGCAGCCATGTCAGCACAGATCACCCAGAAACTGCAACAAGATCCATAAGATTCAATGTAAAAATCTAGCAGCATGAAAGCTTCAAATGAGTGTCCTTCATTCAGGGCTTGGGCACAACTTCCTCAGGCATGGGCATGGCCTTTCTTAATGCAAAGTCACTCTCATTAAGTAATACAAATCTGTGACATCCCCTAAATACTGCCAGTGATTGCTGCTGTCCTCTGGTCCTCAACTCTGCTGTATGGCTACGCTGTGACTGGGGCAGTGCCCTGACCCTCCTTCAGTTCAGTAAGTTTTTTGCCACCCATTTCTGTACAAGCAGATAGCCACCAAACACAATAATGAATGTTGTTTCTTGGCTCCCTGCTAGCAATATGCAGGGTGAGCTCACCTGCATTTGGGCTCTTTTGGGGTCAGTAGCTGTCCCCCAGGAAGAGGCAGGGACCTGGCTCTCCCCTGTCTATCCCTTCCAAGCAATATGGGCACAGGAATGTCTGTTACAAGCACAATAATAGTTACAGCCCCTCTGCCAGGCTGGTGAAAAGCTGTCACAGAGCCTTAGAGAACTCTGTGTGTGTCCATTTGTTCCAATGCCCTTCTCTGTTTGGTATCTGTTTCCTTTGAATGCCATCCACATTTCAAGACTGTTCATCAAAAATTACCTGGATTAGTGAAATGTGGAAGGGTCTTCATTCCCTTCCTTGCTCAGGCTGGGCTTCCCCTAATCCTGCCTTTGCAGAAATAAAATTTGCAGCAGCTTTGAGACTCTGCTTGTTTTCTGAAGAGTCCTTTCAGACATCCTCCCCCTTGCGCAGTATGGCATGCCTGCAAAACTTCATTTGCCCATTCTCAAAATATCTTGGAGCGCTGCACTATTAAGATGTAAAAGGTTCGTAGCCACCTGCTAGTGCTAGCATATTGGAAACCACAGATTTTCTGTTTTGCACTCAGGAAACTATTTAATCTCTTTACATGCTGTAATTCCTTGTAGTAATTTTGCCTTGCCTTTTGCTTAGGCAAAACTCTAAGCTTCCTGCCATTCAGGCATTGCAATTGCATCTAAGAATTAACCACAGGTTTTCCTCAGAAATCTTGCATCTTGACAGCCTTCATTAGCTCCTTTACTTGATTGCAATTAATTTATCTAACCATTCCATCAATCAAGATTTGACTTAATAATTTTATGCAGTAGTTTTGTGATGGACCTAAACCTGAGCCAGGTTGTGAAGAAACTCAGGGCTCAAAAGTGTCTAACCTCTAGTTTCTAATCCAATACTTTGTCTGAGCTTCCCTTTTAGATGAAGAAAACCCAGCCATTTTGTGTATTCAGAGTAGATCATCATCCATGTGCCCCTCATCTAGTACCTCATAAGAGCAGCTAGAGCTGAAAGTCAAGAGAGCTCACCCAAAAAGCTTCACTCGGCCTTTGGAGGACGCCGTCATTGTGCCATCTTCCTCCACAGTGTATTCAGCAGAGATGTTGTCCTGAAGGAAAAGGCCTTCTGGATCCTTCTTGGCCAGGGCATACCATTTCCCTGCATACTGTCATGGAAGAGTATTAGTATCTGCATTAGCCACCATGGCAAGATTAGCACAAAAACAATTTTGTGATCAAAGTGCCTTTCTAACTCCCCACTGCCTGATAAATGCCAGTCTGAGTTTGGGAGGGAATGTAGCACACAGATGCTGCAGTGCTGCCTGATGAACCCTTGCCTCTGTGCCAGAAGAAGTGGGTCTAGCAGCTCTGCACTGCTCTGTGTGTGTAGTCCTGGTGAAATAAGACATTCCTGTCACAGTGACCCCACACCAAAAGCATCTCCCATCCTAACACATCTTGTGAGAGTCAGACTGGTTCTTCTCTGTTCCTGTTCAAGCCCCTTTTCTTCCATGGAATACCATACCAAATTCAACAATATCAAATTGCAGGTACAAAGACTGTAGCAAGCTGACTGGAGACAATCTTTGTGGCTGCCAGGGGCCACAGTTGATCTCTGATGGGGAAAAGGGTATACTCAGCAAAGCAGAAAATGATGACTACATACTCAATTTGTGTTTTGGGGAGAGTAACAGCAGAGAGAAATGGAGTGAGGTTAAGGGAAAGAAGACGTCCATGCAAAAAAATGGGCCCCTGAAAATGTACAAGTATCTAGTAAAATGAAAACAAGATTTTAACAGGTGACTGGCAGAGAGGAAGACCCTTGAAAGTTAACGTTATCAGTAGAAATGCTGAGAAGAGCAGGAGCTAGCTGTGTTAAAATTGATTCTGCAGTGAAGCTAATGACATCTGTTAGGCAAGTTATGTGCTTAAGCCTGCAAAGCTGTGATGCCCAAACACAGGAATCCAAGCAAAAGCTTTGACTTTTTAAAACTGTGATATTCCCAAAGCTCTCCCCAGACATAATTTGTTTCCAAAGCAAAGCCAATCTTGTATAGACAAAGTACTCGCCATATCCCAGCTGTCCCTAGAATTGTGGTGTTTGCTGACCATTAGTTAACATAGGTACTAACACACATCTGGACCTTTCCAACAGCATATTAGCCCTCATTTTCTCCTCAGAAGCACAAATTATGTGTTTAAGCAGGAGTCAGTGTTCAGCATACCAGACTAGGTAAGATTTCCATTTGCTATGGCTCCCAAGAATGACTAGTGGTGGGTGGATGCAAGTGCCCTAGGGTTTGTGCTCGAGCTTCCTCTCTAATGTGGATCTAAATTGTCCCTTTCACGTAACTGCTCAAAGCTCAAAGTTGTGCCAAGCTAACAGAAGATGAGCTCTAGTAACATCCCTGGCTTTCAAGCCCAGTTTTACTGTAATGTTCAGAAGGTTAAACAGTACTGAGAAAACTACAGGAACAGCATCAGTAACACAGAATATGAAAGAAGTAAGCTTTTTGTTGAAGAACCCCTTTAGATGAACAAAACTCGTAATCTGGAAAAACAGTTTATATGTAAAGCTTCTTCACATGTACTATTGAAGTAACTGTAATTACCCTTTTTGGATCAAAATTGTCTTTCACAGAGAAAGACTCCACTGCACAGGTCTGAGCTAGGCTGTATTCAACATTGTAGAAGACTGAGGCCAGGAAAATATACTGTGTGTATTTCATTCTGCAAGACAAAAGTAAACACGGGGTTTTATTTCATGCAGTAGATGGAGCTAGCTAGTGCTACAGATGCATTTCCATCATTTTAAGACTAGTTTCTTTCCATACTAGCTCTTCCATTGATATTGACAACCAGTGCTTCCATTGATACTGAGTCATTGTGGTGCCTAAATTCAGCCAAAACTGAACATCAATGGCAATTTTACTTTGGAGGAGTATTTTGCTTGCCAGTAGTGGTAATGCAATTCATTGTATTTTTGTATTATATATCAAGCCAGACTATGGATAAGGTCAGTAAGAATTGGTAAAAAATTGAAATGTTTTGAATTTTGTTTTCACAGGACAAAAAATGTTCTAATGAGCTCTAGTAAAGCACTGTACATTGTAAAGATGTTTTTTCTAATTATTTCACAGTGAGTGTCCACTTCACTTTCAAGCCAGTGAAGCTGTGCTCTTTATCTCCAGTTCTGCTCACCAAAACAGGCCTTTCCTAGGTGTCTGCTCTAATGGCAAAATGCACCTTGATATTGGCTGCCCTCTGATCATTCCTTCAACAAACATGACAAATACTACTGATTTTCTAGAGGCTTGATCTGTCATTACAGCACAACCACTAGGTGCCCATGGCTGTTTTTCTCCTTGGATATCCCGTCTCATCCATATCCCAGCATATTTGTTTCTCAGACTTCAGGAAGAGAGAAACTTCATGATACATTCTTGCAGAGTATTTGACATTGAATACCTTTCCTGATGCCAAGACAAAACAGTTATCTAACACCTGTCAGCACCAACCAAGCTGAGCTACCAACCCAGAGCCCAAACACCCATGCAGTTACACTAGGCTGTTCCTAGCTGCTGCCATGCAAGCTGCATTTCCCTGCTGCAAGAGATGTCTGATCCACCTCTGCTGAAGAGAGACCTACCTGCTGAGTAGAGATGTTGGAGATCCTTGAGACTACTCTGCTTCAGTCTTTGGACTGCAGGTAGCAGGAGGGTTTTGTGTCAATTGCCCTCCAGCTCCCTTTAAATAAGGAATCTGCAAAGTCACTAATTGGTTATTTTTGCTAATGTGCCTGAATAAAACACTTAATCTTGGATAATCCATTATGTAAAAACCAACTGTAATCCTCACACTGGTGGGTCTGACTGCTATACTAATACAAACACAGCTTTTACATAATGGAAAAAGCTGCCCAGAAAGCTAATAAATCTGATGATTTGATTGTACTACTGTTTTGTCTCGTTGAAGTCCTTCTGCCTCTAACATGTTAGGAGAATAAGCACAGAACATTAATTAGAGAAACACTTGGGCTATACACATGCATCTGCAGAGGCACGTGTTCTGTCAACTTGCATGGAGCAGGTACATAATTACCTCTTCTCATACCTCCATAATCAAATTAAGGTGATCCTTTCAAGAGTAGGAAGACATTATGCATTACTTACGTGGGGGAGGGGACAAAAAAGTGCAAAAATGCAGTTTAGCCTTCACATTTATATCAGAATCTTGAGAGTCCTCAGTTCTCCTGTGCAATTAAACATTTTTATGTACATTCTTCCTAGCTAATTTTGTCAACATTTCCAGTCACAGAAATACTTCATCTCTCTCCTTCCCAAAATGTTCCTTCTAGTAGCTTCTCATGGGAATACAATACATCAGAAAAAGACAAGAAAGCAGGGATCACTAGAAGAGTACTTTTGACAGCAAACCATGCCTGCCATTCTCAAGCGCCCAAATAATTTCTCTAACTACAAAGGTTGCTCCTGAACTCTTTCTCCCAGGCTCACCTGGGAGATCTAAGATTTCAGACATTCAAATAGGAGTTGATGGTACTAGCAGTTATTCCTCACACTGGGTGCTAAGTGCTGGGGAGCCTTGGACATAACCACTAGGGATAACCCTATAATTCCTATGGAGTCAGCCCAGGAAGTCCTGAAACTTTTGATTCTGATCCAACAGTCTGGACTTCCAGAGTGAGGCTAAAGCCTTCTGGATGTTTTGGGCTTGCTCCAGTGATCACGTACTGCCTCTTGCCCAGGACTTCTCAAACAGAAGCACACAACTTTGCCCTGCAGTTGGTTTGAACTCTGTTACTTTACAGGCAGCTTGTTTAGGGCTTGCCTGGAAGCATCTTGCCTGGAAAAATCTGTCCTTGCTTGCTGCTAGAGGCAACTTTGATTTGGCCTCTGTGCAGCTTCCATTTACACTTTAGAGGGAGGCAGTGGTACTTTGCATGCAGTGTAGTGACTGAACCTATCCTATTCATGTCATCTGCGTGTCTTCAGAGGCAACTTGGGCAAGTCCACACACGAATGAGCTCGTGGTAACTTGGCCACTTAAAGAGTTGCAGAAAAATTAACTTCTTAAACTGCACTTCAGGGCTAGATGCCCATTAGATTTTAAAGGGACTGACACAGAATATAAAACACGCTCTTTCACCCTGACAAACTGCAGTGTTTTCTGTAAATTAGAAGGCTTCCAAACACTTATCACTTCATCTGTTTCCAACAAAAGAGATTAGTTTATGTCCATGTGAGACATAGGTGACACTTAAAGCCATGCTTAGATGAAAGACTTAATCCCCTGGGGATTAGACACATGCTAATAATAGCTAATCACAGCACAAGATTTTGGTTGGTGAGCATAACATCTGTCACTGCATTTTTTGCTCTTTAGAGCAAGAAGAAAACAAAATCAAATTTACCTTCATTTTTGCAGTATTATGGCTATTTGTACTGGGCATAGGGGAAAAAGGGGGAGGAATCAAAGCATTGAAACATATTCCTGGGTTTGTTTAATTTGATGTAACATGAAACAGATTTTATAAAACAAAGATGCCCAAAGATGTGTTTGGTTGCCAAAGAAGATACCCAAGAGCCTGTTCCAGACTTGCTCACCAAAACTGGCTGGTTTTTATTAGAAGTGATGGCCTGACTGTTCAGCGTACTGAATTCAGCACAAGGATCACTGGTAATTTTAATGACATGCAGCAAAACAGGTATGCAGATGAGATGGTTAATCTTATCTTCTTCCCTATCCTGTGAAATACATCACCAGCAGTTTCAGATTTCCTGCATCTAGAAGGTCTTCCTTTTGCCTTATTATTGGAATAAGCATTGGGTAAACTGCTCAGGGAATTGCTGCAATTGCAATGCCATTTCAGATTTAGTAACTTGTACTGCTAGCTCAGCAACTGATGGCATAGGATGAGAGCTCTAAATATGCTCCTGCATTAGGCACTAATTTCCCTGCTGTCCAGTGGGTGATCAAATTGTGGGTTTGTTTGCCAGGGCACTGGAGAACAGCTACAGGTATGTGCATTCAGAGTCTCCCTGGACAGCTTCTGCAGTGGTTATTGCACCATGAGTTGTGGGCACTTGATCCTCCTGCATTCAATCTAATTAATTTGTGCTGCTGATGCCAGGCTATTTTTTGGGGATGTCACATGGCAGTGCCTGCATTGCTGGAGAGCACACATCTCAGTCCCAGGTTTGCCAAGGGCTGAGAGGGCAGTGATAGTCTAGTCTGCTCCACTCCTTCATGGAGGCAGGACACAGGAGAAATAAAGCTTCCCACAGTGGGACACCACATTTAGGCTGTGGACATAGAGGTTTTCAGTTTCTGTGACTTCTGCTCAGAAATGTGGATCTCTTCCAAGGAAGTGAGTTGTGCAATACAGATGAAGAGGAAATTGTTTGAAGTTTGTTCTTCTGTGGTTCAAGGGTAAGATTCTTGGGTGTGTTATATAATTAGGTTAAAAAGGCATCATAAATCAGGCCTTAGGACTTTCAAGGCAATATTCAAATACCTCACAGTTTAAAATGACAGGAACTGAGACACAACTTTTTCTTCTGAAAAATGATAGTGTAATTCTTGCTGAATATATTGACTGACAATTGGCAGAGCAGGGCTTCACGTGCTCTTGTGCACACAACACATCTCAGAAAAAGATACACACTTTTCACCCTGTTTTTGAAGTGAAACAGGAGGGCTGCTCAAAGCAAGAGAAGTCAAGAAGCATGATCCTTTCTGTCATGATGGGCAGTAAGCCTGGAGGGAATGGTTTTCTTAGAGTCTTGACAAGAGCTTGCCAGAAAACTTAAGTTCCCTCTCTTCCAAACCCTTCCATATCATGCTGCCTTGCTAGAACAGGGTGAATGCAGGGCTAGCTAAAATCTCTCCTTCAGCAGGATCTTACCACACAATGACCTGCTGGCCAGAGAAGTAAATTTAAGGTTTTGTGCCATCTGCTGGTTTCTGCACAACTGTGCAGATTGTAGCTGTAGCTCGATCAGTGAGCTGCTGGATTTTCTCCCCAGCCACGGCAGTTTCCCAAATGCCCTGTGGCTAATCTTTACCAAAAGATAATTCAGGCCTGAGGCAACCTCATGAAAAAGAGACTACTTGGGGCCATCAGATAAAAAGATGAACTTTTTGTTTGTAATTTTCTAGTACTTACTATAAGGCATACTGTTGACATATCTCTATACCTATCTAATATTTACTACTGCTAAACGGATCAATTTCCAGACATTGGCACGTTTATTCATTTTAGTTGCAACAATTGTTCAAAGATACAATATTTGCCTTTTTCATTCCAAGCTGCCAGGTCCTGGAGGGCAAAGACCAGCCCTTTCAGCACAAGAAGATGGGAGAGCCTGCCATTTCATTGTGGACAAGGAGGGAGGCATCTGCAAATAGGAAAGGAGCTCAGTTCTGTGGAAATAATGTCTTTACACTTGAAAAGATCTCTGATATACCTCTATGGTCGGATCCTATTCTTCTCTTGAGGGAAAGTCAAGGGGAAGGCGAGAGGAAGGAGATTGCTTCCTTCAGGCAGAATGAGCCTTTCCCACATTTTGAAACAGAGTAACATACCAGAGTTAATGAAACACCTAGTGTTATTCCCAGGATGCTTTCCAAAAAGAAGGCGGCACAGAGGTCATGCGAATATCCCTGAAGGTATAAACCATGCATGTAGTATTTTTTCCTTTTCTGTTCCTGCAACAGAAACAGCTTAAGACAAAAAAAAAAAAAAAAAAAAAAAAAAAAAAAAAAAAAAAAAAAAAAAAAACAAAAAACAAAAACAAAAAAACCACAACCCAACCAAACCAAACCAAACCAAACCAAACCAACCAACCAACCAAACAAACAAAAACAACAACAACAAAAAAAACCAAACCAAACCAAACCAAAACAAAACAAAACAAACAAAAAAAAACCAACAAAAAAAACAAAAAAAAAAACAACCACAAAACCAAAACCAAAACCAAACAGGAGTAAATCTATAGGTTGTAAGTGGTTGCAAAGCATGATGCAACAAGACACCATATGTCCACATGTTTGAGATAGTAAATTCTGCCTCCACATTATTGCATCAGATTATTCTAATGGGATATATACAGCTCCTTACACAGCATGCATCTTAAGGTGCTTTACAAAAGTGATACTGGCTGGCAACGAGCTTGAGTAGTTATGGGTAAGCCAGGGTGTCCATGCCAGGCCTGATGATGGATTTAAAAGCTAAAACCAGAAGCACAAATTACAAAAGCCAAGGAAATCTGTATGTGCACACAGTCAAAAGATATTGGCCAGGCACCTGGCCTTAGTAGGTGTTAGAGGACATCGTTTTCATGTGGAACAGAAGCTGCAAGGAGGGAAGGTTTAGGTCAGAGCACCTTTCTGCACTCCAAAGGGAGGGCAGCTGTGAACACAAGGCTGATTAGTGAGTCACAGGGCTAAGAGAATAAGCAAATGCTTTCACATGCAACTGTACTTCAGATTTCTATATCTGCTTCTTCTACAGGAGAAATGGATGGAAGTATGGAGTGTGGGGAAAGAGGAGTTTTCTAAGCTGTCAAAAATGATAGAATGAATATTTTTTTCCATGGAGGATTTGTTTGTTTGTTTTATTTTTTAAGCCTCTGATCTTTAAAGCTGCAAGACCTTAGATAGACTAATCATTCCATGGACATGTTTTTACCATGGCACACTTCTCATCACTTACATAGAAAAATTATTTATTTTATGAACAGAAGTTGCAGTCAAATCTCAGAGTCCCATGGTTACCACCTCTGTAAATTTACAACTGGAATACTCAATCTGAAGATCAAGTTACATCTGCTTCAGACAGAGCAACAAGCTGAAAACACTGAAAATTGCAGGGTGGCCTCAAAGAGAGAGGCCCATTAAAAATACCACCACAGCAGCCACCTCTGCTGTAGGAATTGACACTAAGCATCCCTCTGCCCACAAGAAGAGAAGGAAGAGGAGGCAGGCCACAATGTGGCCCAACATCACCAAAACCTCTGCAGGACTCCCTGCAATCCTGTGTCTGCAGGCCTAGCATGGGGAGCTGTGGCCACTCCTGTGAGGACCAGTGAAACTCCTGTATGACCACTCCTGCTGCTGGTCTCTGGAATATGACTAATTGCTTTTCTTTGCTGCAGCCTTGTGTCTGCTAGTGCTGCAAACCTCTTTATATTGTTCTGACAGGTGCACTGAGATTACACAGACACTTCCAGCTTCTTCTTGTGACTTTTTGGCTTGAATTTGTCTTACCCATGGTGGCTATGCTTGTTCCCACCCTTCTGGTTCCACAGCTTTTTATAGACTCAGTAGCCCTTTTTAATTCCTCATTACTTGCTCTTCCATTACTCTTGAAGTTAGAATCATATTCTACACATCCTTTTTCTGTTTACCATCCTGTTGTCTTTTTTCCCCCATTGTGGCCCACAAATAATTTCCCTCATCTGTCACGCTGTCCTCTTGCTCTGCAAACTTCTGCCAATCTTTCCTTAGAGCATCATCTCTTTTCTTCATTGTTTCTTCATGAGACTGCATAAGCAAACTTACTTCTGGATACATCTGAGCACATATTTTGTGTCATTAGTGTTCCTTCTAAGAGTTTTTGTATGTCCTACACCACTGTGCTTTCCTTAATTCCATACCCAGAGCATTTTGGAAAGAAACTTAGGAAGTATTTTGTGCACATGGCTTGGTTTGAGAAGAGTTCAAAGATCTTTTTAGTCCTTCATATTCATAGAACATTTGATGAATGAAGTAATCTTATTCAAGGTCCAGTGATTTGTGCTAAGAGCTTTGGATACAATCTGTCAATTGAAACACAATAAACTCATGTACACTTACAGCAGAAATTGCCACTGCTACGATATTGTAATATTTTTTAACACAGCCATCTCTCAATCAGATTAAGAATAAGAGAATCTGTGCATATTTATTTACAACATATAGAAGGAGGAGGAAGTCAAGAAGGCACATCCAGCCTGTGGTGGATGTACAGGCTCAGGTACATTTCTAGTCTTCTAGCATGGCAGAGATACATTTCCTCATAAATATCTCTCAGAATAGTAACAATCAGACTCGACAAACACCAGACTGACCTGTGTGCTCTCAGAAACCCATGCCCCTTCTACAAGAATCATTCAGACAGAAATCTCTGAATAATTCCTGCAATTCACCAATGCAATACAAAAAGTTGTATGCTACTTTTAAGATAATTCTCCAAAGGAATTAACAAATTGAGGGCTGATGTTCCTTTGTCATGACAAGGTGGAGTCAAAATTCTGGCAAAAATGCAAGCACATGACAACGTGCTTCCCCTTTGCAACTGGACTGCCAGTAGCACACTTTCTCCTGCACACAAAAGTGCAAGGGATTTATGCATTATTGCAAGCATTTCATGATCTGGCTACAACTCAGCTATCATCTGTCCTGCCAGCACGGAAATACAGCTCTAGCATAACCAGCTACTGCTCAACTGCATTTTCTGTAGAGCTAGAGTCTGCTGCTGTGCTCCTCTGTGTGAGTCAGATTGCTGTGTTTCTGTGTGATAGTCAGATTGCACTATAACAAATAAGTCTCAAGCTGTGCTCATGCACGTGCTCCAGCTGTCACTTGTCCCCATGGCTGCCAACCTGCATCTCTGTCGGGCTCCAAGCAGCTCCAGGGGCAGGAGCCTGCCCAGGCTGAAGGATATTCTCCAGCCCCTGAGCTTGCAATGAAGGGAAGCCCTGATCTCTGCACCCCCAGACTGGTGCCATCCCCAGATTGGCCCCGGTGCACTCTGTCAAGGTCTGGCCCCAACCAGCTTGACCACTGGTGTGTAGACAGGGAAGCTGTGGCAATATCCCACTCACTGATGGCTGCACTAGCTGGGACCACAGGCCAGGATTGGGGCCCAGCAGAGTCTAGGATGAGATCCCAGGTGGCAAGGTTGGGCTGTGGTGGCATCTAAAGGTCCCTGGAGAGCCACAGAGGGGAAGGACAGGAGGAGGATGCTGAACAAGAGCCATAAGGTTTTGCATGCCAGCCCTCCATGTGATAAGTGACAATCCATGTGCAGCTGAAGGAGGGGGCCAGACTTTGGGGGACAGAAGAAACCCTGGCCCAAGAGGGGTGAGAGACATGGCTCTGATCCTCACTGGGCTCCCATGGCTGCAGGCAGGAAAGCTTATTCTTGTATAGAAGCAGGTGGCATGAGAATATTATGTGGTAAATCAGATAAGCTGCAATCTCGTTATGCCAACAGATGAGTGGGTCAGAAAGGTTTGAGTATAGCTGTCAATACAACACCCTGTAAGGATAATGCCTAATCAAATTAGATTAGACACTTGCAGCTCCCATCCCCACAGCTTCTTGTTTAGGGGGAAAAACAATGTTCCCATGTAGAAGGAACACAAAGCATCTTAGCAGCCTGAGCACTCTTGGCACTTCCCATCCCTAGTTTTGCTTGCCAGGCAGTGTTTGCCCCCATTGCTAGTCCCATAAATGGCCCTAACATTACTGCTTTTCCTGGGAAGTATGTTTTGCACCACATAAGCCAGATTATTTTACTCCATAAATTTTCAGTAATTTTAATGTTAGGACTAGGGAGAGACTGTCATATGAGTTGTTGGGAAGGGAGGAATTTTAGTCCCCGAAACTTCACCTTGTTTTCCCAGCTACCAGCTAAGCCTTTGGGACAGCTTAAATATTTAAGGTTTCCACTGGAACACAGTTTCAATTACTTCTACTGACATGTGACATAGCAGGGGTCTTATGCCAATTCTCCAATTTGTATTTAAAGCTATTGGGAGCAAGTCTGTGCAACCACACTTGTTCAGATGTTATTATGCTGTGTGACAGTCTAGTGCAAGTTTCCTAAAATAGCACCCTCATCCTCCTCCAAAATCCTCCATTGTCTGCCTAAAGCCATTCAAAGAACATTATCCTATTGCAAGCTTAGACTGTATCTACTTCAGTTATCATTGTTATGCCAGCAATGGCTGTCATGGTGTTGCTTGAATATCCCTGAAAGCCTAGGGAACACTTACGCGTCTTTGCGTCATGCATTTAATTCTGAGTACATCAGCCCACTAAAGGGTTGCTCTGGCCCTGCTGCCTCCATTTGCAAAGGTCATTTAGATTTCCACTGCCATTCCTGCATGGTTTCAATTGCATGGCAATTACATGGCCCTGGCTTGCCTCAAGAAATACTGCCTCAGTTTCTCCACTTCTGCAGCTATGAACATCAGTACATTAGAACCTTCATTCTTCCTCCTTGTTAAGAGGAAATTTTCTTGCTAAATTTCAAACACTGAGTGCAGAAGCAGGAATTGATCTTGGATCTTTCATATTTGGAGCCTGGAGTCTGGAGTATCATGGTCAGACAGTTTTTCTTCTGAATGTTTTGAAAGAAAAACATTCAAAGAAAAACTTATCTTGAACTGAACATAAACTTTCACGCCAAATGAAGTATGAATATCTGGAAGGTTTGGATCCAAAAGAGTGCCAATTTTGCTTCAATATGAATAGTTCAGGCTTTTGCAATTTTTCAGTTCCCAAATCACAGCTGAAAAGCGCATACAACAATTTTCATAACCCTTAGTGCATCCACAAAACATTTTTTTTCTGTCAGGAAAACACCACATGTTGTCAAGTCCAAAGGACCTTCTGTTCAGATGTAGGGCATCCTGAGTACATCCTCTAACTGCATAGTTCTGTCCTGTGATATCCACTTCATATCATTCCTGGACATTTGATAATTCCTATGATTCCTGCACTTTTAAACATTTCTGAGAAAGGGCTATTTCTCTCCTTCCACAAATGTGACCTGGTACAAGGAGGATCATAAAAACTGCCAAGCAACAATATGCTGGACTGTAAGAAGAGCTAAACTTCACTTCAGACTTTCTTCAAAGACTTGGTGAGAGAAAACTTCGTTCCTTTGGGATACCAGAATCCAAAATGTGTTAGTCTCCTTGAAAGACATTTAATTGGTTTTACTTTAACCTTTTTCCTCCTTGCCACTGTGGGATGAAACAAGGCTTGTATTTTACCACATACTGGAAGGGCCCGGATTACTACTGAAGGAGAGACATTGAAAGGCAGAAGGCAGCCTCCAGCTTTCCTTATGTTAGTCATAAATAAAATTACTCCCATCTTGGAGGTTTACACAGCTACAAGTGAGTTTTTACTGGTGTACAAGCAATGGTTTCCTTACATATAACTGGCCTGACAGGCCATGGGCAGGACAGCTGGACCCACAGAAAAATAATTTTCCCTCCAGCTCTAAGAAATTGTTTGTCTATATCAATTCTAGATGGCTGGTGTGCATCTCTTCTGACTAGAAATGCTTCCTGGGAAAAAGGATGACACCCCTGTTCCTAAGGGTATCTTAGATAAGGTGGGAGCAATGTCTTCCCACTATTCTGGAAGGCTTTTCTCTGCAGGTCTAAAATCTACTGTCCTATACGATTATGGAGAACCAACTGTTCCTTTTTTCTTAGCCATAGCCTTTTATACAATGGGAGACTGTTTTGTTAGAAAAGAGAAGACTCAAAATGAGACATGAGAAACCTCGGTCTTTCCTCAAAGATCACATTTTCCCAGTGCATTCCAGGTAAGACACCTGTTTAGAACAACATGGCATAATCTGTTATGCAAGAGAAGGTTCATCCTAATGGATGTACACCTCCTTCTGCCTGGAAGTCTTGACAGATTGTGCAGCCTTTGTTAAGCTGAGGTAGTGGCCCATCCCCATGAATTCGCCAGGTGACTGCTCTCCACGTAAGTAGGACTTTCCATGCCTCCTTGGTGAATTCTAGTCCTTTTGTACTGAACACAGCTCTCTTCAGTTTTAAGATGGTGCTCAAATACATTTACAGACACCTGACCATGGCTTACTCACTGGCTTAATATTTTTACACCTATCAGTGGAAATATCGACATGTTCTACATCAGTTAAAGCCTCCACAGAGAATCGTATTCAAGAAATTATACATTTCATTAGTGAGCTACTTAAACAAACTATTCATCTTTCAAATACATTTGCCAACACCTTCTCACTATCTCATCTAAGCCCTCACTGTAAGACACAAAATATTGTGTTATTTCCTCATCAGTCAAGAGTTGTGACAGCCATTACTTTCCTTCTGTCCAGACACTTCTGACTCTGCCATAGAGGAAACTATGCTGTATTACATAGTTTGCCCTTGACAAAGGTTATTATTCGTCTCTTCTAGTTATGTAGATAAACAGGTTTGTTTCTGTATTTTCTTAGAAACTAAACTTTAAAAATGATCTACTGTAGAATTCTCCAGTTCTTTCTTTTTTCCTGTTTTACTGAAAGGATTATTACATCTACTTTTTCCTAGACTTTCAAAACCTCAGAAAATACTCCATTAGTTGTCAGAAAAAGTAATTAAGAGTTTAGAGGTTATTTTAGACAACCTTCTAAAAACATCATTTCTTCAGTACTTTTCTTGATATTCTTGCTCTTCCTAATATGATAAACAGAAAATATTCCTTGCTTTTCATGTCTCTAATTTAACCTCATGTTTGAGCTTGAGTTTTCTGACTTTCCATTTTTACTTGTCCATGGTATTTTTATACACATCTTCAATAATTTCACTACACTTACACATTTTCTGCCAGTTTTTCTTCTGTTTAAGATTAACAGGAACCCATAATTTATAAAATGGCTTGCTTTTTCCAGTTTGAAACTTTCATTTCCTGGTCTCACTCACCTGAGCTGTCTTCCACCTTCATTCCTCTGCTAGTTCTAGCTATTGCCTCCAGTCAAAATCAAAGAAAATTGCCTCTTGCTCTTTCTGCCACCCTTTGTGCACAGAAAACTGCTGCAACACGTGAAACTTTGCTGAATAGCCTGCAACCTGAAGCACTGCCACCCCTACTAAAATTTCCTGTTTCCACCAAGCCTTCTGCCTGGGACAGTCCTCACAAAAAAGCTTCATGCACCCCATTCTGGAGGCCTGGAGCAGCCCCCACCATGCCACATCTGAGGAGGTCCTTGTTCCTCTGCTGGAACATCATTGTGGAATGCAGTGTGGCACATAACACCTCCTTCAAGTGTTCTTGAGCAATAATTCTATTTTAATATCCTGGCTGAGAATTACCACAAGCCACCTTCCTCCCAGGCATCCACATTTACATTTGGGCTGGATTGAACCACTTCTGAGAGAAGTGACAATATTCACAGACACAGGCAGGCTGGGCCCTTAGACCCCTACTCCTTCAGCAGGTCAGTCTTGCTTATTTTCCAGCAATGTAGTAGATGGAATTCACCCTTATTCTCCAGTAATGAAATATCCTATGCATTGTTTAATTCTTCTGAAGTGTAACGGTCTCTGTACACTTTGCCTCTCAGCATCACACTGACCCAAACCTGCTGTTCGCAGTGTTGTGGCTTCATTGATGTGAAACAGCTCCTGTTCCTCACAGCCATAATTCTCCCCCTTTCTCTACTGATAGTGGTGAGGGAAATATTTCTACCTTCCCAGTTTGCTTGGGTTTTGTTTGGTGTTTGTTTTTCATTTTGTCTGCAGGGCCTCCCACATTTCCTCAGAGTGCTTCAATTCAGCAACCCCAAACAGAAGATCTCCAGATTCTTTCCTATATGGATGCTACTAAGAGGCATGTTTTCTTGTTGTGGCTCTTGCTAGCAAGAAACAAAGACCACAGACCTTGCCAATTCAGTTCAAACCCTGGACTAAAGCATTCAGGATTGGTGCTTCCCTTAGAGAACAACCCTTACAGGAGCCATGCAATAGTAGAGAGAGTCCTAAAAGAGCACTGTTACTTCACTATTTTTATTTTGGCCACTGGGTTATTTTGTGAAGAATGGACTTCCTACTATTGCTGGGAGCTGGGAGAACAGAAATAATAAGATGGTCACCTTGTTAGCCACGGATTACACCCAAGCAGTATATATTTAATTAGACTTTAAAGAGCTTATTTCAATGTTAGGAGATGTGCTCCTTCCCCGTTGCTGCTGCCTCAACAGAATTGTTTCAGTAAGTGTTCTGTTTATCAAGAGACAGGACAGTGTTTTTAGACATTGTGAGTACTCAGTTTTTGTTTGCAGTTAGATTAAGAAGAGGAAAGTTGACTCAAAGCTCTTGTAGAGCTTATCTAATCTCTTTGGTTGAGAAGATCTGTCCTCCCAAAGACTCACCTTCAGCATTATAAAGGAATACATCTTCCTGATGACAAGCTCTCTTTGCAGGGACACTTCAAACTTGGTTAATCCAGACACAACATCTTCTGTTACAAAAATTTAAGAGACACATGAGAAATTAGAGTGCTGCTTGCACATCTTTGGACTACTACTTACCCACAAGATCCAGGGCATTCACAATGAGCATTAGTGAGGACGACGTGGAGAAATTTCTTGATGGCAACCCTGCTTTTGCCAAGCAGTATTTTGAGAAGAAACTAAAAACAGAGCCCTGGGATAACAATGAGAATGAAATACTTTTTGAGTTGATCCAAGACATGCAAGAAAGCATCAACATGGAGAAAGTTGTTTTCAAGACCTTGAGAAGAATCAGGTCCCTTATTCATGCTGACCGCTGTAGTCTCTTCATGTATAGGCAGAGAAATGGCACTCCTGAACTGGCAACAAGGCTTTTTAACATCCAAGAAGGAAGTACGCTGGAGGAATGCCTGGTCGCTCCAGACTGCGAGATTGTCTATCCACTGGACATAGGCATTGTGGGCCATGTTGCTCAGACCAAGAAAACCATGAACATCAAGGATGTCCATGAGGTACGTTTGCCATTTATTTATTATCTAGGTAGAAGAGAAGCTCACAGGGGTCAAGAGGCAGCAGCACACCACAGTGCTTGGTCAAAGCCCTTGTGGTGTAGTAGCTGTGTGCTCGAAACAAGTAGCAAGTCTCAAAGTTCCTTCCCATTTCATTTATGGGGTGAAGTGAAACTAAGCACATTTATTACACTAGGTCTTAATGCCTGCAAACAGTGCACTGTTATACTTTGCCTAACTAAAAAAAACAAACAAACAAACAAACAAAAAACCACATCCACTCCAGCAGAGGAGAGTGAAGTAGTCAGATCTGCACTGAATTCACATGGAATTTTCCACGCAATTTTATATTCTGTGAATAAATGGCAAAGACATAAAAAATTTTTATAGTGAGTCCAAAGAGGGTTTTCCATGACAAAAGAACTTTGAAAATGTTTGCTGTGTTGAAGGTTTAGCTAGGGGCATTTAGAGGCATCATTATTAAACAGAGGGAGTGGACCCCAGAGCAGGTACGTTAACTGCAAGCTGTGATCTTCATCAGAAGCAGCAAGAGACAATCTCAGACTAAAAAAACTCTTTCAGCAAAAATTGCAATCTGCGTTATCAGGAAGGACCTGAGGGATTTTAATGTTTTATGTTTATGCCTTCATGACAGTATTTACTCCCTGTACTTCTGGTTCAGTCATGTAAACCTGGATGGCAGGAATAACAATCTGCTTGTTCTAATCATAGGTATAAAACTAAAATCCATGTGACCCAAATATGGCATTTGGGATTACTCCATCTATTGTTTGCTAGTTACAAACAGACGATCTGTTTATTCATTCATTTGTTGCTCAGTGCAGGCATATCTCAACCCTTCAGCAAATCTTTCCTTGTCTTTCACAGAACACACTGAGAGAAACTCCTTTGGTTTTGCAGCCTGGGTTCTTTTTTGCTGGGCATATTGTTGGTGTTGGGGGAAGCATCAGAATGTGACTTAAATTTTAAAGTTTTTTTGGTTTTTGATGTTTCTCCAAATATAGGGGAGGATTTCAGATCTGTGAGCTCAGTGTTGCACTCCAACTCTAGTGCTTTTAGACATTGCCATAATACAAGTCCTTTGAAGGAGACCCAGAGACTAAATGCTTGGTCTAGCCTATTTGGCAGAAAAGGCCAACAATGGGGACAGCATGGGGAGAAGATTAATTAGGGAGTGATCATTCTTTCTGATGCAGCCTTCTGAATATGATCAGAGTTGTGTGGCTTTTTCTAAGCCAAATAGAACAACCTATAGATAACAATTTATTCACTTGGGCAGGGAGAATATCTTTGGTCAGCAAGACCATCCCTCCACTCTCCCATGGCAGGTGATGATGGTATCAATAAGGCCCTGTGCAGGTGAATTGATTGGCCATCTGCTTTCCCTGGACTATCCTTTCTGTTCTTTTTAAGAGAAACTAGGGGTAGATGCTGCAAGCTGACAATGCACTTCATGGTAAAAGCAGCAGAAAAATTAGGGTGTGTGAACTTGCTAGTGACTGAACTGGTTTATACTGCTACTTGGCTCTACCCACTCTGCAGTGCTAACAAGAAGTCAGAGGAAAGGATGGAGGAGATACCATGCAGAATGACATTGACCTGAGATTAACCAGTGGAGAGCCCCATTGTTCTGAGAGAGTTTGACATGTTAAAGCTTATGATTGGCAAGATCTTCACAGAAAGTTAAAAGCGCATATGTTGCAGTTAAAAGCCACAGCTTCTGCTCGTGATATTAGCTTAATCATCTATACATGGTCCAATTTTCTGCTAACTTATTTCTTTTCCTCAGTAATTTTTAAGCAAAACTTCCTTTAGGCACCTTACTTTAAGGGGCTGTGCTTGGACTTGGTTTCAAGACACGTTGTGAAAAAAATGCTTATTTGTAAATTCTCTATTAAACAGTGTGCCCAGTTCAGCCCATTTGTTGATGAGCTCACCGACTACACTACAAAAAACATCCTTGCGACACCCATCTTGAATGGCAAAGACTTGGTTGCTGTCATTGTGGCTATAAATAAGCTGAATGGCCCACACTTCACCAGCTCTGATGAAACAGTAAGTGGTCAGTAGCTGAATTCCTATCAAAGAGCTTTACTTTTGTCATGTAACAGAGATCCTTTTACCCTAGTGATGCCTGCTTCAGTTAAGATCCACTGGTGTGAGTTTCCCTTAAGAGCACTCACACTCTCATAGAAGAGACTTATAATGGGGATGTTTATCTCAGATCTTTCAGGGAAGGCACAGTGGGATAAGCCTCATGTCATGACAGTGCAAAGCAAAGCATTTATCCTGGGAAATTACCTTGATGCTTGTAAAGCAGTGTTATGAAATACAGTACACATGAAGTTGCTTCTGGATTCAATTCAATCTCATAATTTGCCTTTTCAGCTTTTTCTGAAGTATCTGAATTTTGCATCCTTGAACTTGAAAATTTATCACTTGAGTTATCTTCACAACTGTGAGACTCGAAGAGGCCAGGTAAGAGTGAAAATGCAATTTGGCTATCTCAAAATCAAATTAATACATTCTTCTGATTTAAAGTGTGAATCTGATAATCTTCAGAGACTTGTCCCTGAAGAACAGAAATAAAGAGATGCCCACAACTGCTTTCAGATACTGCTTCTTTCCCAGAGTCCTGCATTACTCTCTCTTTCTTCTGCTATTGGCAAAATTGCAGGACCTGATGCGGTGGCACCAGTTTCAGCAGGACTGACCTCTAGGTGTTTTGTTGACTTGAGGCTGTGAAGCACTCTTGGATCATTTCATCATTTCAGACAACAGTAACAAGAGATTTTCTGAAACACTTAAGAATGTGGTCTTTCCCCCCATCTGCTCATTAAAAGTGTTATTGAATTTCCTCTTAGAGCCAGTAAAATTGCTGTCACACGCATGTTTTATTGGCCTCCATCAGTAGAAAAGAACATATATTAGGGGTTTAGGATATTCTGGATTGAAATTCTGGCACCATACTTTCCCTTTAGCTGGGTTACAGTAGGACTCTCAGATTTATTGGGATGGATGTGAATCCTTGTGATCACTTTGTGCAGCAGGCAGTAGTTGTCACTCAGGAGGACATGGAATTGCATCTGTGCTTCATGGCAGCCACTCTCTATTCTCCAATGGGATTGCCATGGAGAATAAATGCCTATCTTAGCGAAATGGATGCAGAATGAAAGTTTATTTTGGAGCTTTGGGATGGTACTTACACTTTCTAATTAATTTATTGTTGTCATGGTTTGACACTGGCGCAATGCCAGCACCCCCATGAAAATGCATCTTCCCCAAATAAATGCTGTGAGATGTTATCAGGAACAGAGCAGAGCAGGCCCAAGCTTAATAACAGAGGGAAAAAAAACTTTATTAAACTACTACTAACACAGAAAACACATAAACTAAATCCAGGATGAAGACCTTTTAAAACACCCCTCCTCCCAATTCCTAAAACACCCACCATGAAACATCACCCGGGATTCCTGATCAAATTACCACCCTTCAGATAATCAATACTCAAACTATCAAGGGAGAGAGAAGTCTCTCTTGCACCACAGACCCCCCAGGAAACACAGTTGCCACACCCTGTGTTTCCCTGTCACACATGGCAACCGCCCGGAAAAAATCTGCCAGTGTGACACTCTCCTTTCCATGTCACAGTGCTCTCACCACCGTGCATGGACAGACTGCTCATAGGGCTCCTTTAAGGATGCTTTGCCACGGACCCAAAGATACAACAGTTCAGCTTCTCATCTTGGGACTACAGTCCCCCCCATTTTCCCCTGGGGCCAAGGGTCCAGGAACAGAGATCATCTTCTTCCTGAAGACAGAGGGAATCACCATTCCCTCCTCAGCTTCCTTCTGTTCTTGCCATTCCTGTGCTTTTAGAAGCTGAAGCAGGTCTCCTTGGGTCACCACTGCATCCCCCTAAAATGCAGTCTCCATTGCAGGAGATTTTGGTTCAGTCCATGGCTAACAAGAAAAGTCCAGCCAAAAGCTACTTCATCATCTCCTCCCACCTAAATATTTCTTCTTCTAACATCTCAGGTCCCGGACTGTCTCTCTTCCACTACAAATCAAGGAGGAGTAATATTTTACAAAGCCCTCATTTCCTGGAAAGGGTTAAAAATTCAGACTCCCTGGACAGCTGATATCTCGGTCCGGCGTTCCATCTCCCACGCTGGGCATCACCCCCCCCCCCTTTCTCCTTCTCCTCTGCCAGCAGATTTCCAGGTGCCGTCAGGCTCTCTGTCTCTTTCCCTCTTGGGGCGGGGAGCAAAGGCATCTCCACTTCTCTCCACCCTTCCGTCCACAGGAGCTGGCTCGGTTCCAGACCTTCAGCCCCTCGGCCTACCTGGACAAGGCCGCGTGGCTTCCCCTCCCCCACCCAGCCCATGGCTGAGCAGGGGAGAGTCTGCACTCTCTGACGACCGGAACCAAAGAGAGAGTTCTCCTGGGAGTTCTTGCTTTTAACCCCTGTGTTCTCAGAGGCGTGTCCATACTTTCAGTGGTCACTCCAGGTGCCAATATCCAAACCTGACCACTGATTGGTTTGACCCAACTTCCTGGAAAAAATTCACTTCCATGTCAAACCACTACAATTATGCTTTGCCTAATTTTTTCATTTAAAAAAGTGTAGAAACATGAATGATGGTCCAGCAATGCCACCAGTGATGAATAGTTAACTAAAGTAGAACTAGCAAAGGTTTTTTTGCCTAATGCTTCCACTAGGAGTGGACCCAGGAGTCCTGTGTTCATATATTGCTGCTGTCAGAGCAGGTCCCGCACAAAGGGAGGAAAGCAAGAAGGAGATGCAGGACACACTGCTCTAGTTCTGCCAACAGCTCAGTTGTCAAACCTCTGACTAATATATGTCTTTAGGGTTGTGTGAAAGTTATTATAGTTCATTGTATTAGACATTAAAGTACAGAAGTACAGAGTGAGCAAATGACATTCTCAAAAGTGGTCTAGGATTTTAATATTGCAAATCCCAACAGCAAAGACTGGGTGATACTGTGGGTAAAATGGCTTGTGCAAAGACAGGTCAGTCTGCTTGTGCTCAGATGCTGTGTAAAAGTCTTATTAGAAGACTATATAATACATTTTTACCAACTTCCTTACATAATTCCTTGACTTAGATATATTTCAGCTGTTTCTCTCAGTCCTTCTCACCAGGCTTGTGGCTTTCAGTTCTTATTGCATACTGTAAAGTGCCAAAAAGCTAAACTACTGCTCATTTTCATCTAATGGTTTGTATGACAACACCACTATCCTATTTGAGGCATGCTGACACTGAACAGACTTCATACAAATGGCAGAGTTGTCCCAGTTTATGGATTAGAAGCAGAGACCAGTGCAGCTCAGAATTGCTCAAAAACATCTACTAGTGCCCAGTGAAGAGGTGAGACACACTTTTTCCAGCTGTGGCCATGTAACAGTATTTCTTATTCAAAGCACAGATCCAGTCTGCTTCAAGTTGCAGCTTCAGTGCTTCAGAAGCACGGCTCCTCATATGTCCTGGGCCCAGAAAGCCAGACACACACCTGGGATACAGGTACACATGCATTAACTAATCTAAGCAAGAGTGTAGGTGACTTCCTTACCATTTCAGAGCAGTATTTGTGTAACTTCTGCTTTTACAAATGAAAGAGTCTAATAGCAACAGCTTTCTTAAAGGTACATCTGTAGAATGTACCAGAATATGGGGATAGTATCATAGGCTGATGCACATACAAAACAGCTGCTCAAACACTTTGAGGAAAGTGTTAACTCAGATATTTAAAACAGCAGCCTCTGGAATTTGCAATGCTTTTAGTGTTAATGGTTTTGGATGTAACATTTTACTAATGCATATAAAATTTAAGTGGGGACAGTTCTTTGCCTAACACTACTACTTTTTTTGTGCATATTGGTAACATTTGACTCCTACGTAACACTGTGATGACCTGACTCTTTCTCCCTAGTAATTCCCAGTGTGAACAAGCGGCGTAGGTTTCCTGCACTTTTGAGGAACTGTAACCCAACATTTGGGAAGTCCATCTCTCCGAGAAAGGCTGTGCTTACATTTTGGTTTTATCCTCCAGGTGCTGTTGTGGTCAGCTAATAAGGTTTTTGAGGAACTGACAGACATTGAGAGGCAGTTCCACAAGGCTTTTTATACAGTGAGGGCATACCTGAACTGTGACCGATACTCAGTTGGTCTCCTGGACATGACAAAGCAGAAGGTGAGTGCTCACATATGTGCTGTGCATCTTTCTGCTTGCTGTTATCCACTAAGATTTACTGAGGCACTAAAAGTGCAAGCTAACCCTCAGCCACTATTCCTACTTTGCTTGGCATTTTTTTTACTGTGCAAAGATTAAGATAATGGGTTAATGAAATCAGAGGAAAGGGGAAGAGTTTATCACTGAAATGGGACTCTTGGAGGCTGGGAAGACAGAGTAGGGGAAGAGGTGTCTGACTTTGGCAATCCTGGTCAAAGTCTGCAGCACAAACAAAATCTCACAAAGTCTGTGGGTATTGGAAGTAAAGTGAAACATCTGTGGAACTATCAGCTAACAACTTGTCTGGAGTGTCTCTGAGATCTGGAAAAATCTGAGGTTTCAATATTAGTAGAGAAAAGAGTTATGCCGTATCACACAGTGACTTGTGACCAAACAGCTACTTTCCTCAAGGACTCATTCATGCTCATGATATCCAGGCTTTTAGATGAAATTTGGCTTCATGAAAACAAGCTGACAGAATTGAAGCTACCTCTGATTTGGTCTGATAGTTTGCACCTTTGGCAAACTTTAGGTGGGGGTTACACGGCATCCTTGCCAGTGGAGCCCTCTTTGTCCCATGGCCAGGCTGACTGTCTTGTTGACAGAGCTCTTGCAGCATATTGTTTTGTGAAGAGGTATATTAAAAGATCATTAGTGTAAGCTAAAGACACTTTGATCAACATTATAATGTAGCATAAGAAAAAAGAGCAAAAGAAGTATTTTGCTTCTTCAATCTGGCAAGTAGTAGGTCAGGCAATAATCACACTTTGGAAAATTAAGAACACAAAAACATTGTCACAGCTGTTTGCTCTGAGTACAGCCAGTGCTCACTCTTCACTGCATGAATCAGCACTCTGTGTATAGGCAGTATATGGTAATAGGCAGCCATATAAATGCACCTGACATGTCCAGATTTGGATATCTGGGTATCATTCTGCTGCCTAGTATTGAATTAGTTTTATTATTTTATGCCTTGTTTACACAACACCAAAACCAGCTTGGTAGAGCAATGATTACATTGAGGCTCAAGACAGAATGCACTTTTCTACTCTAAACATACTTTTTAAATTTTAAAACCAGGAATTTTTTGACCTGTGGCCAGTCCTGTTGGGAGAAGTACCTCCCTACTCAGGACCTCGAACCCCGGATGGCAGGGTACGTGAAAACATGTTTTCTTTAACTCTCTTCTCTCTGGATGGATTGCCTCACCACTCATTTTAAACACCACTCTTTTTTTCACTTATAGGAAATAGTCTTTTACAAGGTCATTGATTACATATTACACGGAAAAGAAGACATTAAAGTCATCCCGTAAGTGCTCAGTCCCTGAATGCTAGGTACCAACACCAAGTGTAGCTAAAAACAAGGCTCCCCACATTTTAAAGACATCCATGTGGAGAAACATAAAGGACTGATAGAGGATCAAGAGTCAGAATGTTAGCTGGTGCTTCAACTCACATTTCTGCAGGATAAAGATTTCCTTGAGGACATTGGGATCCTGACTTGGAAGTCAGGCTCCAAAATTCATTCAACCAGTGATTCTTTTCAGATGGAGAAGTGAGCTGCCTTGATTGTCTGCAGTTTTCTGCTGTCCTTGCCAGGCAGAGACATCACTCTCCTCTATGCCTTCCCTGTGTCAGTGGCTGAGCCTCATCCAGGATGCTCTCGTGATGAGGTTTCCTTGCTTTTCTCTACTCCTTCTATCACTGACCCCATCTTAAGACTACCTCTGGCCTTTTCTCCCATCCTAACACATTGGGACTCAAAGAACTGCCCTCTCTTCTTGCCATTGAATTTTTCAGGGAAGCCTTGGGCAGCTTAGGCAAATCTGATATAAGAGAGGTTTCCTCCAGTTCTGGTAACACTGCTTTACACTAGAGTATGTGCTGCAAAAAAAGTCTCCATTTCATGGGTACAACAGTGTCCAAAGTTCAGGCTGGCAGACATCCTCAGCCAGGAATCTCTTCTTATCTTTTTCTGTGTTGAAGGTCTGAGACATGGTCTTCACTCCTAGAAATGAATTTTTATATATTGCAAACTTATATTTTATCAGTTATTTTATTTTGAATTCTTAAAGGGGAAAGTATTTACTTATGTGGAAAATTTTTTCTTGTGCACATGGATCCTTTGAAAGTAACAGAACCATTTATGGACTGGGGGTTCAAGGTCTAAACCTGGATTATACAATCAACTGAACATACTTCATATCCATGATCTTTTTTCAGTAAACATATACCTTTAATTTCCCTTATACATCTTTCTTTTGTTAGAAATCCTACCCCGGATCACTGGGCACTAGTTACTGGACTGCCAGCCTATGTGGCTGAAAGTGGATTTGTAAGTACTTACCCTGGGATTCCTCAAGTCTTTCTGAGATGAATAATACTCATTCTGCTTTCTCAGCAATTCAGTCCTTTGTTTTGGCAGTTAAACTTCTCATTGACCATATTGTAATACTTTTTCTTCTGTGTGATCCCCTAGATTTGCAACATTATGAATGCTGCTGCAGATGAGATGTTTAACTTTCAGGTATCGTGAAAACTCCCATTCTAGCAAGGATGCAACTTTATTTTTTTGCAGAAATGTAATGTAGAGTCAATATTAGGCATATAAATACTTTTTTGCCTGCAGTCTGAATGTAAAACTGGAGTGCTCATGTATTTACATGAGCATAATATGTAAAACATATTAAGTTCATGATGTCTTTCTGCTTGCTGTTGCTTCAAGGAAGGTCCTCTAGATGAATCAGGATGGACTATCAAAAATGTTCTCTCCATGCCAATAGTGAATAAAAGAGAAGAAATTGTTGGTGTTGTCACATTTTATAACAGAAAAGATGGGAAACCATTTGATGAACAGGATGAAACCCTCATGGAGGTATAGTTTCTTGCTGGAAGAAATTCATATAGTTAAAGAGGCCACTATTGCTCCATGTACACTTGCAAAGCATTCTGAGTATTTTGCAGCGAAGTGGCTATCTTTGCTGCTTAGAAAATTGTTATACATCAGCTTGAAAATTTTGAAAGCAACTGTTTGGAATACTGCAGGAGTTTGGTATGAGAAACCCAACTGTGTTCTTGTGATTTTTTTTTCCAGTATTCTTGGACTGTACTCCTAGCTATGAGCAGCTACTGTGTGTCTACACAACCATTCTGACCTGTATTCACATACCTGCCAGCTGGCTTTCACTGGCTGGGCAAGTCCTACAAAAAATGACACAGAAATTATCTATGTAGCTAGGATAAAAAGGGAGGCCAGCTACTAAATTCACCAACAGTGGCTGTGATTAAAGACCTTGCTCCTTAGAAATGTTCCTATGCTAATTTCAATGAATTATAAGTATTTAACTCTTGACACCTGTTATTAATCAGGACATTTCCTGAATCAGACTTTTCTTATAATACAAAAAGACCATGGGGAAAAAAATCAGTTTGAATTGGGCACTGGACAGCAAACAAGCTGAAAGCAAGCACAGGATGTGAGTAAATACATGTGAAAGGTGATGAGACCACCCTGCTTTCCTTTGATGTGAGAGTTCCTGATCTGCTGTCACCATTGTGAGAGAAACCTTTCCACAGGTATGGAGATACCTGCAGAAACACAGAATTAATTTTCTGTACTCTGAACTGGACAGAGGGTCCTTCAACCTCCACAGAATTGGTGCTCTCAAAGCCTGGGCAGATTCAACAGCTGGGGAGCTGCTTTGCTGAGGAGCAAGTCACAGCTGGGAGCAAAGATGTGGTTGCTCATTGCTAGAATTTTGGACAAAGTTTAGCTTGTTTCTTTTAAAATGTATCATACAGTGTCATATTTCTGTGTCTTTGAGGAGCAGATGTTATGGTTATTTCTCTGTTTCCTTCTCTTCCCCTTACCAAGTCCTTGACACAGTTCCTGGGTTGGTCTGTACTCAACACAGACACATATGATAAGATGAACAAGCTGGAGAACCGTAAGGACATTGCTCAGGACATGGTGCTCTACCACGTGAAATGTGACAAGGATGAAATCCAGGAAATTCTGGTAATGCCTCGCAATGTGGAGCTCACACCCAAGTGTACTGGCCTGGTCCACGATGTATGGCACAGACACAGGTCTCCCATTTCACAGAGATGCTTCCAGCCACCATGGTGGGGCGGCAGCATCTGGGCCCTAGTAACTACACAGGGGCAGAATGAGTCTTTCTTTTGATTCTGTGATCTGCCCTCCACCTTGGCACACTGTGTCACTATGTCCTTTCTAATTTCCTCAACAAAGCCAGCCTTGGAGGTACTACTCAGGGCAGGGCTGTAGGAGTGGAACAGAAACTGATCTATTCCTCAAAACCTCCTTTGTACTGAGGATGTGAAGTTAGAGAAGACAGCTGTGCCATTGGCTCTAGGGGGACATTTGCAAGTGAGGGAAACACAAAACAAAATCAAGGAGGGAAGAACACTGCCAGGAAAAATATGTTGAAAGACAAGAAATTGAAGTAAGGTCCAGGAAAGAAGCACAATTTGCATATGAGAGCTCCTCTAGATTGCCCCAAAGCTGCCCAGTGAAAAGTCCAGGGGGGTTCAGGTGTTTCATTAACACACTCATGCTTTTTGCAGCCAACACGAGAAAAGCTGGGGAAGGAGCCAAGTGAATGTGACGAAGAGGAACTGGCAAGCATTCTGGTAAGAACAATGCACTGCTGGAAAGAACAGCCCTGGCAAGCAAATATTGCCTGCATAGATGTAGGGAAGAGTTCCCAGTGTTGGCATGCTGTTACCTGGTGAAAGGTGAAGGCAAAGCATATCCAGCCCTCCTTTGCTGCCTGAGTTTGAGATTGTCATTAGTATGTCTCAGCATGTGCCTTCTGCAGCTCCTGGGGAGTCTCTGCTCTCTGCCCTTTTATCTCAAGGGCTTCAAAGTCCATCTGGAAATACAGCAGCCACCTTGCTTGTTTCTCAGAGTAATTAAGGAGGGCTGTAAGTCTTCCCCCATTTTGAGTCGTCAAACTATATCAAATCAAATGCTTAACAGGAAACAAACAGTATTTCCTGCACAAACTGCCCCCCCCCTTTTCTCCACTAATGAGGTTATCATGAAAAGCTTAATTTCAGTCTATTTATGTGCTATGTTCTAAAACAAAAGCAGCATCAGACTGATACATTTTTATTCAGCAAAGCTTAGGAATGACATAAGCAGCACAGCAATAAACCAGCCCACCTCTCTTACAGAAAGAAGAACTCCCGGGGCCCACTAAGTTTGAAATCTATGAGTTCAGGTTCTCTGATTTTGACTGCACTGAGCTAGAGCTGGTGAAGTGTGGCATTCAGATGTACTATGAGCTTGGCGTGGTGAAAAAGTTCCAGATCCCACAAGAGGTATGAGCTGGCAAAAGCTAGGATCTCCTGTCTTGGATGTACAGCAGACTCGCCCATGCTGCAGCTGGCACCGAGGTCCCCATGCATGCCCAGCACAGCTCACAGAACAGCCACAGGACTGGGCTCACAGGGGCTTGCAGGGAGGGGGTCGTGTGTCCTGAGCCCCCTCACCTCACTGAGGGCAGGGAACAGTCTTTCATGTGGGATTGGAGCATAACTTCTGCTGTCTTCTGCTCCTCACTGCCTGCCACAGATGTGGGTTTGCTATGAGGTCTGTATGGATGAGTGGCCGACTCTGCAAAACATTGCTTGCACGTTCTGTATTCAGTGCCTCTCACAGCCACAGTGTAAAACACAGTTCCCAGGCGCAACACAGGTATGGGAGTGCCTACCTGTTTGCCTGTTTCCTTTGCTAGAGTATGTAACCTGCAGCTTTCAGCCAAGATATGCTGAAACACACTCTGGCAAGCCCCTTTGTTTATCATCCCCATACAAACACTCATGTGCCTTCATTTGGTGCAGTTGGCACCAACCTGTCGACAGGAATGGCGTGACTCTGTGGGAACGAGGACCCCATAAACTCTGACTTGCGAACTCACGACTTTTGCAGTTCAAAACCCTATAGGAAACTGGCATTTCAGCAGCTCTGCTGCTCCCGAAGGGATTTCTCTGCACATCATGTGAAGTCGATTTCCATCTAGTGGGATCTGGGGGTAACTGCGGGAAGACTTTTCACCCTGGAAAGGCGGGATGGCAATCGGGAGGAAAGTAAATGGGAATTACCTCTGTGCTTCTTACACGCAGAATGTCAGTGTCAAAAATATTAAATATATCTCACCGGAACAAGTAACCCCTGGAAGAGTTGAAAAGCAGTGATTCTTATAGTTGAGATTTTAAGAAATGAATACTCATTAATAAATAATTGGCTCCTTAATGAGAAAACTGCATAGCTACAAGAGGGAGTACACATAGAGAAGTAGACGGCAGAGGAAAAAAACAGTTTTCTATTTAAGCCCGATATTGTAGTTCTTTACATGATATAAATGTCATTCACCTCTACATCTATGGATCCATATCTCTTGTAGAGAGACATGAATACTAATAAATCACAAGAAAAAGGGACAAATCTTATAAGTGACAACCTAGATAAACAGAAAAATTCAATAAATTTACAAGCAGTAAGATGAAATCACTTTACCTTCAGGCAGTGCTGATTCTTGTTTACCCCAGAGGCATCTCTGTGATTTTATATTTTTTACACCCCCCCACAAAAGAAAAGAAAAGAAAAGAGAGAGAGATATTAGAAAATGGCTATATTTCAGTGTCCACTTTTGCTCTCTACTAGGCTTTATCAGCATTGTCAGGGTAGCCTGATGATATTACACATTCTGATCCCTTTCTGGGCCTACCTCTGCAGAGCTGGTTTGAACCTCATCCATGGTTTTTGTACATGACCCTTATTGCAAGATGAACAGGCAGCAGCTTCATCACCCACACTAACATGCTCTTCCCCACTGGCAGGTTTTGGTAAGGTTTGTGTACTCTGTCAGCAAAGGCTATCGGAAGATAACTTACCACAACTGGCGTCATGGCTTCAATGTTGCACAGACCATGTTCACACTCCTGATGGTAAGGTAACACCACCCCGGCTAATTCTGTGGCACAGCTTTATTTACAGCAGGTCTTCTGTCACACCTGAAAAATATGGAGGGTTCCCTTTGAGCCTTGGTGTAGGAAAAAGTTTTGTAACTCCTAGCACAGATCCTGCAAAACTAGGTCTCCATTTGCTTGAAGTGACAGTCATTGCATTACACATGAAGAAAGCTTTGGTCAATATTGGCCAATAAATGGAGAGCATTAATTCTTTTAGAGACAGATGTTTATGGTGTTGAATAGATTCCAGATTAAATCCTTCTGCAAAGTGGAGGAGTGAGACTACAGGACTTCCACTCTTCCAGTAGATTCTGACTGTAAGAGCCAGACTGAAGTCAGCTCGCTGGGATGGACACAAAATCATGCTTTCAATTTCCATCCAGAGCAGACACAGGTGTGGAGAATCTTTTGGGTGATTCAGCTTGACAAGCACATTGCCCAGAAAGACACAGAGCCTTTTCACAGAGTACTTTGTGCTTTGTGTCCAGTGACTGTGAGGGGTGTTTATGACAGCCTGGGTGAATCCTAGGGTCAAGGCTTCTATAGCACTGGGTAGCCAACCCTGCACATGTGCATCAAACACATAAACACTACAGATGCACCTGCCTGGGTCTGAAATATTTTGTTTCCAGCTGATTCCCTGTTTTAACCTAAGTCAGCTGTGTACTGTGTTTCAGTTCACAAATATTTTCAGTTCTCCTAGACTGTCCCAGGACATCCCCAGCACAGAGCAGTCACCACTCAATACCTTTTCCTGTCAGAGATGTTAACATATGGCATATAAATTCTCTCCCTCCAGACTGGCAAACTGAAACGTTACTACACCGACCTTGAAGCCCTTGCAATGGTAACTGCAGCTCTGTGCCATGATATTGACCACAGGGGAACCAACAACCTCTACCAAATGAAGTAAGCATTTTCTTACCACTTCAAACCATTTTCTCTTGCTCCTGCCTGGAGTGGAATCAGGTTGTGATCACACCAAACTCCAGTACTCCTATGTTTAACACACAAGGGTGACAACCCTCTTTTACAAGTTGCTTTAATTTTCAGCTTGCTGTAGTGTTTGGTCTTATGCTTTGGCCAGTGACGAAAATTTGCTGTGCTCTCTGGGGCTTTCTTTACCTCCTAGCAAACCTCCCTTAGTTAAAGCAGAAGTGTACATTACAGTGTGAAACAGGTGCAGAGCAGGCACTCAGTATCCTGAGCATTACAGGAGACTTAGGATGTCGACAGAAGCATCCTGGACATAAGGTGATGAATTTTTGCTGCATCTATGGAGAAAGCACCATGCTTTGCATTGCCCTCACTACCTACAGAAACAAAGCACCTATGAGGATGTTGCTCTCAGTAGGTAGTCATTAGCTACAGATAAACAATTGCATAATTTTGTTGCCTAGTCAAGGCTCTGTTACTTTAAATGTAAAGTAGTCAGATCACAGCTCTTCTGCAATGCTTGTTGCCTATATCTTCTTATATATCTTAGAGCTTTGCAAAAATATTAAATAAAGTTGGTTTGTGTTTTTGATAGAAGAGGGCCTTGCTTTTCAGTAAGGTGTCCAAGAATTGCAGGTGGCCTTGCTTTTTAAAGGTGTCCAAGGATTGCAGGCTTTTCTGTTCCTATTACCAGATATCAATATGTAGTTATTCAGGAATTAAACAAACTTACTAAATTGAGAAATTACAATGCAGTCATAAACGGTATTTGGAGTGAAATTTGTAGTTGGAAGACTATTTTGCACAGTGTCCAAAGAGTATAAGCAATGTCACAAGAGTTTTTTATTAGACTGAAATCATTACTTATTAAAAAGTTCTACTCATAAGCTTTTTTTTAAAAAATTGAACTTATATGTGTGACAGAAATTAAATACAAAATTAGACATTTCTTTTAATTTTTAAGTGCTGCACTAATGTCTTCAATTTTTCCTTTATACAAACAGATCTCAAAATCCTTTAGCTAAACTTCATGGATCCTCTATTTTAGAAAGACATCACCTGGAATTCGGAAAATTCTTGCTCTCTGAGGAGGTTGGTAATGAACTGTAGTATAAGAGCATGAATAATTTCCTTTCAGGGAAGTTCTTCATTAACAACAGGGTTGTCAGCACAAGACCTTTCTCTGGCTTGGATGCAAAGAAACTGCAGCTGCCTCATTTCCAAAGGACTCTATGCTCACCCAGGACCAAAGCACATAGGCTTCCTAAATGCATGTCTTGGTTTCTTCAGAAGCCACATTTTTATCCCTATAGGAATATGTTAAATATGGGGTTGTTCTCCTGTAGCCCCTCTGAAAGGGCCAAGGCTGACATATTCCCACGGCTGACTTTTAATTTCAGGCAAATTTGCACTGCAATCAGGGGATAGGGTTTGGGTAGGCACTGTGTAACCACCTTCGCCTGTTCAGTGAATTAAAAGGGAAATGGCACTCCACGTGGTGTATAGGCTCACACCCCTTGCACATGAGAGGAGCAAGCTGAACTATTGAAAGAAAAAAAGTGAACACATTTGGGAAACGGAGGTCGCCAGGAACTCGTAACAACATAGAGCTTGGATTTTTTCAATGCCCTGTCCTTTGTTTTTCAGTCACTGAATATATGTCAGAACCTCAACCGCAGGCAGCATGAGCATGTGATTCACCTGATGGAAATTGCCATTATAGCAACAGACCTGGCACTCTACTTCAAGTAAGTTGGTCATGCACACTGTGTGTGAAAGGCAAAAAGCAGTTGGCACTTTACAAGGGCCAAACATGATGCTTTGCTCTGAAAGCCCCCACCAGTGCAGCAGTTCTCTTCACAGACACTGGCTGTAGGAGGCTGCCTTTAATACTGACCTCAGACCTGGTGGGAGAATTCAAATAATTAGAAAGAATTTTGAACTTCCACTCAATTAAATCATATACATTACTTTTTAACACTCTATTGCCAACAAGGCAGGGCTATGTGATCCCCTATGGGAAGAAATGTCAGGATTTGGTTTGGTTTGGTTTTATTTCCCTAGCATTTCAGATCTGAAAATACTCATACATGGCAAGTGGACTGGCCAGGACTATACTAACTTCTCTCTGAGAGCAGAATGACACAAGAAACAAGTAGTTCATTGTAAGTGAATGTTCAGCTATTCCACACTATTGTGTTTATTCCACACACAAGGGCCAAAAAAGCCAAAATCTTGGAGCAGCACCTGCTTTCTGGGACATGAGGCTGAAACTCAATGACATATAACTTCCTAATTAGCAAGGGGCTTTCAAAATGTGCCTTCAAAATTCTGTGTCAAGACCAGAGACACCTAATGTGTTTTGCACTTCAGTATAATTATAAAAACTTTAAACAGTCCAAAAAAGAGGAATTTGAGGGAGGTTGGAATACCCAGAACACTCTGGAGATATAATACCTATATGGCACCATCTATCTATATACCACCACTTCCTCACCAGTTGGGAACAAACTGGTCCTTGCCCTCCTTGGTCCATGAACTGCAAACAAAGGCTTGGCTGACCTAAGACACAGGATTATTGATGATAGAACACATACCCAAGTCACTTCGTGATATGGCCTAACTCTTCTCTCTGCTAATATTGAAACCTCAGATTTCTCCATATCTCATGTCACTTCAAACAAGGGTTCATTGTGTATAAACCATTCATCAGATTTCCCAATATACATTTAGATTATATAAATAAGATTAACAATGCCTGACTAAGTATATAAAGCCAGGTAGCTTTAAAAATGCTGCAGCTAGCTCTAGGTTTCTGCAGTTCGCTTAACGTTTAAGGAAAAAGATTTCTTGAACTGTATACAAAAGTGTAAGCATTTCTTAGCTGACATAATTTGCAGTAGATTGTGCTTTCAAGGACCTGCTCATATCTCATCACTATACTAATTTTTGATGCATTTACAATAGTTAATGAAGCAGATGATGGTGCTTGGTTTTGTTGGCACATCAGTGTCAGGACAGCAACTACTGGAAACCATTCTGGCAGAGTTACCAATGCCAGGATTGGACACCTTTTTTTGACATATTTGTTTCCTTGTTTCATAGATTTTTCTTTTCTTAACCTTTTTTTCTTTTTTTTCACCCTTCCTCCCCACCCCCAAAAGAAAGCGAACAATGTTTCAAAAGATCGTTGATGAGTCTAAGACGTACGACAGTGGGACTGCCTGGACTGAGTACCTGTCTCTGGAGACAACAAAAAAAGAGGTTGTCATGTGAGTAATTGGCTCTGGGGAAAGGTTAGTGATATGCACACCTGGTGAGAGCTTCAGGATATGCTTTGTGCTGCAAAATCAGCAAGTGATACATTACTGGCAAGTCAGATTTGATCTTCTGGAGAAGCAGGAAAAAAAACCCAGGGGGAAAAAGGCTTAAAGTGCTTCTTCATCCAAGTAAGTGTCCTGTTAATCATATACTCCCGAGGAGAAGCAGGATACCTTCTGGTCATATACTCCTACCAGATCACCCTGTAGGCCACAAACAGGGACATCCAATCCATTAGCTGTTTTCCCAGTGGCAACTAACCTGAGTTGCATGACACTGCTACTGTGACCAGACAGAAACTTTGCAGGATGCCCTGTGCTGGTGATGAAGTGCTCTCACCACCTCACTGCAGACTGCACTGCTACACACCTGTGGGGGAGCCAAAGGTGTTACTCCAAAGTCAAGGAGTTCAGCCCAGCAATCACTAAAGCAGCAAACATCTTAGTACCAGAAGCAAGTATTTCCCCATCATAATTCCATTTTAATCAACAGAGCAGCCTTTAGTGAGTGTCCCAGTCATAAGTCCCAAGGCTGTTAGAGGAACACATCTATCAATTCAGAAGGGGCCACGGGATACCTGACACAGTACTGGGGTATGAGGGTCCTGAGCCAGAAAAAGTAGGGAAAAAATTTAATTTCTCTCCTGCTTTTAGGGCCATGATGATGACTGCCTGTGACTTGTCAGCTATCACAAAGCCTTGGGAAGTCCAGAGTAAGGTCAGGTGCTTGATATCCTGATGGATTTCTGTAGCTTATACTTCAAAGTAATCCAATTTCTAAGCTGCCTAGAAGCTAAATCAAAGACTCCTACCAAAATTACCAAAAGGATTAGCTGTGGTTTTGATTAACCAATTATTAACCAATTATTCAGATTGTATTAAGCAATCTTTCAGACTGTAATTGTGAGCTCTGTACAAAATTCATGTTTACAAAAAAAAAAAAAAAAAAAGCCACCCAACAAAACATAGATGTTTAGGTCATAGTGAGATTTTTTACATGTAATATATGCATTGGCTTTTTTATAGCAATACCAGCAATACCTACCTGCAGTTTGCTCACTTGTTTTATTTCCTTTACTGAAACAGTAAAGGACAAGTTTTCCTATAAGTTGACTTTTCCTGAACTGTACTCGAGCAATTGCTAAATAATAAATGCTAAAATTTAAAGGAGAGTAAAAGAAATAAAATCAACCTTCCTGTTCAGCATTAAGAAAGAACAACAGAAAAAAAAATAAAATAGACACCCAAAAGGTGACCAGTAGGCAAATCCTCGAGGGGAATAGATTGGAAATATTTCTCAATAGATGAGCAGTGGCCAAATGAGATCCAGTGCAATACGACGGTTGAGCTGTCACTAGACAGGTGAAATCCTACTGCCACAGCTGCCCTTCCCAGGAGAAAAAGTAGGCTATGGTTGGACAAAAGAAACAGAAGGATATGAAGTGAGATTTGCTGCAGAATGGAGATGTGAAGCGCATCAAGTTATGGGGCTAAAGTTGGTGCTAACTTCTCTTTTTCCCTTTGTGTCAATGTAGGTAGCTCTACTGGTAGCAGCTGAGTTCTGGGAGCAAGGAGATTTGGAAATAAGCGTCCTTCAGCAACAGCCCATTGTAGGTATCATGCAAGAACTAGGCAGTTCAGTTTAGACAGCAAGTCTCTGCAGAGACTTACTGCAAGCAGTGCTGCCCTGAGTGCTCTGTGTCTGCCTAAAATCACAGTGCTTGCCAAAATCCTTTAGAAAAATATGTTCTGTGATAGTGAAGAGCATCCCTGACAGTGACAAGTGCCTCATGTCCAGCTGTCCATATAGTTAGACGGGTTCAGTGGCTGTGAACCATGAAGGGGTGATTCACCCTGAAGATTTTGTGCAGGTCCCTTACAGAAAAAATTAAAAACTAAATAGATAAGTCACAGAAAAAAGAAGAGCTTCTAATAAAGAGAAAAACTGCAAACATAGACTTCATAGAGTCAAAGAATTATTGGTAAATGGAAGGGCATTTCTAACATCTTTTAATGGATAAATTTGTCATTGAAAGAGGCAAGAGTCATTCCTTTAAGTGTCCTCCACCTGTGTGGTTTGGGGATTTTTAAAGTAGACTTTCATGCACTCCCTCTACCCACAGTGGCGTCACAAATTATATAGTAATCAACAAGATCTGGTAAGAATATTATTTCTTCTTCAGTCATGTTTTAGACAATTTAAAACCTCTTCAACAATTTACAGTGTGAACCTTTCCTGGTATCTGTTTGAGAGGCACAAGGGAAAACCTTTTTCTCTTCCCCATCTATGGACACTTGAAATGCTGTCTAAAATTTCTGCTAAAATGGCAATGGAAATGAGCCCTCTTCACTCCTCTGCAGCTGAGGAAGAGGGCTGTCATGGACAGTCTTTAGGACAGCATGACAGAACTGCCAGGCTGACACAACAAGGCAGTTTTGGGGAGAAAATAGTGGTGTGCTTTTCAATTAAGTGTTCTCATAAATCATGGTGAATTTGTGTCTTCTCACAGCCGATGATGGACCGAAGGAAAGCTGCTGAGCTTCCAAAGCTTCAAGTGGGTTTCATTGACTTTGTGTGTACATTTGTCTACAAGGTAAGAAAAGTGCACCCTCACACACCCCACCCTTATCAACAGGGGTTCAAATCCCAGCTGACTGAGTCCTGGTGCAGCACCACCACTCCTGGGGAGAGGGACAGGTAGACAAGTGAAAATCTGCCCTTTTCTGGGGCATTGCAACAAGTTGCCTCTTTCTGCCATTGATGCTTTCTGCAAAGCAGAAAGGGTCTGTCCTGGGGTATGATGGACAAGCATTCCCTCTGCACTGCATTGTACTAAGAGGTGTGTTTTGATTAGGAATTTTCCCGTTTCCATGAGGAAATTCAGCCTATGCTTGATGGGCTGCTGAACAACAGAAATGAGTGGAAGACCCGTGCTGATGAGTATGATGCAAAAATTAAAGCTCTGGAGGAAGAGAAGAAAAAAGAGGAAGAGAGAATGGCTGCAAAGAGAGGTCAGAAAAAGTAATTAGCTCTTCCTTCCTAATTCAAAAATGTGCTTATGGACACCCTCAGAGATTACAGCAAGCTTTTCTGACACAGCAGAGTAAGATTGGCTCCACTGGCAAGGCTGAAGGCACCTTGCCTTCAAACCTTACAGTATGACAGGTTGTCAAGAAGGCCACCATCTTAAAATCCCAAACACTATTATCTGAGAAACCAGTGAGAACACATTCAGCACGAATTCCCATGTAGCTGGGGAAAGCAGAATGTCATGTGCTGTCCCTGGAAAACAGCAGGTAAACAACCCTTTGGCTGATCTGCTGTCCCACAGCTTCTTAGCAGAAGCTAGGTAAAGTTAAAACAAGGTCCTAAAGTCCTAGGAGAACATTTAAGAAATAATGGTTCATTGCATTTCTAGCCTAGATTAGGTAGTACCTAGAAGCATGCAGTAGTGGCAGTACCCAGTAGCAATTTATTTTGGTTAAACATGGTTTTCTTCTGTGGGCCCAGCCTGGGTAGTACTGAAAACCATGAGAGGTAGTGGGTACTGGTTGAAAGTTTTTCTGGTAGCCTGAGGATTTGTTTGACTCTCAAAAGGGCAGAAGTAGAAGGTTCTCCTGGCCTCCCAAATATCTGCTACGACTAGGTGCCTTCACTCCACAGAGACTGTATATGAACTCTTCTTTTGTTCTAAACTGGACCAAAATTCCAACAGCCCATGGTGTGGACATTACTCAAATGACACAGTTTAGAAATTATTAGAGCTGTCTAGATGTTTTATCTCAGTTTGATTCACAGTAGTTAACTTAAAATATCAAAAGTAAGTGATCTATAAAATCTCTGAAGAATTATTTACTGAATAAATAACAGATATTCAAGCAAGGAAAATTTCCACTAACTCTACAATACTCTTTCCAAGCAGCCTTACACGTACAATTACTTTGCACAGCAGATAACTCTATATAGGGTGCTATAGGTATGACCTAAGCTGATCATTGGATAAAAGTTCTAAAAAATTCCTGCAATGACTGAGAAGGAAATTTATGACTGTGTGTCTAATTCTATGTTTCTTTTTATATGACAGGTGAAATAACCTGTAATGGAGGAACAGCTCCAGCTTCCAGAACCTGTAGTATACTTTAAACCTATACTCACTGAAATATATGCCACACAAAATGAGAACACCCACATAAAAACAACAAACAACAACAAAGAACAAACAAAAACCCACACCCCAAAACAAACAAACAAACACCACCCCCCCCAAAAAAACCAAACCAAACCAAACCAAAACAAAACAAAACTCAAAAAAAAATCATTATGTACATATACATTCCTGATTGGACTATTCTGATAATTTATTAGGCTTGTGACCAACCAGGGAAGGGCTAGATCTTGTTTGCCTTAATTGCATCTCTTCCTGATGGCAGGGAGCCAGTTCCATCCTGTCTCCTGTCCTCCATTTAATACACCTGATGTCAGATGGCATGTGACAAGTCAGAACAACATTTGGCCCAATAAATCAGGTTGCAAGATTATGGCAGAGCATTTTTCCTGCACTGAAACACTTCTTATCCTAAAGCTGATGGGGATAGTGGTGCTCCGTACAACCTCATGAGACTGACAGTGAATGCAACCATAGCCTGCACAGTAGGAAAAAATGAAGAAGAAATAAAGTTATCATATCTAAGTCTGTATCTGTCAGGATATCAGAAGGAAACCTGAGGGTAAGGATAAAACATGAAAGCTAACCATAGTAAATCTTTGAAGTGCTCTAAAAGAGTATGATTCCATTTAAATCCAAGAAACACTCTGACAGATAATACATCTGCATTCACTTCAAGAATCTGGATAGGTTGCTATCCCAAAGCATGGAGCTATTAATGCCACACACAGTAGCTGCATTCTCCAGAAGCAGGATCCACACTGTGTACTAATTGAAGCTTCATTCCTTTATGCACCATTTTAAGAAGACAGTGTTATCATTACCCATTACAATTCCTCTTACAATTAACCAAGCAACCTGAGTTGTGAAATCTCATAAATTTGTTCTGTTTTGCCTCATAATGCCAGTTATTTAACACAACTGATCAGAACTTCCTTTCCTCCTCCTGCTCTGGGTTTTAGATCACACTCCTAACTTATGACTCTTATTTCAGATGAAAGGTACTTTTCATGTTTATTCATGCAAAAATAGAACATTCAATTACACTCTTGTAGTAGTAGACATACCCTCATATCCTGCTTCCTCCCCTTCCCCCCTTTCTTTTTAAAAATTGTTTGGAGATCTGTTTTGCTGGGGATTTTCTTCTTCTATTACTCCTGTTACCTTCAGGATTCTTACCCTTCAGTATATTGTTTCGCATTACAAAAATACTTTAAGTAAAAGGAAAACTAGAGCTGTGGTGGTACCTGGTGATCATTTACCTATCTCAGTGTAGTAAGCAAAATGTAATCCTCAATCAATATGCAGCAATTCCGAGAGAAGCAATGTGTCTTTTGGGAAAATACAGAAACTTGTCCACTTTCATGAAAGCTAATACACAATAGGTAGTGACTCCATGTCGTATGTCTTGGTTTTATTAAGAGTCATAGAATGTCAAGGGTTGGAAGGTACCTTCAGGATCTAGTCCCAACCTCACTGCCATGGGCAGAGACACCTCTCACTACATTAGGTGGCTCAAGGCCTTATCCAGCCTGGCTTTGAACAGTGCCAGGGTTGGGGCAGCCACAGCTTCCTGGGCAACCTGTTCCAGAGTCTCACCATCCTCACAGTAAAGATATTTGATATTAAATTTCCCTTCTTTCAGTTTGTACACATTACACCTTGTCCTATCACTACAATTACTGATGAAGAGTCCCTCTCCAACTTCCCCGTAGGACCCTTCAGCTACTGCAGGGTTGCTAGGAGGTCTCCACACAGACTTCTCTTTTCCAGGCTGAACAGCCCCAGCTCTCAGCCTTTCTGGGGGAAGTGTTCCAGCCCTCTTATCAATGTTGTGGCCTCCTCTGCACTTGCTCCAACAGTTCCATGTCCTACTTATGTTTTGGGGCTCTGGAACTGCTCCAGTACTCCAGGAGGGCTCTCACAAGAGCAGAGCACCATGTGGGAAGCTTTTATCATACAGTAGAAGAAGTCAAATAAGTTCTGGATTTTTTTGGTGTTTTTTTTTTGGTTTTTTTTTTTTTTTTTTTTTTGTGTTTTTTTTTTTTTTTTTAAAGCTGAAAAAATGCCACAAGGTTATTGTATGGCACAGTGGTAGGCAGTGGGATTTTGATGATCACCACAAGACACCAGACACTTAAATACTGAGAAAAGCTCCCTATATTCTTAAATGTTTTCTGGGAAATAAAACCTGGAGGCTAACCTTCCTGCTCCCTGTAACCAGCATAAAGCACTCAAGCACTGCAGGGTGCTCCAGCAGGGCTGCTCACACAAGAAGCATGGTGTGCCTGCCCATCATACCCTGTGAGCTGTGGGTGGCTGTGCCCTGTCTGCCCACATGTACTTGGGAGCACAGCTCGTCCTCACAGCATCAGGGTGGGCATGCTGCCAGGTATTTCCAAAGGGGACTATGCATGCATGCATGCAGGGGTGTCCATGGATACTCAAGTGTGGGGTGCCAGTGGAGAAGGCTGTTTCTCAGAGGCGGACCCATTCCATGGGAGCAGTGAGTGATTCTCACTGGAGGTATTGGTCAGTTAGATGCAGGTGAAATTTTCCATAGTTCCTCCTGCAGTGGTCTCCATTTGCAGCTGGGAGCCAGCTGCTTGGATATGTTAGACATGGAGAAAGAAAAGGGCAAATAAACAGATTTCTTCACTGTTTTCCCAGGTGTGACGGACTGAACTTTGCTTGGGTGAGCTGGTTGAGCCAGTTTCCATGATAATCTGGGATTTATGTCCTAAACAAAGCGTTTTCACATCAGATAGGGAAAAAGGCACATCAGAAACAGATCCTGCAGAGGTAGGGTAATGCTTTTTATCATTTGAATCTCCTTCCTTCTGGTGAAGCACAACTGCACCTAACAATGCAAAACTCTCCCTTCCAGGGCAAATATGGGAAGAAACCTTTAAAGGGGTTCCTCTAGAAAGCAGATTCAAGTGGCCCCTCCCCAAGCTGGTCCAGGAAAATATTTCCTTGGAGAAAAGTGATAAAAAACCTGTTTATTTCACAGGCAAAGTATTCACCAGCTCAAAAAAAAAGAAAAAAAAAAACAATATTAAACAATGAAACCTCTTACCAATCTGAAGAGATGACAAACTCAAAAAGTCCCTTTGGTGGGCTGTAGCTCAGCTCACCCAGTCTGTTACCAGTCCCTCTGGCGCTGGAAATGCCGCAGACCTGGCCTGGCCAGGTGGGTCACAGGTGCAAGCTGCTGGTGCTTTTCTGGGTGTTCAGTCCAGAGCAGGTTTAAACAGTTCCAAGAAAAAGAGAAACCACAGTCCAGGGAACTTCTCTGCCCCAGCTAGCTAAAAACTAACTAAAAAGCAAAGGAGAGCTCTCTCTCGCTGTCTGTGCTACACAAAACACAGTCCAGGAGAAGGATGTGGGGGGGGCAAGTGCAGTTTCTGATAACAAACTCCACGCTTCTTCTCTCCCCCCACTTTGCTCTCAGAACCAGTCTTAAATGTGTAAAACTTATTTCTGGGCTAAATAGAGAAATGGGGATACAAGTATCATAAAGTCACCCCAGGACAGGAGGCATGGGGGTGTTCACACCTAGGCCTGAGGGTATTCCTCCTTTCTGATAAGGCACAACTGACAAAACTATGCAGCTGTCAGAAGCAGGGCCAAACAGCAGTTGTGCTATTAGAAGGCAACATAAGCCATCAAAGATCTCTGAAGAACCACCCTGACTCATTTCCACAGTGTTGCCTCAGATAATGTAAAACCTCTCTCCGGGAGAGCTGTCGGGATGTTCCCACGTAGACTTGAACATACAATAACCCATCTAACTCTTTGTTGCATGGGCCTCCACCCCCAACAGATCAAAATTGTGACCATCAGAGTGATGACCATGGAATCAAATTTGAAACAATCAAATCTTGTCATTGGATCTTTCCACTATCCACTCTTGTCCTTTTCTTCTGCTTCTTCTTCTATATTTTCTTTGTGATATTTTCACATTTTTTATGGAAAAGAACCAAAACAGGTACATACTGCCTTTCCACTGCAACCAAATTGTTTAAAAATAAACCTGCCTCACGTATACATACTAGTCATTCAACGTTGTTTCACTCTTATCCACCCAAGGGATCTATTAACAAGAACTCAGTTACCCTGCTTCAAAGGCAGGTCAGAACACCAGGCCTGAAAAAAGATATATGTAATTACAACACAGTTTCAGGAAACGTTGGTTGAGGGCTGTAGAGAACTCAAATCTGCTCGTGGCATATTTGCCTACAATCCAGTTAAGTGTTTTCACCTTTGGCTTGATGCAGCTCTCAAGTGCAGCAGGAGACCAGAGGGGATCTGTTTTGTCAGTGCCTCACTGAAGCGGATAACGCATACAGACTTCCATTCTTGGTTATGAAAGTGGTGGTTGAGGGGGTAGGAAAATTAATATCCCTGTGAGACTGGCAGGTGAGGCTTCTGAGAGAGATGCTCTGTGCTGGAATGTAAATCTCCCATCCATGTAGGAGAAGAGGCTTCCCTGAGTGAGAAACTCGCAAGGGATTTTTAATCCTGCATCTTGGCCATCATCCTGATGGAAGGGGTAGGACAAGCTGACAAAAGACAGGACCTTTTTTCTACTGAAAAAGAGCATGTGTATGCCCTTCTGCTGGAGCCTAGACTGCTGCTGGGCTGTGAGTGGAGATGACTGACCTGGTAGAGTCAGAGATGGGGGAGCACGTACAAGGCCTCTGCTGCTGGCAGAGCTGTGAAGGTGGCAGTTCTGGCAGAAAGGGGGGGACAAACTGACAGGGAGATTGGAGAATGTAGTCTTCAGCCACCTCTTGTATATCTGAGAGAAATGCTTACTGTCGACTTTTCTGAGCTGGCCATAGCCTGACTTGAACTAAGCCTGGAAGTGCTCCTCTCCTCCCAGGCAGGATGAACATGAACAACTCAACATTCAATCAATTCTTTAAACAAAGAGATGGCATTGAACACCACAGGGATGGTATGGATCCCAGTTCCACTTTTCAGGCAGATGGATTATATGTCTTGGTGCTCAGTAAAGGAGCTTTGTCCCACCAGCATATCCAGATCCTGTACAAGGAAACCCTCTTGAAAGCTCAGAAAGCACAAGATTCAAGATTTTAGATCCACTCAGTCTAGGCTGAGTGTTGTTTGCCTCATCTATCATAAAACTTGCAAGAGAAAGATCTTTTCCCTCTGTACCTTATCCTCTACTCCTTCCACAAAGCTATAGGATTAGAAAAAACATTCACTAGATTCAGTAGAAAACCATTCAACTCCCTTTCACGAAGCAGCAGAGTATTCAGGAGTCACACAAATGTAGTTCCAGCAGAAGAACAGGTGGATGCAGTGTTTTCCAGAATACAGAACAAACATGAGGGGTCTTCCCTCTCAAACCCTTTGAGAGGAAAGATTTCTTTTCATTGCTTCTTTCCTTTTCTTGGCCTTTTTTTTTTTTTTTCCCTAGACAGATAATCATCAAATGTCTGGCCAGAATGGGGTGGCAGAGAACTAATTTAGTCCCTGTGGGATGGCTGTAAAGAGATACATGACACCTTTCCCACCCCGCTTAGGAATTCTTCCCAATCTAAGAGGTATTACAAGGACAGCTTTCTTGCCTGAAGCCAGTTTAGAAGACTGTGTGGAAAGCATGGCTGACCTCTCCTGCATAATCAGGATGTGTAGCAGGTCACTCCTTATGAAAGAGACACACTACAATTCATCTGTATCTTAGTTTTGAAGAATATCTGTCCATCTGTAATGTTTAGAACATCTGACTAATGAGTCAGCACCAATTCCTCAGATCACAACATAGCTTGACAAGCCAGAATCAAAACTGACTGCTCTTGCCATATGAAAGAATTGAGCAATAATCCACTGTGATAACAAAGCTGTGTCACTATAGGACACGAGAAAGCACGACGCCAGCCGCTGCTATTGTCACGGTAAAAAGACTAATTTATTTTTTGATTCCAGCATTTATAGTTTTCCAAAGGGGATCCTGCGGCCCCCACGTAGCATTCTTTTGCACTGCGCTGGCTGTCAAGCGAGCCCACTTGGTCTCAAAAACGCCGAACTCCACAGGGTCAAAAAGAGCATGTGCTACAGAGCGGATGTAAGGTGTCCGCAGCTCAGCAACAAGCATTCGGAGCGTCTGCATAACTTCAGCAGACACTACACCATGCCGGGCAACTGTATCACGGACTTCCTTCGCTATCTTAAACGATAAAGGCTGATGGGTGTTGTAAGTAACACCCCTGAGTACAGGGGAAGCCTGGGGACCCCCTGGTAAGGTTGCATCACCTGCCGTGTCCCGTCCCGTGGGCTCCATAGGGACAGCGGCAGCCGCTGGACTGCGAGGCGGTGCAACATCACTTGACACCACGCCCTCCGCAGCATCAGCAAAGGCAGAAGAGCCTCCACCGCGATCCTGCAGACGCTGCGAGAAGGAAGAGTCGCACACCTCCTCGGCCTTATCTCGGACCTCCCGCCAAAATCGCCTGTGGTCCTTCGGACGCACGGTCACCTGGCAGGCGGGGAGAGTCCACAAAGCCGACGGGGAGGATCCGCGGCCACGGAAGCCCACCATTCTTCCGCCGGCCGCGTCAGCAGTCGCGCTAAAGGTAAACACCTCAGCGCCCCGCCGCGCCGCAGCCTCGACGGCAGGGGGAGGTGGGGCCGAACCAGCCGACAGCCCGGCAGTGCTGTCCTCTGCATCACCGGCAGAGGACACCGCGGCGGACACAGGCGCCGGCGCGGACCGCAAACCCGGCACCCCTCCCCCGAGGCAGAGGAGGGGTGGGGCGCAGAGAGAGCCGCGGCGCGCGGAATCACCTCACCGCGGGGCGACACAAGGGATTCCGGCACGGCCCCAAGGAGCGTCGGAGTCGCGCAGCCGCAGCGGGCACCGCCCCCGCCGGGCGGAGCGGGGCGGGCTGCCCGCCTGCTGGGGCGGGGCCTGAAGGAACACCGACCAACGCCCCGCCTCCGGCGGCTTGCACTGCCTGCGCATGCCCAGCAGGCTGCGCAGGCTCAGAAATGGGAGACGACTCTCGCCCCCGGAAGATGAGTCCGAGGTCGGAGCGGAGAAACCCATTCCCGCTGTTCCCAGGGGGTATGTCGTAGAAACACCGCCATTCGGACAAAGTGTCGTCACCCAATCAGACGCAATCAGAGGCGGAGGGTGATCCAAGGGCCCCACCTCGCCCCCGAGCACCGTGAAGGCATAAAAAGAGGGCCGATTCTTCACCCGGCCCGCTACCTCCACGGGGCGGGGCGGCCGAACCGGCTCCTCCGAGCCCGCAGAAGGCTGCGGGGCTCCGTGCACCGACCGGCCGCTCGGGGCCAACTGGCTGGGAGTCCAATCCACCCCGGAGAAGGAGCCGTCTTCCGGCTCACCCTCTCGGGAAGAAGGGGAAGCGTCTGCATACCGCAGGAACTCAAATTCCCTGTCGTTCACGTCCGAGACGGACGGGTCCCCCAGGGAACTCCGAGAGCTACAAAATCCAGATCCCTGCCAAACCGCGTTCAACATTTTCCACTGCATCAGCAGTGGCCCAACGTCTACAAAGCAATCATCAAACAGGGCGTCCATGAGACGACACCCCACTAGAGACCACGTCTCCCTGGAGAACACCTCTGCAGGGTCGGAAAAGAACCCTTGCTGCCTCGCCCACAAAAACTATCTCTCAAAACCACTCCAGGAAACGGAAACACGTTTCAGCTCGAAGAGATCCCTCCAGAGGTCCAAAACCAGAGACTCCATCATGAAACCCATAGAGCTCTCCACAGAGCAGCAGACAAAGCGCCAAACGGGGAGGGGGGGGAGGGGTGGTTTAAGCACGATTTCACCAGACCCAGTTCCCAGGCTAAGCTGCAATACACTTCGGCGGTCACCAGATGTCACTATAGGACACGAGAAAGCACGACGCCAGCAGCTGCTATTCTCACGGTAAAAAGACTAATTTATTTTTCTGATTCCAGCATTTATAGTTTTCCAAAGGTGACAGTGGATTGGAGGGTGAAAGTGACACCTCTCCAACGACACTGGATAAACTACCAGTCCATCAAATTTCTCCACCTCTATGAAGGAATGCAAAACATTAAGTTACTTACAGAAAGTGTGAGAAAGTTTGCTACAAGAATGTGAACTCAGAAGGCTTTAGAAAATCTTAAAAAATCAGGGCGACAAAGCTGAAAGAAAGATGACATAAACGCAGAATTGTGATCAACAGCTCATTGTCCATGCAGACCAGTGACAGGTGGTGTCCCTCTGGGGTCAGTACCGGGGCCAATACTCTTCAACACTTTTGTCAGCGGCATGTACAGTGGGATCAAGAGCACCCTCTGCAAGTTTGGCACCAACATCAAGTGGTGTGGAGCAGTCAACATGCTGGCAGACAGCAGTGCCATCCAGAGGGGCCTGGACATGCTGGAGGGGTGGTGAGTCAAAGGGTTAAGTTAGAAATGTAGTTAGCAAAGAACAAGGAAATTAATTGATACCAGGAGGGCATAACTGAAAAAGATTGGAAATGACAGGTGATATATGAAGTATTGTAAGAGTGCAGGAGCCATAAATACCACTGGCTTCTAAGAATGAGAGGAGGTTTGGACTGTGACCAGCAGGCCAAGGAGCCCTGCCAACTTGACACAGATGAAGAGTTTACCTTGAGGAAGACATCTTACTTCCTCCCCAGGAGACCACCGACCCAATTAAAGAGGACAATTGTGCAGCCATAACGGATAGTCAGCCAATTATAATACTAGGCGAGAGCTCATGTTTATGTAATAAGCAATGTAGAAACCGTCCTGGAAACCATTTGAATATGTAAAACTTTTCTGGATAAATAGAGAGCAGGAGTTTGTGACTTTTTTTACACATGCCTTTGGAAATGATTCTGCATGTGTCCAGTGCTGTAATAAATGCCCCCTCTTTTCAACTTTAGTTAGTTGAAGAGTCATCTGTCTGTGCTTCAGTGGGGCTGTGCAAACCCCATGGAGTTCAACAAGGCAAAGTGCAGGGTCCTGTACCTAGGTTGTGGCAATCCCAGACACAGCTACAGGCTGACTGGAGATTGACAGCAGCCCTGAGGAGAACTCGGGGGTGATGATTGATGAAAAACTTAACATGACCCAGTCATGAGCACTCCCATCTGAGAAAGGCAGTGGGATCCTGGGGTGAATCCAGAGCAGCGTGGGCAGCAGGGTGAGGGATGGGATTCTTCCCCTCTGCACTTGTGAGACCCCACCTGCAGTACTGAGAACTGTTTGGGTGCCTCCAGGAATAAAGAACATGGAACTGTTGGAGCAAGTGCAGAGGAGGCCACAACATTGATAAGAGGGCTGGAACACTTCCCCCAGAAAGGCTGAGAGCTGGGGCTGTTCAGCCTGGAAAAGAGAAGTCTGTGTGGAGACCTCCTAGCAACCCTGCAGTAGCTGAAGGGTCCTACGGGGAAGTTGGAGAGGGACTCTTCATCAGTAATTGTAGTGATAGGACAAGGTGTAATGTGTACAAACTGAAAGAAGGGAAATTTATATCAAATATTGGGAAGAAATCCTGGGAGGGTGGTGAGACTCTGGAACAAGTTGCCCAGGAAGCTGTGGGTGCCCCAACCCTGGCACTCTCCAAAGCCAGACTGGACAAGGTCTTGAGCCACCTAATGCAGTGAGAGGTGTCTCTGCCCATGGCAGTGAGGCTGGGACTAGATGATCCTGAAGGTCCCTTCCAACCCTTGATATTCTATGACTCCATGAAACTCCCCAGTCAAGCCATTTAAGGAACAGATTCAGGCAGTCAGTGCCTTGCCAGTCTCCCTCACCTGCCCATATATAAGAAACTGTATGTATTTTCTGATCATAATCATTACCTGTGGATAATGGGGGTAGCAACTGGCTATTGCTAGGGGAATACAATGGAGTATTTCAGTTGCAACAATAACTAGACTGTGACAGTTGCTTCCTGTCACATTCTGTCCCTATTTTTGCTGCTGTTCTGTGCAATTCATTCAAAAAATACCAACTGAAGTGTAGTAAGTACTTTATTGATAGAGTATCACACAGAGTTCAAAAACCACTGGACAGCTCAGAGCCTAGCCATGTATTTCCATGTGCAAAATTTAGATGAAATCCGTTGTTTATTTCAGTATGGAATCTTCACTTGCTAAAAGGGAAGAAAACACAAACATGGTTAAAATATTAGCCACTCCCATGCAGAACTAAAACGTGCAAAATATAGTGGAATCAAAGCCTATCTTTATATAATTTCCTTCTGGCTAACATATATGATTCCCCCTTCTGATTATTCAACAGAATTGGAATTCACAGCTCTGGGGTGATGGCAAAATTTTAAGTTTACTCAGTAGTAAAAGAAAGTTTTTTGAATTGACAAGTCAAGTGAACCCAGAAAAAGCTACCACTACAGGTATGTCCATCTTTAAGGAACAATCTTCAGCAACTGCACTGCACATAATGAGAGTTTAACAAGTGCTTTTCTGAAAAAAACAGACCAAACCCATTGTTGGGAACAACAGACCTGTCACCTTTGTGCCACTTTTAAACAGATTAAACATTCTAAAGCAATAATCAAGAATATTTCCTTACTAGGTGCCCTAGCAACTTTACAGCATAGCCTCCACCTCCAAAAATACAGAAAGTTTCATCTAACTGGAGAACATCTAAAAGACCCATTTATTTAGTCCAGGACCAATAGAGATGATGTATTTAAGAAGGCAAAAAACTTTATCTCCAGTAAGTCATAGACAAAACATATTTTAATTTCTCTAAGTGTCGTTAATTTAATTATAGTGTTTTGTTCAACACTAGTTTTGTTTAGAACTATGCAAAAGTCACTCTTTCGCAAGGAAAGAGTTACTGAGCATGTATCTGCACCAAGAACAGCCTGAGTTATTAATCAATTTTCTGAAAATTCTTCTTAGTTTTAACTCTACCTAAAAACCCTAGGTGAAATAAAGCTAGAGAGTATATTCCTCTGTATGGCAGGGGGGAAGGAATCCTCTGTTAAGACTTGTACAGGGAACACAAGAAATAATCCTAAGGACAAGGGAAACAATGCTGCAGCAGGAATACTGCGGCAGGAATACTGCAGGTGGAAGAGAATGAGAACAAAAGCAGGAGTATTAGTTGCAAGTGATGCCCTCCAGCACACCCTCGTCATGTGAGAGATACAACAAATGCAGCTCTAACACTGCAAAATACAAAAAGACCAAGCTGACCTCTAACAATACGTGTGTGACGCCACTTAAAAGTCTCAAGTTGCAATTACATACCATTGCCTATGCCCTATATTCAGTCATATTTGCAAGGTTCCTACATTGCATGGAGCAAAGGGCTTGCACATCTAGATGAAAAAGGGACATGCTGCCACACCTGATATACTAATTCAGTTTTTCCTCACAGAATAATCACCATCTTTTAGCAGTTTGTTTCCTCGGTGGAAATTCAGCCATTTAACAAATCCTGACTGTCGCTAAAGTGTTAAGTCTTGCTCTGACAAGCTTTTCAAAATGCAGGCATAATTAAACAGCAGTACTATTTACTCCTCACACGGCCCTAACCCCTGCCTCCAGGGATTAGCTGCAGGCCTCAGTTTCTCCTAGGAGCACTGCGGTGGAACACCAGTCCTGCAGCCTAACACCTGCAAGACAGTGTGGCATGAACACACTAAACCGAGGAACTACCTTCTGCAATCTCTTTTGCAATTCGCTCCAGTTCTTCACGTTTCTTTTTCTCCTCCGCCTCTATTCTTCTCTCTTCTTCAGCAATCGGCTTCAGGTAGTCTGCCATCAACACAATCCCTTTAAAACACAACTTCCCGAACCCCCGGCAGAAAGCTCCGCTCCTGGGGGCTCGGTCAAAAAGGAGGAGAAGCCAGTTTTGCTGGCAGAAAGGCACATTTCATAGGGATCTGCGGCTTCACACCAGCAGGGCCAGCCCGGCAGGGCCGCGGCCGGGCCGATGAAGGGAAATGGCGGCCAGGACATTTCAAGGTGCCCTTGCGGAGCGGGCGCAGGGGAGCGGGGAGCGGCCGCCCGGGACGCCGCACTCACCGTATCGCTTCTTGCCGTAGATCATCCCCACGAGCAGCGCCGAGTACCGGGTGAACTGCGGAAGACAAGAGAAAAGGATGCGCCCTTCTCTCAGCCTACAGGCACGGTCGGCCCCCGCCGCCCCCCGCCCCGGCCCGCCGGCCCGGGCGGCCTTCAATGCGCCCCCGGGACAGCCCGGGTGGTCCCCCCACCGCCCTCACCTTGATGAGCGGGGAGACCTGCACCGGCGGGATCATCCTGGTGGCGGCGGCGGCGGCAGCCGGAACTGAGCCCGGCATCAGGAAGGGGTGGGGAGCAGCCGTGACCGGGAAGCCAAATTCTGTGCTGCCCTCTGCTTCCTGAGTGTCGGCGAGTCCGTCACTCAAGGAGCTCCGCGGCGCAGGGACCGCGGTGTCTCCGCCCCAAGAAGGGGCTGAGGGAGTTGTGGCTATGCAGTCTGTGAGAAAGATCGAGGGGGATCTCATCGATGTTTTTCAATGATGAATGCACACAGACTGAAGAGCAGGAAATTCCTTTTAAACGGAACAAAAGAAAACCACCCTTTCTTTTATCATTTTTAATTTTTTTTTTTTTTAACTCGTAAGGGTAATTGGACATTAAAACCTATTGAGCCCATTGAAAACAGATAACTGGAAATATTTTTTCAGTGTCAGGGTGGTCAGGTATCGGTATAGGTTGGCCAGGGAGGTGGTGGAGTCACCATCCCTGGAGGTGTTCAAGAGGCATGAGGATCTGGTGCAGGGGATGTGGTTTAGTGGTCTAGGCGTTACAGTGGCACTGCTGGGTGAATGGCTGGACTGGATGATCTTAAAGGTCTCTTACAACCTGAATGAGTCTGTCATTAAGTGGTTATGGTCTCTGTGCAGATGCTCAGTCTGACTGGACACAGACCTCTGCAACCAACCCATCTACCCGACCCTACTTTAAATTGGAGGGTTGGAGTAGTTGGTCTTCAGAAGCCCCTTCTAATGACATCTGTTCTGTGATTCTGGGATTATAATTATTGTATTTCACTTTAATTTTCATCGATACAAAACCCTGTGGTCATTAGTAATTCTATCAAGAACAACTAGTTACAGTTGTATTTGGGAATGATATTCCTACTTGAGAATGACAAAACTGAAATTAATGAAGTTTGTTTCTCAAGAACTTAAAATGATGCTAAATGAATGAGCTGTTTATACAAAGTCTTGTATCATGTTTGTCCTCAGGTAGCATTACTGAGCCAACACAGTGGCTTGTAATATTTATATATTGCTTTATACAAAGCATCCTTATAAACACTGAAATAAAACTCCTTGGCTAGATTCAGTTTTTGGATTTCATTCTCTTCAGGTACCAAGAGAAGCAGAATCAACATTTCTTTACATCATATTAAAAACATTTTGTTATTTTGCAAAAAAAATCACAAAACTGCTGAGGTTGGAAGGGACCTTGATGATCTTGTAGGAAAAACCCATCTAACGTAATTTTAATTATAGACATAGACCGTAAAGTTCACCTACAGAGAAGAAATAAATGGCTTGAAGTTTTGTTTTCTCACTGGTTGCAATTTATTACAAATACACATATTCACTACTTACTATGTGTCTGCTGCACATTAGAAACAAAACCATACAGAACTGAAAGTGCTTTTATTAAATATCAGAAAAACTGCTATGCACAACACAATGGAAGTCATTTAACCACAACTAGGTATAAATCCCCTTGTATAGCTGAACATACTCTTCACAAGACATATGTAATATTCACAATGACATATTCGGTATCAATCAATACCCATTTATTTTGTGCTTCAAAATAAAAGCACAAGTGCTTTCAAGGCTGATCTCAACTGATACAAGATACTTGTTTTTCACCTATAATTTCTTCAGGCATACTTTGTCACTTTTTTTTTTTAATGATGAACAACAAAATTCCCCAAATGCCTTTAATTATGGCATTAAAGTTGTCAGGCACTAAGACAATTCAAGATACAAATTAATTGCTCTGCCAAAAGGAAATGTAATGGCTTCTAGGGCAGTCGAAGGTTAGATGATTTGAAAAGCACAATACTTATCCAGCTTCATGTAAGTGTTCCATTGACAGACAAAAACCAGACACAAAAAGCCTGAGAAATTAAAACACTTCAGATGAGAAGCTTCTGCAGAACAGAAAAAAACCTTACGTCTAATCACAGAGCTCTTTTCCCTCAGAAAATATCAAAGCCAGTTGAAACTTGGATGCAAAGCCACATGAATCCTCATTTGTTACACCATTTTTAAAAAAAATAATAGATATGGCCACAGAACTTGTGTTCAGATGGCTTGGAAGACTGCTATCACAATTGCAACTCCCATCTAAACTCACACAGAGCCACTCAAACACAGTTAGATTTCCAACTGCTATTCCCTGTTTGCGACTATGTAGAACAGACCATTGAAAAAAAATTGAAAAAAATTAACATTGAAAAAAATTTTAAAAAAGGAAACCAGTAACTTGTATGCACATATGTTCTACTATGATGTACCATCCAGAAATCCAGATGTCTCCATGTTTTCCATGCCTCACATTCTCTTACACAGAAGCTCAACCAACTTCTGTGTTTGGCAGCCATTTTGCTGGGTATCTGCACACTTCTTAATTGATCACTGCTGCAGTTACATGTCAAGCAGCATTTTTTCCTGTAAGGCAATCCTAAAATAATGGGAATATGCTTTTCTTTGCACTCCCTCTTTACCCATTATTTTCAATAGCAGATTTTGGAGAAAAGGTCTCGAGCATGGCCAGCTTAAACATAAATATGCCCCAGTTATGGTCAATACAGACTTTGATTTACATCAATATAATCCACACACGAATATAATGCGAGTCAGAGGAGCTGAAATTGATCTCGTAACTTCACACGCACTGTGCAGAAATTTAGGACAGTGCTTCATTTGAAGATAAACATGCCTCCTCTTCTTCTAACAATACAACCTTCCGTCTGGAGAGAGACATCACAGACTTTATGGCAGTTAAAGAAATTCTAACAAAAATGCGCAAGGCAAGAAAAGCAAACGGGACTACAATCTGCATAAGATGGAAGATTGCTGTGCTAAATTCACTTAATAAACAAGTTAGAAAGAAAGCCCCCAGGCTTACGCAAGGGTAAAGAGCCAGCTTGGCAAACATGAAGGCATGCTCCTTGCCACCATATCTAGCAAAGGCATGCAAAGTTTCCTCTTCATTGAGAAGGGCTGTAGTCCATATTGCAAACTGAAATATGCTGGCAAAGAAAGTGATAACACAGCTGACCTGAATGGCTTCTATTTCATTATGAGACTTTTCTGCAAATTCACTGGTCAGCTGGTAAGCTAGTGGAAGCCCACCAATGAAAGCCAATGAAAGTATGTTGAGCAGTCCCATCAATCGGGTAGCTTTTGTTACATAAAGGAAAAGAGAGTGATGGACAAACCACAGGAGACCAATTGTAACAAATGAGCCGAAGTAAGCAAGGTAATTTGGCCCATATTCACTTAAAGCTTCAAGAAGACTGCCATGGAACTTCTCCTCAACTTCTCTGGGATCAGGAACATTGTCTTCACTGTGGAGAGAAAAATTACTTTACTTTGCATATTACTGTTATAAAAACACATTTGGAGCAAGACTGAATTATGCTGCTTTACTTTGAGAAAGTAGTGAAAAACAGGAATCCACTCCGTACTTCTCTAATCTATAATTTAGAAACAGCATTTCAAATAACAGCTCTGCAAAGAAATTATTTATAAAAGGAAATCTGAATGCAGGTTAGTATTCCTTTGGGTTAATAAAATTGCTACAATGATTAAACAGCTTTTATTGATAAAAAGCTTTCATCTGAAAACATAACTAAGCAAATAAGGAAGCTTTGTTCTTCAAGACTCTACACCCTAACATATATTACACACACTGATGATCATTACTGATGGAATGTAGATGTTAGAAGTATCTTTGGTTTGTGCTCTGTGTCCTTCCAGAAAATCATATTTTAAAGTAACCACTGCAGAGTTTGGAAGTCAAACATAATGTTTGATTAATTTTATTTCCTGAAATATTACACACAGACAGAAGTTTATATATTTAACAAGACAAAGGGTAAGAACTAGTACAAAGCCTTACCATATATCCAAAATGAGCAGGGTTGCTACAATGGCATAGACCCCATCACTGAATGCTTCTACTCGTTCCTTACTCAGAGGCTCACTGAGGTAAAAAGTGAAGGTTTCTAAGCTGTGATGTTCCTCCTCTTCACCTCTCTGACCTGGAAACAAATCCAGAGGCTTAATCATGAAAAGAAGTGTAAATAAGGTAGTTCAACAACCTACTGTGACCTCCTTTTTTCCTTATCTGCCTAAACTTTTCTTTAGACAAAAGGATGCCAGTCATCCACACATGTCAGTCACTCCACTTTTTTTGGCATATGTGCCTCTCCCTGAAATTTATGTTTCATTCAAGACAAGTGCTTCAGGAACAACAACAACAAAAAAAAAACTCTTTCCTTTAAACTGTATGGCAAACCATTTCCACCAAATGAATAATGACTCAAAGCTGTAATTGAACAAAACAAATCAGATTCTGTGCCTCAGGAAGCCCTAACAGCTGTAGGGCCTCTATGACAGCTTGGAGAACTTAGACTACATGGCAATAAAAACCTGTCTTGAAAAAAATCATGGGGGCTGAACTGGGATATCGAATGATCTCACTTAAAGTAATTCAAGCCTTTTGTCAAAAGATATAGCTTTTATAGGAAATGTTGAACACATCTCTAAAGAGTGAACTCAGAACTACCTACCTAGCCAAAATACACTGCCTCAGGTATACAGACTGGACAAAGAAAAGGTTAAGGTTCCACAGGAATGCAAAGCAGGTGTAATCACAAGAAATTCAATAAAGCAGTATTTCAGCCATCTGACAGGGTGAGAGGTAGAGACGTGACCTGACTGCAAACGCACAGTGGCCCCATCACAATAAGCATGGATAATATTTGTATGTGTTTATTCTCAGGCTCTGAGAGTCTGGCTTCTTCCTTTCAGAGCACTTCTGCCTCCCTGTTATTGTTGCCACATGGGGGAGTGAAAAGTATGCTCACATTTGCACTGGAAACAGACTTGTACTAGTCTGAACAGCAGCAGTAGAAGTACAAAGGTGTTACTCTTCTGACCCAGCTTGGGAGTGTCCATTCCAAAGACATTATCTGTTCAGTGGTTTTGTAGTCACTCTCAGAGGGACACTGCACCTTTCAGCCAAGTAGGTTGTATGATATCCCCCGCTCCTTTTATTTTAGCAACAGCAACCTCTTTCTCAGCAGGATTTAAGAGCAGCTCAGGTTGCTATGGTTGTGCAACTGTTACTCCTGACAAAAGGGTAGAAAGCACATAAGGGAAGGAAGCATGGGTTTAGGCTAACTTATAATATATGTGAAGGCACCTCTTTAGATGACAGCAGTTAGATTAATGAGAAGTAATACCCTCAACAGTTAACTATTCTGAGAAAATTTGATTTACAGATGGAGTGCTTGCCTGTTTGAAAATGTGTGACTATTCAGCATTGTGGGGAAGAAAGTGATAAAGGCATAGAGCTTGCTTCCTCATGTTCTTCCATCTCCATGCTCCCTCTTGAGGAGGGAAAAGGGATAGAAGGCCTGCAGCTGTCATTCATATACCGAGGTGTGTTTGCATGCACTCACATTATCAGGACAAATCAGAAAGGTTTTGAACTTTAAATGTGTTGTGCCTTACACAAATCTCATTATAATTATGGGAAACTAAGGAAGACGCTGTTTAGAAGCACATCAATAAACCCTAAAATCACTATGTTCCAAGACCAAAAATGAAAGCAGACTGAAATTACTTTGTTCTGGGCTGTCTGCATAACATGTTGACAACCTAATTTGAACATATGCCTAGGAATTTTGTTACTCACCAAGAATTTTGGTTTTACACCATGTAATTAATCGAGTGAGATGTGGAAAAACGATTACAAGTCCAAGAAGTACATAAGACTGTTGGAGAAGAAGATGAATAGTTTAAATATAGTTACCAAAATATAAATTATCTACCAGATTTAATATGAAACTATAACTCTCAATCTTAGAACTAATAACACTGAGAAAAAAAAATCTTGACTTTCAAAGAGAAAAAGGCTCAGTAGAAATGCTCATGCACTTCCTGAATATTGCACATGGAACCAAATACTGCTTTTTCCTAGTTAATTTAGTACCGGAAATAAAGCAAACTAAAAAAGGTAGAGAAATAATTCTGCTGACAAAAAGTGCAGTAATAACTGCTTTGGAAATTGAAGAATTATCCCACAAAATCCTCATGGGTTCTTCCAATTCATGATATTCTAAGATTCTACTATTTGTGTCACAAAAACACATTGGTGGGTCCTAAGTGGTTCACAGGCTTTGCACAATTCTAAGCATAGGAGCAACTTGGAGACTAATTTCACCATTGTTAATATTAAAAACAAACAATCAAACTACAGTGAACAGAGTGAAGAAGAAGCGGAAAACATATTTTCACATAAAACTAGGTCTTCTCATGTTTGGATTCATAACTGCTCCTTTCATCAAGAGCAACCTGATTTCTCACAAACTTGGGGATTATTTAAATACTGCCAATTCCTGTGGAATCCTTCTCAAAATTCAGTTAAATCCATCTTTTCCTAGAGAACAAAAGGAATGGCAGCTCAGGATACATTCAAAAACTAGATTTCAGTTCTGAGTAGGGGTTCCAGAAAAGAGTTAAAGCTATTAGTAAGTAGGAGCAACTCACTGACATCAAATAAAGACAGAAGAGAAAAAGGCTACGTAAAAGCAGTCCTTTAGCCAAAACTACTTGTTTTGAGATGCAGGTGAGCTAACTGGTCTCCCTTCTCTGTTTGCTCTTACACCCTAAGTTAGTGCAGCAATTGCATTCACTTTTCTTCAGTTTGTGCAACATGGTGAACAATACCCTAGAACTAGCAATTGAGAAAGTGTGCATAATTAACATAGACAACACTATTTTCATACACAGTCCTTTGATACAAACTTTTGCATCAAAGTTTTCTGTTAACCAAGAGAACTTACCAAAGGAATAAAGAACAAAGAAAAGACGGCTGCTAAAAAGCATAAAATTGGTCCTCTTAGAATAATCTTTAAGATATGACGTTTATAGAAATTCTGATTTTCAGACTCTTGTATCTGTTGATTCAGTAAGTATGGGTGATAGAATCCATATGCTACTATCACAGCCTGCAAGGAAAAGAGCATTACTGAACGTATTACATATAAATATACGCAGGATTTCAAACATAAGACATAGAACTATAAACCAACACATTCCAAAACACCTTCAAGCTTATTCTTCACTCCCATATGGAAAGTTGGTCCTAGAAACTCTGAGATTTGACAATAAACTGCATGTGAAGATTTTGGTCTCCTCTGCAGGGTCTGTCATGACCTTTGATCCTTGATGAAGAGGAATGAAGACCTCAGTAATGAGGAACTGAAAGCAACAAAGCAGTGCACCAAGAGGAAGAGTGCTGCTGGACTTGAGACTGAAAGCCTGTGTTCCCTCAGCCACTGCTGCATGGCCCAGAAAGACATCACCAGGAAAACTCAATCGTTCTTTCCCCAAGGCATTTTTAAAAAGAGTCGGAAAGGAATTCTGTGAACATTGAGATCAGATTATTCAGTTGTATAAAACAGCTTCACAGCACAGTGAAGCTTACATACAGGTACTGTATTATCATCAATGGGCATAACTTTGAAAAAGAATGCTATATAAATAATATATTTAGCAATTTATGCCACTTTAAGAAGCTTAATTTCAGTTCTACAAAAGAAAGCCTATGTAAAAGTGAAAATGTAAATGGATAGCTCCAATACCTGTATAAGGCCAATGACAACAGCACAGACACTGAATAGGAAGATGCCAAAAGGCACCCCTGGAAAGGAGGCCATTAAGGAAAACTGTAAAAACATCAACAAGATCATATATTTAATTAAGAAGCAATGCAGGAATAACAGTAGAGAAACAGAAGCACTCTTCATTCAATATTGAAAATATTCTTAAATCTACATATTAATTTGCATTTCATCGTAATTCCATTAAATGCTATTTCTAGCCACAAATACATGGAGGCATCCCAACCAAAGGCATCTGGAGAGATGGTTTTGCTCTGACATTGACTGTGCTAAACCTTAGCCACTCAGGCACTATGCCTCCATAATAACTACTGAGTGGCTTGTACCTGAGCATAAAGCTTATCTGGTTTTGGTTGACATGACACCATAGCTGTGAAAATTCTTGATATTAGTATACCTTTTTGAATCTTTAATTTTGTTTACCTCCATGGCTCCCTGCTGTATTAATTTCTGCAGCTTCTTTAGGGGAGGATAAAAAAGATAAAAAAAAGAAAAAAAAAAGAAAAGCAGGGTGTAGTGTTTAAGTTAACAGGGACAGCTTTCCAGAAATAATTTCAGCTTCAAGGTAAAATCAGCTCCCTGATAAAGATAGTCTTGCTGACCACAGCCTTATTTTTTGCAGACTAAATGTACGACATATATATCTGCAGAGAAACAGGTGCCTGTCTTACACATACTACAGTCAATAAGCATTTTATGCAACTATTTTGTTCTGTTAATATAGTATTCATCTGCAAATATTCTTTTGAGGTCATATGACCAAAAATTGTGCAGATTTTAAACATAAACCCTCAGCTGCCAGAATCAACCTTGCAGAGCAAATCAGAAGTGATACCAAAAACTTGGGCTAAATTACAAAAGGAAAATGCCTTGCCATATAAGGCGGAGTTTGAAACACAAACACAAAGGAGTTTTATTTATCTTACCAAAATCATTATCATATAACCTGGACCTTCTTCAATACAGTTGCCTTTTTAAAAGAAATCATGGGAAATTTTTTACCCTGAGGGTGGTAAAACATTGGCACAGTTGCCCAGTCCCTGGAGACATACAAGGGGAGATTGGATGGGGTTTTGAGAAATTTCATCTAGCTGAAGATGTTCCTGATCTTTGCAGGGGTTGGACTATAGGACCTCCAATGGCATCTTCCAACCCAAACTATTCTATGATACTATGACTTTCCATAACTGTAATTTTTGTTTCTAGAATACCTATTTTCTGCCAGGTCTAAAACATGAAGTATTTGAAAGTTATAAAATAGCTTCATGAATTTTAAAGAAGCAACACTTAACTAAGATAATGGATTCGGTGTTTATACTATAACAACACTTTCCTGGGTTTCTGAATACTTTGGTAAAGTCTTTCCAAATAAAGGAAGAAACAAACAATGTAATTTAAACAAATGTCATATATTAGAAAATTACTTACTGTATATGGCAAGAAGGTTATGATCATCATACAAGCCTAAAACAGAAAAAAACATTTTGAAACACTATGTATTTTCTGAGCACATCTTCAATGAGGGCATTGTTTGTTTGTATTTTACAGGGAGATCAAATGCTCGTGCTGCATAATGAAAAATATCCACATTTCTAAAGTTGCTGAGTTTTGACTACATCTTCCATGTTCTTTATACACATCTTTCATATTCTTTTGTACACATCTTCCATGTTCTCTATGCAAATTGTACAAGCTTATTGTAGAAAACACTACCGTTTTCTGTGTCTACTAATACACCAGGTAAAAGTTTTGTATGATTTTTAAGAGACTTCTTTCTAAAGCAGCAATGCTAAATATACCACAGGTATATTTCTAAACAGGTGTTCCTGATTTGTCAAGAACATTAATAGCTGATCGTAAGTATTTCACATCTAAAAAAGCAAAATTAAAAAACTCAACCCAACAAACAAAAGCATGAAGAAACGCATTGCTTTGAAAGCTACATCAGGTAAGAATTAGATGTCTTAGGCTATTCTTCTAAAATAATTTCCTCTAGTTTTATCTCATGGAGCTCCAACATTGCTTTTATTAACAAAATTAGAATAACTGTGTGGTTGCATACCTTCAGAGAACAGAGTTTAAAACAACATTGTAAAATACTCAGTTCCCTCAGATGAACTTCAGACTAACCTGCTGCAGAGCTTCTTTTGGTTTACAGTAAAATATTTGCAAGTTAAAAGCAAGTTATTTATCAATCAGTCACAGTGAAACTAAAGATCTTTGTATTTTCCTGACTTGGAAATATGTCAGAGTTATGCTATTTAATGTAGAAACTTTTGGATATTCACAGACACAATTAAGTGACCTGTATCTGCTTGCTAACCATTCAGCTTGTCTGACAAGACTCACCAGATTTAGAAGAGCCAGGACATCATCTATATGTTCTATCACCTGAAACAACCTATCAAGGCAAGGCAAAGTAAGGTTATCATGAACAAGCCAACTCACAAAATATATTTTACAACATTACATACAAATTGTACATTTATGATAGTATGGGGGAACTCAATTTCCTTTGCCACAGAATTAATACAAGTATTCCAGGTGCCACCAAAACTCATAGCTCAAATATGAAAGTAATTAGTTAGAAAAATCTTAAAAGCAAGATACAATCAAGTTCAATCATGGAGTAGTTATTAAGAACCTGGTTTCTATTTGAATGGCAGAGTATTTTCAAAATTTTAATGCTTGGAATAATTTCTCCTGAAGAGACAGCACACAAAGGAAAAACTTTCCTTGCAAGTGTCCCCAGATTTTGTTAATGAAACTCCTCATTCACAAAACTGTCACTTAGAATGAACAGCACCCATCACCCTCCACAAAACCTGGAGACTGTATTTACTATTTTATTATCAGCATTTACTTATACAAGCAAAGAAAAGCTCTGTGGTAAAGGGATGGATGTGAGGTATCACTTCAAATACTGAATTACAGGTTGCACACCTTTGTTGGAATGCAGCCAATCACTTGCATAGTGACATTTGTAAATTTCAAAATTCAGACAAAAACTGCCCTGGTTCCAGTATGACACCTGCATGCCAATTTCTTTTTAACCACCAAGACATGGCAGGTGGGAGTGTCCACAGCTCTATAAAGTACAGAATCTGCAACATTACAATTGACTTTGTGACAACTACTGCTGAAGACAGAGAGATGAGTTTTAGGCCAGCTGTACTATATCAGTTCCTTTGTTATGGAACATGCAAGTTAAAAATTCATGCTTTTTCAGCAGAATTAGAAGTCTGTATCTAGCCTTCAAGGTAAGATGAAAACTCTAAAAGATATATAATGCTTGTTTTTCTCTGTATGACGATGGCAGTGGTGTAAGAGTAGCTTTTCACTGCTAAGGGTAGCATTTATTTACAATTATTTTCTAGTATTATTCAACAAAAGACAAATCAGAAGTCTGGCAGCAAGACAGAAATACATCAGAGACATGGTTATCTCCTGCACTTTCTAGCTTTTGACTTTAAATTTAAACACCGTATTCCTACCTTACATGAGCTGCCCATGCCACTGTGACTATTAAAAAGGTCATCAAGTACACTGCAATTTTTGCTAGAAGAAGTTGCTGAACACTTTCACCTAATTTCTGAAACAGAAAGTGACACCCAAGGAAACAAAATATAAATGTTATGTAACAAAATTATTATCAACATCTGAAAAAGAGATGTTCTGTAATGTAATGTATTCTTGGAAAATGCCTCCCAAGAATGCAGTTCCCATTCAACAATCTCTTTAGTATATTGCAGAGAAATTAGTTTATTAGGAACTTGTTAAGTAGGCTGAAATATGGCATTTGATGTATCAACAGATCTCATCAATCTGTAAAAGGGCTTCCCAATGCTCTATTCACCTTGATACTCATTTATGCATTCTCTCATCACTGTTACTATAAAAATGCACATCCAGAGGACTGGACAGAATATGCTTCTTTTACTTTCACAGCACTGACTTCCATAATAGAAGCATTGCAGAGGTTTCATGTGACGATTGTTAAAAAGGAGAAAGGAAAGGGCCTAACCTCAGCAAATTTTGGAAATACCACTACAATGACTTAAACAGACTCAGATAGTATATTTGCTGCATTACAGATCTTATCTGAGCTTCTTAAACTAAGACTTAGGTCTCTTTAAGAGAAGAAAAATAAAAAGAAAAAACCTGTAAACTTTCTCAAATTATTAATGTTTCCTAAGATTCCTGGGTATTCTCAGAATTAATTTATTTTCTGTAGTCTTCCTTTTCCACTATTGTTTATTCTAATTACATTTATTATGAACTGACTTTAAAATGTGCATTCAGATTGTGCTATGTAAGTGGCTTCTCTCAGTGATGGTTTATTATCAAGAAGACCAGATCCTTTCTGAAAGATGTTTTGGTCAGATGGGCAGTTCATCTCTCATACAAAAGTAACTAGTTATAATCTATGGCCTACAACATAGAGCTCATTCAGTCTGTATGTCACAACATCTGCATATAACACAAATCTTAATCTAAAAGTTTACACCCAAAGTTCACCAGCTCCTTGCCCTATGTGAAATTTCTGTTAGGTTTTATGTTGCTGCTTTTGAAAGCCTGTAACTCGAAAAGAAGCGGGCGTGCTAAATCTACTTGAGAGGACACAAGAAAAAACAAACGGCACGTGATACCTGGTCAGGATGTATTTTTGTGTGAGCCACCGGCAAAATCTGAAATAACAAAATGTTTATTAGCACATGATGTTCTTTTCCTTGTTGAGCACTTTCCTAAAACCACACAACTTTCAGGTGCCCGCGGATCGCGTAGCCAGGAGCAGCTCTGGAAGTCACAGCCGCTCTCGGGCCGTGGCCCGGCCCGCCACGGCCGGCACTGCCGACACCGCTCCGGGACGGCCGCCGACACGTCGCGACAGCAGGGCGGGCGCGGAGCCGGGCGGCACCGGCGGCCGCGGCCCCCTGGGGCCGCCGGGCGGGCCGGACAGGCACGGGCGCGACCCGGAAAGCTGGGACCAGCCGCGGCTGCGCCAGGCTTCTCCATCCCGCCCTCCCTCCTGCCGCTGGGCGCTCACCATTACGGTGGCGATGATGGACAGCAGCGCGTCGCTGTAGGCCAGCAGCCGGTGCGCTGTCTGCGTGCCGCTGCCCGGCTCCGGCCCCAGCCCCGGGCCGCGCTCCCGGGCCGCAGTCCGCGGAGCCGACATGTCCCCGCTCCGCTCGGCGGCGGGGGTGGCGCTTCCCGTCGCCCTCAGAGGGGCGGGAGCCGCCCGCTGCCCCTGTAGGGCGGAGGAAGGCTGCTCTCGGAAACGATGCGGTAGATGTCCGTGAGTGGTCGTGACGCTGGCGGTCCAGCGGCTTAAGCAGCAACCGCTCCTTTAAAAGGCCTTCCAGTTCACCTCTCCGTTTCCCATAACAACATCCTGAACCTAGTGACACTGACGGTGTGTTCTACACAGGACAGGTCAGGAAACATCAACAGAAGAGGCAAAGGAAAGCATCACTTTTACAGAAGCAATTGGTATTCCTCAAACAAATTCCTTTTTGAAATAGGAAGTGCACGTCAGCAGTTGAGGGAGGTGATCCTGTCCCTCTGTTCAGCCCTAGTGAGGCACATCTGGAATGCTGTGTCCAAATCTGAGCTTCTCAGTACAAGAGAGACATGGAACTGCAGCAGGTCCAGTGGAGGGCAACAAAGATGATGGGGGGACTGGAGCATCTCTCTTACCAGGAACGACTGAAGGAGGTGGGCCTCTTCAGCCTTGTGAAAAGGCGACTGAGAGGGGAACCTCAGGAATGTGTATAAATATCTAATGGGTTGATGCCAAGACGATGGATATAGGCTCTTCTCTGTGGTGCCAAGCAATAAGATGAGAGCCAGCAAGCAGAAAAGCTGCACCTGAGTATGAAGAAGAACTTCGGGTGATCATAAACAGGAACAGTGTGCCCAGAAAGATTGTTAGGTGTCCCTCAGTGAAGATACTCAAGAACCAACTGGATGCAATCCTGTGCCATGGGGTCTAGAATAACCCTGCTTGAGCAGGGAGGTTGGACCAAATGACCTGCTGAGATTCCTTCCAACCTTCGGCATTTTGTGATTCTGTGATCTTGTGAAATGAAGACCTGTGGAACTACAGGCCAGTCAGTCTCACCTCTGTGCCTGCTGAAATCCCCATGGAAACTATGGTAAAGCATATGGAAAATAAGGAGGTGGTTAGTGACAGCCAGTGTGGCTTCATTAAGGGCAAATCATGCCTGGTAAGTGTGGTGGCCTTCTACAATGGTGAAGGATCACCTCTATAAGAGGTGATCGTTAAGGGGAGAGCTGACATCATCTACATGGACTTGTGCAAAGCATTTGCACCCAATGGCTTGGGTTGGAAGGGACATTAAAGATTGACTGTTTCAAGCCCCCTGCAGTGGGCAGGGACACCTTTCACTAAATAATTGCTCAAAGCTCCATCCAACCTGGCCTTGAACACTTCAGGGATGGGGCATCAACAGCTTCTCTGGGCAACCTGTTCCAGTGCCTCACCACCTTTATAGTAAAGAACTTCCTAATACCTAACCTGAACCCCTCCTTTGGTTTAGAGCCGTTTGCTCTTGACCTGTGACTGCATGGTCTTGCCCAAACTCTCCATCTTTCTTGTAGTCTCCCTTCAGGTACTGGAAGGCTGCCTTCTCTTTTTCAGGCGCAGCCATCCCAATTTTTTCAGCCTTTCCTCATAGGAGAGGTGCTTCATCTCTCTAATCATCTTGGTGGCCCTTCTCTGGACTCGCTCCAACAGGTCCGTGTCCTTCCTGTGCTGGGACCCCAGAGCTGGATGCAGGGTTCCAGGTGGGCTCTCACCAGAGCAGAGCAGAGGGCAGAATCCCCTCCCTCCCCTGCTGCCCACACTGCTTTGAATGCAGCCCAGGACACCTCTGGCTTTCGGGCTGGGAGTGCCCATGGCTGGGTCATGTCAAGCTTCTCATCCACTGCAATTGTCCTGATTCAGGTGCAGCACCTTGCACTTGGTATTGTTAACCTCACGAGATTCCCATGGGCCCACTTCTCCAGCCTATCCAGGTCCGTTTAGAAGACTTTCAGTCCTTCAGGTATGTCAACCACATCACTCAGTTGGGTGTTATCTGCAAATTTGCTGAGAGTGCACACAATCCCTTCATCTATATCACTAATGAAGATATTGGATAACACTGGTCCCAGTAGGGACCCCTGAGGGACACCTCTTTTTACTGATGTCCATCAGGACTCTGAGCCATTGACCACTAACTTCTGGATGGACATCCATCACAACTTCTGATACTATATTTGGGCATATTGGAAAAGGATGTATTTCTATGTGAACCCTTTGTGAACATGCATTTGTAGATAATATTACCAGAGATAAAAGTAGTCACTTGAATATTTGTGCTTGTATTTTTGTTAGAATTGTGTCCTTAATTATCCAGGTCCTGTCACATGTTCTAGTTGTTATGACATGATGATTTACAACAACTGCTAAAACAGACCCACAAAAATGGATAAAAGGCTCCGATCACTGTGTATCATAATACAGATGAAATACATGGTATCTTGGAATGGGTGAAGAAGGATGGAGAGCATCAGTGGTGGGACACCCTTTTCAGATGATCACTCACTGCTGTGGAAATTTTAAGTAGAGTGTTTCACCCTGTTGTTCTTTTAATATTGAATGTTTAATAATAGCCAGGTATGTAAAAGCATGTGTAATGATCCATCAGCTACACATAATGTCTGGATGGATGAAAATGGAAGGTGCTCAGGAGACAGATAAGGAGTTGCCCTATAGGGATACCCCAAAAAATTGATTATGTGCAGGTGTGATGGAGGCGCTGAGTTGAAGGTGCGACTGTAGCCATGGCGCAAATAATGTAGGAATGAGACCTAAAACCATGAGATATGCCAGGAGATATTCCATGAAGGGATTTTGTGGGTGTGATAGCCACCTGATGGGAGTGATAGGTCACCAGGCAGAGACCTGGACCACTCTTGTTGCTGGATGACCATTATCACTGCAATCAGCAGTGGAAGAAGGAGTGACACTACTGGTTCTGTTCCATTTTTCTTAAACCCCACAGTTTTTCTCTTTGTAGTTCTTAATATCCCTCATTAATATATAAAGTGTCTGCCCTCCTCCACTGTTTAAGACAAAAGTAACAGGATACCATCACAGCCCAGTCTATGGGCTGGCTCTTCTCCCGAAGAAGGATACCTCTTTAGTAAGATATCTACCTCCAGCTGCATCGGAGCATGTATCCAGGAGCACCTGGAACACTTTTACATATTCTATACACTTATATTTTCTAGGTCTACTGCCTTTGTCACCAGCAAAGTGACAGGAATCTACAACCTGTTTGTTGTGGTCTAGAAATGGTACTCCCCAACTCAGGTTCCCCACCCAGACTCTTCCAAACCACATGCAGTTGGCTTGGCTTCCCCTCCCTTTTTCCCCTCCGGGAATGTAGTTGAGAATTGAAGGCACAAAAGGTGAAAATTGAATTGAGACAAGACAAATTTGCTGGAAACAGCAATGAGATAAGGTATGATACTGAACACTCACAGGAATAATAGTAAAAACAAAAGTATAAAGAAAATAGGGTAATTTGCATGCAAAAATGCTCAACTTAGACTGGGAGAATGAACAATGCATGACAGGTTCCCCACACCAGCACACTTTTTGTTCCACTGAAACCAAATACCCTTCTTCCTGGAAGTGAGAAAGTCCCTTTTCCCCACTGCAGGTAGTGACTTAAGTGGTACCAAATAAAATGATTCTTGGCCATGCCCCCTCCTGCTGATGTGGGCTGGAACCAGGACACCATTGTTTCTATAAACCACACTATTGGTTCATCTGTGTTTGTGAAAATTGTTTTTGAGCTCGACCAAACTTCCAGCATTGAATTCATGAACCACACTATTCGTGAATCTGGCATTGCTAATGTGGCCGGATTTCTGGTGTAACCCATGCTATCTCTGCACCTGGGATCTCACTGAACGTGACCAGACTTACAGTGCCTAGTTGTTTACAAACAGAAATGAAGCCCAGATGCACCCAGCCCCTCTGATCTCCCTGGACTAGCTGGAATGCCAGAGGGTTTATTTTCTGCCATATTTCTATAATCTTGATGCAGCACTCAGAAAAATTGACTTTTCTTTGTATGTACTTTTTTTCATTTTACCTGCAAGGTTGTAATTGGAGCATACCCTACTAAGGAATATTTGCTGAATGAGAATATTTTGTAAGATACAATCACAGAATAGGTAAGGTTGGAAAGGATCACTGGAGGATAGCTAGTCCAACCTCTCTGCTCCAGCAGGGTCCCCTAGAGTACATTACTCAGAATTGTGTCCATATGGCTTATGAATATCTTCAGAGAACGAGACTCCACAATCTCTCTGGACAACCTGTTCCAGTGCACAGTTACCTGCACAGTAGAAAAGTTCTTGCTCATGTTCAAGTGGAACTTCCTGTGCATCTGTATCTGCCCATTGCATCTTATCATATTGCTCAACACCGAGAAGAGCTTGGATCCATCCTCTGACACTGTCCCTTCAGATATTATTATGCAATGGTAAGATCCCCTCTCAATCTTCCCTTCTCCAGGCTGAACAGGCTCAACAGTTCCTTTTAAGAGAGATACTCCAGTCCTCTCATCATCTCTGTCACCCTCCACTCAACCTGCTCCAGGAGCTCCATGTCTCTCTTGTCCTGAGGAGCCCAGAACTGGACACAGAACTCCAGATGTACCTCACCAGGGTTGAACAGAGGGACACGATCACCTCCCTCAACCTACTGGCAATGCTCTTCCTAATGCATCCCAGGACCCCATTGGCCTTTTGGCCACGGGACACACTGCTGGCTCATGGACAGCTTGTTGTCGACCAGGAACCTCAGGTCCTTTTTCACAGAACTGCTTTCCAGCAGGTCACCCACAGCCTGTGCTGGTGCCTGGGCTTATTCCTCCCCAGGTGCAGGACTCCTGCATCTGCTTTTGTTGAACTTCAGACAGTTTCTCTCTGCTCATTCCTCCAGCTTATCAAGGTCCTTCTGAAGGGCTGCACATCTCTCTGGGGTATTGGCACTCCTCTGAACGTTATGTCATCAGTGAACTTGCTAAGGAAGCATCTGCCCTTTCATCCAAGTGAACAAGCTCAGAAGCACTGGGCCCAGCATAGAACCTTGGGGGACACCACCAGTGACAGGCTTCCAACCAGACCCTGTGCCACCAATTGAAAACTGTCTGGGATCTGGCATTCAGCCAGATCTCCATCCACTTCACCATCCATCATCCAGGTTCCATTTCCTAAGCTTACTTATGAGCATATCAGAGAGAGAGTGTTGAAATCCTTCCTGAAGTCACAGTTGAAAATATCCACTGCTCTCATCCATCCAGGTAGTTGTCCCATTGTAGGTGGCAATCAGGTTAGTCAAGCATGATTTTCCTTTAGTGAATCCATGCTGACTACTCCTAATCATCTTCTTATCATCCACTTGGATAGAGGTATCCTTCAAAATGAGCCATTCTATCACCTTTTCACATGGAACAAAAAGCACAAGCATTTTAGAATGCAGTGTAACATGAATTCCTGATGGAGAAGACTGAAATTATTCATTTGAATGCTTTTCCATGCTTTGTATGAAGTGTTTCATGTCAAGATGTAACATGAACTCAACATGCATTTATTACACATAATTGTAATATTTACAGGCACACAAATCTCTGCATAGCTCGTATAATTTTCTACTGTATCATAATAAATTCTGAAACTAAAGAAAGGCAACGAAATAGCTAGTGGATTTCATAGGGCATTTGTGATAATTATTAACATGGTTTAAAGTCTTCCTGTTTCTTGCACTTCTCCACAAACATTTAAGCAATCATTGTTCTCCGGAGAACTGGTGTTTCTTGGTGTTACATGCAGAAAACTTTTGTTTCTAGGATTTAAAGAAAAAAAAAAGGCAAGACAAAACCAAAAAAGGTGAAGATGGTCTTTTCCCTTCAATTAAATCCTCTTCACATATCACTTTCCATATCACTGTTAGTGACTGGCCTCTTGCAGCACACTAGCTCCTGCTTACATTGCCACAGGCCGTACCTTCTATAGTCATTGCAGCTGAGATATCATTTTGCTTTATTTTTTTGAGGGTTGGCTGTGTCTCATTTGTTTAAGTGCTCTGCCTTCATTACTTCATGTACCTCACTACTGGGAAGTCTCCTGAAGTGAAGTCGTGCCCCTTCCTAGCATTGAAGTCCTCAGAATGAACACACATCTCTTGTGAGATATTTGCTGGTGGCCTGGTAAGGAATGTAGTTTGCTCATAATGGACAGTTGTAAATCCTTCTGTTGTCAGCAAAGTTGTACCTGTGTTTCAGTACCACTCTTGCTGCTGTTTAACATGCTTAGATTTTGGAGCATCATTTTTAGAAGTGATGAATGATTGAGAAGCTGAGTTTACCATAATGTATAGCAGCAGTGTAGAGTTGCTCAGACACAACTGTTATTCCTAGGCAGCTTTTTGACACTGCTGTATTCAGGTGCTCTGGTGTGTTGCTGCCCTGTGTTCTGAAACTAGCCAAAGGGAAACAGTGCTTCCAAATGGACAGGCCTTCTTTGCTTAGTTTGGATACTTTCATCTATCTGCTTCCTACTAGTGTCTGTGCATTGAGACAAAAAGTATGAGTCTTTAAAATGAATTGTGAGAGCCTGACATTAACAAATCAAAAATTTATTGAGCTAGGGTATAGCTTTCAGTTTCAGAATTCAAGGTAATGAACTTGTAATGAACCCACTGTCTTCATCCCTGTTTCTACAGAGCGTGCTGTTTTGTTCTACAGCTCCTGACTTAGCCACAATATTGTGGAAGGAGAGAACAGTTCTTCCACCTGGAGCGGTATTGAACATTTGTTTTCACATAAAGAGAGATACATTTCTGCACAGTTCACTACTGCAGCTGAGTAAAAAGTATGGATATTATGCCTAGTTGAAAACATCATTTACCCCTACAAATTCAAATAAAATCTGTGTTCTGTGTTAATATCTAAAAATGCTCTTTAGTTAGCACTTAGAATAAAGAGTAATAATGGAGGCTCAGGGAATTATGCAAAGAGCACTGAACTTTGGATTACTTATGTTCACATTTCTTTCATAATGATAACTTCTGCACAGTTCAGGAGGTTACCCACACTGAAGTCTTAGGAAAGAAGTCTCTGTAGCAGTACATTAGAGAAGCCATCCACATCAGTCTTACCTATTGAACCTTTGGGGAGCGAACAGGAGGAGCAATGACATCAGCAGTTTGCATTAAGACATTAATCTTTCCTCTTCACCTTCTGCCTGTGTTTCTTATGTAGTCCAGTTGCTTTGGCTGTTTCTCACTTGCAGGCCTGCTAAAGATATCAAAACATGTCAAAAAAAGAGAAAAACTATTTCTTTCTACCTAAGAATCTGTTACTGAAGGACATTCTGGTAAGTAAAAATGCTGATTGTATTTTTCTTTTATTGATGCTCACATAGAAGAATGCTATGTGATGAAAGTTCAGTGAAATCTCCCCCAATGGAGAAAAGAAAAAACAAATTAATTATTTTGAATAGACTTTGGAATAATGTCTTTGTTTGCTTGACTAGTATTTGTCTTATTTGTTTAGCATGCAATATAATCTGACATAGGTAACTTTAAACTTTTGCTTGAGAAGAGCATGGATCAGTCTACAGGTAGAAGTGGAGTTGCCATGTGTAACAGTGTTGCAATTTCATTTTTTTTATTCTGTAATGAAAAAAAGTAACACTTTATGCACATGTATATTATAGGTGATCTTTAAACTGATTCTCTGGAATGTTTGGAATATTAAGCTTTAATTTACATCAGAGCTGCATTCCAGATACTGCTGTAATACTGCATATGTCTATTTGTCTCGTTTTTACTAACACAAGTTTACAAGTTTAGGATGTATAAAACCATTGTATTTTCCAGGTCTTGAACTGCAAGACAATGCTTCAGCTCTAATTGCTCACTAAATTAAGCTATCTATCATACAGCTTTTTTTGAATAGTGTTTATCTAGAAGCTGTGGTAACTGAGTCACTGGAGGAAGTTTGGGCCTCCAAGACACATGGTAATGACTCAAATTTATAGTAAAGGTAGTGCTTTGAAATGGAGCATTTTAATGTTAAGAATAAAACTAACATTGCCTCTTACTTTTTCCATAGTAGAAGAAAAGACAAAAAAAAAAAAAAAGTGATAAATAGAGGGTGGTGTCAAACACTAAGGTTTGTGGTGACTTTTTCTTGTGTATCCATATTCTTACTCATTAGAGGGGAATTGTACAGTGTGAGAGCAGTTATACTAGCCCGTCTACCCTGTCCCTAATGAACAGCCTACCAGCTCTGACACCTCTACACCATATCTTGAGCTACCACTTGTCTGCTGTAAAACAGTGCACTGCATGTTGTAATGGTGGACTTAGGCAATAAAACTTACCAGTGGTTAAAGGTTATGCCATTCCTGCTTGAGCCTTGTACCCATTGGTGGGAAGGAATTTTTCAGTCTTCAGAACTCAGTTTACCTCAGGGCATCAAACTGGCCAGGTGACATGGCATTTCTAATTTTATGCTTGCTTGCTCAAATGACTTCTGGGTCTGAAATTATGACGACATGTTGTTTCTGCCTTTCATCTTATGTCCTTGTGTCTTCAAGCAATGGTCCATTTTTATCACTGAAGGTGAAATATAACTTATGGAACTGATCAGAATTGTTAACCTTTGAGTAGCAATAAATTCCATGAGGATAATGATTAAGGTGGGAAATAATGCAACACTGAAGAGCTGAAGAGCTGAAGACAGGATTTACAGCTATCAAGATGGTGATGTTGGCTTTTTTTCCAAGCCTCTAAATTGTTGGGCTTACTTTGCAAATTATTAAGAAATGCAGTTAGATGTTTACCTTTAGCTTGTTTGGGGAAAATGCTAGAAATAAAATGCAAAAAGTACAGAAAATCATGTTGTGAAAATTATGTCAATGAAGAAGCAACCTGTGCATTTCCATAAGAAAATCTCATGAAGACATTGAGACCACTGTAGCCTATAAAAGGGCTTCATGTATTTTTAGTGCTCATGCTTTGCTTTTGGTTATAATTTGTATTTGAGTGTGGTAGTATGGATGGCCTAATGGTTCATCAAAACTACCTGCTAGCATTTCTCCCTTTTCCTCGCTTTTAGATTGTGATGAGAGATAATTACAGTTCTCATACTAAAATTCTGTTCATACTTAAACCCTGCATTGAATTACAGACATTTTGGAATACAGAATAACTCTACTTTTGACTTAAAATTTCATCCTGATGTTTGTATGCTTCCTGACCAGATTATCTGTAAAAGTAAATAAGTAGTCTAAGGTGGACATTCAGTTATGCCTCTCCATTAATTTTCTCTGTGGGCCCTCAAGAGATGCTATTTTCAATTGGCAATTACATGTATAATTATATACACTGTTACAAACGATATGGGTATCTGGCTCACTAATACAGATGATCTTGTAGATCCAGCTGTGTACCTGTGTGGCTGAATATATTTTGGATGGCTTTTTTTTTCTAATGATGATGGGAGAAAATTAATTCACATACCTCATGTTGGTTTTGTAGATATGCTACCTCTCTCAATTTGTAGTTTTGAAGTAATAACATAGATTGCTTGCACTGGTTCAGTTATCCTGATGAGACAATCCCAATTTGTCCCCTAACTTGTTCATTAACTTTTAACAAACCAAATGCATTTGATATACTCAGGTCTCATATGGAAAATAGATCATAGGTGCTAAAGACAGTATGGGTAAAACCTTTTTTCTCCAGTGCTTCTTTCCTGAAACAGAATGACCAGCACTTCAGAAATGTAACTGTAAAAAATGGTGAGGGGCCAATGCTTGACCCTGAGAAAATGTTTGCAGAAGCTTTTCTGAACGTCAATGAGACAGTGCATAATTGCAGGAGCAGACTTCAGTATAATGTACCCTTTTGTAGGGATAGCAATTCCTCTTGTCATCCACAAAAATTGACACACGATATTTCAGAGGTCTACACCGGAGGTACAGAAGGGATAAACACTTGCAGACCTCTGACAGTTATAAATGCAGATCAAAACAGGTAATGCACAGAGAAAATGCAATACAAAATTTAAAATAAAAGAGGAGAAGAATGCAAAACTGCAAAAGAAAGGTCTTGGCTTAAATACTTCTTCCAAAATTACTGCAAGAGTATTTAATTCTCCTGAAATTATCCGGATTATTTCAGATGCCTTTGCAGGCATTTTTCATTGTTTCCTCACCAAGGAGACTGATGGTCTGTGCAGATGATAGTAAAATGTCAGAACTGACTTGAGGCGAGAAGTGACAACAGGGTAAGACATACCTTTCAGGATGTAAGTGGATAAAATTGCTTCTTGGCAGATGCCAAAAACCAGAAGTCTCTAAACCACTGGAAATTACATTTTATTAAGAAATCAATTTTTTTTTAATCATAGGAAAGAAATGTGATATCTGTCTTATTTTTATCTTCTAGATAAGCTGTGTGATCAGATAAGTGATGCTGTTCTAGATGCTCATCTCAGAATTGATCCAGATAACAAGGTTGCCTGTGGTAAGTACAATACAGATAGAAAAACAGATTAATGAAATACAACATGTGATCAATGTTGATATAATGTCTTTTGTTCCAGAATTCCTCCAATAGCTGGCTACCAGTCAAGACTTTCACAGTCAGTAAAGAGCTCAGCTGTGGCACTCTGATTCAGAAGAGAAGGAAAAGGAGGGGAAAAGATGAAAAAATGAACAGAATAAAGGAAAGACATAGTACTCCAGTGCAAATTAAAAATTATGAAATGTAATAAGTACGCTAGGTGGTATCACGGAAAAGTAGGTTTGTCAGGGTGAATATTACTGAGGAATCTAATAAAATCAGGGAAAAATTGAAGTGTGGAAAGATATGTCAAAGTCCATGTCTTCACATAGTAATTAGGGCAATGCCTTTTGTTCACAGAAGGATAAGACCATTTGAATGTGATTCTGATCCAAGTGGCTTGCTATTTTGTGTGACTTTCCATTAGGACTATACACAGATTTATCACTTGCAATAGAGGCTATGAACATGTTACCAAATTGGAATGAGCTGGACTGCCACAGAAGAATGGACACAGAAAAGGAATGTACCTAAAGAGCTTTCCAAATACAGTGATTTTATTTCTAGAGCAATCCACCAAGGCCATAGTTACAGCACAGAGGACTAGCTGCATCTCAAACACAATGATCTAAAATTTTTCATCTGAAACATCACATAAGATCCTTGGTGCATAGATGTGAGCAGTGAGATGTGAGCAAAGGGTTTAGCATATGTGTTAGATGTGATGAAGCTTGTATTTCCATACTTCAGGCAGTTATGCTTCTAAAACTGCTGAAAAGTTGAAGATGGTAACAGAGGAATGCTGCAAAAATGTCGAGGAAAAATGTGTGTAAGATGTGAGAAACAGGTGTGACATGATTACATAGACCTAGTAGATCATATTGTTGTAGCAAATCTTTTTGTGATTGTCTGCTATATGTCTTTACATAAAACAGAGAAGTTTGCAGACCAGATGGACTCCTGAAATAAACAACAAAATAAAATATTAAATGATTCTGCACAAAATCTCTAAAGAAGTTGCATAGCGTCTTGCTTCAGGATCTTGTTGAAGCCAGAAGTTTTTGTGGTTGCCAAGGATAACGGGGTGAATTACTGTAATAAAAATATATCAAGGACTGGTAATACCATCTGTTAATAAATTATGTTACTTTGGCTTCAGAAAAACACTGAGCTGAAATTCTTGTATTTGGAGAAACAGCCTTGGCTCTTTCTGAAAGAAATGTTGGGCTCTGTGCTTTTGATATTCAGGTGGAAACAACTTGTGAGGCAGCTGAAAGGCTTTGGTGCTTCATGTCACAGTTTGGAGTCAACAAAACTTAACTAAGGAGGAATCTATGTTTCTTAAATGCTCAGATCTGAACCGCTCTAATGAAACCATTGTAATTTAACTACTGTATAAATTTAAAAACCAGAACAAGGACAGCCATGAAATGAATGTTCTTGAAGTTAAAATTCACTTGTGAATTTTACATACATACAATCAGATAGGACACACGATCCCAAACCTATTAACACTGCCTTTTGCAGCCCACCATTTCTGGAATATTTCTGGGCTGAAATAGCAGGTCTTTTAGACAAATACAATCCTTATATTTAAAGTAGCATGGGATTTATTGTTTTCTTTGAGAGAAGAAAGGACTGGATGAGATGAGCAGTTCAGTACCTGTCCTTATCAGCAGTTACCAACCTATAGTCCAATGAGCTGTAATTTGACCCTGGAATTTTTCACTATTTTTCTCTCATTTGTGACTAACTATATGATTTTTTAAGTAAACTTCAAGGCAACAGAACTTCTTGCCTTTTTGTAGTATGGCTTCCTGAGACCTAAGGGTACAGGTTCATCTTCTCAGTCCTGAGTAACTTCCTAATCTCTTTGCTGATTTTCACCAAACCTGATAGACCTGGACCTCTTAGACTTTTTTTAAATACTCAAGTAAAGGAGAGAAACAGTATATCTTTTCCACTTTTAAGGGAGCAACCACTTTGTGAAAATTACTTGTATTTGATTTCTAACTTTCACAATCTCCTTACAGTTTTAATGCACACAGCTCTATATAGGAGATATTCACAATTAAATCATCTTTGATTGGGTAACATGAATAATTTAGGCCTTTGATGTGGTCAGACATTAAAATGGTTGTGGATATTGATGCCATTTCTGTTCAGCCAGGGAAGTCTGCTTTGCTTACTCAATTAACTTTGTACTGAAGTGAATGAAGTGGGTGAGGTAACTTCAGGAGCTCCCTGTGAGAGGACAGCAGAAATAGCACAAATTGCTGTAATTATTTCAGTCAGAACTTCCACGACTACAGCTTTAGTTAAGGTGCTTCAGTTATGTTTAAACAAATCAGTAGAAATACCCATTTCTGAACATCAGACATTGTAACCCTACGTATACCTAGCTCTTATGTAGTGTTATTGGTTTGCTTTGAACATTATAATTTTGTAGTTGTATCTGTGAAAATTGATGAATTCCTATGTGGTGATTATTTTATTCATTTATAGTCATTCTCTCAAACTTGAATTTTCCATGAATTGGAATTGGTTGTATAAATTTTCAATTAAGTTTATTTTGGCCACTTCTGAAATGCAATAAAATGTAAAAAACACTTGGAGGACATTATTTTCCTTTTACTTTTCTGGCTGAATGCTTAAAATGCAGAGAAGGCATTCAAAATCATTTAGCTTCTCTTTAAGGACTAGAGAGAATGAAAATGCTTGAATATCAAAAATAACAATTCTGGAAAAATTTATCATTTAATTGGTAACTAAGACACAATGTTGGAATTCTATGACTGCTGTAATACCAGGAAATTTTAATAAACTAAGCAATATGGCTACCTCACCCCTGTTAACAGAAGGATAAAGGCTCCAGTGGTAAGTCTAACCAAATGCAAATAGCTGATTATATCCTTAGTTTCAAGCAAGTTTTTAAAAGCTTCTTCCTTCACAAAAACTGATCAATCCACTGCTCCATTGATAGACCAGAGCTAAAGTGAGGTCACTGTACAACGGTACCTGCACCTTACCTGTCCTGGTACAGTTAACTTGATCTAGCACAGGAGTGCTGCAGTCAGTCCTTGTGACCTATGCATGAGGCACATTTTTTTAGTTCCACAAAACTAATTTCTGCAATTCTTTTGTGGGCAATTTTGCTTTTTTTTTTTTTTTTATTTAATGACAAGTTTTGCTTTTTATCATAGGACCCTAGACCCTTTCATTTCCTGAACATAATCCAGTTTAGTTTGTATATGGCCACATTGGCATAAAATCTAACATCAACCTTTATTAAAATTCATTCAAATTGGTATTGCCTAAGAAATGGTAATGTAGCTTGCTAATTCTGAAATGTCACAGTAACTTCCACTTTTAGTAATGTAGAGGTACTATGTTTAAATGGCAAGGGATTGCAGAGATGACCACACAGTAAAATTACTATAATGGCCTTTAGAAAGAGACTTCAGTAAATGGGCACATAGTCTCAATTTTACAGCTGTCTCAATTACAGCTAGTATCAATTTTACTGTCATAATAATTCACCTTTCCAAATTGAAGCAGTGATGCTTTAGTTCTCATAGAATAAGACCATTTTGATAAAAAGTTTTATGTTAAATTTAATAAAGAAATTATTTGTTCAATTGAGGTGTCTGTTAATCATGACTTATCGACAAACAAACAAACAAGTAAAGCAAAACCACCCAAAAAAACCCCACCGTGTACTTCAGATAGTAACAAAACATACCTGAAACACTTCTTTCACTTTCCTTTCTGGCTTCAAAGTTAAAGACCTTCTTCTTCAAGGAATTGGATAGACTCCAAATATTTCTTTCCCTTGTCATTATTTGGTGTTTGAAGGAACAAATCACCAGATCAACAGATCACCAGCTGCAGAAGAAATCCCTAACTACAGACTGGAACAGGTACAGTGTACATTCAATCTCCGGAGACCCTATCCACAAATTTCAGTGAGCTTTCTAATAACCAGTAAATTAATATTATTTATACAGGGTAGCTAATTTGCCCTATATATAATTTTCCTAAAGAAGACAAAAAGATAAAGAAGATTCCTTGTTTGAAGCCAGCCAAGTTACAGAGAAAAGATACATCTGCTTAATTTGTCTAATCCAAAGCTAGAGACAAAACTATTGCTCCACAAAACCAGTGAAGTAATTTTTCTTTAATCATTGGCATATTTTCCTATTATCAGAAAAGAATAATTTAAACTGGAAACTCAGCTATAAAGAAAGGGCTCCCAAATCAACAAAAGAATTTAATTAGTGAAACTAGAATGTAGCATTTATACATAGAGATAAATTGAAATATCTTTATTTCCAAATGCTTCAAATACTGCTTTATTAACCTCATTATTTTAATATCAAATGAACAGGCTCTTATTTGAAATATCCAGCTAGAGCATATTATAAAAATCTCCCAACAGCAGGTATGAAAAGGTACATCTGCATAAGGAAAAAAGTACATCAGAAGAACACAATATCTTATTTGTATTGCAACAAATACAAAAAGTAACATGAACAAAAAATGTGTGCTGCACAAAATTACTTGGGTGTAACACAGAGGTTCTACTGGCTGTTCACTTCCCAAATCTGCTGATTCTTGGTGGATTGTGTGAGGCAGAAATAAGCCTAAATATTTCAAAAGGATGCAGTTTCACTCAAACCTAGGCTAGCCAATTAGGAATGAAAATGACTGGACAGAAGTGCCAGCTTGGCTCTAAGTATGCCTTTGGTATATTTGTGATCTGAGAAGAAATGGAGGGTCTCTATATGCAAATCAAAAATATTAAATTAAGAATGGTCAAGCCTCTTGTGTTTGCTTTGTGTGAAGACTAGCTTTATAACTCATTCTTTTGGACTACATCAGAAGAGCAATTGCAATAAAAAGTACAACATTGAGAAGAATTTAATCTTTATTCTGAGATGTACTTCTAAAATAGATTTTCAGCTGTGCTGAACCTAATGAACCCTATCTAGATCTACAGAGACATTATTATGTGTGCCATTTTCTAGTTATATTTTGATTAAAGGTTATACAGAGAAATGCAAAGTAGAATGCTAATTCATTGCTGTTTAATTAATTTAATCCCTAAGAAGCTGAAAGCAATTACTGGAATGAAAATGAAAGTGCCATCTTTACTACATGAAAAAGGAACTTTTCATTTACTAATTCCCAAGTTTATGGTTCTGCCCTGCCTTGACCTTATGACACCAGAGGAAATCCTTCTTTACCACCTTCTCCATCCAAGGTTTTTGGCCAGAATGATTTGTGGTACATTCTGGATGATGCTGTAGAAGAAAGAAGACTATGTGAGAGTTACAAGAGGAAGCATTTTAAGGAAGCATTGGAGCGGAGCATTTTAATCAGGAGGTCAAGCATCCCACTGGAGTACAGTGTGGCTGTCAGAACTGGAATGCAAACTAGAAACAGATGGCACAACCTTGTTTTCTTCTGCTTTTCAACAGGAACTGTGGCAGCATATAAATGGATAAGCCTTACCACCTTTAGCAATTAAAAAACAAACAAACAAACAAAAAAAAACGAACCACGGGCCTCTCAAGATGCATAAATAAAAAGAATACTGTTTTTCTGACCAAGTATTCTTAAAAACTGTAGCATTTCATCACACTTTTGCCTCAGCAATAAATGAAAATGGGGCCAGCTCCCACCACTGCCGTGCCTTCTGGACTCACTGAATGATCTGCTTGACCTCTCCAGTATTATCCTGGGTATTTAAAACCATAGGTCAGAAAAATATTACCCGGGTATTCTTTTAAACTTTTTTAATCCAGAAAAGCTGCAGTCATATTAAGTCTTTCCCATCTTACCTGCAGCAGTTGCAGTGCCAAATCCATCCTTATTTTTTCAAGTGTAATGTTCCTGCTGCCTATCCTACATCTTTTGTTATACCTCCTTCATGTGTAATATAGTTACTCTTCATGCAATCTTTCTGAGAACAAGCTCCCACTGTAAGCTATGACTGACCTATCTGAGCAATTTCAAGTAACAATTGGTTGAGCTTTTATTGTCAAACCTCACACTTGGTCCCTACCTGCATAAAATTTTTGGACTGGAATTTTGATTATTTGTGTCAAGAGCCTTTCTCAAGAGTCAAATCTTTTGCATAAGCAGTAAACCCATAAAGTTTTAAATATAATCAGTTTTCATGGATGGAATTTTATTTACTAGATTGTATACATTAAAAAGGTACACATTGATAGAGAAACAAGATTCTCAGACAACACATTTAAAGGCATTTCCATCAGGCATGCTGCTGCTGAGACAAAGTCCTGCTGCCTTGTCATGCTCAGCTGTTTCTTCTGACTTTGGGACATCTCTTCTGAACTGAGATAAATGTGAGGCTTAGCAGTGAAAAAGTCAGGGAATTTTAGCATGGCGTTAGAGCTGGTTAGCAAAAAAAAAACCTGCAAAAATCCAAACATGCAAAAGAGGTTATTTTAGCCTAGGTCACTCAGTCTGCTACTGAAGTTACATCGGAAACCTCAGTCTTCATTTAAGCTGAACAAATATGAAGTAGTTGCCTCATTTTCTGTCTATGACAGAGTCTTCCATTTGGGAACAAGAAAGCTACTAAAATAAAACCTAGACCTTCAAAACCAGAAAGATTGCTTCTGCAGGTCCTTTTAGGAATTCCCGTTCTTTTTCCAGGGACCTTTTATGAATGAGTCTTTGAAGGGGAAGGTGCAGGTGAATTATACAAGGGACGGTGAGTGGAACAATTTGGTGTAGCAAGCTTAACTAGAAGTGTTTGTTTGTAAAAAAAGAATTACACCATTTGCCTGAACAAAAATAATCAGAAAAGTCAGAAACCAAAGCAGGACTGAAGGTAAGATGCTCCTGCAGGTAGGATTTCCTGCAAAGAAGTAATGGTGGTGTGATTTACTGTAACAGAAGAAGTTTTCTTACCCGGAAAATTGAAAGAGAAAAATAGCAGCTGACCTCTGCTGCAGATAGAAGGAAGTTCTCTATTATAATCTTTGATATTTTTTTTTAAGTTAAAGGTATGAAAACATGGGATCTTCATATAAATCTACTTGCCTAAATCTACTACCTGCAGGCTGTAGTGAGACAATGGTGCAGCAGCTCTGCCCCTGCAGCCCATGGGGATCCACGGGAGATCCACCCGCACCCCATGGGGCAGGTGCCACTGCCAGGAGTGGGTGGATGCCTGGAGGAGCTGTGATTCTGTGGGAGACGTGGTGGAGAGAGGGGGCCCTTGCTGCCAGGCTGGAGCAGCCTGTCCTTGGAGGACTGCACCCTGTGGAAAAGTGGCCCACTCCACAGCAGTTTTGGGAGGACTGTGTGCCCGTGGGAGGGACTTGCATTGCAGCAGCTTTGGGAGGACTGCTGCTTGTGAGATTTGCAGCCACTCTGGAGAAGTTCATAGAGACCTGTGTTCCATGGGAAGGGAGCACACAGACTCACAAGGGAAGGGCTCCTCTCCCTGAGCAGTGAAAGAAAACCTCGGGTGATGAACTGACCAAAATCCCCATGCCTTGTCTCCCTGCGCTGTCGGTGGAGAGGAGGGAGGGCTTGGGGGAAGGTGTTTTTAATATCTTATTTTACTTCTCATTATCCTCCTCTGATTTTTTTAGTAATAAACTCACTTTGTATCTCTAAGTTGAGCCTGTTTTGCCCTTGGAGTGTTTTCTTCCGGTCCTTGTCTCAACTCATGAACTCTTCGTTGAATTTTTCTGTCCTCTGCCCAGCTGTAGCAGAGGAGGGTGAGTGAGCACTTTGTGGGTGCCTGGCACTTTGCACCCACAGTGTCAAACCACGACAGTGTGACACACGGAGAGCGCTCCCCCACCACGCCCGCCCGTGCGTCCCGGTGCTGGCAGTGAGGGTGTAGGGAGGGCAGCGGCTGGCCCGTCAGGGTTGCGGGGAAGAGCAACAGGTGTGGGAAAATCCCGAGAGAAGACGAACAGGGAAAGGACGGCAGCAATGCTCTGCGGGAAAAGCGCAGGTGCTGCCCAGGAGCCAAGCGGTGCCGGCGGACAGGAGAACATTTATCTCTCGCCGGCCGCTAACCTAAGTGTTAAACTGGGGAAACACACCGCTGCCTGGGGAATGGCGACCCTTCCAGGGGGAAAGCGCCACGGACAGGGCGGGAAGGTGAGCTTCACCCGTCCCCCGCGACCGGCGGAAGCGAGAACCGGTGAGGGGATGCTGCAGGAGCGGATTCAAGCGGGAGCCAGGAACAGTAGCCGGTGAGACGACGCTGCAGGACCGGAGCCGGGCGGCAGCCGGTGCTCCTCCCGCTGGGCGGGGCCGCGGCCGGCTGGGCTGCGGCGGGCGGGCCGGACCGGGAGCGCACGAGTGACGCAGCGTTCCCGGAAGCCGCCCGGAGCTGAGGGAAGAGCGGCTGCGGGGACGGTAGGGGAGGCAGGCGGGCTCTCGTCGCTGCTGTCGGTGGGTCGGTGGAGCCCTCCAACTCCATTCCTCTCCGCTTCCATCCCTTCCCCGTCCCATTCAATTTCATTGCCTGCCGGGAGCCATGTCGCTCTTCCAGTCCGCCCTGGACTTTCTGGCGGGCCCCGGCTCCCTGGGAGCCGCCAGCCGTGACCAGAACGATTTCGTGGGGCAGACGGTGGAGATGGGCGACATGAAGCTGCGCATCAAGCGGGTCATCGCCGAGGGTAAGAGTGGGCGGCAGTGCCGGGCCGTGCGGGGCGGACCCCGGCGCTGCGGGGCTGGGATGTGCTTCCCCGCGGGCCTCCCGCTCCCGTTTTCCCCGTCTCCTATTCCTAGACCGGGAGGGTTTCCTCCTTGGCAGGCCGCGCCCAGGTGGGGGCGGGCGGCGGCCGGGGCGGCGGTTCCGGCCTCTCGGGAAGGGCTGGCAGTGTCCGTGCCGTCCGCTCCGCGCCGAGCCGGTGTCCCCAGGCACAGGGGGACGGTATCCCCAGGCCCGGGGGTCTCAGCAGTGCTTGGTGTTACTGTCTCGCCTCAGGAATAGCCACCGAGAGCCGCTTGTGTTGTGTGGCCGTTTCTTCTCTTGCTTCGTGGTTTAAAATGCCTTCACCACGTAACAGAACTCAGAGGAGTTGATAGTCTGTCATGGTTTTTACAAACTACCAAGGACCTCATGAAAAATCGGGATTGCGTGGTTTATTTATTTGTTTATTTATTTATTTATTTATTTTTATCGCAATATATAATATTCTGCCAAACATGCAAGGTTGCCTCTCTTGTTTGGGGCTGTTTGGAAGACTGTGGAATGGAGGAAATGTGTTTGCTTTTAACACGTGTGTCAGGAGGCTGGTCTTACTGTGCACATAGACTTTGCTAGAGTACAGAGAGTTAAATATCCAGGCAGTTTCCAGTTTCAATGAAGCTTTGGGTAGGTGGCCTGGCACACTGCTTGTTAATCTGTTTTAGAAAAGATTATATGTTTGATAGATGCAAATTACTTAGATATTGTAAAAAATTTGGATCGTCTTAATGCTTATGATCAGAGAAAACACTTTATTTCCTCCAGCAGAAGAAACATTGAAGGCTACTCTCAGATGACTAAAATGCGGACTTTTCTATACTACTGCAGTTAAATATTTCATTAACTTTGTAGAGATGGTTGATGTTATTTAGGTTAAATAGCTCAAAAGTCTGCTTAGAGCTCCTTTTGGTTGTTGGAGTTTCTTCTTGTAATTATCTGATACTAAGTAGTTTTCTGTTGAAATCTTGGTGATTGGCATAGAAGAAAAATTTGGTTAAAATTAGCTAGTTCAAACCACTTGCAAGCTACTTACAACATTTTGGAGCTGTAAAACAGCAACAACTAGGTCTTCACCACTGCTGTATCTTCTTAAGGGCAGTAATTTGTTGCTTAAATGCTCAAGCACTTTTGCCATATGATCTTAGAGAAAACCTGCAGTTTCTTATGTAGTAAGTTGCATTTTAAACAGTACTAGATGTCATGTCCTCCTGTTCTGCCTTCAGCCTTTACTTTACTTCTTTACAGTCAGAGTTGTGACTGAAATGAAAGCACTGAGTAGAATGTGAATGCTAAAAGAACTGTCTGTGCTGCTGATACTGTAAAATTCTTGTTGGCAGTGACCACAGCAGTTACTGAAAGAAAAAGGAAAGTTAGGGCAGGAAGCTATTTTTCAGGCATATATACTATTTGGTTCTTGGTTCTGGAGCAGGTATTTTAACACTTTACTTTGACAGCAGCCTACTGTTTCCCAGAATATGACATAGGCATTGTAAAATGTCAGGGGAAAGATGCCAGGTTAGACGACTTAAAGCAAATGGAGACATACTTTAACTCTACAGTTCTTTACAATTTCTCTGTAACCACTGCTATATGTTCCATGTTTGTCTCAGTGTTATGGTTTTATTTTATGTTGTTTTCTTTGTTTATTTTGCTAACTGAAGTTGGGCTAACTGCTTCCTTTTTCTGGAAAGTATCATTTTCTAGCCAATGTAGCCAGTCTAAAAGAGCCCTTGCAGTATGTTGAGTATAAATGTAAAATAGATGTAAAATATAAAAATCCCAGCCTCTCCTGTGATCTTCAGACTTGAATTTGTCTGTAGCATATAGTTTATTTTATTGCTTAAATTGCATTTATCTTTCAACTCTGGATATGTGGTACCTTCTGATACGTGTATCGGAAGGTACCACATGGATCCACTGTGGCTTACATGTATTCCCTTCTGTGGTTACAAATATGGGATCTGTTCTAGATCAGTTCTTTCATGCCAGATTCCCTTTTGGAAAGTCAAGTACTGCTTCCTGAATCTGGATTTCAAATCCATGGTGAACTGTGTGCCATCTGCCAATGCAGACTTTTCTGTAGGCTCATACGCTCAGCTTTGTAGCTGGTGTGAACAGCGCCTGTGGTTTAGCATTGCATGGTATCATGTAGCAGCACAGGTTCAGTTGTTCCTGTAGCCCACAACTCATTCCAGCTCTGTAGTGTGCACCAAATCCATGTTTGACTGTGCTCTAGGCTGAGATTTGTTGCACAGGTTGCTTGGATGCATTTTCCTGGTTGTTGCACAGAGGTGTCGTGCTGGGGTAGGACTGGGCTGATTGAAAATATGGCGTGCTGCTGCAGGAGGCTGACAGCAACCTGTGGGGGATGAGCTGGTGATGATCTCTTGCTGATACTACCTCTAAATGCAAGAACAGACCAAGTGTGTCACAGACTGGACTGAGCACTTCTAGACTATGCTATCCTGTTTTTTTTTCCTGCTTGGACATTTCAGTAGCTCACTGGAGATAAGATTTTAGAGGACCTTGGTGGAGGCCTTTACATATAATCCCTACTTGCTTTTGGCATGATGGTGGCTTCAGGTGTCATGGCTCTCTTGGATCCTCCTGTTAAGTGCCTGGACCCCCACACAGTTTTACTTCAGTAAAATAGTCACAGATTTCCTGCCTAATCAGTGAATACTGTTGCTTCTTTTGTATATGAGATGAAACAATTTAGTATAAAGCAGATTGTGTGAAAAACTGGGAACAAGCAAGTTCTGTAGCACACATTTAGCAACCGTTCTTCACATGTAATGAAATCTTATGCTTCCTTTGAGTAACAAACATTGACAAAAAAGCACACAAGAAGAGAAACATGATGAGAAAAAGAATGCAATTTTTATTTTTATTCAATTTTTAGTCAGAAATATAGCATTAAGCAACAGCCTTAAAGTCTGGGTGCAGACTTTTTTTTTTTTTTTTTTTTTTAAACTTTAAAAACAGATGTCATAACTTGAAGCCATGTAGGTAGGTGACTTGTTACAAGCTGTTTTCTGTCAAGGTGAAACTTCTGCATTTAAAGCAACTTTTTTTTCTTTACTTCAGGGCTTCCTCAGTATTTTGAGTGTGAACAGACAGCATTACAGTTTGCCAAGCTTATAGGAGCAATTCTATGGTCTCTGCAACTACTGGATTCATAGGATAATGATAATTATCCTATCTGAATTAAGCCCAGGTTTTTGGGTGGATTTATTTTGTAAACCTCTAGGAGCAGAGGCACACTGAATGCCTAATGCCAAGTTTCTATGAACATTGTTAGTTTTATTTGCTGGCAGATAGGGGAAAAAAGATGATTCCTAAAGAACAACTAAAGCACCTGACTTAGCAGTTGTCCAGCTTCCATTTTCTTTACTGTAAACTTAGACAATATTTTCAACATGGTACAGAACAGTTCTGTTTTGTAAAGCTGTTGTTTCTTGGCTGTAGCAATTCCTGCTTGCAGGGGAGCTCTCAAAGTTTGAAGATACTCTACCTCTCTGCTTCTCAAGGGTGTGGGAAAATGTACAAATCTTTAAGTTTGTGCCATCCTTCATTCTTGAGGCAATTTCATCATGCTACGAGGACTTGCAGTGGACACAAATACATGACTGGACTTAAAAAAAAAAAAAAAAAAAAAAAGCTTGTGAATCAATGCTTGGCAACAATAACAGAGCATCTTTTCTGTTTTGATGCTCTGATAGAAAAGCTTTCAGTTGAAATGCACTGTAACTTACATTCCAGGCTAGAATTACAGTGTTTCAATCAAGCTACAGTTGAAACATAAACCACTGAAAGTTGATATAGAAACAAATTTGGTCAGTATTTGGGAGGGGAGTACACAAGTCATATCAAATAGTTACAAATAGGAAGCTACTCACACCCTCACTTTCTCATGACTAGTTAAGTGTGTAATGAAACAGTGAGTGAACAATAGCAAGCACTGTTATGATGTGCTTCATTTCCTTATTTTGATGCTTCTCTAGCTGTCATTTTACTGAAGCTGCTTATCTGAAAAAATAATTTGTGAAGATATGTAAAACAGGAACATGATAAAAAAGAGCAGTTTAAAATCCAACTTGATGTGTAAATACAGTGAAGTTATTCAGTATTATGTGATTTATTAAAGAAATATGGATATTGGTCTAGTACCAATATCCAACTGTGATGGACAAAAACTCTCTAACAGTTTTAAAGTTAGAAAGTGTGTGTTTATTGCGACGCCAGGCAGCGTGTGGGATAGCTCCCAAATACACACCGCGCCTTTCAAATGATTACAGAGTCCTTTTATCCATACAAGTATTGAATACCCAATATACAAATACATATTCATCATTTTGGTCCATCCCATTCCTCGCTTCGTATGCTAATCATTTCGAAAGCTATTAAGCATGCGTAGTTTGTTCCTTGAAATGGGTCGCTGGTCCCTTTCATGGGGAGGGGTCCCAAAATGAGGAAGTAAATGAAGTCTTCCTCATTCTGACCTTTCTACCTTTTCAATGCAAATATGACAAATGAACCTTGGTAGAACTCCCATTCCTTGTCTTCAATTGGTTTCAGAACAGAGGAGGCCCACAATTGTCTTATGTTCCTAAAAGCTATTTGTCAGTTTCTGTATTCTTCATTATAAACCCAACTAACTAAACATTGTGTTGACAAGCAATCAATTATTAGTTAACTATTAACTCTTAACTTCATCAAGGCCTACTTACAGAGTCCTTTTATTTTAATTAACTCTAGTAAGACTTATCTCTAACTAAAATCTTAGCTCCTCTAAAATCTCTAAATCTCTTAAAGTTTATGTTTCAGATGCCTAGGTTTGACTTGAGGGAGAATCCAAATCTCTTGGTTGGAAAAGCAAGAGTCTTCAAATCTCTGTAAGAGAGTGATGAAGGAGCACTGCCTGAGGCCTGTGGTGGTGCAAGGATAAGTTTTGAGTGCTTGCTAATAAATAAAGCAAATGAGGCAGAGTTAGTTCCTGATTTTCATGAGATGGTGTGGTGCTCTGTAGTGAGCCGTGATGTGTGAGAGCTTGTGTTTACAGAAAAGAAATAAAGCCAGTTTTCTTCTGCTGTAATTTCTGAACTAGAAAATACTGTCTGAGACAACCTTGGAGGGCTTGGGCTGTCTTCTGAGAATGGGGCTCTGAAATGCCTTAGCAATGCAAAACCTGTCTCTCTGGGCAATAGCTGGATGGGTGTGTACATGTCTCTACACTGAGGATCTGTATGGGGGAATACTAAGGTGATTTTGCTGATACAGATAGCCTTAGAAAACTGTCTTAAAACCATCTACAAACATTTACATGAGTTGAAAAAATGAGTGAAAACATCCCAATGTAAATACATTCTTTAGACACCCCTAGAAGTTGTTCTTCTCTTAACTTCCATTTTACCATTTGCCTCAGTTAGGTGTGCTGTACGGGTGTTTGTTGAAAGTGCTTTTAAAATAATTTTTTCTGAATGTTTGCAAAATATATTAGGGAGCTTGGAGTAAACTGTTATGACAGAGGAGAAATTTTGCCAGTAAATTTGTCCCTACTGAGGGTATATTAAAACTGCTTTAATAGACTACTTCTTCAAGGGAGCCATTATCAAACTGTAAATGAAACTGCTTTTATGAATTAAGCAGTAGGAATAGTTTTACTTTTTGTTTAAGAATGGTTTTCACTAACAACAGATGGCTTTAAAAGAAAAAAAAAGTTAGAAGTACCTTTATAACATGTTCTAACTCCTTTGGTATCCCAGAAAATCCATGGAATTAAATTTGGTTTCTGCTGTAGTGCTGCAGTAGTAATAAACCAAACACTATATGTAATGAGCTGTGTTGTATGGAGCTGAATTTTGTTCAGGTGAAAGAGTGAAAATGACAGAATGGGAAACTTGAAGCTGATGTTTTGAGAGGGGCATAGTTGTAAAAGGTGAGCTTGTAGGCCACAGCAATTGGATTCTCTATAAGGAAGGTGCAATGAAGTAGGAATTAACCAGGCATGATACCATTGGCTTTTCTCTGAAGATCTAGAAAATTTAGTGAACTCCATTCTGTTTAGCATTTCAGTACTTGATAATAAGGTGCAATCGCTGAAGTAGAAATCCATATTTTAAGCTAGTTATGTACTCTCAAAATTCTGCTGTCTCAATGAGGTTTGCACAATACTCTTGATCAAAAAGAAGTGTTTGAGAAAATAGATAGTTTGACAAAAGGAGTTGGAAGGGAAATATTTTATGAACTAACACGTTGCAGTTTGGTAATAATATTACCCTTATTGTAATGTGTTCTTCAGTGCTTGAAAATGCTTTCTGACATGACACTTATCTTAAAAACAGGAGGTGTATGTTTAGCAGTTATCTTGATTAGTTATTGCTGTTTTTTTATACAATGTGTTAGCAATGTAATACCAAAAAATTGAATTGAAATTATCAGGTAATACTTGCTGTACTGAATTTTGGTTTTACAAGGACCTTTAAAAAAATGGCTTCATAAGAAATCTGCATATGCAGTCTTAACAAAATGCAGGAAAGTGACAAGGTCAGTGTGCTCTTTGCATATGTACAAGAAAGGAATAGAATATCTGAACTCTTGCTGAATATCAGCGGTCTTGACCAGATGCTGAAAAATGTATGCTTGATACATTTAGAAATGTATCTGAATTCATGTATTGATTCTGTTAGACTAAAAAGAATTATGTTCCTGAATATTGAAATTCAAACTGATTTAATGTGCCTTCTTCTTGTAGGGGGTTTTGCTTTTGTCTATGAAGCTCAAGATCTTGGAAGTGGCAAAGATTATGCTTTGAAGGTAATATTAATTTATTTCACTATAGGTTTGTAAGATCTGTCTTTTAGCTTGATATTTTAGCATGACAGTTAGTCCTTGATGTATGCCACTGAGCAAGTAACTTGGAAAAATGCAGTGTATTAGTGATGTTTGTAGCCCACTATTTAGAATGGTTATTCCAGTTAGAACCCTACACTTCATACTTGGGTGACAAACAGGGGAATTGGTCTTTTAGGTGTCGCTGGTCTTTATTTTTTTATTTGGTGTAGAAAGTCATGATCCAGTCCAAAACATTTTGTTGCACGAGTAAAAAGAATATTTCATAGTTACTTGGAGTACAGGAATCTTTTTCACTCATCAGAAGCAGATTTAGCCTACCTTCTTACTTAAATTCCCTTAGTATTAAGGGAACAATTTGACTCATTGTTTAAACATTTGGCCTGGTACTTTTTAGAGACACTTCTCTGGATTCTTGGTTTCTAGACGCTTCTGGTAATCAGCTGTAAACAGGGTATTTGTATGAGGGGTGGGAGAGGTAAGTTGGCATTACATCACCAATAATTACTTTGACTTTTTCCATTTGATTCCGTATCCTCCAGTAACAATATCTGACCAAAGCCATATACTATATCTGTTCAAAAGGTCCTCTAGAAGTCGCCCCATAAAAAATAACAGATAAAAGGTGAACCATTACTATACTTTTTCTGTTCTGTAAAACTGGTACTTTTGTAGAGAATGCTCAGGCTGCTTGTAGTCAAATGTTGACTGCAAATCCAGAAATTCTAATTCTAGAAACAGTAATGCTTAATTTTGCTACTGATTACCATTGAAAAAGCATGGCTACATAATCTGGAGGAGTTTAGTCTAGAATGAGTGAATATTTCAGACAGAAGGTGAAGGTGAATCTTTCCTTGTTAGGCCACAATGCTGCAGCCAGGAGCTTTGTTTCCTGCCCCATTGCAGTTCCTTAAGTTTTTGACTATAGTTTATCCTTCATATTCTATGAAAAAAATTTATACGGTATTATTCTGTAAGTTTCAGTAACTGTATTTTCTCAATTACTTTGTTTTTTTTTTGACAGCGATTGTTGTCTAATGAAGAGGAAAAGAACAAAGCCATCATTCAGGAAGTTTGTTTTATGGTATCCTTTTCTGTGACATATTTAACTGCCTGAGACTTCTGAGTAACAAAAGATTGCTGTACAGATTCTGTTTTTCTTCATACCTAAGAGGACTGCCACTCTGCAGGTCTAGGTTCATGGTTTGTCATGAATCTGGTATCATGACTCAACATCCAGAAAGTTCAGTTCTTCAAAATCTGGAGTAATACAATGTGTGCAAATAATTTTGTAGCTAGTGTAGACTTTGCCATGTACTTCTGGCAAGAAGTGAAATTCTTATTTGGGCTTTTTTGCAGCCCTGTGAATGTTGTCAAGAGACCTTTTGACTTCACATGATAGTTAGATCTTAAATAGAATTCCCTCACATGCATTGGATTTATTGCTCTTTGCTTTTAGTCTCAATATTTATTGATTTCTCCTTTGGATACATCTGGGTTTAAGAAGTAGTGCTAGCTATTAAGGAAGAAATTTCAATAGTCTACATGCATTGGAAATAAGCAGATGTTTCTCAGTGTTGTTGCTGTCCTCTTTATTTTCAGTGATGTCAGATAGTAGGGTTTAATGTCATCTCAGTGTGTTTTAAATCCTTGATTTTAGTAAATTCAATATTTTCTCCGTGGCCTGGCTCCTCTTGGACCCTCAGTTTGTTTCAAGAGTCAGTTATTCAGGTGTGGTATACTGATGTGTTCCCTTCTGAATGTTCAACTTCATTTTGAATTAGCAGGCAAACCCACTGATCCTAATTAAAGCTACTCACTTATTTCTTTTTATGATTGCTGGTATGTTTGACAAAATCTTAGCCTAAACACCACTTATGAGAAGTACTCTTCCAAGACAGAGTACCATAGCACTACACATTTTCTATCTATTCTGACATTACCTTGCCAAGAGTAAAGAACTCAATGTTCTTTTGATGTTTTTCGCAGCTCAGAGTCACTAAAGCAGATGTACAACATGATGAAGGGTTAATTGTTGCTAACTTTGAGATAAGACTGTGAAATGCAATTAATTCCTGCAGCTCTGAATAGAGGGTTGTGGAGAGATGCGTAAGATCAGATTAATGTGAATTGTGTGGCTCCAACTTGCCCTTTTTAATTGCTTTATTCTACTTACAAAGTCTTTGCTTTTCTCTCTTCAGACTTGGTGAATGCATCCTGTAAATAGATTGTGTTTTTCTCACAGGCACGACGCTAAGTGTATGCACAGACAGGCATAATGCAACATACCTTCCACTGGCAGGAGCTGAGATCACTTACACTGTACTCCCCTTTACATAGCTCAAAAATGATACCTCAAGTTTTTGAACTGAAAGTGAAACATGATAAAGGTTTTAGCATGAATAAAATTATTACTAATGATGGGAGGATAAGTTCCTTGCCCTTTTAGACCTCTAATTGTTTTGAAATCTATTTTAATTACTTAAAATTGAAGCATGGCATACTTAATACTTCTTTGGGGAAGATAGGTGAGGATACAATAGCGCTTTCTTGATCAGCCATCTAGAGAAGCAGCTGATATTTAGAAGATATCAGCTACTCCTGCTAGGCAGTCATTGTCAAAAGACAAAAATAACTAGCCCTGTTACTGAGTCTAGTTTCTTCCAAGCTGTAATCATAAGGATTTAAAAGTTTTTTTTGACTTTTTATTACATTACCATAGATTTCTTTCTCAGATTTCTTACAGCTGAGGCATGTATTTCCCTGTTTTGCATAGAGTATTGATTGCAGCTACTATGCTTTCTGTGATTTTAAGCTAGCATTTCAAATGAACTACTGGATGCAATAGTATCAATGAACTTGGGAGTCATCTTCCTTGAACATGTTATCTCCAGAAAAAACTTTCAGGTCATCCCAACATTGTCCAGTTTTGCTCTGCAGCATCTATAGGAAAAGAAGAATCAGATACGGGACAGGGAGAGTTTCTTCTGCTTACAGAGCTGTGTAAAGGTAAACTTGATTTCTTTTCCCAGCAGTGCACACTTCTGGCAACTGTTTTGCACAGGTTGCTTGTTAACTTAAAAGCTTGGAATGACTGTTGAAGATAGCATGGTTCAGTGGAGCTAGAGTTCAGACTTATCTTTTATAGGATAAAGATCAGGGTTTTTTAGACTACAGTTTAACCTTGTCTTAAATATGAGGTAATCATTAAGTTTTTTGTTTGAGACTAGTCAGAGAAAGGAAGCGTAGGAGTAGTTCCTTAGAGCACTCTTTCTTTTGTCATTGTAGTCAGTGTGCCATTTTCAGAAAATGTATTTAATACAACTCAAGATTTTAAGTCTTTCTTGAGAAGGGTCTATATGTGTCAAGCTTTCAGAATTTGCAGTGTTTTGTGTGTGCTTATATGAATTTCTCTCACTTCCTGCAGGACAGCTTGTGGAATTCTTAAAGAAAGTAGAATCCAAAGGACCTATCTCTTGTGACACAGTTTTGAAGATCTTTTATCAGACCTGCAGAGCAGTGCAGCATATGCATAAGCAGAAGCCTCCTATTATTCATAGAGACTTAAAGGTATGTTACAATATTTAAATAAAGGCTGAACTTCTGAATAGCAAAGGAGCCTGTTGGGCTGGATCAGTGTTAAAAATTATTCTTGAACATAGTGCTTAGATCTATTGCCTTGCCATAACTATTGAGTGTGAAGATCATCACTGAAATACTTGCATCTCTTCAAAGAACTTCTTCTCCTTGTGCTTACTGTTTAGGAGCTGCTTGTACTCGATCTGAAACAAGCTGGCAGAAAAGTAGTGTATCATGTTTTGCTGATTGAGTTAGACTCAGTATTTTGTTTTTGATAAAATATTCAGTTACAGCTAGTGAAGTGCAGTTCTGGGTTAAGTAGGTGTCTTAATAGAAGAGGTAAAGCTTTGAAGGAGAAGAATGTTGAATTATCTGTGAAAGATTACATTGCCATTGAGAATATGTAGTAAGCTGTTAGTTTTAGAACTGGTAACTTGCATTGTACTTCAGTGCTTGTTTTTAATTTGAAATGTAAAACTTGACAGGCATAATTCAGGTTAGATTTTGTTTCTTAGGTTTTGTTTTGTTTTGTTTTGTTTTGTTTTTTAATTTGCCTTTACCTGGAATCTATAGGCTTATCCTGTAGAACATGTTCTACCTTTAGGAGCTTTGGAGATTTGAAAGGACTTACCTGGATTTGAATTTTGTATTTTGAAATCAGGGGCTCACCTTTACCTATTCAATATGCTTTAGATGAAGAAGCCCTCATCATAACTGAGATTCTGCTGTACTGTGAATATATTTGAATTTTCCTTAGCATAAAAAAATAAGACAGAGGAGATTCTTATTCTTGGAATAGTGTCTAAATTTCACACATGTCTATCCAGCCTGATGTGATTTCATTTAATATAAAAATATGAAAATTTGTTCCTCCTTAAGTAAGCATGTACTCAATTACTTTGGGGAAAAGAAAATAAGACCACTCTTCTAGAAGTGTGTTAATTATCTTCAACACTCTCAATGAAAACTTTGATGTTAGTTATTAGTATACCCCATAAATATAAACCTAGCTTTGGTGACAGAGCACTCCTTCCCTGTCTCTTTTGCTTGGTACCATTGAACAGGCTTTTACGTTGTGAGGTTGTGTCAAAGACATGTTAACCATTCTTCACTGAAATTTCTATATGCTTTTGTAGAAAAGGTGCATCTTTCTTCTGAAAAAAAAAAAAAAAGGTGAAGAAACCTGTTTACAAATTAATACACAATTTCTTTCATAACCTGGTGCATAGACATTGAGCTAATGCTGTAATTCAGAGCTGTTTTTTCTTCTCAAGGAATGTACCTCCCTTGACAGAGATAAAACATGAGAGAAGACAGGAATTTGGTTTTGTGCTGGTCTCATGTGCAGAGGCTGCAAAGCAAGATTAAATTATTGTTGTGCTGCAAGAGTCAGAGGCCTTATTACAGCCAGGAGCCAAATAGGGATCATTCAACTGTGCTACCCTTTTTAGCAGTCTAAACTAAGGTCAGCAGCATAGGAAACTGTAAGTCAGAGTTTTGAGCCAATTAACTTTGACACCTTTTCCTAACTTTATACAGAGGTACAAATTTTGTTTTTCAGTCCTTTTGTGATTATGACTCCAAGTACATCTGCCCAATACTCTTACTCTTTCCTTAAGTTTCTTCCACATTTCAATTAATGATACAGAATAGTTGAAATTTATGAAGTAGAAAAAGGCAGGGATAATGGATGATGAACTATCCACACAGCACATGGTTCTCAAATAGCTGTTTTCTGTCTCTGCACAGGGTCACAGGTGTCTCCTAGCAGCCTGCTTCTCTACTAGTACCTCCCTGGTTTTTGCCTATAGCAGTCCTAACCTTCATCCCACTGCAGTTGAGCTAACAGTGTTCAGTTTTATGCCTGAAAACATTTGGATTCTAAGACACTGCTTCTACAAGTTCTCATCTGAAAAACTGGCCTTTTCTTAGGCTCTGATGAAATGATTTTTTTTTTCCCTGAGGTTTATTTCTTGCTCTCTGGAGTGTTTCCTGTTCATGGTGTGCTTGGTGCTTCCTTTCAAAACTTGGCTATGTTGCTACCATATAAAACTATAGTAATGTCTGAAATCTTTGTTTTCCTCTAAACAATATTTTTGGCTAAAGTGATTAGTTTTTATATGTATGTACAAGTAAGATGATGTGTATAAAAGCACTTGTGTTAGGGCAAAAAATACATGTTTTTTTAATCTGTTACTCTACATCTTTTTGAAGGTGGAAAATTTGCTTATTAGTAATCAGGGGACAATTAAACTTTGTGACTTTGGTAGTGCTACAACTATAGCTTACTATCCTGACTACAACTGGTCTGCACAGAAGAGAGCAGTGGTTGAAGAAGAGGTGAGACTATTTTAATGTGATTTAATTCTAATATCAACAGTGGATTAATTTAACTGTTGCTGTTAATCTGGTATTAATTTGTGAGACATCTAAGACAACTGAAGAGTTTTTCAATAAGTGTTATTTATAAAGTTTTGGTTCTGCATTTGTTTTGCTTGAGTTCAAAAGCTGTCTGCAGTTACAATCGTAGTTAGTGTTCTGTAGCTACATGTAGAAATACTGCTTCAGCATGGTCAGTGTCCATTCTGCAATCTGGTGTGAAAATAAAAGTAGTTGCTAGGGCTTCTTCTAATTGCGCTGGACAAGAAATTGGTTGTGCCACACTCATGTCCATCTTCCGGTCTGTTTTTCCTCAGCTGAATGATGTAAATGAGAGGCATGTCTGCTCAGCAGAATAGGAATGGGCAGTGTTGCAGTGCCTTGGACTACAGTAGCCAAATCTAGCATGCAGTGTACTTTTGCAAAGTGCATTTGTTCTTAGTTTAGAGTTGAGAGTAATGCTAGTAAATCTGGTGTAGTACATCAGCAGAAGAAATATGCTTAAGTTCATGTGTACAACTTCTGACATCACTGCAAGCTCCTGTTTTGCTATCTGATATTCTTGGTAAGTGTTGCACTGATGAAATGATGATATCGTACCATTGTCTTGTATAGACTGTGGAAAAAGATGGTAGAAAAGGTATTCTTTAGACCAGAGTTTCTCTTTGCATGTGTCTGCACTGTCATTAAGTGTACTGAGAAAGTGAGAGAGATGCACTGGAGTGTGAATTCACTTATTGGCTTATTGTTGATTTTTGGTATTAGCATTCCTGTCTATTTTTGCTTCATGTAGAACAGTCACTTTATGTGCTTTGCGGGCTCTTGGTGATCACAATGTTATTTGAGTCCTACTGTCTTCATGTGATCTTATGTCAAAGCTGTTGTGACTATTGCAGGATTCAGTTGATGGCTTTTTCTTTGACAAGTGTTTCTGAAACTAATTTTAAAAATGAGAGTACTATCCATTCTACATGGAGAGCTGTTTCCTTGGTTGAATGCTGTTAAAGCTCATTGTTCAAGATTGTTTCAATAAATTCTGTCTTCTCCAGATCACAAGGAATACAACACCAATGTACAGGACACCAGAAATGATAGACTTGTATTCAAATTTCCCAATTGGTGAAAAGCAGGACATTTGGGTAAGAAGTCCTTTTTCTTGCTGCATCATAGTTCCTCATGTCATAGTGAAACTGATTGTGCAGGCTTTGTGTTAGTTTGTTGATTAAATGACTAAAGCACCATAATAAATGTAGGATGCTGTCTTAGATCAAAATAAACTTAATTAGTATGGATTCTATATCTAAATGTTAAAAGAATGAGATGTTCCGTGCAAGGTTTTTTCCTGGCTTAAATTTGACTTCTATTTGAGAGGCAATGCTGAACTTCTCTAACATTTGGTAGGACTGTTGCCTAGTTGGAGCCTGCCACCATAAATCCAGAATGTTTAGAGTCCTTGGATTCAAGTTCTCGCCTTTCATGCTCTGCCATGTATATAATCCTGGGACAGCCTATTGCTGAGTTCAAAATGGTTATGTACAGCTAGGGAATGTAGCTAAAATACTGACAGATACCATGAATGAGAACAATGCAAAGATCATTCATGCTTTGTGTAGAAAGGATAAATGTACACGTTCACTAAAAAATCTGTAACGAGAATTAAAGGTAAATATTAAATCCTCAGCTGTACCTTTTCCAGCTGCATAATGCTGCAGTACTGAGGTACTCTCCAGTAGTGTAGCGCTTAGCGACTTAGTTTATGGGATGTTTTTTACAGAGGCAGGTGTGAAGCTGTTCAGTTCTTACCTGTATTAGCAGTGTATCAAAAGACAAATTGAGGAAATGTAATGCTGGTGCTTTAAAAGATTTTTTATGGAATCTTGGAACTTCATTCAGTTTATTAAATTCGTTGCAAGATATTGTGGAAACTCTTGTTCAGTTTCTACAGCTGTTGGTGACATCCTTGTAGCATGTGAAGAAACACCAAGTAAAATACATTTTTCTGACCATTTGGTCTCTTCATGTACGTTAAATACAGTCAGCCTGAGCCAGGATTACAGAATCGCAGAATCACTAGTTAGGAAGAGACCTTCAAGATCATTGAGACCAGCCCATGCCCTAACACCTCAACTAAACCATATCACCGAGTGCTACATCCAGTCTTTTTTTAAAGACATCCAGGGATGGTGACTCCACCACCTCCCCAGGCAGACAATTTCAGCACTTTATCAGTCTTTCCATAAAAACTGTTTCCTGATATCCAACTTATATTTCCCTTGGTGCAGCTTGAGACTATGTCCTCTGATTCTGTCAGTTGCTGCCTGGAGAAAGAGACTGACCCCCACCTGACTACAGCCACCTTTAAGGAAGTTGTAGAGAGTGATAAGGTCATCTCTGAGTCTCCTTTTCTCCAGACTAAATAACCCCAGCTCCCTCAGCCATTTCTCACAGGCTTTGTGTTTCAAGCCCCTCACCAGCCTCGTTGCCCTCCTCTGGACATGCTCAGGTGTCTCAATGTCCTTCCCAAACTGAGGGGCCCAGAACTGGACACAGCACTCAAGGTGTGGCCTCACCAGTCCCAGGTATAGGGGAAGAATAACCTCCCTGGTCCTGCTGGCCACACTATTCCTGATACAGGCCAGGATGCCACTGGGCATTCTTGGTCACCAGGGCACACTGCTGGCTCATGTTCAGCTGGCTGTCAGCCATTACCCCCAGGTCCCTTTCTGCCTGAGCACTGTCCAGCCACACTATCCCCAGCCTATAGCATAGCAGGGGGTTATTGTGGCCAAAATGCAGGACTCAGCACTTGGATTTATTAAACTTCATCTTACTGGACTCTGCTCATCCATTCAACCATTCCAGGTCTCTCTGCAGAGCCCTCCTACCCTCCACAACAGATTGACACATGCTTCCAGCTTAGTGTCATCTACAAATCTGCTAATGAAAGACTCAACACCCTCATCCATGTAGTCAGTAAAAATATTGAACAGGACTGGCCCCAGTACAGACCCCTGAGGGACACCACTGGTGACTGGCCCCAGCTGGATGCAGCAGCGTTCACTACCACTCTCTGGGCCCGGCCATCCCATGAGTTCCCAACCCAGCAAAGAGTGCTCATGTCGAAGCCATGGCTCCCAGTTTTTCCAGGAGTGTGCTGTGGGAGACAGTGTCAAAGGCCTTGCTGAAGTCCAGGTACACAACATCCACAGCCTTTCCTGCATCCACCAGGTGAGTCACTTGATCATAAAAGGAGATCAGATTGGTCAGTCACGACCTACCCCTCCTAAACCCATGCTGGCTGGGTCTGATACCCTGGCCATCCTGTAAGTGCTGCATGATGACACACAGTATAAACTGTTTCATTACCTTGCTGGATACTGAGATTAGGCTGACTGGTCTATGATTACCAGGATCCTCCTTCCCACCCTTTTTCTGAATGGGTGTCACATTGGCCAGCTTCCAGTCATCTGGAACCTCCCCAGTGAGCCAGGACTGCTGGTAAATGATGGAGAGCGGCTTTGCAAGCTCATCTGCCAGCTCCCTCATCACCCTGGGATGGATCCCATCTGGGCCCATAGATCTATGAACATCCAGCAACTCAGCAGTTCTCTGATGGCCTCCTCCTGGATAACGAGGCGACCATTCTGTGCCCTGACAACATCTGCCAACCCAGGAGGACAGTTGTCCTGAGGACAAGCTTCCCACTAAAGACTGAGGCAAAGAAGGCATTAAGCACCTCTGCCTTCTCCTCACCTGCAGTTGCTGAGTTCCCTCCCACATCCAGTAGAGAACAAAAGTTGGTCTTAACCTTCCTTTTGTCATTAATGTATTTGTAAAAACATTTTTTATTGTCCTTTACAAAAGTTGCCAAATTAAGTTCAAACTGAGCTTTGGCCTCCCTAACTTTTTTCCTACATGCCCTAGCAACCCCCTAAAATACTTCCTGGGATACCTGACCCTCCTTCCAGAGACGATGCATCCTCTTTTTATTCCTAAGTTCCTTCAAAATCTCGTTGCCCATCCAGGTTTGCCTTGTTAATGTCCAGTCAAAAACAAAATTAGAAATGTGTTTAATAAAAGCCTCACTCAAAAGGGCAATTGCAGGTTGTTTTTTGTTTAAAATGACTCTGTATATGTTAGTGTTAACATGGTGGTCTTCTTCTGTATTTTGGGAAGATGTATTTCATTTACCATACCTGAGTTGGAACATATTGTTCCGTATTTTTTCCTTTATGCTTTGCATTCAGTTAAAATATAAAAGTATTTGGCAGTAGAATATGGTCCTGTCTCTGGAATCATAAATGATTTGTAGTTTGTGGTTAGGATAAAAAAAAAAACATTCTTTCAAAGAAAAAGGTAGAGTCATTAACACTTCTGTGTCTGTGTGTTTGTCACTGTGTGAGCTTAAAAACAAAGGAAGTAATGCCTGTCTTAGAACAGCAGCACAGATGAAAGGTTAGTTATCAACCACATTGACTCCACAATGGGAATGTGATTAGGTGTCATTAAAAGTCCAGAGTTTTTTAGATTTGGCTGACTGCTTTCTGTACATTTCCTACCTAAGTCTAAAGATCAGAAAACAAGCACTAAATCCAAATGTTTTAGTTACTTGCTTTCAAAATTAATGTGAATTCCTGAACTCAAATTCAACTAAGTGACAGACTGTTCCTTATCAAGTGGTTTTTCTCCATGCTTGGAAGGCCTTTCATACCCTCTCACTCTCAAGGATTCCTGAAAAAGCAAAGGAGTTAACTTTGGAAATGTTTAAGGACCTGGGTTCTCCTTACCAATATCTAATGAAAAAATTTTAATGGTCTGTGCAAGACATCCTGCACATTTTAATTCAATGTGAGCTGAGCAATCTCTTCATGTTTAATGTAGTTTAATTTGACTTAATTTTACTTTGGTCTAATATCTCTGCCATCCTGCAGCTGTACTGTAGAACAGTATGTAGCTTGTTGCCTGAAGCTAGTCAGGGAAAAAATAACAATAATTTTATTTGTTCCAAACAATCCCACCCCTTCCTTATCCCCTCAATCCCCAAACACTATCAGAACTCTCCAAAAACCCCACTGTCACCTTAAGGAGGATTTAAATTAGTTGCTGGTAAAGGCCCAATAGCAGGTAAAAAAGTTACTCCTACTTTGTGGTTCTGCTTTTTTACCTTCTGGCATGTGAATGCTCAGATGGATCTGGGTAACTTTTGTAGAAGGACTGTGCAGCTTTGGGACAACATCTTGGGAATGGACTCTCCTATTAAGTGTAGCAGTGATGAGGTATTGTGGATAGTGTTGGCTTTGAGGAGTTGCCTTGCTGGAACTGAAATTGCCTTCTAACCAAATTGAATGACAGTTGGTGTTTAGAACAGCCAGAATTCATCACAGTTACAATCTTAAGTTACAGGTAAAACAGAAGAAATTAAAAACATTCTCCAGCAATTGAAGCAAAAATCAAATGTGAGTGGCCGCTCCATTTCCTGGGTGTTCAGCTGGTTGCCTTGGTGCTTTTCTCTCCTGTGTGGCTGTGGGTGCTCTCTCCTGATGCACAGAGTGTCTTGGACTGCACAGGGAGTAGTTTCATTCCTCTAAAACTAAATGGTGATCTGCTTTATGAGCAAGCATTTAGTGGAAGAGTAGATGGTATTTTCTGTATTCCCCTGCTGGATTAGTTATTGTGGACTGTATGATGCTTCCACATACAGGTTAGAGAGAGTTTTTTTCCTACAGCCTGACAAAAATTTGCAAGAATTAACATATGTACTTTATTTCTGGTACTGGACTGAGAGACTTGCAAAGTATTTTGGAGTAACTAAATCCCTACACCTTAGAGACTTCAATAACTTTCAGACCTTAGAAGCTGTTCTTGGGATAAATTGACAGTCAAGGCCAGTTGCAGATGGTGAACACAGAGGGCTGGAGGCAGTGGGCAGTTTTCTTAGGTAACATCTTCAATGGATTGCTTCATTTGTGAGGGCTATAAAAGCCCAAATACTTATGTAACTATACATACTGGGGTTCAGAAGAAACTTAGAGGAGGAATTTTCCAACTCATTGTGCCAACAGTTACGTGCTTTATTATCAAACTTTTATAGGTGAAATGGAACATGCTTCTGTTATGATATTATAACTCTGTCAGCATATTTCATATCTTAATTTATTTGAAAAAATATGTATCAATTTACATTTACTTCAGTAACAGATTCAGTTATCCTAGCTAATCCTTAACACCTGGATTATTCAGAGATTAGAATTCAGAATTAACTTTTGTCTTTGTTAGTTGTTGCCTTCTCAGCTTACAAAAATCTCAAATTGGACACAGAAAGGAACTTGGAAGTTCCCAGGATGTAGTAGTCCGGATTTTGTGATTTTTGAGGCTTGAACGAACTTGTCTGAAAATGGTCTTAAATTTTATTTGTTCCAAGAGTGGTATAGCCATCTGACTGTAGGGAATAAAGGGAGTGTAATTTGGGGCTTATTTTCCTCAAATCTTTGTCAGAAGACGCTTTTTAGAGAGTGTGTTGTGTGTCTCCCTAGAGTTATTTAAGCAATTTGCTTAATGCTTACATCATCAACTAGCTTTTGTATTGCACAACAATGTATCTGAGTTAGACCACATTCTGTCTTGACAAATAAAATGTGTCTCCTTGCAGCACAGGATGGAGATATAAAACAAAACTTATGAACTTTTTTGGGAAGAATAATCCTGCTCTTGAACATGTTCAGTATGGCAAGACTACTCATTTTGTATGCTTTGAAATTCATAAAATTAATTTCTTGTAATGACTTCTAAATGATTTAAAAAAAAAAAACAGCACAGGAATAGTTTTCCCAAATGACAAGTGATAGGACAAGAGGAAATGGCCTTAAGTTGCACAAGGGGATGTTTAGGTTGGATGTTAGAAAAGATTTCTTCACTCTTAAGGGTTATTGGGCACTAGAAGAGACTGTTCAGGGCAGTGGTTGAATTACCATCCATGGAGGCATTTAAAAGATGTGTAGATATAGTACTGAGGGACACGGTTTAGTGGTGGATTTGGCAGTGCTGAGTTAAAATTTGAACTGAGGATCATAAAGGTCTTTTCCAGCCTAAAGGTCCCCATAATCCTATGCAGTATTTCTGTTTACCTTTGTAGGCTCTGGGCTGTATCCTGTACTTGCTGTGCTTTAGGCAACACCCATTTGAAGATGGAGCTAAACTTCGCATAGTCAATGGGAAATATGTCATCCCACAAAATGACACCCGCTACTCTGTGTTTCATGATCTCATTCGTAAGTTTACAGTGTTATTTTATTTGGTGTCTTTGTGAATACATATTTTTATTAACAGTTGTTTTACTGATAGTTAAATGTTATTGACATGTGAAGGTGAAAAAGGTAAACTGCAGCAACTTCTTATTTTATTAATAATCTTAATACATTATAGAAAAATTACGAAATTTTATGTGGAAGTTGCTTTTTTAGTTTCTTTTAAGTATTTTGCATAGTATCTGAATTAGTCCATTGGAACAACTGGTGTTTTGATTTGGCTTCTTTGAACTTAATTAAAAAATTGTTTGCTTTAGGTTTCAGATAGATTACTGGAAATGTTAATTACTGTTCCAGAAATATATGTGACTGCAATAGTATTAGACACAAAGTTACCTCTGATGTTCTTTATTAACTGATCCCAAGGTGTATTCTTTGAAATATTATTGATCCTATGTAGTGTTGGTTTTTTCCTATGGATACTCTTATGACACTTAATTTGGATATTGATTTAGTAGTTTCTCCACTCTGGTCAGGTGTTTACTTATTGCCCTGGAATGTTTTGAAGAAATTATTATCAGTTGAGAGAAAAGCTTTGAAGGGTTTGTTACATTGTCTGGATCTCCTTTTTTTTAGGCTCCACTTTGAAAGTGAACCCAGAGGAGAGATTGTCAATCACTGAACTTGTGAACCAACTGCAGGAGATTGCAGCAGCTAGGAATGTCAATCCTAAATCCCCCATCACAGAGGTAAAAACGTCTCATAAGGAGTATAATTGATTAGGCCTCCTTTCTGTCCTCTGCAGTGTATGTGCATTTAGTAAAAGATTCCAGAGCAGGTCCCCTGTTCCTTCGTATTTTGAAAATTTTGCACTGATTTATTTCAAAATTCAGTTGAATTGATCAGTATCTCTCATAGGATCTTTGAAAATGTGCCTGTTAAAGCACAGAGACCTTAAAAGAAATTTAGTATTTCTTACTGCTTTTTGAAAACCTTTTTCAATCCTCTTGGTTTAGTATGCTAGCACTCTGTTGGACATGCTGTGTTGTATCATAATTAACTTGCTCAGAAAAGTTTTGTATATGAAGGCTCTGCTTACACTAACTTGAAACCCACTTAGGCATCTCCTATTCAATGCTTAATATGCACTATACTGCAGGTAAGTCAATTAGTGTATCTTAACTTTCTGGCTTTGTCCTGTGGTTTAGTTTGCTTGTTCTTACCAAGGAGCAGTAATTTGCAAGATGGCTAAATTTGCTAATTTAGCAAGATGGCTAAATTAGCAAGAAAATTCTCATCTGGAGTATTATTCTTCTCAGCTCCTGGAGCAAAATGGAGGCTATGGAAACAATGCTCAGCCTCGGACATCTGTGACGTCTGTTTCACAGAGTTCCAAGCCTGCAGGGCAGCTCAACAATTTGTACAATGCAGGTATGTTCCAAAACAGATGTAATTTTAGTGTAAAGACAATTGCGTATCTTCCATGGGGGGAAAAAAGTCATTTGGGGATTCTAGATATTTTGCATTAGTACTAGCTAATTGGTATTTATATCATTGCTTCTAGCCTTGTTTTTTTTTTTTTTTTTTTTTTTTTTTTTGCAAGGTTTGATTTTATGTTGATATGCAAATTTGAATTTCTCAAGTTGATTGCTGTGCAAGATAAAAATTATGTTTCCTATGGAAAATAATTTAAAGTGCACTATTGACCAGTAGAGGCAGGAGTGTTGACGTAAGTGAACTAAAACTTGGTCAAAGTGTGGTTATAAGAAGCAATAATGGTCTAAAAAATAAGAGCTGTAGAGGAAGAGTCTTCAGGTTATGGCAAACAGGTGAAAATAGCTTATTTTAAACCCTGAAATTTTTTGATTCAATGAGGCAATGATATTCGAAAGTGCATTGTCTAAAGAGCAACATTTAATAGGAGTTTGAATTTAACCTGTTAAAAATCCTCGGGTTCTGTATTTTAATTGAAATGTTACCTTGTGGCAGAAGGTACTGAAATCAGGACATAGCCTGAGTTTGTGTTTGACACTGAATTTCTGAGGTAAAAAAAGCGACAGTTGCCTATGCTTTTCAAGAGGAACTATTTAATGTCAAATGTGTTACAACATAATAAGATAGCAGCTATTTGTGTTGTGTTGTTATCACTTCATGTTAAAATGGGCTTAATGTCTGGCTAAATACAGAGAGCTTAATAAATGCAGAAGAAATTGTAGGGGTTCTGGTTATGGACCATAGTAGTTCAGTAATGCCTGGAAGTTGTTGACCTCATGTATGTTTATTTTAGAGTGCAAAAAGTCTGTATGAGGAAGAAATACTTCCATAAGCACCTAGGTCCACCTCTCATTTTCTCTCCTGCCCAAAAAGACTTTGGACCCCACCCATGATACTTTGAAGTGCATCTGACAGTGACAGTAGTCACTTCCAAAAGATCTGTGTCTGACAGCCTCAAAGGAAAAAGGCAGCAGTCTAAGTTTGGTCTAGTGGCTATCCAGTCAGCACTTCCAGTAACAGCTGTAGCTGGTACTGTCTTGAATCCAGCTAATTATGGGAGCATTGTCCAGGCTGGACTTCAGGAGAGGATTGCACTGTAGGATGTCAGTGGTGAGGAGGAGGAGTTGGAGTTCCATTTGAGAAAAGCAGTTGTTGGATTAGCAGAACTAAATGGAATCAACCAAAACATGTCTCCAAAATGACACAATTAAAAGCTGACATACTTAGTCTGTAGAAATAGATAATCCAAAGTACAATCAGTTGAAAATACTCAATATAGTAAAGAAAATAAGCTTCATAGGCTTATTTACATCTAGTTTTTTACTATTCTTTCTGCACCTGGATTAACTATTATATCTGAATATGGAGCCCTTCAATTAATGTAGAAGATATCAAGGGACTATTTGATATTGTATGCAGTTTTCCTTCCAGCTTGATATTTCTTGCTTGATATTAATTATGATGAACTGTCAATGAGGCAAGGGATATTAATTTTCATGAGGAAATGTTAAAATTGGATAACATTTATTGCACTAATAATGTGTGTATATCAATTTCTGTGGAAGAATCCAGCATCCTAATGCAATTATAATCAAAAGTCTGTCTAGTCATCTGTTTCGTGCAAGAATGCCTACTATTTGTTGTATACCATATCACTTGTTGTAATCATATCAATAGGTGTATTGTGCTGTGATGTTGTGTCATCTGGGATGTTGTGCTTAAAACTTAAGCTTAATTATGCCAGCTGCTTCTGAAGCCCTACATTAAAATGTGTCTACTGGAGGTGATTAAGTAGATCTGCTTATGATAAGCTGCACTTCAGAAAGTGCAAAACTAAAGAAAGGCAATGGTTGCATTGATACTATGAAACATATGCCTTACTCCCAGAATTTTCTATCTTGTTTTCTCATAAATACAGACAGCAAAATAAACAATGTGTTAGGTATATTACTGGTACTTCCTTACTGCTGGAAGTACTATTTTTTTGCATAGGTCATAGTTAAGGCGAACTTTGGAACTGTGAGCCATACAGCAAGGTATAGCCTGTATGTGCATTCACTTTATTCCAACTTTAAAGGCAACATACTTTAAGTCATATCCTGGAATGGGCTCCATAATAAAGTACAATTATTTTTATTCAACTACTCTAGGCCTGACCGTTGCGGAATGTGACCAGACTTATGGAGGGTTCTTTGATATTCTGAGGGGTGGAACAGAGCGATTTTTCACTAATATTAAGGATACATCTTCTAAAGTTATCCAGTCTGTGGCCAAGTGAGTAAAAAAAATACAAAAAAAAAATTGTGCTGATAAGAGTTCTAAATGAAGGAGTTTACTCCAGAAATGGTAAATTCAGCATATTTGTCCAAGTTTGAGCTGTAATAGCTGATAGCTACACCCTGAGACTTTATGTATGATACTTATACGAAAGTTACTTCAACAGTCATGTACTAGAATTGAAAATGTTGCAGTAAGAGCCTGTCTGTAAGTACTACTTGCCCTGCTGTACTTTAAATACTGAAAACTTTTGAGACGTGAGGAGGTGGGGGTTGAGCAGCATGGAGAATTGAATTATTATTTAGGGCCTTCATGAATAAAAGAGGAATTAAAAAGATGGAGTGGTGAAATGTACAAATCAAGGGAACAGATGTGAGGAGGGAAAAACACCTGCAGGGAAATAAGCTCTTCAGTTTAGTTTCCAGGTGGAATCCTATGCCTTCTAGACAGTATGAGAGGCACACTTTTGTCTCCTGTGCCCTGTATTACATGTATAACTCTCAAGTTTAGAGGTGTATGTTTTCAGATTCGTATTGTGTGATTACTTTTTTTTCTAATCAGGTTATCAGTCCCATTTAAATATTTCTAATACTTCTTTATGATCAATATTAATCAGTCTGTACAATTTATACATTTTTAGCTCATAATAAAATTCTATGCAGTGCTAAAGGGTTTTCTTAGTTCTAATGAGAGCAGGTAAGTTACTACTGAATACTTGGTCTGAATTAGAGACTCCCAAAAATACTGAACTCTATTTCTCACTGTAGGCTTTGTCTTCCTTTAGTTGGGATATTGTGTTACAGCTTGTGAAATATATTTCTTCATATGTAGGTTTTTTCAGAATTCGGGTGTTACTTGTGCATAGTACTGCTTTTAAAGTATTTATAATAATCAGGTAAGTTAGATTTGTAGATACTGCAACTCTGTATCCACTTCAAGTGTGTTTTTAGCTGTTGGCTCTTACACTTAGTCTGTTAAAACTTCTAAATATGGCTTAGAAAGGCCAGGTCTTCTATTTTTTAAAAGTTGCAAAAGCTGCACTGCTTTGGTTTGTCATTAAGCTTTCTATAGAAGTAACCGGGGCAGTGGCATTTAACTTTTCTCCCTGGGAAAATCACATGGACACAGGGCAGGGAGGTGTACAAGGGGAGCAAACAATTGCATGATGAAAAGCATTTTTGACGAAGTTATAAGCCCTACTTTCCCATGGCTGTCTACTAGATCTTACTATGTTTTTATTGTACACTACATGCATCTGAAATACTCCTACACTTCTTTTTCTTATTCTCTTGACTCCACATGACTTTCTGGGTGCACCTTCATCACTTAGTTATGTTTGAAGCCGTTTTCTCTTCCTGCTCTTGCAAGTGGTTTCTTCGCTAAAGGCTACTGGAAGTTTAATCACTTTTTTGAATTTCATCTTGTGCAGTTTTTCTCTTTTCTAGCATTGGGTTAGGACTGTCTAAAATGGACTTTTTAATATGGAATGGCTTGTGTTGTTCCTACACCTTATTTTTATTTCTCTTACCTTACAGATGTGTGTAGCTTTTTGCTTTGTGTGGTTTCCTTTGCTTCCGTAGTAAATGTAGTGGGCAAGGAATAAAACAGTAACTGTATATCCAACCACATCTGCAGAGCTCATCTAGCAACTTCTGAAGTATTGGACAGTGAGTACTTGCTGTCTGAAAAGATTCTGTTCAGTTCTCATGCTCTTCTCTACAACTGTCTGTTTAGATTATGGTGACTGCCCAAATAAGTCTTGCATCTGTCTTATTGCTGAGACTTAGTATGCCTCTTCTCAGTTGCTAGTTAGTGTTCTGTGGCTGAACACAACAGCTTAGTGCATGGCTTGCTAAATATTAGTCGAAGGAAAGCTTACTACTTTTACCTCATTTGTTTGAATTACAGTAAGTCACATATGGACGTTTACTAGAATTGAGTATCTTGAAAATGTAATTGTTTGACCTCATACTAGTTTGTAGCTTTTAATGTGAAGCTATGTTGTCATATCCAAATAAGATCAATTAGCCAGAGACCTTTTCAAGCTACTGAGGAATACACATTTGTATGGACTGTGGTGGATTGACAGTCTTGTCAGACAGTGTATGCTATGTCCCAAGACTGATCATGAGGAGATCAGTCCCTCTCAGATGGATGAATAAAGATGGACTCAGTTGGATGAATAAAGGTTTTGTTTAGGTGACTCTTGACCATCACCTTTGGCACAATAAGTGAAGCTATCAAATTTGTGTTTAAGTTCTGCACTATCATAAGCAAATCTTGGTTTTGTGGAGCACCCTCTGTCTCTATACAGCTGGGTTTTTCTTTTCATGTGTCATCTGAGTGGATTTAGTCATTGGACTGAGGAGTGGGAAAAAAAGAGGAAATGCTCCAAGCATTTAATTCTGCTAGTGAGAATCAGTTACTTTAATACTTCTTTTTCCAGTGACTGAAAGACAAACTCTCTTCACTTGTAATTTACCAATATTATTTAGCAGCCCTGAGTTGTGTAGTTTTTCTTCTTTGTATTGCCTTATATTTTGAATCCTTACTGTATTTAACAGTGAAGTGGCAAAACATGAATTAACATGACTAATAGTTACTGTTCTGTAGGGCCTAAGGTAGGCTTATGTCCTTTAATATTTTAACATTGCTAGCATTTAACATTCACTGTTCTGCTGAGAGTTCCACCACTGGGCTCGTGCATTCTTAAACTGTGTTTTAATCAAGCTGAACTGTTATTTCTTTGTTTGCATCTGCTGTAGGGCATGTCTGTTTCTGTCATATTCATTTTCTGCCTTCACAAACTTGTGCTGTGGGTATAGCTGATACAATTGGTAATGTGAGAATACCTATTCTGCTGTTGCATCTTTGACTGCCTTTCCAAAACTCTTCAACCAACATAAGAAGCAGACATTCTGGAAAAATTAAAATGTCTCTTCTTTGTCATGCATTTTCCTCACTCCACTTAAGCACTTTTGGAGTCTATAACTTCATAAGGTTGGCTCTCTCCTTCCTACTTGTCATTGCTTTTTTGAATTACAGGGTTACTTCCTTTGTCTGCAGACAGACTTCTATCTTGCCAAATCCAAACTACAGTGTAAGATTTAAGTATTTTGTTGTTGTGATAAAAAAACTTAACTTTTTCTTTTCTGTAGCTGCCTTTAGCTTAATTCTGATTTTGGTCTCTTGTTATTCCTAATAAATGATGAAATCTGAAAACTGAAACAGACATTGCAGTCTGCTCAGAATAGGAGAGTAAATGAGGACCCACCTTCATTGTCCCCCAGGCTACCTCAGTTGCAAGTGTCATAACCTCTGTTACAGGTTCAGGCCAGGCAGATGCAGCAGCTTATAGTTACATGAGAGAACAAAGAGCAACGGAGATTCAGCCCTCTTGTTACAAACTGCCTTAAAAGCAAGTACCAGGGTGGAGATGGAGAAGCTATGCATTGCTTTGTGAAGTGGCACCATCTGCACAGACAGGAGCCTCGATCCAGCAGATGTGTCCATATGTGCCTGAAAGCTCAGCCTGCAGCTGTGCAGCCACAGCATTTCTCTGTTAAGCTCAGAGAACTCTTTTTTTCCTCGCTTGTGGAGCTTCTGTGCCCTTTTTTGGGAACCAGTTTTTATGCTTATTGAGGCCTGCATCCATACAGGTTACAAATGCCCTGCCAAAAAACATAGCTAAGTGTTTTAAGGATCAGATTTTCACTGGTATTGAAAGCAGCAGGCAAAACTTATGATCATGTCTTCCTTTGCTTTGTCAGAACAATCTCTTTTGCTGAAAAGATTATAATGTAGTAATCTAGGAACAATTAGGTGACTTTTATGCTTTCTTTCTTGGATTTTAAGGTAATTTTTTTTCTTGTTTAGCATTTTATTTCATGGATCTTTGCATTGCACTAGGTAGTTGCATGATTAATTTAGTTTCATGAAGCAAAATCAAGTGGGAACAGATTGAAGTGAATTTTAGCGCTGTTTTTCTTCCTGGAATTTAAAAAATAAACTGAAAAAAAAGATGGAGACATATTTTTTTCTAATCTTATAAGTGTAGAGGAAGATTGCCTAGTGTTAGGAGAGTATTTAAATTAATGGTTTATATGCTCACATTGTAGCTGTGCTGGTTAGTCTGTCATTCTTTGTTCTTTATCATCTTCAGTTGTTAGTAAACAGATGGTACTGTTGTAGAATTTTGTTCTGTATGTTATCTAGTTTATTTTGTGAGTTCAGTTGCTAATTTTAGTTCCATTGTTTTTAATTTGCTGGAATGGTCTTTTGTTTAATATTACTTATGGTCTTTAGGTGCATCTAGTCTCTGGCAAGAATGATAATGCCAACCATTTACACAGTGAGAAGTTTTTAACATGTAGTTAGAACTTCTTTTTTTTGCTTTGATATTTATTCTGCAAAATCAGTATTCATGTCTTACTTGCTTAATTTCATAGAATAAAACATTAGTTTTGATTGAAAGCAGTATCTGATTCTAATCCCTGAGCAGTGGGCAGGGACACCTTCAACTAGAACAGACTAATATCCATCTGCTCTCTTTCAGTTTAAAGCCATTTATTCATATCCTGTCATTACATGCCCTTGCAAAAAGTCCCTCTTCAGCTTTCTTGTAGGCCCCCATTAGATATTGTAAGGAAATAACCCCCTGTGTCCATACAGAGACTAGACTAGTCTAGTCCTGTCCCATAGTGAAGTAGTCCCTGTTTTGAAGAAGTCTGGTATCGTCAGAGAAGAGATTAAATGTTGGTGTCATATCATACTTTTTTTTTTTTTTTGAGCTTAATTAGACCCTTAAAAACACACAGAGTTTCCCATGTTGGGCCACAGACTGAAAACACTCTATGTCTGTGTTCGCATGCTTTTCTTCTGTTATATATATAATGTGTATTTTTGATCAGTCATGCTAACCTCCATCATTACTAGCAAGCAGGAAAAAATCAAAACTTAGTGTTCTTTCTTGGTGTTTCAAAATTTGAGTGTAGCATCCTAGGTCTGCTCTTCTAAGCAGTGTCTTGAAATTTTATTGTGATATAGTTTTGTTAGTTGTGATATAGAGTTTTGCCTCTGATTTAATGAAATACGCATCATAGTGTTTTAATGACATTTTGATATTCTGAAGTTAGTAGGCTACTGAGATATTTAATTTAGTGTAAATCGAAATCACCCATTAGTCTAAATCAAATTCTGTTGGTGAGTTTTGTTCTTTTGCCAATCCAGGAGTACAGACCAGTGTAGTTACACTCAAGGCTGTTGGCCTACACTGGCTCTTTTCAGTTTTTTTCTCTTGCTTTTTCATTCTGCTACATAGCAGATACCATAGAAACAAAAAAATAATAGTGGTCTTAAATTAATTAATTGTTGACATAATGTGGATGATTAGGTAAAGGTGCAGGGAATTGACCTAAGGATCACTGGGAGATTTTTTTGAAAAAGCTGCACTTTTAAACTGTGCACAGTTGTATGAGAGAGAGATGAATAATGACTAATGCCTTGCTCACTTATGGGAGTTCTGGAAGTGAATTTTTGTAAGAATTATTTAAACAAGGTAAGAGATTCAGGTGCACTCTGTGTTGAGTATAAGTAGCTTGAGGTGCAGCTGCAGTGGGAGCTGCAGGTTGAGCTCTGACTGGGAGCCTGAGGCAAGAGGTCCGGAATTGCCAATGTTTAGCACAGCAAAGGGCACAGGGACCTGTGACCAGACAGGTGACTGGACACTGGGGCACTGAGCAGGAAGACGCCAGACTTTGGCACCCATAAACTGTGAGAGTATAAAAGCTTGCAGTTTCCTTTCTTGGGAGTCCCTCCTGGGAGGCAGCAGTTCCAGCTCTTACTCTGTTGCTGCAGGAGGATTAAATTTCTTTAAGCAATCACAGGTCTGGGACTCTGCCATGGGAAGCCTGGGGTCCAACTGGTAAGGAAACCTGGTCTGACTGTGTGAGTACAGGATGTGTAGGGAGTCAAGCAGGACACCCGTTGGCTCTGCAGCTGCAAAAGGGCTTCAGTCCTGGCAGTGACAGGTCTGGTGGTGGTTCAAGTGTGCTGCCAGAGATTTTCCTGAATGGCTAGACAGGGAAGTGTTCTTAACACTATCCATATGGAATTTAGATGTTGGGCAGCATGGCCATCTGTGATAGTAACATGCCATGTAATTTAAACTTTGTTGTTCAACTAGTAGTCTTTCTTTTAAGCATTGAGATATTCTTCATTAAAGATATGAACATATCATCATTAGGCTTTCAAACTGACACCCTTCAGAGCATTTTTATCAGTAAGAGCAGAGGCTAGAGGAGTGAGTTAAAGATTAAAGGTATCTGTACAAAACCCCACAGATGGTTTTGGTGCAACTAATTTAAATGAGTAACTGCTTAAACACGGTCTCTGTTCCGAAAGCTCTGTTTTGTGAATGTAACAAGCCTCATATGGAAGAAATGAAACATTATTCATGATGGTGGGTGCCACCTGAGAGATCTGGCTTTTAGACTTATGGCTTGAATGTTTATATGTCCCAGTATTAAAACCAATGTGTTCTCTTTCAGTTATGCAAAAGGAGACTTGGATATATCATACATCACTTCCAGAATTGCTGGTATGATATCTATATATTTGTTAAGCGTAATTTCTCCTTGCTCTTAATACATGAAAAAATTCACTTGCTGTTTGTTCTGTCTTCAGTGATGTCCTTTCCAGCTGAGGGTGTAGAATCTGCCATCAAAAATAACATAGAAGATGTGCGGTTGTGTCTGGACTCTAAACATCCTGGTCATTATGCTGTGTACAATCTCTCTCCAAGAACATATAGACCTTCAAGATTCCATAACAGGGTGTGTATAGTTTTTGTGTATTTCTCTAAAAGGCCTTGAAACATAATGTTTTCATTATACCTTCAGCTTTTTATTGTAAAATAGGTTAAAGTAGGTTAATCAAAAAGATGACAAAAGAGCACAAGGTCAAAGAGTTACCTGTATTTTCCTTGTCTTTGCTTTAAAACCAAACTTAAGTAGTAGCAGACTAATCTTTAATCTTAAAAAGTCTTACTAATCTTAAACAGACTAAAGTCTGTTTTTTCTAGGATAGTAATATCTTTGCAAACATGCTCATGTACCTTATGTGTTTCAAATTTAAGTGGGGAATACTTAAAGTAATGAAACTCTTACTAAAATGTCAATCTCTCTTATATTCTACCATTTTCCTCTATCGAGGACGTGGTGACTGATTTGCATAACCTGTTCACTGGAATTTCTCCTTGTCCCATTACATACCATTTGACTCCTATATGACACAACCATAGCTGACTGATTGTTTCCACCATCTTCAGTATGGTTGTAGGTTAGCTGAGCCTCCATTATCCTTCCTGGCAATTTCTCTGATACTGCTATGAAAGCATTTGCCTAATTCAGCAACAAGGTATTGAGAACATCTTGTTAGATGCTAAGATACTGGACTTCAGTATTTGCTCCTGTCCTGGCTCAACAGTTGGGACTGTTACTGTGTTGTGAGTTGTCCAGCACCTTAACAGTCTGTAGTGATCATGCCCCTTCCACACAATACTATCTGCCAAGAAGAGGGTCTAGAACCATTATTTGTTACAGAATAATAAAGCCTTTTGACCTTATTATATAGAGCCATCCTTGGCATTATTTCAGTTATCAGAGTTGACTTTGAATTTTGGGGTGAGGTATATTTAATGTATTCCTTCTAGTGCTATCACTTCCTTTAGTTTCCTTGTAAACAAGATAAAGTATTATCACACCTGGAAGAAAACATTACTGCCTCTTTGGATGAATGCAGTCAGCTTCTTTATGTGTATCTGGTTCAATATGAGGTCCAGGCAGAGGCTATTCAAGATGGAAGGCAAAAAAGCTTGATTACGCAGGAAATCTACTGCATGATTATTTGTAGCAGGTACCTAAAAGCAAAATGTTCAGCAATTCTTTTTAGCACTAGATTGCTGGAAAGTCTGAGACGGATGTGGTGAACTGATTTATTCCACATCCTGCAAAGTGATCAGTCTCTGTTTATGGAAGGATAAATTCTGTGACTGGGAATTTGCTTACCAATGGATTTTTTTTGGGTATGCAAGTCTGAGGTGTCTATACACCTGGTATTTCTGATGTGTTGGTACTAAGAATGGTAATATGATCTTTGTTTTATTCAGAAGTCATAGTAGGTCATAATTAGTTGAAACATAACAGGTTCATGACCACTTTATTGTTTGGGAGTATTTAGGAAGGCAGTTATTTTACTTGGAAACAAAGTCTAATTGTATTAGGAACTCTTACCTGCCTATTCTTGAAATTCAGATGTTTAGCAATACTGACTAACTTCATTGTTCAGTGCTGGATGAGAGCAGCTATGTAAGAACCTAAAGAACATTAGGTTTACTTTAATAATGGCAAAAGATGATTATGGTAAGCCGTTAAACATGATCAGAGGAGAACAGCTTCTAAAATTTTTAATTCTGACACTTTGCTTAGAAGGTATTTATGAAATTACATATTATTGGTTTCTTGCTGTTTGTTATCTGTATAGATCTTCTACAAATTTCTTTAATCTTGGTTAAAATTAATGGTGGTTTTGAAACTAGCTTCTCTGCTAGTTTTGAGTCCTTTTTGGAATAGGTTGCTCTGAGAGTTTGGGCACTATCCATAATTCTGCTAATTGTCAGTACACTTAGAGCTTAAAACACAGCTAAAGAAACAGAAAGTAATGTTGTTTTTGTTACCTCTTGTAGGAAACCTAGTGTTTGAGTGGAAAGTAAATGGTAAATTAAAAGGAAAAAAGTCAATACTTGTTGTTTTTTTGAATACACTTTTTTTAGGCTGTGTTCTGGTCTGAAGCTGCAATGCTTCAATATGATTCTTTTGCAGCATTGTGATTTAACTTCAGCCAGCAACCAAGCCACTTGCTTATTCCTCCCTGGTAGAAATGGGGAGGGAATCATAAGGTGAAAGTGAGAACTCATGGGTTGAAATAAAAGCAGTTTAATAGGTAAAGCAAAAACCACAGGTACAAGCTAAGCAAAACAAGGAATTTATCCACCTTTTCCCATGGGCAGGCAGGTGTACAGGAATGCAGGGCTCCATCATGCATTATGATTCCTTTGGAAGACAAACAGCATTGCTCTAAATGTTTCCTCTTCCATTCTTTTTCCCAGAGATTTATGGGTTGAGCATGATGTCCTATGTTATGGAATATTCCTTTGGTTAGCTGGGGTCACTTGTCCTGGCTATGTCCCCTCCCAGCTTCTTATGCACTCCAAGTCTGCTTGCTGGTCAGGTGATGTGAGAGGCAGAAAAGATCTTAACTCTGTCTAAGCTGTGCTTACCAATAAAAAAAACAACAAACCTGAGTTATCAACACTGGTTCCTTCACAAATACAAAACAGAGCCTCATTTAGTTACTACAGAGAAAATTACTCCAGCTGAAACCAGCACACACTACTGTTGTAATATTTGAGATGTACTGAAGCCCACATTGAATCATGTGGTGAACAGGGATATAGAAGATTTTTTTGCCTTAGCTTTTCTTTGTTTACTGGTGACTTTACATAAGGTTGCACTAACAAAGAAATGTGCAATGTAAATCTCTTGCAAAGTGATGCTTTCTGAAATGGCCTTATTTTTAAATTAAAATACTAGAGTATAATGAAAAGTTGTAGGAGTCTTAGACTGTTTATTTCAGCCTTTTCTTCCTGTGCTTGGCACAAACACAGTTTTTTGTGATAATCAGTTCAGGTAATTTATCTGAGAGTAACCCTTGAACTCTTTAGATAGGAAAACATGTTGCTGATAGGGATACTTGGTCTTCAATATCTGGCAATTGCAGTTGAGACTAAAAACAAATACAAAAAAATTTTCAAATACAAACAAAAAGCTTAATTTATAACTTGCTTCCTCAATCCTTAATATATCTACTCTTTAGATGTTTCAGGTGCCCCAAGAATCAAATTTCATATGCTACATCCTTACTGGGCAGTTGATTTTAAGTTGATTCTTAGCAGTGAAGCTGATTTTTTGTTAGTGTTTTGAAACAGTAATTGTAAATGGAATATTACTGAACTATTCAAGCTCTTTGAACAAAGGACAAATATTCAAAGAAGTCTTATCTTTCTGTTGTTGGGTTTTTTTGGGGTTTTTTTGGTGTTTTTTTGTATGTGCACAAATTAAGTTGAAAGCTATTTTATTTTAATCCTTGCTCTAAGAATATTTCAGGTAGTTATCTGAGTACTTGATACTTTTTGTGCAGCAGATTTGTAGACAGAACTGAAGTTTTATTGCACTTCATCCTAAAAAATGGTGTTTACACTGTGTAACACTGCTTTTCTTGAGTGTATTTCTTAATTTCAACATGAAGGTGGTATTCAAATGTAAAATTGCCTTGTAGACATATGCATAACCTAAGTTGTGGATATGTGACAATATTATACTGTTTCTCATGTCTATTTGTCTCTTGTCTCTCTCATTGCAGGTTTCTGAATGTGGCTGGCCAGCAAGACGAGCACCAAATCTTCAGAATCTCTATAGCATATGCAAGAACATGCATTTATGGCTGAAACGAGACCAGAAAAATGTTTGCATTGTGCATTGCCTTGTAAGAAATTGGTTTAAGTCTGAAGTGCTTTATTCAATAGAGCTTTAAATTCTGAAGAAGGGTGCTGGTATCCATTCAGTTTGTGGTTGTTACTGGCTTTCTTTACTGGATGTCCCAGGGTCAATTCCTTCCTGCTGTGTTTGTGGGGAATTTATTTGCATCAATTTTCTCCTTAGGGAAATTGGTATGGTAATATAGCCATTGCTTGCTTGCATTTAGAGTGAAAGGCAGTATACAGGCAGTATTAAGGGAAAGTATCCTTTGGAAGAAAAACAAAATCTGCTCTACTCTTTCAGTATTTGATCCAGTTTTTGTTTTCTGTGTGATAGATGGATGTACACTGCTTATGCCATTACTGTCCATTTAGAATATAATCTGTAGCCACAGAATTTCAGAAACTGACAGTAAGACTTCTGATTTACCTGATTTTGGTGGCAGCAGATTGCTCTGTACATTTCACTATTCTCCAAAGTATTAACTTTTATATAACCAAAAAAAGCAATAGAAATGTCTCTATAGAGCCACCTCATGTCAAACATGGTGGGAGGAATGAATTTAAAGAATACTTTGCTCAGAATTTGAAAATTAGGTCACTCTTACATTTATTTAAAAGAATTGCATGTGAAATTTTGACATTCTTATTTTGCTACAGAGTAAAAAGTGAAATGTGACTATGTGACAATACTTGCAAAGCTGCTGGAAAGCATTCAAAACCTGTCTGGTGATATGGTATGGCCATCAATAGGGAGTATCACTATCAGAGTCAAAACCAGGATTTGTTAATCTGACAAATGATATTTGTGAGTTATGTAGTGTTTTGCAAGTAAAAAGCCATTTCATGTCAGATCCTGAAAGCCAGTGCAATTTTCAGTGCTGCTGTGAGGTTAGGTATCTAATTCTATATAAATACAATACTTCTACTACCTCAGCGTCACGTGATTGCTGGTCAAGTAGGTAAGAAGCAGATGTGATGAATTACCACCAGTTTTTGTAACATCTTTCCCTTGAAGTGTTTGTTCAAGATACCTAACTAATTTCTTTTTCTCATGTGTGAGGCAAACTTTTGTACATACATGGCTTTGTGCCGGATGTGATGTAAAGTGTACACCAGAACATTAAGAAATGAATGATAAAAATTCTGTTCCACGTTACTAGCCAGCAAACGTGGAGAAGTCTTTTTCTGTCAACCATTATCTCTTTCAAATCTGCCTTTTATATTACAGGGATGTATCTGGGATACATGTGTAGCAGGGATTCCTGCAGAAAGAAGCTCAGTTGTAATCTCTTTCTCTTTGTTTCATGGCAAGCTCTTCATAGTTTTAGACAGAAGTCTAAAGAATTCAGTGTGGTTTAGTTCTTCTGAGTCTTTGTACTTTTCTTGCAGAAGTCCATGGCTGTCAGTCAAAAATAGCAGTGTTCTGGGATTTCAGATAACAGCCAGGAAACAAATTTAAAAAATGAGTATTAGTGACAGTAAGGTAAAGAACATCAATTAAAAATTTCAAATAGTGTTACGCTAAAGTAGTTATTCACATTTGAACAGGAAAATAATATGTAATGTATTTTGTGTGGTGTGGAAGTTAAATGAAAAGCTTTCATTTAAGTGTGTACATGTAATGTTGTACACTCAGCTACAAACTTCAAATCAAATAATAACACTAGCCTTTTGACATAATGACATTAAATAATGATCAGATATAGGATACATAATGGGATGTTCTTCAGTAACTTCAATCATGCTTTTTCCACTAGATTTACTAAGAAAGCTACTTTCCTTTTTTTTTACTAGGATGGAAGAGCAGCATCTGCTGTTGTAGTCTGTTCTTTTCTGTGTTTTTGTCGCCTCTTCACTACTGCTGAAGCTGCTGTTTATATGTTCAGTATGAAACGCTGTCCACCTGGCATTTGGCCTTCTCATAAAAGGTACTGTAAGGTACTGTTGAAGCAAGTAGTTATTCAGTTCTGAATATGGTATAGGATGTGTTTAGAAAGATAAATTCTTTCAATAATGTCTGTGTTCAAACATCTGATTTTCCAAGTACTTTGCTGTATTGTGAATTAAAGGTAGTTCTGAATTTTCTGAGCCTGTAAGTACCCATCAGAAATGGGTCAAGTATACCCTGTGGTGAAGAAGTGTAAGGAGTGAAGACAAGGGTATGCAGAGCTTTTGAATGCTTTCTTAATTATAAAATCCCCTTCCACATCTGTAAGATTTATTTCATGTTTCCCAGTTTAATACAATATGTTTTATTATGTCAGAACACGGCAAGCTCTGAGGGAATACCAGAAATTATTTTTATCAATTGGGTAAAAACGCCTAGTGCTTTTTTTCAGAGTGCATGCAGAGGTGACTTGCATATGTTTTGACAAATGTTTTAAAATGTTTATTTGACTTAATTTGATAGATCTTATAACTGTGAAGTATGACTAACAAGTGACACTGTCAGTAAGGGTGTTTCCTGAAAAAAGGATTAGATTTTGAAGGATGGGAAATAAAGTATTAATACAGTATAAATGACAGATTATTTTTTGTACACATTTACTTCATGTATACTTAAGGGGTTCTCCACAAAATAATATATAACAATCAGGACAAATTTAAAGCCTTTAGGAAGATTTGAGTGATCCATTATGTATAAGATACAAAGTAAATAGTTCTCCTAGATTAGTGTTTTAAGACCTTTTGAAATAGTGACTAGTTTATTTTACAAGTATTTATATGTAAAGCTACAGACCCTTTTGTGTCATTCTATCAGATTTGAAAATCTGTTTGCTGGAGGTGGTGGTAAACGTTCCCATTGTTTCACTGTTAACGCTTAACAATGCTTAGTGACTGGGTAAGATGTAACTTGTTTATTGGTTCACCCGTTTCTTAGAATTTTGTGCTCTGACTAAATGAGTACCATCTGTTTTTGGCAGATACATTGAGTACATGTGTGACATGATGGCTGAAGAGCCCATTATTCCTCACAGCAAGCCCATCCTGGTCAGATCAATTGTCATGACTCCCGTTCCACTTTTCAGTAAGCAGCGTAATGGCTGCAGGCCTTTTTGTGAGATTTATGTGGGAGATGAGAGAGTAACCACTACCTCCCAGGAATATGACAAAATGAAGTAAGTACAGATTATGAGTTGCTTTGAAACAGCAAGTTATGTTTTTCTAGATTCTAGCATTTACAAGTTTTTAAAAGGGACAGATTCCTTTGTCCCCTTTTAGCTGGTCTCAAAAGGTGAATCATGAATCTGGCTATTACAGCAGCTGGTCTTGCAGAACAGTAGGGGCGATAGTGAGTTAGCACACTGGATGCTGTGAGGCAGTGAGCAAGACCCTCTTCTCACTCCATGTGATGTAAGACTGGGAACATTGATCCCTGGTGTACTTGTGCTGACCTTAACATTGTGGCTCAGTCTTGGAAACCATAAGGATCCCCCAGGCATGGCAGCTGCAAGGTGACTGCTTATTAGCCCCTATACAGCTCTAGTGTCTGCACAATTGCAAATGGTAGTGACACTGCTAGATGTGGGTAATGATAGACAAGAAAAATGAGAGAATACTAAAGTCCTTCTAGCTTTTTAGCTACTTAAGGCCTTGGAGAAAGCAGGCTAAATCTAAAGTAATACACTATTTAATTTGTTTTTAAACTAAGTTGACTGTGGTTATGTTTGTTTTTTTTTTTTTTCCTTTAGGGAGTTTAAAATTGAAGATGGGAAAGCAGTAATCCCATTGGGTATAACAGTCCAAGGGGATGTTCTCATTGTGATCTATCATGCCAGGTCGACTCTAGGAGGACGACTACAAGCCAAGGTAATGATGAATTTAGAATCTGAATGGAAGATTTGCTTTTTTTTAATTTGCAATTTTGTATCCTACTAGTTATCTACTGAGTACTTTGCTTTATTTACTATTCTTTGTTCAGAGAAATGTTTGAGGGTTTCATTCACTTGTGAATTCAACCTTTTCAAGTCTTCTGAGTATGTTCACTCCTAATGCTGTACATGTAGATGCTTTTGTAAGCATTTCTGGAAAGTACTTCCGTACTGATAATTCTTATATTTGTAAGGAAAGCCCCATGCCAGCTTTTTTGAGGTAGCAATCTGTTAAGTTGCACAACAAGCTGGAACTTTTTAATTCTGTGCACACAAACTGCAAACAAAGGAAAAATATGACTCAACAGAAAAGTGGGATTCCAGAGACTGCCTGTACAAAACAGACTAGAAAAATCCATGTGGTTTTAGAGCCTATTTCTAAAGTCAGGTTCAGTTTTGTAGCTAATTTTCTTACTTGTCTTTGTTCTACTAGGGAGAATGCATATTTCCTTTTTTTAATTCAACTATGGATGCAAATGTATTGCAAGATCACAAAAAACTTGTTAATGAAGCCTGTCTTCAATTTTTTTTAAAAAAGAGGCATGCACTTTTTTCCTCCAAATAAGTAACCCAATTAAACTTGGAAGTCCATGTAAAAGATAAAAACGGATAGCCCGAAGTTTAGCTTGGAGGTTTGTGGACATTGATAAGACAGTTTTTCAGCCAGTTTCAGTGCATGTGAGACATGCATGTGTATTCATACATAGTTAGTGTTTACTGAAATCGTTTTCCCCCTGTTTTTTTTTTTTTTCTGCTTTGTGAGTAGGAAGGTATCAAATATTGTCATGTTCAACAAGACCTTCCAGAATACCTTAAAACTAAAAACTCAGTGAAATGATTCCTTAATGAGCAAAAATGACTACTGTATGATTCAAGGTCATCAGGAGAAAGGCATAAAACTGACAAAATTTAGCCAAGGTTAGGCTATAGTCCTTGTACCATCTTACTTTTATTCATGGTAGAGTGGTAGAGTTTCTTTGATGTGGTTTCTCTGGCATTATTCACTGATAAAAAAGACTAGCATTTTCTCAGCTGTCAGCTATAACACATGATACCTCAACAGCGTGTGTGATGATCTGGGTTTGAAGGTTTGATGGAACAATATTCAATGTGTCCTTAGTTTTATGTGCTGTAAATTGACCCCTAAAGTTCTCTGCAGATCTCTTACAGAGATTAACCACCACATTTCAAGATTTTCTTGTGTTTAGAGCTGGGTGTTTATGAGTGTCTTCTATTGTCTCACAGCAGATCTCTTACAGAGATTAACCACCACATTTCAAGATTTTCTTGTGTTTAGAGCTGGGTGTTTATGAGTGTCTTCTATTTTCTCACAGCTAATTAGAGAAAGAGTTCAGTTTATCTTCTAGGAAAGTGATGATAGGGATGTAAAAATCAGAGAAGCTCTCTCTAGTATGTCTGTATCTCTCTTGTACTAAGGAGCCCAGCACTGGGCATCACAACTACAGATGAGGCTTCACTGGTGCTGAGTAGAGGGGAAGGACCAACCCCCCCCTAATCTGTGGCAATACTTTTTGTATTATTTGGTTTCTGGCTATGATATTCAGTAAATACTCATTTACAAGGAAAGCTTTCATAATTCAGTTTTGTTATATCATATTTTCTGGACTACTATTGCATGACTTCTTAATAAGGACTGACAAGACTATGTCATAGGTGTTGTGACTAATGCTAGGAAACAAATACAGGCTACACTGATCAGTGAGCTGTAATTTGGATTTGTGCAGGATCAGGAGCTACCTCAATATTCTATAGTAGCATTTTCTGGACACTCGTATTCCCATCAGGCATGGGAAAGTAGTTTTTCTCTGAATAGTTGAGTGATTAAAATGAGTCAGTTCGTAAAAGCCCTACAGTTCTGTCTGGAATGAATGGCTGGCTTGAAGTTGCCCAAAAGAACCCCACCTTGCATGTCTTCTGAAATGTCCTTTTAAATGTGGTATATTTAAAACTGTTTTAAATCTATTCCTTTATATGTGATGTACATATATTTCTTGGTTGACATATTACACAATGGATTTTTATGAGCATATGCTATTCAGAAAAGGAACAAGGGTCATACAATTTTAACCTCCAGAGCAGGATCTGGAAATACTTTACACTTTGATAGTCTGTTTTGAGTTGAATGATGAGACATACCTGACTGAAGGTCTTTTGGGTTGTTAGTGCTAGTAATAGATCTATTTATGTTCTGTCTCAACTGCATTTAAATCTTTGAAGATAAAGTATACTTGTAATTAAATGGAAATTTTTGTAGCAAAGCAAGTACTTAAAAATATTTTAATACAAATAATACTTTGCATTATGTTAAAGGGCAGAACACTGTACATACTGTTCATGTGGATTTATACAGTTTCCTGTTTCTTGTTTTCAACAGATGGCTTCAATGAAGATGTTTCAGATTCAGTTCCATACAGGTTTTGTGCCCCGAAATGCCACTACAGTGAAATTTGCCAAGTATGTTGACACCTTTCTGTAGAAGACTGGAAGAAATTGTCTTTGAAACTGCTTAACCTGCCAAACATCAGCATATACCAGGGAGAGGAAATATAGTCAGTGCAGGAAGCAGATGACTTTGACTGCAGCAAGAGTGTTTTGTTTACTCACCTTAAGGAAACTAAATGTTTTGTTCATGATACAAACAATGTACAAAAATACCACCTCTTTAAAATGGTTAAAGTAAACAAATACAGCATTTTTAATGTCTTGTACTAATTGCTTTTGTTTGGGACTGCAGTAGATCTAATCCAGTTAGCCATCATTATCAATAAACTTCTTGTCTGTGTCTTTACAGATATGATCTGGATGCCTGTGACATACAAGAGAAATACCCTGATTTATTTCAAGTCAATCTGGAAGTAGAGGTGGAGCCCAGAGACAGGCCCAGCTGTGAACAGCCACCTTGGGATAACATGAATATAAAGGGACTGAATCCCAAGATCCTCTTCTCCACCCGAGAGGAACAGCAAGAGATTTTATCAAAATTTGGTAATGAATCCATTGAAAAACTAAAAAATGTGAAAAAGTTTTAAATGTACTTAGTGTTTGAGGCTTTTGTTTAATTTTTGATGTTCCATTAATTGAAAGAAATCACAAAGGATTTTTTTGTAAATATCAGTTAAAAATATGCATTGTATGGAGGGGAGCTTAAGGTATCCTCCAGTAATGAGGATTATAATTATACCCGTCTTATTTCTACTGTGCTTACATGTGCTTGGTTTCTTAGCTTACAAAGCTATGAATAGGCCATTTGCAGGGAGGGACTTCTAGCAAATGGAATTGTAACAGTCAGTATTTGTAGGCATAGTGTCTTGAATGGATTTGGCTAAACTGGCACCAATATCATTTCACTTAAAATTATGTGAGCATTTCTCACAAATGTGTTTAGGTAAGAATGTTTTTATCAACATTCTTATGCATAGCCATGTAATGTTGTAATTAATTGCCTGAACTTTTCCTAATATGTTCCATCAGTCACTGTTTTAATAATTCTACGTATTCATTGCTTTATCTGTAGATGCCTACATTAGTTGCAGTTAATGCTGCTCAGTGTCTTTCTTCTTCTCCTGGTATCAGTGATTAGCTTTGCCATTTTCATTCAGGCTCTTAAACCTTCTCTGTGTTTTGAGGATAAAGAAGCATGATGAAGATTACTATGGTGATTTTAATGACACATGAGGTCTCACCATGTTCTGTTAATATGGTACATCTCAAGTACATTTCTTTTCATACAAGATAGTTGCTGCTGGCCTTTTTTTCTTTTAAGCCAAATGTGTTGTTTGTATTATGATTGAGGCCATTTTCTATTTAACTTAGCTTAATCCTACTGTGAACACAACTATCAGCTCTCTAAAGCTGAGGTGTTTAGCTTTACATCATCATTGATGATGAGGCTCTAAAAGTTACTCTTACTTTCTTAAGTCACTTCCAGTTTCTGATTGGTACAGGACATGTGAGGATTACACTGAAAGTATTTCTTAAAATTGGTGGGAAGGGAATAGGACAAAAGTAAGTACTGTGAACTGATTTTAAAAAAACCTTGCCATTAAAATTGAATTTACTCTTTCATTAGTTATGATCTTTCATATATGTTTTCTGAGATGGACTATTTTTTCAGCATCTCTAAGCTACAACTGAGAATGTGGAAGGAGAGTGAAGAAGTGCTCTCCCAGTTGTGTATTTAAATTTAGACAAATAGGTGTCTCCCAGCCATCCATCTTATTTTTTTAAAACAGTGGATGAATATTGACTAATTTAGGAAGTCTTCTTCATTTGTCTTGAGGAAACTTGGGTTTTGAGAGGTGATACAACAGTAGGTAACAGCACAACTGAATCTTACACAAGAATCACTTAATATCTGATTTCAGTAAAATAAGAAATATAAGAAGCAGTTAATAGCATCATACACTGTACCACCCCATTTTTAACCTCTCCATGTTCTTCACTGGCTTTGCATATTACGAGTTTTTCTACAGCTGCATTTGCTTTTTTCTGTTTTTCTGTGTCTTATTGCAGATACTGTGCATAGCTCTTGCGTGTTTTAGAGGATGGTTGGTGCAAGTAAGGTGTTAATTACATTTTCCTACAAATGTAAATAGAATGCTTGAGTGTTACTCTATGATTCTGATGTAATGTCCTAGTTCAAAACTGGGTTTTACCAGTTTTTGCAGTTGAAAAGAAGTTAATGCTGATTTCAAAGATAGTGGGGGCAGGAATTTGTATTTGCAGAGCAATAGATTGGAGATAATTGTCTTCCTACAGCAGTCAGCTTGAAAGATAAGTATTAGCTGCCATGTGGAGGATTGGGAAGTTTCTCTGTAAGAGCTCTGGCTTAAATTCTGTTTTATAGGGAAACCAGAGTTGCCTAGACAGCCAGGTTCAACTGCACAATACGAGGCAGAGGCATCCCAGTTGGAGCAGTCTTCAGAAAGTGCACCTACTGATACAGAATCCCCACACAGTGGTAGTACTGATGCAAACAACTTCTTTCACTCTCTGGACTGGAAAGGTACAGGTTTTCCTCTGAAGTACTGTGTGGTTTATGTTGTCTCGTATGCCTTCCAGTGAATGCTTAAGCCTTCTTAGGTAGCAAAAGTCTCTAATTCACTAACTATGAGGAAAAGCTATTTAAACAGTGAGCTCTGCAGAGTAATAAGCAGTTATTCTGCTTCATTTGGATAAACAACAAGTAAGGGGGTTTGGTATTGAGTATAACTTAAATGCTGAGCTAAATTTTTCTTTTTCTGTAAAAATCTTAACCTTAAAGATCTGCAAGGAAGCTTTTCACTCCCACAGCCCCACTTCGGCTGAGGAACAGAGGAAACAAAGTAGACTAGCCAGTGGGGTCCAGATCAGTAAGTAGGACAAAGAAAGTGTAATTTTATAGCACATGAGTAACTCCCTTTTCTGGTTGCTGCTTTGTTGTTAAAAATATTAGCAGCTGCTTATACTTTTATTGAGTGCAGCAGTTACTGATAAGTCTTGTAAGCTCTAAGAGACACAGTGATCTGAGATGAATGTCCAAGTCAGTCTCATTTTGAAAAAAAATGTAATGCCTACCTTTGTGGAGTGGCAAATATGGTAGTCAGCTGCTGCTTTTTCTGCCCTTTACAAAGTGGTGGCAGGCAGCATGTAGTTCCTTTTTGTCAATTCTTATATGAGTTTTGGTTAGTTAGGAATTAACTTCATATGCTGTCACCATGAAAGTTTCTCTTACCCTAGTAAGAAGAATAATGCTGGTTATTTAAATACGTTTTTGGTTTGTTTTTTTTTTTTCTATTCAAGAAGGAAAAACTCCAAAAAGTGGAATAGTGGACGATTCATCTAAAAATTATTGTGTTCAGTTGTCTGATGATAGGGAAGAGAGTGATCCTTCAGATGAGGAGTTCCCAACATTTCCAGATGGAAGAAGTGCAGTAATTGTTGATGAGAAAGACTCTACTCCAGAAGGAGAGTTGCTTTTTGAAGCTCCATCTGCACTGTTACAAAAATCTCTCCCTGAAGAGAATGTGGACTTGCTGGGACTAGACTTTGATATTTCAGCAGAACAGAAACAACCTATCTCAGAAATAAACTCTTCATCAAGTAATGCTGACTTCTTAAACAATCTGTTTGTGAGTAGTGTGTCACAGGTTTCAAATGAGCCCACTGGAGATCTTCTTGGACAAGGAAGAGATTTCTTTTTCAGTGGTCAGCGTCCAGCTGCTACTCAGGGTGCATCTTCAGCAGCAGCTGTGTCTTCAGGTATGTGAGTTTAATATCAGTACTTGTCAACATATGAAAACTGCTGCTTGCGTTGTGCTTAGAAAATAAGTACTGTGTTTTAAGATGGTGAATGGTGAAGACATGTCAGTCTGTAGCAACACTATGAATAGAATAGGTGCTACTTCTCCATGAAGGAGAGAAGTTCCTATATGTTACCCAGGTATTCTGTTATGTTGCCAATATCCTATTAACTTTAAACTCTTGTAAATAAAAAAGTATCAAATTCTTAATTTCAAAGGAATTCAGTATCTTAAGGAATTCTTAGCTTTCCCATATGAATGTTGCATGCTAGATCCTTTTCTAAATCCATAACTTACCTTGTTAAGGCATAGGCTTGTCATAACTTGAATTTTACGTAAAGCAATAGCATTAGATGTACAGAGCTGTGTCACTTAGGTCAAATGTCTGCGTGGGATTTTTAAGTGTTAATCACATAAGACTGCTGAGCAGCTGGAAATCCTGTAGATAATTGTTCAAACCAGTAGGATGATGATACTGCTAAAAGATGTTTTCTTGCTGGTTTTACTGATGTTGGCAAGTCAGTATCCTTGAAGAGAATGCTATGTATTTGGTATTTAAGCAAGATGTTTTAGTTCAGAGATTCTGTTCCTCTTACCAGTGGATACTCATTTCTTTGTCACTTTTTGGGAATAACAATTCTCTGCCTAAAGTTAATGGTAAGATTTCTGGGAATATTACTCACATAAGCTGGGAAACCATTACAAGGTTTTGTTTGTTTGCACAAAGATAATTCATAGGTACTAAAAGCTTTCATCTCTAGCCAACAAGAAGTACTTTCTACAGAGCATTTAAGTGGTTTTAGATGTTTTCTTATTTTGAGGCAATTCACTATTGAGCTTTGTTACTGTGGTCAGGGAAGAATAATTTTAATTTACCATTTCTACATAGGTAGAATTCTATAAAAGGAAACCTTCATTACATTATCTTTCTTTAGCATGTCTATTGCATGAAACATCTGATCAGTAGTCATGTATATATCTCATTCTTGTAGTCATTCTCATTCAGTGTATTTAATTGAATTGTATTAAGAGAGATACTTGCAGAAGTGAGAATATTTGGCCACTGTTGTATTTTGGCTTGCACAACAAACTAATACTTGAGGGTTTTTTTTATGTGTGATGCTATAGTAAATATGCTTGAAATGTTGAGTCCTGTACAGTGTGGTCATTACCTGAGGATGTGCTGAGGTATTACAGCAGGATTATTCCTTCTCTTCAGCTTCTGAATTAATCTGGCAGGACTCCCTGGGCTCTTGAGGGGTTTTGACCCTAGAGGGCAGCAGAAACAGGAATAGCTAAAGCTCTGATTCCAGCTGACTGTCACATGTTACACCATGCTGTCTATAAATACTCTTCCAGTTAGTTTTTTCTTCATTGGCATCACTAGAGACCTGCTGAAGTCTTACTTCTATTGGTTTTCATTCTTGGGTTGACGTGTTTTCTGCCCCAGAATCACCAATGCCTTCAAGTCTGAATGGTAGTATGAATGTTTTACTTCATATTCTTTTTAATAGTATAATGGTCCATTTTCTTCAAATCCGTTGCCGATTTGGCATTATAGAGTATTTAACAAATGTACTTCTTCTGTGTGTCAGATGATCACACAAATTTAATATGTGTCTTAAATGGATGAAATTAACAATGTTGTTGAATTATCTTGTCAGTATGCAGTCTTGCTGCTTTTGTTAGAAGACACAGCTGTTCATGTTATGTATGGCTGAGACCCTTTTTGTACCATGTGAAAGTTCATTTGTCTAGAGGAAGGAATAGGTGATTACTCTTTGCCACACAAAATTCACAGAAGGCTGCTGCAGTTACTAGCGTGAGCTTTGCTTTTTGTCTGTGCCCACAAAGGAGTAAGGCTTTTTCAACTTCATTTATTCTACAATGAATCATGAGATAATTTTGTTTTTTGCTTCTTTTTTAGCTGATCCATTTGACCCATTCACAATGTCATCAAGCTCAGAGAATCAAGCCCTGTCTGGTCCAGACCTCTTTGGGGACTTCCTTAATCCAACCTCAACATCTACAGTTCATACAGTTCCTTCCACACAAATTTCACTTCCACCTTCTTCCAGCTCAGATTTCTTAAATTTAGGTAAGTGTCCTTCTGGTGTTCTGTTTCTCAACAGTTTCTTCTCTTCTGTGCATTTGTCTTTCAGCTTAGTGGATTAGTGTCTTAGTAGATCCACTTGTTGTGATTGCTGTTTTAGTTAGCTTTGTACTCTGGAAGTACAGATGCAAATGCACCAAGAAGCAAGTGTTTCCTGTATAATGTCATGCTATTATTTATGATGTGATAGGATTTCTAGTATTGCTAACCATATGTTAGCAGTTGGAGTTTCCTCTCAATGATCTAATAACTGAGGGTACCCAAACATCTGGAAACTTATTTTATATATAATAGTATGCTATATTGACTGTATTCAGATTTTAAAGATTTTCTGGAAACCTTGGAAGACAATGAGCAAGTCAAGTTATAGTGTAGCCAATTCTTAAAGTGCAGGCTGAGGCTAGCTTGCACCTTCCTGACCTGAATGTATTCTGGTAATGTACTTACAAAGTACATTATGTAATACTGTAATCTTATTTGTTTAATTTCTCTAATATATTCTTGGCAAAGCCTTTTCCTCATGCATTTATTTTAAAATCTATTAATCTTTAAACAAAAATCTTTGTGATATGTTCAGTCTTCCCATCATTCTTTAAGGAGAAACAGACATTTCCAAAAATGGTGGAGTGGTAGAGCTACTAGTGTTAAAGCTTTTTAACATCTTACTTTGAAAGAAAAGTATGGGTTCTCTTCACAGGGATATGGGTTGTGATTAGTGTGTGAGGGCTCTTCTCTGCTACTCTCTCAGTCTCCTCTTTCTGTATAGGCACTTCCCACAGGATACAATCTTTTAAGAACATAGGTCTGTGTAGGGTACAGTCCTTTAGGAAGACATTGCTATAGGGATGTGGTTCTCCCAGGCGCTGCAGGTCCTGCCACGAACCTGCTGCTGTGTGGGCTGCTCTCCCTGGGCTGTGGCTTCATCGACAACATGTCTACCTGTGTAGGGTCCTCCACAGGCTGCAGTGTGAATATTTGTTCTACTGTGGTCTTTAACATGTGTTTGGGGGCAATCTCTGCTCTGGCATCTGGAGCACCTCCTCTTCTTCCTTCTCCACCAACCTTAATGTCTGCAGAGCTGTTTCTGTCATACCTGTCCCCTCTCTTACAGCTGCTGTGCAGCATTTTTTTGGAAAACATGTTTTCCCAAAGACATCTGGTTTGGGAAGCTCAGCTGTGGCTTATGGTGAGTCTGTTGGAGCTGGCTGTGTCCAACATAGAAGCCCAGGCCTCTTCTCATGCAGACATCTACTTACAACGTGCAGTAGCTAGGAATGGTGGTATCACACACCTTTTCCTGAATCCAGTGATTTCTTCCCAGGGTTTATTTCATGCAGCTTTGACTTGCCCCTCTTTGTTTAGCAGTTACTCTAGTTGACCCTCTGTCTGAGTGATGCAGTCTGAGTGTTAGGTACAGATAACCTGGACAAAAAAAATACATTATTTGTCTGACTGAGAGAAGGGCTTCCTCTTTGAAATGGAAGGCTACCCAGCTGATTGCCCTCTCTATCATATTATAAGTCATTATATTCCAGTTGTGGTTGATTCTGCTGAGAAGATTCCACTTGCTGCCTCCTTTGCAATGTTTTTGCTCTTTCCTGTAGATAGTAAGAGCCATATGTTTCAGTTGTGTACTTGTATAGTTGCCAGATTTATGCCACTACTGCTGTCCCTGTGTGAGGTTACCAAACATAAATATTTTGCTGAGTAGAAGATTTGATCAATACTGATCTGTGGAGCATTATCTCCACCAGATTCTGCACCTGGTATGGGGCAAACCTGGATGCAGACAGACTGGGTAATGAGATGCTGGGGAGGAGCACCATGGAAAGGGACCTGACAGTCCTGGTCGATGGCAGCCTGAATGAGTCAGCAGTGGCCTGGCAGCCAGGAGAGCCAGCTCTGTCCTGAGGTGCATCGGACACAGCATCATCAGCCAGGCAAGAGAGGGGATTGTCCCGTTCTGCTCTGCACTGGGGCAGCTTCACCTTGAGTGCTGGGGGCAGTTTTGGGTGCCTCAATATAAAAATAGACATTAAACCATTAAAGAGTGTCCAAAGAAGGGCCATGAGTATGGTGAAGAGCCATAAGGGGAAGCCGTATGAGGAGCAGCTGAGGTCACTTGGTCTGTTCCTTCTGGAGAAGAGGAAACTGAGGGGAGACCTCATTGCAGTCATCAACTTCCTTGTGAGGGGAGGAGGAGGAGGGGCCTACATTGATCTGATCTCTGTGGTGACCAGTGACAGGACCCAAGGGAATGGCCTGTAGTTGTGTTAGGGAATGTTAGGGTGGATATCAGGAGAAGGTTTTTCTCCCAGAGGCTGGTTGGGCACTGGAACAGTGGGACGTGTTCACAGCACCAGCCTGACAAGAGTTCCAGAAGTGTTTGGAAAACACTCTCAGGCACATGATGTGATTCTTGGGGCTGTCTTGTGCAGAGCCAGAAGCTGGACTCTGTGATCCTTGTGGTTCCCTTGTAGCTCAGCATATTTTATGATCTCAACCAAAATCTGACTCACTGGAGAGGCAGAACCTCTCAAGAGGAGATTCTCTAGCTGATGTGCTCAAAGCAGAGTCATGTAGAGTGGGCTGTTAGGACTGTGTCTTTTCTGGTTTTTAGCACTTCCAGCACTATAGAATCTCTAGCTGGACAACCTGTGCCAGTGTCGGAGAGATCTTAGGGGAAAGAAAGCATTTTTTAAATGGAGTTCCCCGTGTTTAAGTTTGTGCCCTATTGCCTCTTGTTCTTCCAGTAGGCAACACAGAGAAGAGTCTGACTCAGTCTTTTTTTTTGTTTCTTCAAATTAAATATTTTTACACATTTTTAAGAATGTTCCCAGTTATTTTCTCCAAGTTTAATAATACCAGAATCCTCATATGAGAGAGGAGATGGAAAAACCTTTTATGTATTAAATTAAAGTGGGAAAAATAAAATATTGATTTCTAAATGTTTATCTGCAACCTTAAGGAGATCACCATCAATAGTCAGCTGTTAATGACATTTGAGCATGTAGAGAAAAAAATGGAATATTTTTACATCCAACTTGAATGCTTATTATTTTGTGCTTACTCCTGATTTTATTTGATAGCTTGCACCCTGGATCAGTATTAGGATACCTGCTATTTTAATGTAATTTTTTCAGCTTTCTGTCAACATAGGAAAGGATACTGAAAAGGTACTCATTTTCTCCTGAGGCTACTGTTTTACATTGATTTCCCAATATTTCTCTATTGCAATGCAGTTTTTAAAAACTGTATGGAAGTGGAGGAACTGGGGTAACATTTCATATTCCTTTACATTTGTCTTTCAAATGAGAACTTATATGCATGTTTAGCTGAAATGATGTATGTATTTGAGCCTTTAGCATTCTATCCAGTTACAGGTAACAATTTTATCAAGTAAGTAAGGCATATTAATGATTATATTGCACTTAATGTGATTTTTTGAGTCCTGAAAGGACAGTATCACTAGTAACTGGAGAAGAAAGGAAAAATAAGAACATGTTCTCAGATGACATGTTCAGAAGAAGTGAGCAGAAGACAGTGCAAACATAAGATCATTAAAGGGAGAAAAAAAATTAAACTAAAAATAAATTAGTAGTAATGGCAGTGACATTCAAAATAAGCTGCAGTAGTGAGATTTGATGACTCTACTGTTGGAGCTGTTGTAAGTGTCTAGAATCAAATTTTAGTGATGGATAACCTTTGTTTGTTAGTAAATGATTACTAAACTGCTATAGATACCAGGGGAAAAGATGTTTCAGTGCACACAAGTTCAGGACATAGAACTTTAACCTTGTATTTCTCAGATGTTGGCTTACAATTGAAAATCATAGGAGTTTTAAAATGAAGGATAGTTCTTACACAATATCTGGTCTTTTAAGGCATTCTGTCCTGTAATATGAAAATGTTGTGCTATTGCTGCTAAACAGCTATGCATTAACAAGGTAACTTAATTTTCTTCTGTTTTTGTTAAGTAGCAGATCATCTTTAATGCAGGTTGAGTCAAGATATACTTCCCTCAAAGACAGCAGAAGATTTGGAAGGTGATCAAAAGAAACCTGAGTGATCAGTGTAGTTTTCTTCTGAGGAGAAGTTAGTTTCTGTGAACTTGAGTTCTCAGACAGGCTTTAGATAAGGTTAAAAAAACCTTGCATCATACTAAACCGGCCTCTTGGTTCACAGAAAATCCTGTTGTCTGTGATTAAAGGATTTCCTGTAGACATGACAAGTTAAATAAAGAAAACCTTATGTGAAGTTGTGTGTTGTAAAATGCAGGTCTCTTATTTTGGGAAGCTGGAAAGCGTGATCTGATTACCACCACCATATTCTTGCATCTGAGCTTGGTTTGAGCAGTGTTAGTAAAGAACAATGTTCTTTGCCGTGACCTCCAGTGGTTCATTGCTGTATGGCTAAGGATTATCAATATGCATATTAAAATATAAAAAACCTGAGACAACCAGGTTTGGATCTGCATGTTCATGATCTTAATTGCTTCCATTTTTGGAATATCGAGCTATAGTTCATGTTTTACCATTTCTTTAGGAATTCTACTCCTTTATCTTAATGTGTCTGTATGAATTGCAATGTGTAAGCTATAAAAATAGGGCTTCAGTATGGTCTCATCGTACCTCTTCAGAATATGTAGAAGTCAAAGTATCAATGTCAAAAAGTTGTTAACACTTTCTCTTGATGTTAACATCTGACATAATGCCCACATTGTAGACCTAAAAAGAAGATAGCATAAGAACAAACAGTTTCAGAAAGAATGGGTTATCTGTTCAGTATATTCTACATTGCATTGTTTCAGATTTTTCTGATACGTATAGTGGTTGTATATGAGCTTTTACTATTAATAGTGAATTTACTACTGTAGGTAGCAGTAGGCTACTTCCTGCTTAGTTCAGCGTGGGGGAGGCAATGAATTTGACTTCTCTTAAGCCAATTGTTATAAAACAGCTCATTCCCATAGTATGTTCTCAATCCTTCAAATGTATTTGCCTGTAATTTAATTTGTTCTTGTTTCTTTCAATTTGTTTTCATAGTAGTTAATTTCATATGATGGTGTTAATTTTCTTATATTCGTTTAAAAAGACTTTTAATAGCAGAGATTGTAGAACAAAATAATTTCTATTCTAAAAATCAATATTAGTAGTAATTCAAGGCCCGCTTAACTTTTGGGAGTGGAATATGATAAAATAAAGTTCTAAGCTGATGAATAGGTGCTGATTTATAGCCAGTGACACTGTGGTTTAGCAGATAGCTGGGATCCTGAGTATTGAGACCAATATATGTTTTTTCTCCCATGGTTTTAGAGGCAGGGAGATGAAGCTTGGGTCTGGAGAAAGGGCTGAAATGGTGGGTACTTCTTGAATTTTATTCTGATCTTTTCCCTCATGTGCAGCAGAGAATACTGCTGAAATATAGGCTTTCAGCAGATACTTGTTGCACAGTATTTTATGTGCTCACTTTGCAGCTGCAAGATCTAATTATAAATGGTATTAGTAGATTGAGGTACTATAGGGGTATTTAATTTGCTTCTAATTATTTCCTTAATTAAGATGATTTGATATTAATATTTAGAATGTAAAGATGAGATGCTGAGACAAGTGAAAGGCTGTAATGTAGTAGTTGAGACTTTCAAAGCCTCAGAATGTTACTGCTTTTGTTAAGGATGGCTGGGTTAACCCTATGTCTATGAAATGTCTTAGACCACCACTAAATGTGCTTTACTGAAATATCCCCTCTCCCTGTAGCACTGACAGTTGTTACAGCATTAAAATAGGGGTTACATTTAAAAGCTGTCCTGCTTCACTGTGAGGCTCCACAAGCTCTGCTCAAGGAGAATGCTCAGAGCTGGCATGCAGTATTGAGTGTTCCGTACATAGCATATCTTGTTCTGAGGATGGCTCACCTCACCTCATAGTTTGTGTGAGTGGGTAATCATTTGAATTGAATCAGTGGGGAATCATTTGGAAATGTCAGCAATGGAAGTTATAATACCTTTAGATGGGAGACGACATTTTCCGGGTGTTAATAGCAGCACCTTTGCATGCTTTTAAATACGACTTTTTTCATTTAGATGTCATGGTGTATAGAAAAGTGGTTTTTATCCATGCAGCTAGAGATTCTTTACCTTTTCCCAGAAAAAAATAATTCTTCCTGTGTCCTGCTCTTCCATTGTGTGCATTCATTTGTGTGTTACACTTCAAAGAGTGTATTAGTTGGCCAAGAGGCTCCTTTGTCACAAGCAGCCTATGTTAGGCAAACCTCTATTTTGAAGTGACCTCGCTTCACCTGTGTAACACCCAGACTGCTGAGTGATAAAGAGCACCATTCATGGAGCACTGCTGCTTTCCGCTTACCAGCTGTGTTGTCAGGAACAGCAGCATGCCCTAGATCTGTACCTGAGCTAGTCCTTTTGGTCAGGAGGCCTAAGCTGTTACATTCATAGCATTGCCTGTACATGAAAATACCTTATCTGTGAAGTGTGTGGGATGTTTTAAAATAGAAATGGAGGAATTCCAGTAGTACAACCCTTCTGAGTCCTGTTTAAGACTGCACATCTGTTACCGAGAGATTTAAGTAAGCTGTGTAGCTGACCACATTCTGTTGGTATTAGCAAATATATATACTATTATAATCGCTTTCTTAAACATGAAAACATTTCTTTTTTCTTCTGTAGGCAATTTGACACCAGAGCCACCTAAAATAACATCATCTACAAGCCACCCAGATCTCTTAAGTGGATGGGATTCTTGGGCAGATTCCTCAACAACCAGCAATATAGCAGCACCACAGTTGAAGCCTGTTTGTGAAGGTATTATGAAATTAAATTTTTCCATTAGAGGAATAATCACCTGAAACTACTGAACATGTCTTCATGTATTTTTGCTTTGCAGCTTAAATGCTCCTTTAGTAACGCACTTGTGTAGTTTTTCGGATTAAAGTTCAAGATACAGGACTTAAATTATTTCCATTCTCTATAGTAATGGTGATTCTTGTAATGGGAAAAGATGATGTGAAGTAGAATATTGCAGAGGTTTGCATGCGGTGTTGTGTAGATACTACTTTTATTCTTTCTCTCGATTTCCAAACAGACTAGGTATGTGATGTGTATTCTTTTTGCACAGGCCAAGCTTTTACCACCAGAAGCCAGTCCAGTGTGTCTTCAGGTTTGTCTTTTAGCCAGGCAAAAGCTCAGAACTTTGATCCTTTTGCTGATCTTGCCAATCTGGGATCTGGTCTTCCAGGTAAGATCTTATTTTTGATAGACTATATTTAGTGCCTCTACTGTTTGATTTGCTTTGTGTACCAATAAATGTTAGTGACAGCCTGTATGGGCTATAAAGGAAGTGCCTTAAAGGCACTAAATAGTGCCCATAGTTTCCCACTATATAGTTTGCCATTATTTAGTTTCCCAGCCTATAAAGGAAAGTGTTTCCTTTTAGTTGTCAATGTCCAGCTTGAGATATTTGCTGAGAACTGATGAGTAACAAGAAAAGTTTGAATCTTCCAGATATTTTTTTAAACATTCAGAATAATATTTCAGAAGATAACTACACCTGTGATATGAGAACAGTAAAAATAATTAATGTGTGAGAATCGAGTTGAGATGGTAAGAGAAACCAGGAGTTCGCTGATTCAGTAACTGAGCATGAGGTTTCTTACCTAGCATTGATTAATACTGTTCTTGAAAGATTTAAAATGAAAGCAGGATTGAATTAGTTAAAATTTTTTAGTTACAAAGTAACAGTTTATTCAGTACTTTCCTTTGAATTCAGTAGACTTCCATAGCTCTACTACTCACATCTACCATGTTTATAAGATGAGCAGAAATGAAGCCCGTACATTGCACACCAGTACCAAAAGCATTATGAATATCTGTCAGTTTGCAGTGAAGGGCACAAGGAGTTCTGAAGATTAGACACATTGCAGAGTAACTCTTGTTCCAGGGTGTCTTATTGGCCTGAAACTCAGGAACTTAGTCCTGTAGCACTCACAAAAGAGCTGAAGTCCTTGCATTTCAGAGCCCATACTGACGTAGCAAAAGTGACCAGCTGCCCAGAATACACAGAATGATTCAGAACAGCCTAGTGTTGCTGAATTGAGAAAACCTGCTTTTCCCTTAGCTTGGAGCTGATGGAAGTTTTATCCTGTTGCCTTGGCAGTTAGCACTGCGTATTGAATTGAGTGGAATTTTTGTAGAAACACTAGGCAGCATGCAGTGTTTGATGTTGCCTGGGCATAAGCACTGCAGAATTCTGGTGTTGAAGCAGTATCAATGAGGCTGTTTTGCAGTAAAAAAAATTCAAAAATTTTCTACTTTAATAATTCAGGTTAACACAGGTTGTTAAATGCACAGATAGTGTGACAGTAAAAAAAGTCTATTTATTGACTTGAAGATGTAGGTATAGCCCACACTGAATCAGATGAAAGAAATCAAACTAATTTTAGCAGGACTTCGGTCAATTCATTACTCTTTGAGTGAGCTTTCAATAGGAAAAAATACTGCATTAAGAAGTAGCCAGATGTCACTGTCCTAGTTAATGTTCTCAGGCTTGATTGAAATGAATTTTCAAGACATCACAAGAACTGGAATTCAGTTTTGGAATATGACTGGAATACCACACTCTGTTGTATTTTTCATAGCAGTTTTTTGGCTTCCACATACGAGATGCTGTTCTGGAAGAAAATTTATGAGAGTGTAAGCTGCTTAAATATGAATGCTATATAAACCCAAAAGAAACAGCAGCTAAAAGTAGTTAATACTCGTGTATTAGCATACTGGTAGGATACCAAGAGTGTTCTGTGCTGGTTGGTGTTAACACACTCTTCTTTAGGAATGGTCTTCCATCAGAAAGTAGGAGTGTGGTGTTGAAAAGTTTTGTGAACAGTGAGGCATTGACTTGTCCTACAGGAAGAATTTGTTGGCCTTGAAAACTGCAATAATGAACATAGAAAGAATAGGTGAAAGAGATAATTTTTCAGTATGCAGGGTTATTTGCTCTGACTAGTAACAAATTTTTTTTTCTGTAAATTTCAAAAGTTGTCAGTGACTGAAATCTGAGTTGACTGCAGTTGAGTGATTTCATGAAAAAGCAGTGCATTCCTAGATTTTACTGGGTATTGTATTGCAATACTGCGTTTTATCAGGTATGGTATTTCAAGATATAGTATGGTATCTTGTACATGGCTGTGGGGAGACATCCTCTTGTGCATATTAGAGGTATGGGCAGCCACTTCAAAAGGGAGGCATCAGAAGAGCTGAAGTGTGAGGAGCCATTTTTGAAAGAGCGGAATAAGTTTGCATTGCTGTGTATACCCAGACAGGCTTGGCCTATGGCTCAAGAGAGTGATTACACTATCTCCAGCAGGCTGCAGTGCTTTTCTTACTCACATGCAGTATATTCCCTGTGAATAATGTTCTCATAGAACATTAGAATAATGTTCTATAGAAAAATGTTCTCATCTTCCTTAAACAGTAGTGCAAGGAATCACTAGAGCAATTGAGCAATTGAAAGCATTAATTTGAAAATCTTCTCAGTCTGTTGCCATTTTTTGTAATTAGTTAGTTATTATGCACTGCATATTAAGAGAAGTGGGAGGCAGAACTACTGTCACAGCCACATTATCTCCTAGCCTGACATGTGCCTGACCCTTCAGATAAGGGTGCATGTTTTTGCTAAAACTGACATTTGAGACTTTGAGTTGTAAGAGAAGACTTTCAGTAAAGCCTCCAGGTCCTGCTGTTCAAGTTACTTCTTAATGAGACTCTTCATTTTACCCACACTTTCCTGTTACATCACTGTGAGCTATGTGGTTATATGTCAAGACCAAACTATCTTGTATTAAACAGGTGACAGGCATTGAACTGAACAACTAACTTAGTATTTTTTGTTAGGTTCATCCACTGGTGGACTCTTGGGTAGTGGATTTAGTCAGAAGACTGCTCCATCTCAGAAGCTGGGAAATCAGTGGCAGAAATCCTCCAAACCACAAAGTACTTCATGGCAGTCCCATACTAAGTCCAGCACAGCAGCTAAGCCCAACTACACAGTAAACTTCAGTGTAATTGGAGGACGACAAGAAAGAGGAGTCAGAGCCCCAAGCTTTGGTAAGTTTTTTGAATGTGTAGTACTTGTAATGTCCCATGTGAAGTTAGTTGGGTGTGCTGTTACCTGCAGAAGCTCTTCTACCTTCATATTTTTACTTACATTTAAGTTGTGTCTACTAGAAAACAGAAAAACATTTGGCAAATCTGGTATCCTGCCTTTCCAAAGTTATCCCAATACATAACAGACAAGCTGATGACAGCACAGGTATATGTGAGTTTGGGCATAGCCTCAATGCTGTAATTACTCACCCACATGGAAACTGGTTTTGTTTCAGTGAGTTTAGAAAGGTAAATTTGATCCATCTGGGGAGAGATGGTTGATGATGTTGCTTCATGTTTGTTTGTGATACAAAGGTAAAGGGATACACTGTTTCTCCTAGCTGAAGAAGAGTAGCTTGTCTTGAGAAAGATTGAGGTTAAAATTACTGAAAATTCTTGCGTTTGAAAGAGACATGGGGACAGGACCAGGTGGAATCATACAGTCCTTTAACATGTTCCAGCTGAGTAGACAAACCTGGAGTTACAGAGTTAGGCTTGGCCTCTTCTGTATGAACTTTCTTGGAAAATTTTATTTTCTGGTGTGTTGGTATTTGGATTATGCTTCCCTTAAACGGACATGTAAGTGAACAGCAGGTAGTTCTTTAAGTTGGAATTATTCTGTTGGTCCATATCTGGAAAAAGGTGTCAGGATGCAGAGGCAGTGCGCATAGGTTGCAGCACACCAAAGTCTGTAGAATAAGGCAAAAAAAATCAATTGGCATGATGAATTACTGAAACAGGTTGTTGTAATTCTCCCTTAAAAACAGATGGACCTCAGCTGGACAAGGACCTAACAAATTTTCCTGGTTGTCCCTGCTTTGAGTGGGGATTGGACTAGACAACATCCAGAGGACTCTTCAGAGTTCAGTTATTCTACAGTGCTCTGAAATTTGTTGATTCTGTAATGAATATACTTGTTGGTATTTTATCCGTTCAATATTCTGGATAATATTTAACATACTTAGGGGTTGACTATGTGCTTTCAATGATAGTATTGAGTATAAGGTTACTTGAAAAACTGCTGCATAGCATTTGAAATTAACTTACAGTGGAAAAATGGAGCAGATTCCAAAATCATGGATAGATGTGTGCTCCCTCAAATCTACTCCATTTTTTAAAAAAGGAGGACATGCAAGTATTGAGTCAGAGGTTAGCATGTTAGGTTGTCTGCTCTGCTGGACTGAAAGTTTGTTAACAATCCCTTTTATTTTTATCCTTCTCAGTTTGTGGCTTTTGGCATCACTGAAGGATATTTATCATGGCAATGATAAATGCCATCCAGATGTATCTCAGGGCAATGTATTGTTCCTGTTAATGTATTCTCCAGTGAAACTTCTCATTGAATGTTTTTTCTCTTTTCATAGGTCAAAAGCCAAAAGTTTCAGAAAATGACTTTGAGGATCTCTTATCTAATCAAGGATTTTCAGCAAAATCTGATAAAAAGGGACCAAAGACAATTGCTGAGATGAGAAAACAGGAGATGTCTAAAGATATGGACCCCTTGAAACTCAAGGTTTGTTTAACAGTAATTTTGATTCAAGTGAAAATCTGATCTTATGGTTAGAACTACTGAATATAGAGCAGAAGTGTACAATGACCAACAGAGAAACTAAAAGCTCATGGTTTAGAAAAGATGAATTTAGCTGATAATACAAAAATATGCTTTAAAAATGAAGCATGTGAGAATAGCTGTCTTCAGGGTGATAATGTATTTTCATTTTCTCGTTAAGAAGTGCTGCTGCTGTCCTACGAAATTACTAGAAGGTGCAATTCTGGAGACAGGATGTATAATTAGTTTGGGATGTGTTCCTTGCTGTTCAGATTTTTTTGACCCATTAGTCATTGATAACTTCACATATTAATACACTTACAGTTTTTTAGTCTTTATGGTGCTTTAGAAAAGTTTGTAAACTAACTTTAAAGGAATGCTGAAATTTGTTTTCACAAGGTGTCCTTCCTTGAAGAGAGAATAGGTAGCTTGCATGCCTACCCTTTAACACAAATCACCACAAATGGAAATAAATGCAGATATTTAGTTATCATCCTCCCTGTTGATAGTAAGTGTACGATGAAAACACTGTATGTTATGGCTTGAATATTGCTGTTAAAGTCTGAGCAACATTACTCTAATTGACTTTGGGGATATCTCAAAGAGCACTTTAGTCTGCACCTCTGCAGGTTGCTTAAGTAAACATGAATTATTACTAGACATGATCTTTGGTTCAAAGCTTGTACAATAGAAATTCTAAAAATATATTTATGCTCTTGTACAAATCAAGTAATAATTTGTATGTGTGCCCTGACAGAGACAAGATGAATATAATATCTAATTGTAACAGATGCTTTTAATTATTCCTGTCATTTCTCTTGCCATAATTATACAGGTGTTTGTAACATGTAACTATCTCAGTCATTTCTCTTGCGATGACTGAATTTCTGCAATAAACTGAGCTGTGCTCTAGTGGTAGATGCAAAGTATCGCTTTTGAGTGGCTAACGCAATTGAATTTGGGGAGTGAGTGCAGTAGGACAACTGTACTTGAGTTGTGATCATATAGTCTTGCAGAGAGTGAAGATTATGTCTGTAGAGGCTGAGAATGCTTACAGTGCTGCATTCAGTTCTATATATTCTGATTTTCTCAGATTCTTGAATGGATTGAAGGAAAGGAGAGAAATATCAGAGCATTAATATCCACTCTACATACAGTGCTTTGGGAAGGGGAAAATAAGTGGAAGCCAGTCAGCATGGCAGATTTAGTAACTCCTGAACAAGTAAAGAAGTACTACAGGAAAGCAGTGCTTGTGGTTCATCCTGATAAGGTGAGTGTTTTCCTCTGATCTTCTTTATTATAGGAAGAAAACAAACTGCTTTTACCATACCATACTGATTACTGGCAAATGCCTTGCTTCTCAATCAGCATCCTAGATGTTCTTCACTGTGCTTCCATTGTCTTCTCAATGTGGTGTCCTACTGCATTCAGGTAGTACAGGATTATTCTTGTCGTCCTGACATAGCACAGAATTCAACAGAGAAGTGTTAACAAATGAAAGATCCCGTGAGAGTTGTACTGAACACCAAAGTCAGTCATGCTGGGTTATGACTGACAGATGGCAGATGTCAGATTTAATGCTGATCAGTGGAATCTATTTTATTTCTGTGAGCTCGTACTTCAAGTCTTTTAGAACTAGTATGGAGACTCAGAGGCTGCCACAGCAAAACTGGTGGGAAAAACCTGCTGAGCCTCATTTACTGAACCATTTTTACTAAAAAAAGTAAACTTACTAGAATAAACAAGTTATCAGATGAAAAATTTGTAACGAATATTACATTGCAGCTGTCTTAAAAAAATACTTAATACATCCCAATGTATCAAGGTAGCTTCTTGTTCTGAGCTCTTGCATTGATAGAAAGAGAAGCATTGGATATAACTGGTTTGAATTTTCAAGTTTGCATTCACTGGTGGTTTAGTGAGCAGTAGTCTAAATCCTATGCTGTCTTGTGTCCATAACAAACATGATGTTTTTTGGATCCCCCTCTCCTCCAGAGCTCTTGAGTATGTGACTTCTTGCACCTTTGTGGTGGTTTTTTAGGTGTTTCCTGTAAGGCCCTTAATTCATCAGTCAGAATACAGCTCTGTTTAAGGCATATTTGTCTTCCTTGTTCTTTTATTCTGCCACTTACCTGTTATGTGTTGATAAAGTACTGCAGGTGACAAAAGCTAAGCAGCAGGAGAAGGGGAAGGATACTGGAGGAGGCTCTGGGGCTTCCTTTTTTTATTGGAGAGAACCATATTTTGGGACTGGATGTTTTTTAACCACAAGAGTTGGATTGTGTTGGCCCAGAGTCAGGGCAGTTGTGAAACAGGTAGGGAATCAGGAGTGTACTATCTTTGAGTATGGAAGCAAACACACAGGAAGTGCTATGTCAGTCATGTTGAGTCTTAGCATCAGTCACAATCAGAAACAGATTTTTCTTCAGGGAATTTCATTCAAAAAAAGTTATGTTAAAGAGGACTCAGATTTTATCCTTGTACACCACTGCAAGATCTTTCAGGAAGCAATTCCAAAAATGACTTAATTTGATAGTAATAGTAATAGTAACTGAAACTATTTATGAAAAGAACAGCTTTGAAAATTGTTTTTAGCTAAATTTCAATTACTTATGAATTGTACTGAAAGCTTGAAAGTAACATAAGGAAACCAAGGATTTGAATTTGTTTAAAAAATATTTATTGCAAGCTTTGGATAATTTTGGAGAGAGTTCTCTTGTCTGTAAAATTGTATTCACAGAGCAGTCTATAGCTATTGAGTAAGACAGCAAATATAAAAGGGGTGGGATATTTTCTAAGACCTAATTTCTAATGTTTTTATGCTTATGGAACATTCTCTTTTTTTCCAGGCCACAGGACAACCCTACGAACAGTATGCCAAAATGATCTTCATGGAATTGAATGATGCATGGTCAGAGTTTGAAAACCAGGGATCAAAGTCCCTTTTCTGAAACTTCACCTTTCACAGAACTCCTTCCAGAAACTGGAGCTGATCATTGTTATGACTTTATTGCACCTGAGATTTATGAAGCGCTTTTCCACTATTTCTGCACAGTGTCTAGACATGCACTTAAATGTGGGGATGTATTTTGTAAGATGTAGAGTACAAAGCATTACATAGATGCATTAATAAAAAAGCTGCTGAAGAAATCACTGGGAGTAAAGGTTTCTCTTCAGTTTTGTATAAGAAAAATAGAATTTGAATGAAGCTAAGTAATAAGTGATGGGCTAGTAATAGTTATAAATCATTCCAACTTAATTGATCTTTGCTGTTCCTCTACCATCCTAAATTTGTCTCTTAGTTCGAGTAATTTTGTGATTCAATTTTGATATTTGGTGCCTGTCGCCTTCTTCAAAGTGCTTTAGTTAGCAGCAGTGAATTTGCTAGGGTGTATATTTTCATCTGTATTTTATATAATGAATCTGATAGTCATTCTGTAAATAATGTTATCTGGTAATATCTGTGTTCCTCACAGTAGAGTAACAGTTGTTTAGCCAGAAAGACACCACATGTGGGAAAGTCAGACAGGGTTGTTCTTGATTTTATTTTTTTTCTTTTTAGTTTTCTTTTTTTTACATATCATGAATCTAAAAAGACATTTTGACTCTGAGGTCTGCATGTTCCTACTGTTTTGTTTATTTATTGCAGTACTCTGACCTGTGCTTATTTACCTAGTTCTTTAAATGCTGTCTTTTGTTTCTGAATTCAGTGGAACGTTCCTTTCATTGCACTTCAAATACTCTGATAGAAACAATTTTACTCTGAAACTTGAAGTGTAAGCACAAACCTCTTACTGTGCTTTGATTTGTCTGAGTATTAAATCACTTATTATCATCTGGTGAGCATTTAAAGTGCTTTAACAAACATTTTGCTGCATGTTTGAACTTGTGTATTTTTGAGATACGCATGGAATCAGTGCATGTGAAAACATGGTGTGTTTTGGTATACTGTTGAATTTCTGCTCACCTATTTCCATGCACTGCTTAGTGCAAGATGAATAGAGACACAACTTGGTAACAAAACATCCCATGTTTTCTCATCCCTGTTCAGAAGGCACTTTTTTACTAGTGCTGGTCTGGATGATGCAAACGACCAATGACTGTTATACTCTGTGTAATAACAAAATGCAATTTTCATATCGAGTTTGAAAATGTTGAAAATTAGTGCTGAGCTATTAAATCTTCAGCAGCAGTCTCTTGATACCGGACAGTTGGGCATTCAAGGGGATATTTTGATCACTTGCCTTTTTAAACATTTTGCATGCTTAACTGAGAGGGAAGCTGTATTATTAGCAGAGGTAACTGTTCAGCTGAGTAACATCTGAACAGGAAACATGAGATTCTAATGCCACCTGAAAGGTGTGTTGGATTAGATTTTCCACTGCTGCACCAGCCCGAGAGCTGGTGGGTTAGAGACTGCTGAACACTTGCAATGTCTAGTCTCTAGCTCTGATATAACACAGTTACTTATTAACTTCTGATTAAGAGTTTTGTTTGTGTAAATCTGCATATATATTCAGCTGCTGTGATTTTTCTTTTTTTTTTTAAGGTGAAGCTAGGATCAGTTATGAATCAGGAAGGTTATATATTATTCATAACTGCTGTTGTATTTCAGTTACTGCTTTGAAGCAATCTTAAATCTCAGTAGATTTCTTTATAAATGTATGTAACTTGCTGTCTGATTTAAAGTAAGAGTTAATCCTTTTTTCCTTTGGACACTTAATTCTTTTTGTATGTATTCTGCAACCATGGAAATTAAAGGCTTCTGCTGGTAGGATAGGTTTGTGGGAAACCTTTCTACAGTTCTAGGGTGAATGTTATCTCGTAATAGGTTTAAAAAGATAAACACAGATATATAATGACTTTGACTGTAGTGCTATATTCAGTTGAGAGATAAAGCATTTCTAAGGGGGCTGCTTAGAATAAGGAAGGACTGCTTTAAAATCCCATGTTCATTCAACGCATACAGGCAACTTAATTTTGTGGCATACATTTTTAATTGCTCTTTTCTTGAAATATGTGTTTAAAAAATTAAAACATGAAAATTAGGAGGAAAATATCTTCCTCTGCTTTGTATATTTGGTAGTGTTTTCTGGATGATGTCTACATCAAGCTTTTTTAAATTTCTCTACTCTTGCTTGCAAAATTTTCTTGAAACATCAGAGAAGAACCTTAAATGTGATTTTAAGTTAGCAGGGAAAACATGAGTGCAAGTATTCTACCTGGAACTGAAGATCTCTTGAAATTACCTCTCTCTTTTAAAAATTATGGAAATTCAAGAAATTTGGCTATGGATTCTTCCAGGAGCCATTACATAATTACTGAAACTTCAGTCAGGTTGACAGAACCACTCAGTTTATTTTATGGCTTAGTCAGCTCTGGTTCTCAGTGGGGGAACTGGCTGATTTCTCTGTCCTTCTCCTTTCTACATAATTGAATTTTGCTGCTAGGAATCTTGGACAAGCTTGGTTTGGTAAAATGATAAATCTTGACAGTGAAACTATTTTGGGTAGGGTGTTTTGATTTTGGTTTTATTTTTTGTAACTGTGCCATTTCTCTGTGTTACATACAAGAATGTGCAAACAATGGGGATTTCATTGAGGTTCTGTAAGCAAACTGTAATTTGGAAATTAAAAAAAGTTCAAGTGGTGAACATAATAAATGGAAGTTTTGTTTTCTGTGCAACACAAAGCAGCATGAGGACCACCAAAGGTGTTTCTTAGTGCAAGGCTTATATATTAAGTACAAGAACCTGGGAAGAGGGAAGTTAAAGTACATTTCATATAAATGTGTATTGGTCTTAATGTTGCTTTTATGGGAGATGGTCATTTGGAAGAAAAAAGTACAGCAGTTTTATAAATTCATCTTAAAACAGTAATAAAAAATGGTAGACAAACTGGGAATGAAGGCTTTTCAACCTTTTGCTTTGTACTTGGTTGTTAATTGTCTGATGTATGAATTAGGAGTGCACTCAAATGATATCACACATTTCACAGTAGTTGTATTCTTAGTGTCCACAAACTGAAAAGCTTTTAGAGCTTCAAAAAAAAAAAAAAAGATTAATCAGGAACTTGGCTCTCTTTGCTTAAAATGTTTATTTTCCATTCATGTTAGTTGTTCATTGCACAGTTAAGTTTTGAAGTGTTGAAGCCACAGCCTGAAAGCTGAACTTTATATCTTCTGCTTCTGCTGGCTGTGAAGCTTGAAGGTGAGGTCACCTGGTGTTGCCTGCAGGTTGATACTTTGGATGCATACATGTGCTCCAAGGATTTGCTTGAGGCAGTTGAGGTTCTCTTGATGAAGCAACTTCCTTGACTCTTGCAGCAAGTCGTGCCTGGTGGCCCATGTTGGTTGTTCCTCTATCTGGTAACAACACCTGGCTAATGTCATATATTGTTTGCAGCCTACCAGGGCTCACTTTCCAAAAGTAAGTGGGCTGAGATGGTTAGTGCAAGAAAAAAGGAAAAGAGCACAAGATAGATTAAATGAAGAGTAGAGAAAAACACCAGGGCTCTAAAGTATATCTGAAATGCTGTTTTCTAATTTTCTCTCCACTGACCTATTGCTACCTACCTCTGCTAAAAACAGGTGTAGACTAGTAGAGAGAACCTGTTTTGCAGCCTACTTTCCATCCCTTTTAGAACACTGCTGACTGTAACAAGTGGGAGTAGCAAGTCCCTATTTTTTCCCCCCCTAAAGCGTATATAAAGCAGGTTTACAAAATATTTGGGCAGGTTTCCACTATTTTTTTTTTTATTACAAATTACTTGTGTTACATTGCTGTTAGATCTGGAGAGTCCAGCAAAATAACTTCTGAAGCAGAGATCTGTGAAAAAGGACTGGTGTTAAGAGAGTGTGGCTGCAGTCTGCCTACTGGAGGAAATCAGTTGGTGTCTTCAACCTCAGGTATGCCTTTTTGGTGTTTCCTAGTGCTGTCAGATTTTCTTAGGAGCAGCAAAGAGTGTTAGTGGTTAGTTAGACATAAAACCTGGAAGGAAAAGGTCCTCAGCATTGTTAATTGGGTCAAGTTCAGCTATTTTGCTAATCGGTGGTAGCTTGTTCAGCAAGTACAGAACAGAAAACCACCAAAAGTGCTCATGAAGTACATTTCCTTGGATCAGTGGCAGAGTCCTTGGTGTTGTACTTGTGAGGGTAACTTGTGCTCATGAAAAATGCCTTGTTTACTTCCATGTTCTTGGAAGACAATTCTAGACAATTCTAGACAATTCCTCCCATTGTCTTGCCAAGCACAGAGCAACAGTTACTTTGTGAAAGCTACATGCATGAGGTCAGTTTTATGCACAAACCAAAGCAGAGTTTGAGCATAACAGAAATCTCATCAGGCCTTGGGGCTGCTGTGTTCTGTGCGCCATTCCACTTCCCGAGGCCAGACTGAAGTTTCCCCAGCAGTGGCAGTATGTTTCCATACCTGCTGGTTGCTGCACTCACTGCTGCTCACAGAAGTGTTTTCAGGAATAGCATAAGTCTTGTTGCTCCTTAGCTGTGTCCTTAATTGTCTAACAATTGCAATGTAATGGCTGCTTTGTAAATAAGTTCAAATTTATCTTGTGTGACTCAGTTGACATTTTCTGTGAAGAACTGCAAAAGCTGTAAAAGGAATGTATCATTTCCCACCCTTTGAACCTGTCCCGTTTAGAGCAGCTCTTGCACCCAGAAGCTCAATGATGAGGAGCCGAGCTCTGGTTCTGAACTTGATGAATCTTGCAGTGCTTGCTTACTCTCTCTTTGGGTGAGCTTATTGTGGACGGCAGCTTAGACTGCATTAAGCTTCCAACCTATGCTCCAAAAATATGATTTCAGTACTTTTTATGAAGGATACGTGTTGTCATAGAAGCTTTTATTACCAAAAGGGGGTTAAAGAGGTATTGTGAGAACTCCCAAAACTCTAGTGGAATGTAGTGTATATTTGCAATGTAGATTTCTAGAAGTGATTGTCATCTCTCATAAGGTCTTGGCTTGCTCTGAGGTCCTTATTGTATTTACCTATAGTTGTGGTTTACTTTCAATACCTGTGGTTTTTTTCTGATTTGGGAGTGTGTGGAAGGACAGGACAGATACTCAATTCCTGTTTTTGCCGTCTTTCAGGAAATGCAATGTAATGTGTAATTTTGCTACTAGTGAAATGAAACTTATACCTGTATGTATATAAGGTAAAATAGTCAAATTAAGCCTTGTTTAAAAGTAGATTTAATGTTTGGTACAATGTCCTTGAACAGAATATTTTGCTTTGAAATGTATTACAATTTAACCAGTGATCAATTAAAACAAACAAAATAATTTTTGTCTATTTCCTTCTTTCCCAAGAGAAAAAGGCCCTGAACACCTGAAGCATGTCCACTGTGTCTTCCAGAACAGTCTGCAAATGTTAGAGAAGTGGTTCTCATTATGCTCAGGTTGACTGAACCTGTTAGGAGCTAAGTGCCTGTTGAGAAGTATCTCTTCCATTGGAGAGGGTCACTGCAGTGTGCCCTGGGGTTTGGCAGCTGCATTTTCTAAGTGCCGATGTTGGGTTGAGGGGGTTCTTGCACAGGATCTGCTGCAGGGCTTTTCCATTGCCCAGGGGAAGCTCTGACTTAAGTGTATAGCAGTGATCAAAGGGAAGAGAACAGGAGCACATGGACATGACTGAGGCAGGAGAGAGGAGTATGAGCAGCATGTAGGGATAGTGGGGGGACACATCCAGTGATGGACTGCAGATGGCAAGAATCTGAGGGCATGTGGCATGGCAAAGGGTGAGCTTCTGCTGGGAGTGTACTGACAAGGTGCCCAGAAGCATCTTTATGCCATACTCTGCAACAAGAATGGGCAAGCAGATCTTTCATAGGTGGTAACAAGCCACTCGGTGACATTGAGAAAGTTTCTTCAAAAGTTAAAATCCTATACAAAAGTATAGGATCCTATACAATCCTCTACAAAAGTGTAGGATTACCATTGGGGCTACCCAAGGAGAAGGGTAAAAACTGGGAGGAAATAAGAGAATGGACAGTCATAACCAAATGGACAGGCATGACCAAATTATCCAGTAGCAATGGCTGCTTAAGCAGAGGCCATTAATGTTTTTCATATTCTGCTTACTACTTTGAATAATCTGATGGGTTTACAAGAATTTATGATAGATTACTCAGTGCCAAGATGCTAAAAGACCTTTCTCTTTGTATCACGTACAGAACATGCTACCACTTTTGCTGCTAATCAGTTTATTCCTAACATGCAAAGATGCTTAAAAATGTATTGATACCTACTTCTGGTCCTTCACCACTGCAGCAAAGGATAATGTTAGTCAACTGCATCTTCCTTTGCTGTATGCAAGGCTTCTGGCTACTCTGACATGAGTTTAGAGAGACTTGTGTTAGGAGAACACAGCAAATAGAAATCCTGAAGAGTCAACCTAGCAAGCATCAGTAATTACACCAGAATACATTACAAAGAGATAGCATGGCCATAAATTCAATATCAAGCAAAGCACACAAAACAGAGTGAATGGGGAATTAAAAAAAGGCAGCAGAAACACTTTATACTGTGGTGTGCAGAGCAGCCTGTAGCAATCAAAGCCTTCCAAGTCTGCAATTGTAGACACCTGACCTGGTTACTGTAATGTTGGAGATAATTTGCCCTGCCTCAGTGCTGCCTCTCTTATGAGGTAAGAGAAGGACTTCTGGTAGATTTTTGGGCAAAAAAACACTGAAAAAGGGAAAATGGAGCACATAGGTAGGTGAAGACTTGATCTAGAAGGATCCCTTTTGGTACAAGCTTACAAGGAACTCCTCATCTCCTTTAATCTGTAAAGCTGCTGGCTGTTCTCCTGGAGTGGCTTCAGCTCCTAGTCAAAGCTCTGGGCACACACAAAATAATGGCTGTGAAGTTTTCTGGTGTATAATGGTGCTGGCAGACCCAGACATTATTAACTGGTGAACTGCAATGCTTGTTTCTTTGTGTATGGCTCTGGAGAGGAGCAGGACAGCACAACTCCTCTGCAGGAGATGGGATCATCGGTGCGCTGCAGCCCTGATCACATGCAATGTGTCCAGCACACTTCTAACATGCCAAAAGAAATGTGAAGAAACAGCTCATCCAGCTTGCTCAGGAAGCTGATTTAAATTACAAGCCTTGGTTTGCCATTGCAGGGATGTTGCTGTATATGCTGTGAAGCAATGAGTGTTCCATAATGGTTGAGTTTGGTACTCCTGCTGTGTCTGCTCCTCTCCTGATCCCTGCTAGCCTAGTACTGTCAGTCTCATTATGAAGTTCAAAAATGCTGCTGACAGCATTCCTAGAAGGTGTTAGAAGAGTGTTTGACCCAAAGACTTCCCTCTTGTCATCAGTTCCAAGATTTCATCTTTCTCTGGTCTTCTGGAGTTTCTAAAGCAATGGACTAGAGTTCACTAGACTTCATGTGGAAACTGACCTCCAGTAAAACAGAACCAGAAACTGTTGACCTACAGCGATAGCTCTTAGCTCTTCCTTTCTTGCTGCACATCTGCTCTGTCCGCATCCTAGTGGTGGCTCACCGTAGAGGCAAATAAGTTGCCAGGTTCTGTTCTAGGGATGTATGAACCACAAGAACTGGACTCCTATATGTTTTTTTCAACTGATTGAATTAAGGCTGTTGAACCCAGAGTATATTCTATCTCATTTCACATTGAGATGTTTTTATATACTGTGGCTAAATTTGCCTCTCATGCCTTTACTGACTCATCTTGAAACCAGGGATGAATGCAGGGGTTTTTAAATTTTCATTTTATTACCAATATTTTTTTTCCCCTCAGCTATCTTCACTATGGGAGCTGCCCTCCTTTTTCTTCCCTCACTCACTTCTCACTAGGCTTTTCTCCTGCTTCTACCACCATAAGCCTAACACCTATTAGACCTGGAAATTTCTCGTCTGCTTCTGCAGCTGCTGCCCCACATGTGCAAGGTATGAGCCTCTATCAAACCGCTTATTTCTTTTTCCATGTGTGGGACATCATGAGGACTACATCTCCTGTGGAGGGTTGAACTGCAATTGTTTACCATCTTCAGATGTATAAAAGGATGTTTGGAGGTTTCTTATAAAATCTTTTCTGGAATTAATGCAAGGAGGAGAGGCAGAAGGGACATCATTCTCTGCCAGGTACCCCCTCGTGGTGGGTGGCAACTGCATTGCTCCCCTGAGTAAAATGCATCTGATTTTATGTGGAATTATTTATCATCAGTAATCATGTTTCTTTATTTTGATTGCCATCTGCTGGCAGAATGATGTGTTCATCACCATTTCACACTTGTGCCACATAAGTTTTTTAAAATACTAAGCATTTTGAATGTGTTTGTATAGTTTGTATGTGCATATTGCAAAAAAGGGCTGCTTTTGGATGTCTAACTTCACAGGCTGACACTGCCGGAGGCAGAATTCACATGAGAACAGATGCTCCACTAAGTGGACAAAGCAAGTAATCAATGCTGGAGAATGAGGAAGAGGAGACATGCACCACAGGAGTCTTGGAACTTCAGGTGGGGATGGACACAGAGACTGGAAACAGCATAGGAGAGCAAGGGGCTGGGCAGTAAGCATCCAGGTAGATCCCAGGGCTGTGCCCTGCATGTGCTCAGCCTGTGGTGAGTAGGTGTGACTTCAGCACAGACACCCAAGTACTTAGAATGCAGGTACTCAGACAGCTGCAGTGGGAGGAGGAAGAACAGACTAAGCACCAAAAGCTTTTGGGCGGTGCAAACAGCTGTACTGTCCTAACACCTGCTCTGAGTAAACAAGGCTGTAAAACGAGGCCCTAACAGTTCAGCCCAGGCTGCTTCACCCATGGGGAGGTTGTTGAGGTGACTAGGTGTGAGGTTCCCAAGTGACTGCAAAGGGTACCTGCCTGCACAGCCCAGTGCTAGACCCAGGGCTAGCATCCTTAACAAGTGCTCTAATAGAAAGGCCCATTTCTCACCAGTGTTCCTTTGCCCCACCATGAGTGCCACAAAATTCATCTGGTCAGCATCTTGAATACTCAAACTCAGCTTCTGAACCAAGTTTTGTCCTAGAATGTTTCCTGTCTGAAAAAAAAATGTTCACAGCTTCAAAGGAAAACTTATGTGCATTTATTAATCCCTGTGCAGGATGGTATAAAACTCAGCCCAAATGACAGCAATTCAAAAGGATTTAATACCAACAAGACCTCAAGAACAAAGTTTGAGTTTTACCTGGATGAATGACTGGAAACTGCATCTTTAATATGATCAAGCATCTTGTGTAAGGTAAATAAAATCAGATGAGCTTCAACTTTTAATTCCATTGCTGTGAAGTGTAATGTGTCTGCTTCAAATGAGAAATGATAAATGCTGTTCTTTAATTTCAGTGCTATGCACATAGTATTAGAAGATTACTCCAGATGCTGAAAGATCAGAATCTGATTAATTTTTCAGCAGATCTTTAGCATAGACTGGAATTCCTGTTGCTGTGATTCATGGTGGCATTTAATACTTCATATCCTTTTCCATAGATAGGCAGAAATGCAAATACATTTCTCCTGGCACTATTTGCAATTTTTGCAGAAGCATCCAAAGAAGGAGATGTTAGAAGACCATGCTTTTATCCAGAATTATGAAATGAAGCTCCAGTTCTGCAGAGCAGTGGTGTACCTCTGTATCCCTTAACAGGAAAAAGGCTGCATCAGTTTTAATGACCCCCACTGGGCAATGCACAGGAGAAGGCACACACATACCTACTGTGCCAACTCTGTCTTCCTGCCAGACCCACCCCAGCATTTTCTTCCAGGAAGTCGCTTGAGTTCAAGGTAAAGAAAACCAAGCAATTTTTCCTTACCTTTCTCTTAGAAATGGCTTGATTTTTCCCTCTACGTTGCTCTTGTGAGATGCCACATGTAGTACTGAGTCCATCTCTGCAGCCTTTAGCATAAGGATATGGACCTGTGGGAGTGAGTTCCAAGGAGGCCACAGAGATGATCAGAGGATTGAAGCAGCTCTCCTCTGAAGAGCTGGGATTGTTCAGCATGGAAAGAGAAGGCTCTGGGATAACTTCATTGTGGCCTTCCAGCACCTAAAGGGGGCTTATAAAAAGGAGGGAGAGGGGCTTTTGGAAAGTGCGTATCATGACACGACAAGGGGCAGGAGTTTTATTGGAGCTGAAGAACCTGGACATGTCCTGGCTTCATCTTGGGCACAGCATTACTCCTGAGCTGTCTTCTCCAACATAAGGAAAAGAGCAAAAAGTTTGTCCTAAAAAGTACAATGCTTTGCTTATAACACTGGTTACTTCATCAATATCTTGCCTTATCCCTTCCTGTACATTGTTCATTGGCGTTTCACAACATTTTCCTGGAAAATGTTTTGTGGAAAATGGTTACTATTTTTCTCCTTGTTCCTGGGTATGTTTAGGGAGATCTTTGTTTGTATCAACCTTGCACATACTGATAGGTTATACTTTCTTGTTTCCTGTGAGTCCAGAGGGTTAATTATACATGATTATTCAGGTTTACTGTTCCTTTGTATACAGCACAATTTCTTAGGAAGGAAGAACAACACAATTAGCACAAGCTAAACAAAACTTACACTAAAAGACATTTGAGGCAATATCTCAAAAAAAAAAAAAAACAACACCCAAAAAAACCCCAAAAATAAATAAAAAACCCAAACCCACAAAAAAGTTCCAAGCCACAGCACAAGAGCAGGCACCAACTATCAGACAATTTTGCTGTTGCAGCTAAGACAAGCTAGGCAATAAGTATCTAAGGTAAATTGTAAGTGATGCATCTTAACATGTGTTTTGCACAGATGGCCAAAATCAAGCAAATATAGATTTAAGGCCTGACAACTTGAGGTCTAGTAAAGCAATGTTTTGAAGCTCAAGATCTTTTGTTAGTATGGCTGAACTACAAGGTTACAATTTCTAGGTGAGAAAGGGCAAATTCAAGACCTCTTTGACATGAAAGATATGAAATGTCAGAAATTCTGTTTTCAGTGATATGCTTATGGAGAGCAAACATACACTTTTATTCTATAAGAAATTTCCATGAGTTATGAGGAGTTAAGTCCTTGAAACAACCTATGATACTGTAGACTTTGCAATGGGAGGTCAATACTTCTGATAATTTAGGCAGCTTCTAAAAAATCCAAGGTTTTTAGATTTTAGTGCCCTTGGTATGGTCGCTATAGGCCTATGTATTTCGTATTTCCTGATATTTGACTGTGTCTGAAGTAGTGTTTGCCCTTGTTTTACACATCCAGTTATTGATGCTGGAACAATTTATTTTTTGGAGCAGTGAGCATGAACAAGAAAGCAGCCTGGCACGCTAGGCAAATGTGTGCTGAGGCAGAGCCTTGTTTTCAAGTATGTGGCTTTTGCAGAATTATCTGCTTATCTATCTCTGCAACTCCAATGCCAGAGTCATCTGAAATAGTGGTGATTTATCTATTTTTCTCACCGTGGAATTTTTTGAATTCTGAAGGCGTTCCCCTGGCATTAAGTACTGCTTGCAGTCGTGCCTCCACTTATATTTTAGCTTCAACTCAGGTTTCCAGTCAGCAGTGACTGCCAGTGCTGTGGGATCCCTGGTTTGGGCAGATGTGTCTCTCTGGGGATACTGTGTTGTTTGTGCCACCTGGGCTGTGCTCCCAAGAATGGCCCAGGAGTGGGTCTGCATGGGGCCACAAGCCTTCATGGAGGACAGAGAGGCATTAGCAAGGTGCAGCCTTCTCTGCAGGAGAGTTTAGTAAGAAAATTCTTTCCAGTTCTGCTTCTTGCTAAAGGGCAGAATAAATATTGATGTGCTAGTAAGGTCCAGCTGAGCTGTCTGAATAATCCTCTAATAAATGGTACAATAAAGAAGTGAATTCAGCAGGAGATCAGCTGTTTACACTGATCTGTAATTGATCTCTAGAAAATAACACATGCAGTTAGAATCTTTCTTGCTTTTAATATGGACATTTCAGCTCTGGGGACATGGAGGATGAGATGGCACAAGCTGTTTTCTGCCCCTCTACTTATAATATCATAGTTTGCATAGTCACCAGGTCCAGGAGCAGTGGGAGCCACTGCTGGCCAGTTGAACCCTGAGGCTCTGTATGAGCAGTGTGCAGCTACACAGACCAGGGACTGACATCTGGCAGAAATACCTCGCTAGGTAGAACTGGTTCTGCTCCTGCTGCTGGAGACTCAACACCAGGAGCTGACAAGGGAGCTCGCTCTGCATGGCTGCAGGGGAACTGTTTGCAGGAGCTTGTTCTAGGGCTAACAGAGGCTGCTGCAGGAAGAAGGGCAGCTCTGAGACTCTGGGTACCTGCTGTGGTCTTGGACCTCTGACTTCAGAGCAAACCTTTTGGAAGCAAGGCACACGATAGCTGGGAATCTGCACATTGCTTCCTCAGAGACCCTGAAATAGAGATCCACCCTCCCTGGTGTGGTCTGGACCCCTGGAAGTCAGTCTTTGAATGGTTATTCTTTTGGCTCCCAGGCTATCATATCGTGGATTTTCTGGAAAGTTTCATACAGTGTCTGTGATATTGTGAGCCTGAAGCATTGGAACTGCTGACCATGAAAATGCAGGTCTAATAGCTCAGCATCAGAGAGGGGATCTGCCCTTCTCCAAGGACTGGTTGACATAAAAAGAGCACGAAACCATACTTCTTTAAAATGCCTTTATTAGAAAGTGACCAGCTCGGGTGGCGGCCTGACAGGTCGCACGCACACCAGCGCTGCTTCTCAGAGTAGCATGGAGGATAAAGAGTGCAGCTTTGTCTGCTTTGCACACAAGCAGAGCTGTGGATTCCATCCTCATGGGAGTGACAGAATTCCACAGTCTGACTTGTGGTCAGGCAGTCCTCATTCTAGCCAGCATCTCTGCAGGATAGAGTGAGACATTAGAAAGGTTCCCGCAGACACTAGGACTAATTGCTCACCTTTTGCAGTAGTTTGAGTCCTTCAATTTCATTGTGGCTCATTGTTTTAGGGGTTTTTGTTGCTGCATTCAGCAGCATTCAGCTACATTCTTTCTTCATTTGCATACTGCCTCTGATGTCACTTCCTCCTCACAGTCCCAGGTGCCATTTTCTAGGAAGCAGCAGGGGTGAAACCCAACCCAACGGAAAGGGTTTTCTAATAGGAGATGAGCAATAGGTAATTAACAGAGGATGAACAAGGGGTAATTAACAAGGGATGAACAAGGGGTAATTAACTAGGGGTGAACAATGGATAATTAACAATTACTTAACAACCGGCCATAACACTTTATAACTTTGGAGAAATAAGCAATTTCTTACTCATAACACTGGTGTCATGCTAACAAACCCTTCTGTACCATGGGACAATGAGCTGAATAAAAGGAACTGGGTACCTTCAACCAGCCCTCGATACTCTCCTGCTGTTTCCCCCGATACACCTCATGCTTGGCCAGGAGGCCAGAGTAACCTGCCTGTCCTGTCCTGGACAGGAAATCCTGTCCTAAATGTCTTGGAGAGGCCTGCCCCTACTCTTCCTGTCACAGCAGCTACAAGGCAAGGGACATAATGTTCTCCTTACAGTCCAAACTTGTACTTCTCAAGTTTTCTACACACCCTTCTGCAACAGACCCACCTCTGTGTCATACAACAGCACAACAGGCCCTGCTGCTCACCCTGGTTTTTCCTTGGTACCACAGAGGGACAGGCACTTCCCACAGGCTCCCCTCCTGCCTGTAACAGCTGTGTAGAGCTGTGGGGCACCACACCTTTTACAGCTTCTCACCCTCTGCTGAGGAGCTGCCCTGACACTGGGCTTGAGGTCGGAGGGTTTGTGCTTAGCAGTGAGCACTGATTGTGCTTTGGCCCCGGAACAGGTTTATGTGTGTCCTTTGGAGTCCTGGTGCATGTCTGGGTGAAAGGCTTGTTGGGTTGCAAACGATGCCGAGCCCCAGGTCGATGCACCCTGTCAGTGGGAAGCGGCTGACAGCATCTCCCTCCTGTCATCGCACAGCACGATCTGCCTCCTCCAGAGGGCACAGGCTTAATCTGCCGCTGAGCAGACACCTTGGGGATGCAGAGCACGTTGCCATATGCATGGCCAGTTTCAGTGCTAGGAAGGCTTTATTTAGAGCCTGTGAAATGAGATAAGCCAGACAGTGTTATGTTGGTATGTTGGACAAAAGAACTGAAAGTAAGAGCTCTGCATAACAGCAACAACAATAAAAAAAATGTATCAAGTCTGATGTTAGATGATTCATAAAATAATCAGCGTTTCCAAGTGTGTCCTAATTTCAGACAAAAATGAAAATACAACAAGATGAGCAGAAAATGATGGGTTATGCTTTTCGAACAAGGCACTTTAATTGAGCCAGATGGGCCCAGATGTTTCCTCACACTCTGACTGAAATGATCACCTATTCAGAGAGATATATTGTGGGAGAAACTGTAACAAAGATGCATGAGAAAATTTTCCACAAGCAATGAATACATTAGGGACACTTGAGGCAGCTCTTACTGCTCTAATGAGGCTAATTGTGTATGAAAATAGGAACATTTCATACTGACTTAAAGAGGTGCTTGCTGCCTCTAAAGTTTCAGCTTGTATTCTGATCCAATAAAGACTTTATAATCACCCTCTCATCAACTGGTTTTGACTCCAGGTCTCTTTTTGGTCATCTGCTCTTTCTGTTCCTGGTTAATGCAAGCAAATCTCGCCTCTCTGTGCTTCAGCTTTCTTGATGAGTTTGGTAACAGTGACTGTTTTTCTCTGAATCTGTTTTTAGAGTTTCAGTTTGAAGTTACACCTGAGAGAAATGGTTCTATATGGTTGCAACATTTGACATAATCAATCTAACCAGAGATCTCTAAAGAGTGTCTCACACTGTAAACGCCTCCCTTCTTCCCTGCAGAAGATGGGAGGATGGATGCAGATGCAGCTGAAGCTGCCAAGGGATTATGCGTTTGTGAGGAGATGTAAAGCATGTGTGCACTCATGCAGATGTGCCTACACAAGAAAATGGAAATTTAAGACTATAACACTAAGAGAGTTACTGGTATTAGGAAGATATTGAGGCCATCAGGTCTGGAATGGGTCTGGGGATGCTTGAGCTCTCTGTCCTGAGTGCTCCCTTGTTCTTTGCACTCCACCTCACCCTCTTGGCTGCTGTTAGGCATATGTGGTATGAGAAAGAAGGCTTGGTTTATTTTTTTATGCTCAGGTTTGCTTTATTTTTTGGCTGTAGTGCTCAGGTGCACAGCTGTGTGGCAGCTGTGCTTGGACAGCCCTGACTGCCTAGCTCAGTATCCTGTTTCTTGGTCCTGCTTTGCTGTCCTTGTCCTTCCCTTTCACAGCTCAATTCCCTCTCAGATAAACAGAACATACAAAAATGACATAACAGGGGGGGTGACTGGGCAAGTGAGGAAACCAAGTTCATCACTGTGAAAGTCTTCTAATGGAAACCTCACAAGTCTGGGAGTCAATTTTCTTCTAAATGCTCTCAGAGTGAGGAAAAGCGGCCTCTCCCACCTGGCCTAATCTTCAAAGTGCTCCACTCTTAGCCTCTGCACTGGATCTGTGGCTCTTAGAGCCCTACCACGTACATAGAAGGAGCTGATGGGCCTTGGATGACATGGAGTAGGGCCTCTCTCTTCAGAGAGGTTCACTGGGAGCTGTGTACCCCTCCTCCATCAGCTGTATCTCAGTCTAGCTCAGCTGGAATGGAAGGCAGGGTATAATTTTTTAGTATTATGCTAATTAACATTGCAGAGCAATGTTTCTCTCTCAGGTGCACCTGACCCAGCTCCTCCACTGTTAGGAACTAGTTCCTGCTACAGGTTTTCCTTAGGCTGGCAGAGCAAAAATCTCCAATGAGATCCAATGATTCCTTCTCCTCCTTGCGTGAATGAAAGGGTTAGTCCCAAGGACCTGGGTTTGATTTACAGCCAAACAAGAGACTGCTCCCTGTGACTAACTTGGGGCAACAGGCTTCTCTGCATACACCTCAAACACTATTGCAGAATGGTAGAGGACCTGCACAAACACCATGTCTGAGATGGTGCTTTAGGCATGAGAAGCTGCTGCATCCATCAAACACAACCAGGTTCTTCTTGGGAAGGGATTCCTAAAAGGAGGGCAGTGGAGAGCTGGACAGCAGTACCAACAAACATTTCTCTGGAGGCTTGTTCCTCCTCAGCTTGGCCCATTTCCTCTGAGCTGCCACTGAGCACTACTGGTGTTCTGATTCTTGCTGTGAAGGCCTGTTTGCAGGTCTCAAATTGTCTAGAGCTGTACCAGTAGCATAATAATCCCTGAGGTGAATTGTCTTATAGTTTCCATTCTTCATATAGGAAAAGCCTAAAGTCATTCTTCAAATCTTTAGCTGTGCTCTGGATCCCTGTATTCTGGATTAACCACTGAGAGCCCCAGTGGGCAGAGCTCATACACACGTTCAATTGTTTCAAGCAATGCTACAAACACACAGCTGTTAAAAGAATAATCTTATGCAGGTAGTAACTCCTCACCATCCCCTCACACCTGTTACTTAGTAGCTTAGAAAATCTCCTTTCTGCTGATGGGAATAAAGAGGATTTGTTTTTTCCCCCTTTTCAGTAGGTTTCTGAGTAGGAGTTAGTTGTGCAGAAACAAAAATTACACAATTTCCTGGCCTGATCTTGGTGTAGGAGGCAGTACCCGCCCCACACTCTCCCTGGGCAGCTGCAGCGCAGAGTGGATCAGCAAAACGCAGCTGGGAGGAGAACGGAGGGAGGGGGGGAGGTGTAAAGGCTCCCTGGGCATCCTCAGGGACTACAGCTGCACAGAGACATAAACCTGCCTTGAAGTATGCCTTGGTAGATGTTTACTCTCAGCTATTGCTACCACTGGACCTCAGAAATGAGGGATATTCATTTAGGAAACAGACCTCCTGAGTAACCACCAATCCTTCCTTTAGCTGCTCTGTTACAATGCACAGAAGTGCGTGAACCACAGCTCCCAAATGCAGAGTGCTTTTTGCATGCACCCTGGGATGTGGGAACATCATTCCCTCAGCTTTGGCAACCCAAATGCAACCTTACTGATCTTGACAACCTCTCCCTTGTGACTGCATCATAAGCTTTCCTTGGTTTTGGTTTTTTTTTTTTTTTTCCCTTGGAAATAGAGGGCAGTGAGATGAGATAAAGACAATTTGCAGTGCTATGAGACACAGTGGTTCCTCAGCAGATTCACAGGAACTCTCCCAGGAGTGTAAAAGTTATTCTCAGATCTCTGGTTTATGTTGGTGTTTGAGCACTTAGTGTATGTGATACTGCAAGAGTCATTGAATCCTAATCAAAGCAACTTTCAAAAAGAGAGAAGCTACTTGACAATGAATCTGGACACTAGGGGTTCAGGCATTCTGAACCCTTGCATTCAGCAGCTGTTACCTGGAGGGACTCCTCTAGGGGATCTGTATTTCAGAGAACTCCTTTCAATGCAAGAGTCAGGTGTTAAACCAGGCACAGGGGAATCTGAGTATTTATTCAACCTCAGCTCTGCCCCTTTGAGCAGCTCCCTCTTGTGAACATACACCTGCTGTCAAATTATGAGGACTGCAGCTTGGACAGGAAGTTGTGTTCACAGAAATCCTAGGAAGCAGTTTTTCCTATGCTGAAAACACCGCACTCTGCTTCCTGGAAGCACAGAAACAGGCAAGAATATATTTGGATACTCTAGTTTCTTCCAAATATATGTACATCCCACCACTGCTGGTAAAGGAATCGGGTTGCCTCACTGGGTATAAGCACAGGTTCTTGGGGTTTTTTGACTGCAGAAACAAAAATTCTTTAGCAGTTCTTAATTTCTAAAATCATTTTAGTTCATCATGAATTGTACAATGGTAAAATCTTCCAGTGAAAATAGATGATCTTTGTTGCTGTCACTGCCAGTTTAGGACATGCCTTCTCACTTGGGACACATGTCAGAAAAGGGAAAAAGAAACTTTACAGAAACCAAACCAAAACACAAGGTGAAGTCACTTTTATTAATGTTATCTGGCTACCAGCCATACAGTGTTGAACAAACACAAGCCATTGATAAATAAATGATGACTAGCTCTTGGCCTGTGAAATGAAATGCCTGCCTTGTCACTGCAGTTGAGATGGCTCACAATAATGGCTCTTATTCAGTCCTGGAGGACATTTGCAGCATGTGGGATATTGTCAAAATGAAAATGTCATGGGTCCTCATCTCCGCAGGTGGCTGCACTCTGGTGTGTCCTGGATTCTGCAGAACTTTGCAGCTGGGACTGTTTGCTGCTCCCACAGTGTTGAATCCTATTTGGTGAGGGCACCCACACAGTTAAAAGACATGTTCTTTTACCACCTGAAACCCACATATGGACTTGTCTCCAATGGCCCTGGGAAGGAAATTTGCTTTAAGTAGATGATTGAAGGCTGCCAAGCAGTTGGCAGAAGTGGTGAAGTGATGATCTCAAGTCATGCCCACTACACCCCCTCCTGCACAGTGGGCTGGGAAAGTGACCTGCCTGTGTGCTGTCATGAGGTGCCTGTGTACCTGCTATGAATTATGAGAAGGTCTGCATGTGCCCTTTCGAGGGGCTTTGCAGGGGCCAGGGAGAGGGAGGGCTCTGCCCTGTCTGACCTGCATCTGAGGCAACTCCCTGAGACAAAGTAGTCTGGTGGCAGTGTATGTGCCCCCCTCCCACTGTCCCATCATCACAGGGACTTCCAGTGTCTGGAAGAAAACATGCCTGAGCACCTCAACCAGAAACATATTTCTGAGGGTTCCCCTGAGGAGAAACCCCCCTGATTTGGGTCAATGCTGCTTCCTGCATCTTGCAAACAACTATTGTAAGAATGTGACTTATTTTTGTGCACCACCTGAAAAAAGTCAAGTGCCCTCCAAAACATGAGAGAAATCCCTGCCACCCTGAATTATTTGTGCAACCAACCCCCAGCAGATCCTCTTCTAACAACAGCATCCTGTCTTCCTCCTTTTTCACAGGTAGCGTCAGGTCTAATAGTAGATATGGGAGTTCTTCTGTTTCAACAATATGATAATCATTTTCTCTCTGCCCAACTTCTAGGCTTTCTGGCATTCAGAAAGGTCAACAGTTCAATTCCTTAAGGAGCTGAATACATATTTCTTTTGTATCTGAAGAAATGAATAAAACAAAGGGTGATTTTTTTTGAGACTGCATACTGGGGACAATCTAAAACTTTCTTGTTATTCTAGTTCCCCTAGAATATCTGCAAAGAAGTTCTACCAGCAAAAATCATCTTTTGCCAGCTGCTGTATAGCATCTCTTTTGTCCGTGGTAACACACTTTTAAAACAACACTCCTTTGTGAAAACAGAGGATGTAGCATCACTGTGCAGGAGGGGAGGGGTTCAAACTGTCCAGGGAGCTGGTGCAAGGAGGATGAGCAGTGGAGATTGCAAGAGGGCTCAAGCATGGGCTTGAGAGCCCCTGTGAACATACCCACAGCTGTGCCTTAGAGAGAATGCTGAGAGGAACTTCCCCAAGGACCTCTGGGGACTCTGGCTGAGGCTGAGAGGAGTTACTGAGTGCTGGTGTGATGTGTGTGCCATGGAACTACCTATCCTGCCTGGAAACTGCTGCAAGCTGGAGGGAATTAATTTACTATGCCTTGATTTCTGTTCATCTGATTATGAGTTTCCTCAAGAGCAGGTTGTGCCTGTTCTGACAAAAATCTGTCCCCAGTAAGGTTCATGGTATCTTCACACACCATAGTGAGTGCAGCCACAACAGAGAAATGGTCAAAACATCACTATGATTGTTCAGACTGAGCAGGAAGGTGGAAAAGTGGGGGTCACTCCACTCTAGTGGCTGGATGACTTGTTCTGCTTCCCTTGCATATGAAGAAGGAGAGAGTTTGGTGCCTATTGTTCTCACTCCAGTCTCAGCAGGCTTAACATCAACATGACCCTAAATGTCAGGCAATTTCATGAGGATGCAGATCATGTGCTGTTGTTTTAGCAGATTTCCCAGGTGCCTGTCTCTGGATAAGAACTCAGTTCCAGGGGTTAGCTCAAGGCAGATTTTGCAAAGACACTGAAATTAGAAATGATGTATTAAAAATGAACTGTGTATTGCAACAGGTGAATTGAAATGAATGTATTATAAATAATAAATAGAATAAATAGCATGTGATTTGAATCTTATAAATATAACAGAAGGGAATACTTGTGTACTGAACATTCTGAAATCTTGAAAATGTTAAAATATGGGTAAATGTTAAAATAATGGGTAGCCAAACATTGCAGAGACTTCTGATGCAGCTCAATTTTTTTTACTTTGGTTTTACCAGAGCTAGCCTGGCTTGTAGGCAGTTTGAGGCTAAAAGTAAAAAAAAAAGCCTACATTACTTCCATAGCTTCTTACTGAAGACCACGTTCTCTGGTGCCTCTTTCCTCTTTGATCCAGCTTCAACTGAAGGTCTTAACATAATACTCATAATCCTTCAAAGAAATCTAAAGCTCTGAAAGAAATGCAAAAAATTATTGCCTTTGCTACTTTCCTACTTTCCTTTTTTGTATATGCAGTTTGGGATTAAAAGCAGCTGCTCTTGGTTTTTGTTTGCACAACACCCAAATCAGCAGATTTGGTCCATATCTGGGTTTTCTATATTCTGCCGAAAAGCCTACATTTTCTAGGCAACCATCAAGCTTGCATTCCTGCAAGAGCCCAGACTGAATCTGCCTGCCTGAAGGCAGCATGTGCTTTGTTCTTGCACCCTCCTTTCCCTCATGCCACTTCTGAAATGACACAGCTGTCCTTACAAATGATCTCTGATTCCATTTGTATCATCTGCATCAGCCTGGAAAACGGTATATTCCCACTGCTTGTACAAAAAGCTACATGGTAGTGCTCACTGTACCCCATGGCAGGGGGACTAGAGCCAGATGATCTTTTTAACCCAAACCATTCTGATGAAATGATTCTGTGATTTTACTGCAGTCCTTAGCAAAATCTCAGACACTCATATAAAAAGAACTGCTTTAAATGGGGGATCACTGTGCCCTGGAGGCTTTGTGAAATAAACTTCTGTTGTATAGCATAGTAAAACAAGAAGCTCTGAAAGCATTTCTCCATTGTTGCTACATCATATTGTCCTTTCCTTGATTTCCGTGTAGTCTCCTGTTTCCTACAAGCTTCAAATTAAGAAATTCTTTCCATCAAGAACATACAAGAAAGCTGCTTGACCACAGCTCTTGAATTTAGATATGTGTTGGTGTTCCTTTCCTGGAGCAGTCCTGACTGTTAATAGAGCATTGTGTGCCACTCAGTGCCTGACCCCAAGACTGGTCCTGTGCAAATAATCAAAATTTCCCACAGAATAAAGTTCTGCTCATTCTGAATGAAAAAGCAGGTCCTTCATGAACTTTATTGCCTTTTGCTCATGCTATGCTTATGAGAGTAGTCCCCAGATGGCACTGTTTGGCCATTTTATGTGATTTTTTCTTGTCTGCTTTTTTTTTTTTTTTAAGTTCATATGCAATGTAATCTTTGAAGAAATGCTACAGATTCTTTCCATACAGAAGGAAGGGACTTCTTCCTAGGAGCCATGGCTTGATGATGGGATTATTTATTTCTTCTTGTTTTTAGAGTCTCCCCCCACAGAAATGTCTTCATTCTTTTTGAATGTCAGTGTTCCACAATTCTCTGCTCTCCAGGAGCCCCTTCCTCCCATAACATATCTCCTCTCTCACCTTAGAATGTTCTTCAAGTATTGCAGGCAGCAAGAAGCTGACGGCAAGGCCCTGCTGTACTTGGACAAGCATATCCTGAAGCATCATACTCACAACCTGCCATCCTTCTTTGCAGTTCCAGATACCCATACTTATACTGTCATGGATGTTTATATTTCTTTCCTTAATGTCTTTTTTATGACTGCTTCCATTTTTAAGTCACACTTCAACAGCTTATAGGAAAACCAAGGTGACTTTGATACATTTTTCACCAGAGTTTCAGGCTGGTAAGGGACTTCTAAACTGTTAATAACTACTAAGATTGTTACTGCTATGGTTTGAGAAAAAGATGAAGAATAATTTTTCCTGTTGCATTCAGTACTCAGGAAGGGGACCCAGAACCAGATAAAAACAGGGTAACACAATGGACAGAAATACTCGGAGAAGGATGCCATCCAGAGTGGCAGTGAGACCTGATCTTGGGTGGAAAGAATTAAGTTCCTCATCTAGTAAGGAAAATTATGAGCTTCAGAAGGAAAGAATGTGTCTGTTCAGTAAAGTCATGTTAACACAACAAAATGAGGGAGGCAAATTTATAGGTACTCTGCTTGGGATTCTGAGAAATAGCTGATCGATAGAAGTCAAAGGTGGTAGGTGCTGACTGCAATAGCCCATTTAGAGATAGGACTGATCTGTGCTGTCCTGTGGATGGCAACTTGTTTACATTTTTTCTAGTGATTTTTGGCACATGAATTAGAACTGGATTGTTTAAGGAGATGACAGCAATGATACAACATGAGCTTCAGTAATCCAAAGTGATTACAGTCTTGAGAACAAGCAGCTAGAATCTTTGTGTTCAGCTGGAAATGCATCAGAGGTCATGTAGGCGAAACAAAATGCATGACCAGCATGCCAGTTACAAAATTATCAGAGAATTGGTGGGGCACAGCTGGGAGATCTTCAGATATATCATGGCCACTGCTAGCAGAGAGGAAAGAGACTCTCAGGGTCACTTGGGACCTACTGAGACCTTCTTCAAACACTTCTTCAAACCAGACAGGACTGGTCTCTTGCAACATTGAAATGAGGCCCAGTGTGGCAAACTATAACCTAGGTGGGTGCAGCACAGCCAAAAGGGGCCAAAGTGTGGTGACAGTTTTTTCAAAAAAGTTACACTGCAAAGGGATGAAAAACCTGCTGGGAGTGAGAGGAGCTAAGCTGGATGACATGAAGTTCTGGCATGTGAACAAGGGATTCTCAATATGGTGAGGGTGAAAATTCACAGCTCCCTAACAGTTGTAATTCATCCTCTTGGAACAACCTAAGAAGCCCAAATAACAACATGGAGTGTGACTGGTTTAAGGAAGCCAGCACATAAGATGATAGGAAAATGATGAGATGTGGCCCTTTCATCTATTTCCCTGTGCCATTTTGCTTGAAAAAAAGATACGTGATTTTTTGTAGTTCATTCTTCCTTGTAGAGTTTTTGGGATTGAGCTTAATCATTATTACAAGCAAAATAATAGAAAAAGACCCCTCCAAAAGCAAACCAGAGAGAAAAAAAACAACAACAAAAACATCTTGACCTGCTGTTGTACCTATTACACTGTGTGGTTTTGGTGTTCTGCCTACGTTGATAATTAAACTCACAGTGGAGTCTGCTGCAGTTTAAAATAGAGTGTGCAAGGAAGACTCCTACTTCAATAAAAGAGGATATGCAGATACCTGTCCTAATAATACAGGCATTCAAGGAATGGAAAACCTTTCTTACTAAGGGCTGAATAGAAATCTCATCTTTTTCACAGTTTTTGATTCTTGGTTATAGTAATTCTTGTCCTCATTGAAAGCTTTTATTAAATTTATTAAAATGGACACAAAACTACTGGGTTTTTTTCTTTTTTTTTTTTTTTCCTACTGTCAGGAGCACTGATGATCTTTGAACATCTTCCAAAAGCTCAGCTGGTTCCAGTGTTGCTGAGACCCAAGTCTCATTCTCCATCTACATTTTGAGAACACAGGCACTGAGAACAGCCTAAGTAAGGGAGAAATCCTGCTTAAGCTTTGTTTCATTTGATGGATATGCCAGAAGCTGTCTTGGAAATAAAAAAACAAAACAAAACAAAACAAAACAAAACAAAAACCAAAACCAAAACCAACAACAAAAAAAAAAAAAACAAAAACAAACCAAAAAAAAAAGCTCAGACAAGGAAACTTTTTCAGTTTACTAGTGCAGATAAGGTTAACAGCCTGCAATTAGATGTAAGGAGTTCTTGACTTATTTCCTCTAGAAATAGGATTTACAGGCTTATAATGTCTCTATGTGTCACTGTCAGTCCATCTTAACACTTTATTCTCCTTATCAAGTACAAAGAAACATGCAGAGAGGCAGCAATGTTGCCTCTTGAGGAGAGGCACTTGAGGAGACATGGCTGAGTAAGGTAGAGAGGACCTATGAAAGGCTGGAAGTGATATGGAGCCCGTCAAGATTTGAGTGTCTCAAGATCTGAAGCCAGCTTTGCAATTTTTTTTGTTGCTGTCAATCAGCAGATGTAGCTAGACAGTTATGATTAAGCAATTGCATTGTTAACATTATATGCTTGGCTAGTGCTTGTTTTAGGCAAAAGGGAAGACAATCCCAAGATGAATGGGGTGTCTGGATAAGAGCACCAGGAGTAAGGTCAGAACTGAGCAGTAACTGGGGGAGAGGTAACTCCAGCAGTGGACCACCAACTCAGTGACCACCTACTCCAAACAGACCCTGAAGTCAGACAGCGGGAAGAACTGCACCTGCAGACTAATTAGCATGGCAATAGGGGGTTGATTAATGGAAGGAGCTAATTAATGAAAGTCACATAATCTGTAAGCAATGAATGCTGATGCTTTGTTTGTTAAAATGTACAAATGCTGTAACGTTTTGATGAATGCGGAGCCAGTCTTGTGGGCTACCACCCTGCTCCCTCCTTTGCACAAACCAGAATAAGAGGTAGAAATACCTCACCTAGGGTGTGTGAGTTGGTGCTACGTAACAGGGAAGGAGCCAGAGGTTGGCACAAGAGAAGCACTAAAGCAAAATTTTACCTTATTAGACCTTAGGAATCCATGAGACATCATAATTGGCTCAATTAGGTGCAGGAAGCAAGAGGTCCAGCCATATAAAGAAATGAAAACCTAGAAAACCTAGATGGTTTAGTTTTTCTGCCTGGCAGTGTTTTCTTGGCCTGGCTGCAGTGGTCAGGTGTGAACACAGGTAATTGAAATATGGTAATGAACATAGTCTGTCTCAGGATCCTACTTCCATTGGGTGACACTGCACCAGGCTTGACCCCCTGTGACCATTCAGGCAGGTCAAGTTCCCTCTGATCCTCTATGCTCCTTCACAGGGCGGGCAACAGCTGACAGCTTCCCACCCCAGAAAACACGCCACTCTGCCATTGCAGAAGCACGCTGGGAAAACCCCCAAATCAATGGTCTTGAAGAGCTAGTTGATTCAGGGTGTGGAGGAGAGAGGAACCAGGTGTGATGACTCTGGCCCACGAAAAAGCAGCTAGACTTTTCCCACAGGGGAGGAAATGGGTACATCTGCATGGCAGGCTGTTACTCTATGACAATGCTATCAAAGCAAGAAATTCTAGGTACCCAGCGCTGGAAGAAATTTACCCTGAAACTATAAGCACTTGAAAACCTTTTTCAGAATTTACTGATGCCAGGACTTGATGATGCTGATTAATTACCCTAGGTGACTAAAGACAGCTAAGTTGCTGTTTCTTCCCCCCTCACAAACACTTTTGCTTTGGATAATTTACCAGCTGACAGTTTCTTGTTTTCTTGACCTCCCTGCGCCACTAACATATCTTATTAAGGCCCCTTGTATAGTTTCAGCTTCTCCCTTGGCAATGACTTGGCTATCCAGCGTGAAATTTGACAAAGTGCACACTTCAGCTAGCAAGCTCACCAACAGCCTGCACTCTCAATGCCTGCCAGCCTTCTTCACTCTCTGCTTTCTCAGCTCAGACTGTTGAAGAGCGTCTGAGCATTAAGATGAGCAGGTTTATGATCCTGGTTTGGTACAGCACGGCAATTCCCTGCAGTGAAAAGCAACACATCAAGACCTCTCTCCTGGAAACAAGTGCATGAGGAAGTGTCAGAGAAGCAGCTGGTTTTTGAAACAGGAAATGCTTATGTTATATTTTGGTATTTTTTAACACAGTGTAGTGTTTAGCTAGTAAAAAATATCTAGGCCTAAGGTAAATACAGGCAGTGTCATTGACACCTGGCACCTGCAGGTAACTCACTTAAAAATGAAGGCTTTGGCTTAGAGAAGGGAAAGATGTGAGGCAAGAAGTCTATGAAGATAAAAAAAATACTTTACTAGGATATTTTAGGAAGGTTATTTTAGTAAAGTCATATGTCATGGAAGAATGTAGCTACATTTCCTACTTCATTGTTGTAATTGTTTATCACTATTGCTCACAGGAACATGGGAAGAGAGGATTTCTGCAGCATAAGAAATTCTCAGTAGGATAAAGACCATGTGACTAAAGAAATCTCGTTAGCACTAGGCGGATCAAGCAAGCAAGGAAGACTGAAAGGAGTTGGAGTCACCACCTGCATGCTGAGTATAATGTACTAATGTCATGGAGAAGCAGTAGCTAAGCAGGAAAAGGGACAGTCCGGTTTCTTGCAGTTGCTGGGAGGAGTTGCTGGATTCCCTGGTAACCAAGATGCAAACATTTGGTTGTTCTGCATGTTTCTGGATGGGATGCTTTGGCAACTGATAGGGAGTCAGCTTACACAACAGGCAGTTTCCTTGGTAGGGGCACTAACAATGTCTGTTTGCTGTTTCCAGTCATCATTAAATCTGGAAAAACCTAGTATCACTGGGTTCCCTGTTCATTACCTCCCTAAAAAATAGCCAAGGCTGTCAGGAAGAGCAGAAGAGAGATAGGAAAGAAAGTGGGATTAAAGGAGGGTAAAAGATAAGCAAGATAAATGAGTAAAATTGTAGGGAGGAAAGTTATGGTTAGTTTTCATGTCTCATGAAAAGATGTTTCTTCCGGTGAGCCCTGATTTGGCTCCTTCTCTCAGTGCCTGCTCTGAAGGCTAGAAGACTGGCATTACTCTAGCTTGTGGAGTCTGCTGACATTTGGGGGGAGTTTCAGTCACTAATATTGCCAGAATCAGTCCATCTACATAAGTGGTTTTAGAAGTTTTCCTTGAGGTTTTACTCTTTTTCATTCACACTTTAACCAGTTCATTTAGACTGAATGAAAAACTTACCTTGGGTGAGCATCCCATGATTTGTTCTAATCAGCAGCACATAGGGGGTTCATGCTCAGTGACCCCAGTTTATGGCTGCAGCTCTGAAAGAACTTGCCTGGGTGAGTGCACAAACGCAGCTCTAAAGCCAGGGCTTTCTTAAGCAGGAATGACTAGTTACATCTCTGTACTACCCTGTGCAGAGAAAGAGAGATATTGCTACTAAACTGTGTAAGCTTTGAGTGCAAGGCTCTGGGGGAAACTAAGCAGCTTCTTTCTTCAATTAGTTCTTGCTCTGCAGCTTTACTTCCCCTTCAAAAGCAAGTAATCTCATACTGGGGCAAGTAGCAAGTTTGCAGTCTACAGAAACAAACCAGGCTTTGGCTCCCTACGGCTTACCAGCTCAGGGGTTATCAGGGGTTATCTTCTTCAGTGATCCCTCGTTGCCTCAATCTCAAATCCCATAAGCTCTGCAAGCAGAGTTTCCAAAACAGCTAAATCTGAAGGCAGACTTCTGTGCATGTGCGCACAAAGACAGACAATCAATTATTTTATGTGGATAAAGCTATTGAATTATTTCTTACCATGTTTTTTTTTTTTTTTCTATTGGAAGAAATTCCTGTTTAGTCTCAGATTTCAGAAGCTGGGTTTACAGTGCAATGCTTCCGCTTTGTCTTTTGCCTCAGCAACTACAAATCTCTGGAGGCTTTGTAGTGCACTAGAACGCAGGAAGGAGAGTCACACTTCAGCAAACAGTCTTTTATAACCTTTTCTGATGTTATATTGTGTCTTAAATACAGCAGAGACCTGACATACATTCAAATTGCCATGTACTGAAGAATGGAGAAATGATAGGAGAGAAAAAATTACTATGTGTCCTTCTGAATTTCTAACTACATCACAGTGCTTTCAGAGTGTCAGATCACCTTGGGAAGTCCAGTTTTTTATTACAGCTTTACTTAATTTTGAATTAATTCTTCCTCACACCCCTTGCATGTAAAAATGCTTTTGCTTATACATGTCAATTTTGCCACTGTCCATACTCGTGCTCCACTTGTGTCTTCCCCAATACAATATTAAATGTATTAGGGACAAGTTTAAGGGCTATCACTGATTACAGAAAAGAGATGCTTGTTTAAATCATTGGCATGAGGTGTTCACATATCTGACATTGTCAGTGTCAGAAGAAATGTGCAGATTTCACACAAACACACATATTCAGATGTGAAATCCTGTTAAATTAGGCCCAGAGAGGGAGAATAACTGAGGCAGTTCAAAAAGCAAGGTGGTGAGCTGCAGATACCCAGAACTTATCAACAGCAGGTAAACAGGCCTGAGAGCAAATCTACAAGGGAATTATTCAAAATAAAGCTAAGTAAGAGAATGGAAAAATTGAAAAAAAAAAAAAACTGAGAAAACTTACTGCATATTTTCAAACAAGAGGAGAAGGGAAGATAGGGCCTGTTTTTCTAACCAAATTGTGAAATGTAAGAAGTGAAAGAATCAGGAGAGAAGGAGCTGGGGAAGCAGACATACTGAATGCTGATTAATGGGCAGTGTTTCACTAAGTGGTGGCCGAGGACTGTGTTCCTCCCTCATGGGACATACCAATTTTTTATCTTATCTACTTTTTACTAGTTGCCTCAGTGAAGAAAGGCCAAAGGGCTGCCAGAGTGACTAACAATATCACCTGGTTGCTTTAAATGTTGGTGACAAAGACACTCAACAAAATGTGTTCCTACTGGTTCCTCCATTTGTCTGTTGAAGACAAGGCTTGGTTGGCTTTCAGTCTGCTGATTTCTCAGCAGATTTGGGAAAATGCCTCTAGAGAGGGCTTTGCACAGAGCACTAAATTCCTTCTTCTTCCTCAGCACACAGAGATGTACATTTGCTTGAGTGGCTCTTCGCAACAGCAGCAGTAGCAACATGCTCTCCTGTAGGGAAAGATGCAAATTCATCTCCCACAGGGATGGGTTGTGTTCTAAAATATTTGCTGGCTCAGATGAAACAAAAGCCTTCTGAATCACATGTAGTGCACTATATTGCACCTTTCCAGACACTCTGGCATGAACCTTTAACCTTCTAAACGCTATTTAAGTCAGCTAGTACCCTTGACATAAATTGGTGCACGTGACACTGATTGTGTGCTTACAAACTGGGAAGCACACAAACACTTCCTCTGAATGCTCATGAAATCACCAGCTCTCAGGGCATAAATGCGTTATGCACAACAGAGGAGGTTATACCCAAGAGCTTGTAAAATGGCCAAAGCAGTGCACAGCAGTGATTGTCAATATATGATGTTGTAACATGCTTGTAGACTCACAGACAGACAGATTTAAAGTCTTGTACAATGCTCAGGATTCTTCCTGTATTTGACTCCTGCAGTTACGTGCTACAGTAATGGACTTGAAAGCATGTTGCTGCAAGAACTTGACAAATGGTGATGGTACTCACTAAATACCCAGTGATAGGTCCCAGGGAGTGTGAATCACATGCTAGATACTGTTTTTTTATGTCTGTAGAGAAACTCTTTTTCCTGAACACACAAATTCTGATCTGTGGGAATTTGAAGGTTTGAATGATGGGAGAAAGATGCAGCTTGGGGAATTTCCACTTACTGAAAGGGAAAGTAAGCTTTACATGTGAAATAAAAAGAAGACAGACATTTCTTAGATGCTGTTTTGCGATGCATAAACATTGCCTATATTAGGTTGCTTTATATTCGTTAGGCAACCTTTCCTAGTTACTGGTTGGAGAGTCTAACTAGTTCAGGGTTTAAAGAAGAGGAAAAACACCCATAAAAAGCAACAGCTTGTCTTGGATGTACACTTTAAGGCATATTACCTAAAGCCATTTTAAAGTTTAAATACGATGGCCCAAAGGTGCTTTTCATTCCTTGCATGTTTTTTCTGAAGTTCATTGCACTGCTCATAATCAGCTGAAGTTAATTACTGAATACTAACTTTCATGGGCCTTCAGATTTGTGCTTCTGCAAAGAAACAAGTGAATAGTGTCTGCAAAAATGAAATTTATTTTAAAAAATAATGGTTTTGGATCATCTCAAGAAATGAAAATGCTATCAGTATTCTCAGTAGAAGCATGAAGTAGTAAAAGTGGCCAGAAAAAGCACTCAGGTAGCCTGAAGATAGCATAGTGCTCAGGGATGCTCATACATAAAGAGCATGGATCCACAGGACTCAGGCTCCTTGACTTTTTTTCTCTGTATTTGGAGACCATAGGAAACGCCAAATACAAAGCTTTTATCCTGAACCTCATGCTTCCTCACTTACACATGCTTCTCACATCACAGAAACTTTGCCTTGTGGCAGGTGTTGCAAAGCCCAGAATTAACAGCTGGCCAGTGAAACTGGCAGTAAAACCACAAATTGACCAACTGCAGCAGGAAAACATTTCTCAAGGCACAGTACAACGCATTTGGCCTGTGTTAACACAAAACAGGTCATGCTTTGTGCTGAGGGAAAAGACCCAGTGGGAAAACCACCCTGGAATCTGCTCACATGGTTCTTGCAGGGTCACACGGGAGCACAGGCATGCAGCTGTGGGTGGGTGGTGGCTGGAAACAGGTGCCATGCCAGCAGCAGACTGTGGCAGTGCAGCTTTGTCCCGAATGACCACAACGAGACACATCCAGGTATAAGTAGAAGTGCAGCTGGCAGGGGGCTGTGCTTGTTAGATTTAAGAAAACGTGCCACTCACAGATAAGGCCAAGGACTTGTGTACACTGCAGAAACGTGTGCCACATCTTTCTAGCACAGTGGTGGGCCATAGAAAAACTGCCTGGGTAGAAATGAGGAGCAGTTTTCTTTGGGAGAATGAAATTTGGAGGCTGTCTTCCTATTTCAGTACACATAGCAAGACCAGTATAAACTCTGCTTCACTTTGCAGAGTGTCTTCGGTTTCCTTTTTCAGAAAATTAAAGTTTAAAACTTACTTCTCCTCTTCCTCTGACACGATCTGCCTACCATAGTCCATTTCCATTCCAACGGAAAGATTAAGAGATACCACTATTCAGTTTTCTTAAGAGGGGTGTGTTTGCGCAGGGAAAGATTCTGCTTGCCAAACACCCGCAACAGTCACTGCCCAGGACTCCTTCCTCACCTGCCACACATTCTTTGCTGCAGCAATCCATCAAATCTCCTTTCCCCTCCCGCGGGGAACGCGGGGTCGGGACGCGGGGTGGGGGGGTACGAGTTGGGTCGCAGGTGTCGGACGCGGGATCGGGATGCGAGAGTGGCAACCGGGGGCTGGAATGCAGAGACCGGATGCGCAATGGGACGTGGGCCCCGCAGGCGGATTGCGGAGGTGGGACACGGGGCTCGGGGGTGGGTCCAGGAGGTGGGATGTAGGTCCGGAGGAGGGATGTGGAGGCCGGAGGTGGGCCCGGAGGCGGATCCGGAGGAGGGATCGGGAGGCCGGAAGTGGGGCTGGAGGTGGGCCCAGAGGCGGGTCGCGGAGGCCGGATGCGGAGGCCGGAGGCGGGTCCGGGAGGAGGGTTGTGGGGGAGGAACGAGGGGCTGTACTTCCGTTTTGGTGTTGCCGTTACGCGCTCGCGGAGGGGCTGCCGGGCCGCTGGCCAATAGCGAGGCTTGGTGGAAGCGCGCGGTCGTCGGTGGTTGGCGGGTGGCGGGTTGGAGGCGGGGCCAGGCGGGAGGGGCGGGGTGCCGCAGGTGCCGCCCCGCAGAGCCGGCGCAGCGCCGGCAGGGTCGGTGCTGCTGTCGCTGGTGGCCAACCAGGATGCGGCTGCGCTCGGGTGTGTTCGCCTCCTCCTGCCTCCTCGTGCAGGCCTTGGGCGTCGCGCTGTTCCTCCGCGGCTTCTTCCCGCTGCCCGTCAGGTCCGTGCCCCGCCGAGAGGCCCGCGCGGACGCTCCCGCCGAGCCGGCCCCGCCCGGCCCAGGTAACGTGAGCAGCTGCCAGGCGCACCCCGTCGTTCGGTGTCACGGAACATCTTTTTTGTAGCGCCCTCGTGTTTCCAGACCAGCTTCCCGAGTAGTTTAGAACTTAACTGCTTTTCACGTAGTTATGGATCACAGGCAGGGATACCTGCTCGCAGTCGAAAAGCCTCAAGCGTCAGCTGTCACTTTCTTGCAGGGTGTGTTTTCCTGTCGTTTTGTTTCCCTTTCCCTGACTCTGATGGAGCCGTAATACCCGGTCCTGTTCAATGGCAGGTTGTTTACATTAAATGATGCCGTCCCAGCTAAAACGCCTCACGCGTTTCCTGTGATCATTCGCTGGCTGTATTGTGTCCGAGGTTCATTTTCTGTGATATTTCTGTGGTGTGTGAGTGCTTTAATGCCGCCTCAGTGAGACTTTTAACACCTCAGTAGTGACAAAGCAACTGTACTAATGCAGGTTGCAATATGTACAGTATTGCCGTCCATCGCTATTTCTGTGAAATCACTGTCTTTACAGGTCATGCTCCATTCCAGAGCTGTATTTGTGAAACCAGAGTTTTCAAGAATCTTTTTAAGGAGCCTGTAGAGGATGTGCTAATAAAGTACTTGTCTCATATGTTCAATCACAAACTGTATTAAAGTGAAGAGGACTGTGTACTTGAGTGACTGTTTTTCACCAGTTTGGAGCTTGCGGGATGAAACTTCAGGTTCACTTGGCAGCTGGATTGAGTAATATTTTGCTCATACAGAGCTCTTGATTGGGACACCAAGTTATGGTTAACTTTTTGGAACAGGACTGTAACTCCCAAACTGGGTCTTCAGCTGCTTGATATTTACTGTTAATTCTTCTGAAGTGTGTGATGTTGTGCCTGTAGGGACAGGCTTACTTGAATTTTGAGATGCAGTGGAGAGAACAGAAGGTTGTGTGATTTAGAGTGTGATGTGCTGGTATTGGTTGAGCAGGAACACTGAAAGAATCTAATCTGGTAACAGACCAAGTGGTTTCTGCGGAAGGGCCGGCTGATTTTTAGCTGAAGTTTACCAAGACTGTCACAGATATCTGATAGGCTTCTGTGAGTGAAATATTGCATTCACATGTGATTATTAGCAGAAGACTAATGTAGAAGGAGACTGGATGAAAAGATGTCAGACAATTTGGTTTTGAAGGGACTGGTTTGTGTTGAAGAGTGGAAGTGTGTGCCACAGGGCTCTACAAGCAGTTTAAATTTAGGTATGTCATGAGCAAGCCTAGGTATAGTAGGCAAAAATGGAGTGACAGTAGAAAAATACTTACTTTCTGTAGTACTTAGTTATGATGTGCTTGCAGAGTGATATCTGGATTATAAGGTCTAAAGGCAGGGTAGTGCTTACTAAACCATGATGCAGAAGGCTTTCAACCTACTTTAGACCTGTTCAGAAAAGAATATTTCTCCAGTGCTTCTTTAACTCCTGAATGTTTCCCTTTGTGAACAGTCCTGACTGCTGTTGAGTGCATGCTGTCTTGGCTGTGAGAAAGCTGAATGCTTGCAGCACATTATTGTAATAAGTTCTTGATAGACAATCTGTGATTTTCTTCACAGAAGTTCAGGTCCATTTAGAGTAACTGTTTTCCAAGTAAACCTGGCAGAGACAAGTAAGCATGCTGTATGGCAAGGCTTGGACAAAGTGTTGCTTTAGCTATCTTACAGTAAGTATTTTCACATGGCTTGTAAATGACTCCAAATTCATTTGAACTTCTCAACACTTTGACTTTCCTATAAATCACATTGCAGGAGGAAGTTAGGAGTAGGGCATATGTGTTTGTGATCTGAACATTTTTGGTGTACAGCAAGCTTTCTTTCACTAAGCAGTGGATAGGGGAAAGATGTAACTAAGAGAACATCTGGTGGTGCCTTCTTGTTTTTCATGGTGAGCCAAAGTATGCTGGATAAGTTGATAATTCAAGTCCTGGAAAAAACAAAATTATCAGTTTATTTAGGATTGCTTGCAGTCAGCATTTTGTTGTTGTGATTTCCTTCTACTCCCTGCTGTGCCCTTCTCTCCCATTTCCTGATCTGGAAAAATCACTAGCAGTAACTAGTCAGTGAATGTCAGTTTGTTGATGCTTATATGTGTACCCCAAAGTAAAATTTCTCAGGTTGTTTTTGATGTTGCTGTGTTAGACACACCATTATCTGTGACCATTCCAAGTTGTCAGCCACTTTTGCGGAAAAAACCTTTACTGTAAAGGACTGTAAAACCCCTAACTTTATATAATGCATGTACTGAGCAGTTAAATTCAACACAATGGTGTCTGGATAGAGGCCTGTGGGTAGGATATATTCTGCTTCCATTTTGCCCTTGTGTGTTTGTATATTTCTTGATAGAGAAATGAGACCTGTAGAGCTTGGAGCAAAAATGCTGCTGTAAGACCTGAATGTCACCATGTGGACCAAGCTCAATGCAGATGAAGAGTTGCTGTGGCCAAAATTAAGTCCATGCAAGAGAAAGAGGTGGGCTTGAAGGCATGGTGTTGCCTACTACTTGATGCACACCAGCATTTTCCTGTACCCACCTATATGTTCAGGGAATTCTGGAATTGGATTTTGGCCCTGCAGCTGCCGTTACTGAAGTAGTCTGTCATATAGTCTTCTACCTTGAAGGGAGTGAATGTGCATAAATCTGTTTCATACAAGTTTCAGTGAAATTGTCTCTTTCTTTGTAATCTTTTATCTTATGGTGAGATTTCATACAGAGGCACGGTTTATGTTGTGATGTGCAAAATTGGGTATTAGCACAGGTGAATGCTATGTCTTTTTTCTAACAGAAGTTTTCTGTCAGATACAATTAGTTCAGCTTTACTGAAGTAAAAAGAGAGGAGGTAGCAGCTATTCCTTCTTATTACTTTGAACACTCTCCATTTCAAAGCTTTTCCTTAGTTTTCCCAATTTCATGTCACATTCCTTTCACATCTTGTTTTATTTCCTGGAGGTGGTATTGGAGTTGTTGTGTTATTCCTTTGCTGGATGGCTTGAAAACTCATCTTCCTCAGGTTACTTCTCAGGTTTGCTGTTTGCAGCTTCTTGTTTCTGTGTATAGAATTAATAAAGAAGTTGAAAGCTCTCATTTATGTGGTGAAGTTGTCCTTTAACTTCTGTATCATCTTCAGTAAAATTTGTTGATGAGTTATATATGCCCTGTTTTTGTTGCTTAGGAATAGTTTCTAACTGGACCAAGATTCCTCCACCGCTTTTCAAAAAAGTTGTCGTTGTGCTGATAGATGCTTTGAGAGATGACTTTGTGTTTGGATCCAAAGGTAAACAGTTTATGCCTTATACTACTCAAGTTGTTGAAAAAGGGACTTCCTACAGTTTCATTGCTGAAGCCAAGCCACCCACTGTGACTATGCCTCGAATTAAGGTAAGTGGGATTTTTTCCTATCTTTTCATTGGATAAGCTTTTGAAGTATGAGTTGTTTCATATGCTTGGAGTTGGCATAAAGGATGTGTGTGGTGTTAGTGCAATCTATGGCTGAATGTCTCTTTGCTGTAGTAGTGCAATTAATTGACTCTTGATTTGCCATGGGCAAGAGGTTAAGGACAGATAAGGCCCCAGTCCAGGCTTAAATGATTGACATAGCCTTTTTATTTGTAATCATGGGAAGGTGGTAGTCTCTTAGTTGTCCAGTTTTCCAGTTGTCTTCTATCTAGGATCATTTTTATTGTATATCTCTGTGTTCTTGTAACTTCTGAGAGAAAATAGTATAAAATTGTTTTTTCATAGGGATGTTTCTAAAGAGCTTAAAAAGGAAATTCTGCAAAGTTCTGCAAAGGTAAATAAAAGATGAATTCTGGTGGTGTCATCAAAATACTAGATCATCCAGGCTTGTCAGTGGTAGATCTGAGTAATACCTCTGTGCACTGAGGAGGCTGAGGGAGTGATGATTGGTAGGTCAACTAGCAGGAGAGTGAGGGAGAGGCAGTCTGGTAACTTTATAGATGGACTTCAGTGCTTCTTCTGGAAGTTTCTTACTTACTGTTTTGAAGGTACTGTTGTTGTTAATATTGAGTAAGTTTACTTACACCTATATTGTCTTTTGGCGGTTTAATGACCAGTAAATGAAACAAACTTCAACTGTTTGTTTGATGAAAAGACTGAAAGTCTTTTTTCTGTTAATTAATTGAGACAGTAATATTTTTACCTTCTGTAAAGCAGTTATCACAGACATCAACTAGCGCTGTGCTGTGGCAGATGAGGTTATGTGGCAAGACAGCTTGTGTTCTTTTATTTTGTTATGTTTCCTTACAAAAAAAATGATTTGTCTGCCATCTGGCTTATTGCTCCCTCCCATTGCTACTGTTTTCTGAGCACTGGAAGTTTCCTGTTCAGTGTGTCTCTTTTCTTCTTTCATTAGGCTTTGATGACAGGTAGCATACCTGGTTTCATCGATGTTGTTGTGAACCTCAATTCTCCAGCTGTCTTGGATGACAATCTGATATGGCAGGCAAAAACAGCTGGGAAAAGAATAATATTTTATGGTGATGATACTTGGGTCAAATTGTTCCCAAAGCACTTTGTGGAATATGATGGAACAACATCGTTTTTTGTGTCAGACTTTACAGAGGTGAGCGGCTTTGTATGATCCCAAGTTAAATGAATTGAGTACAAACAAACAGTGTTAGTTTCTGAGAATGAGTGAGTAAATCTGCCCTTGTTCTGAAATATTCACCTGGCAATTAAATAGAAATTGAATTTGTGTCTAATTTTGGTGTGGGCACTGTAAAGCTAAGCATTTGAATCCCTCACGCATATGCTGTAAAAAGTGTTGCAATGATAGTGTACTCATCAATTTATCATTCTATAACTTAACGTAAACATGCCATTTTCTCACAAAACTTGTTGTGATTGGAAGTTAGACTAGTTGTTTTGTTTAAAAATTCTACTGTCCACATTTTCAGTTTGCTATCAGATATTTTTAGTAAGTGCAATCCTTAAGAATCCTTAAGAAGTCTATTAATATATTAAATATATTAGTCTGTTAAAAGTATACTTTTATAGTATTGCATCATTTTTGTGATTGCAATGGGAGCAGTGCTTCTTCATGTTGTAAAAGAGGGAGCATAGAAAGTAAGTGAAACAAACTAATAATTCTTACTTGGGTCACATTAGAAGAGTAAATGCTTTGACAAATTTACTTCATTTTTGAACCTTTATGATTTGTAAAACCTTAAGCCATTGATCTACTGCTACTGACTGAAGTATTTTATTATTTAAGGAAGTTAGGAAGGTCTAATGTGAATTGGAAGACATGTTTAATTGGTTATGCTGATGAGACTTGCAAAAGCTTCTACCGGGAGTAAAAAGTACGACTGTTCTACTAGATATGTGGTTATGTGGCTCCCAAGCTCTTTATGCAGTCCTTATAGTGCCTTAATATAGTCTTAAACACACAGCTTTTTATAGTTCTTTTGGTAGTTATATACAGACTCAACAAAATAGTATCACATGGGAAATATTGTAGGGTTTTTTAATAACTGAAGAGAGTATATGCAACTAAAAATGTATTGTCAATCTAAGCAGGAAAACAGTTGAGTTAGGCCCCAAATAGCATTTTTCAAACAGTTTTTCTTTCTCACTATGTTGTCAGTTCTTTTACTGAAGAAGTACCATCTTCTTGTGTTTGCACGCTAGCAAAAATGGAGTTGAGAGATTAGGGTTTGTTGTACCCCTGAGCTTCCCACCTCGAAACTGAGATGTTTTGTTGTACTTGTGATACGATGTATCATCACATGTGAAGTGATAGTCTGGAGTGTGCAGGGTGAAAGTGACTGAAAAGTTCTTGGAACAGTTTTTAAAAGTTTCTGTGGAAACTTGGCAACCCACTTGCCTTGTCTGCATGTGATCCAATGCATCCTTACCAGAAAAGATTAAATGGGGTGAAGAATCTATTTTTAGACAAATATATTTGACTGCCTGACATTGAACTAATTTTTTTTTTTCATATTAACATTGTGCATGATTGTAATCTCATCAACTTCTATGGAATTTTCATGGTAGTGTAGTTAATTTTTTTGTGCTTTTTAAAAGGGAAAGTTTTTTTTTACCTTATAGTAGTTTTCCTTTTCTTTGAGGTTGATGATAATGTTACCAGACATTTGGATAGTGTGTTAAAGAGAGAAGACTGGGATCTCCTAATACTACATTACCTGGGGTTGGACCATATTGGTCATATGACTGGGCCAAACAGCCCATTAGTGGGTCCAAAACTTCGTGAAATGGATAACATACTGAAGAAGATTCATATTTCCCTTCTTTCAAAGGTAAAACAGCTTCTTCTTGGGTCAGTGTCTGTTAATTGTGGATGGACATTAAAATGCTTGCTGGTTGTAGTTGGTAGCTTCTTTATTCATAGACTAAAGTGTGTATTCTGTTCTTTGCCTTCCTGGGCCATTTCCCAGTGTAGCATTTTTAAGGATTTGGTGGCTGACCTTAATAACATCTGCTAACAGCCTCTTCTGGGCAGCTGTTGGAAGTAACATCCCTTTGATGTATGGGAAGAGGAGAGCAATGCCTGCCAAAATTCTTCCATCACTTGTGAATTAAAATGGTTGTTGGTATGCTTTCTACTAATGAAATTCTGCAGAAGGAGTAATGGGCATGTGTTGCTAATGGCTCTGATGTCCAGAATTATGAAGGCATATGTAATTCTTAGATATTTGATAAATTCAGATGGAAGTGGTGGTCTTGATCTGTATTTTTTATGGTAAATGTAGCACATCTGAATCTGTTTTTAGATTTGTAAATATTGGTTGTCACTTACCTAAGCAGTCTGGATATTGAAATACCAAATCCTAGTTCCAGGTAGCCTGAAGCTCTTTTTATTGTTTGCTTTTAGCTACTGCAATTCAGAATAGGTGATCATGAAATTTTAATAGTATTTTTAGTCAAGTGGATACTATTACATGAAAAGAAAGGTTAAATCCTGTGTGTGGAAGTTCTATGAATGTTACAGTTATGTTTCTGCTGTTTTTTAGTACCTTTGCTTTTACCATTTATATTCAAGCCTTGATCTCTGTTTTAGAATGCAGACATAATAAAAGCACTATATTTTTTATAGAATATGTACTGATAATAACTAGAGATGATAAAAAAGTACTTCGTTGTTGAATGACTGTTAATTTTCTGCTGCTTTGATTTGTTAGCTCAAGATTCTTGGACAGGCCTCACTTAAGTTTCTGTTTCTCTTTATTCAGAAACATATACCTCATTCAACATCATTCTTCAACAAGCATTAACAATTAGTCTTCATTGATGGTCAGATTTAAACCCCACATCAGTCAGATTTCAATCCCTACAGCCCATGGGAAACTAGAGACTGTTAGAAACAAGATTATTTTTTAATATTGAATTGATACTATGTTAGTATTTACAATATGAGTAATTCAGCATGTATATTGAAACTTAGTGAAGCTGAAGAAGTGAAGAGGGGGAATATTTTTGTATTAATGATGCTCTTCTGGGACTCCTGATTTTCTTCTCATGGTGTGATAGCCTTTTTTTAATCTTACAGAGAGTTTCTTGTAAATTTGTAACTTCAGGGGTTTTTTTTAAAGCTTTTTTTGTGATTTTTTTTTTTTTGCTAAGATACTGACAAGTGTGTTAGATATGAATGTACCTTAACTTTTAAAATGACTGAGTTACACTTAATTACAGTGGTCTCTTATTATCCGCCCCAGAGTGAGCAAGTTTCAAAACTGAAGTTAATTTTGAGACATATTCATGTTTGAAAATGATGAAGATAGTGAAATGATATAAATTATTTGTGTTGGTATGGTAACTTAGATTTTTTTTCTGTGATTTGCAGGAGGAAGCTTCTCTTCCCAATTTGTTAGTTGTTTGTGGGGATCATGGAATGTCTGAAACAGGCAGTCATGGTGGTTCTTCAGCAGGAGAAGTGCACACACCACTGCTGTTTATCAGCTCTGCTTTTGGGAAGAGAAGTGGTAAGGATCAAAGAAGCATGAACTTTTTTAGAACTGTCCTGGTTTCAGATGAAATAGAGTTAATTTTCTACTTAGTGGCTGGTACAGGACTGTTTTTTGGATTCAGTATGAGAAATAATGTTGTTAACAGCCTGGTGTTTTAGTGTTTACTCTAAATCAAGGACTTTCCTGTTTCCCATGCTCTGCCATTGAGCAGGTGCAAGAGGAGCCATTAAGGGGCATAGCAAGGACATCTGACCTGAACTGGCCAAAGGTATATTTCATACCACGGAACATCATCCCTCGTATATAAAATGAGGCTGCCAGTCACTGCCTGGGGATGGATTGCACATCGGTCAGCAGGGGTGACAAATTTTATTGTGAATCACTTGTTTCTCTTGGGTTTTATTCTTCCCCCTGTCTTTATTATTATTATTATTATATTTAATTTTAGATTATAGTAGTTATTACTGTAAGGGAAAGGGGAGAGAGAGAGAGAGGAATAAAACCCAAGAGAAACATGTGATGCACAATGCAATTGCTCACCACATGCTGATTGGTGCCCAGCCCACCTTCAAGCAACAGTCCATAGCCCCCAGTCAACTCCCTCCAGTTTGTGTGGCTGGCTACGATGCTCTATGGTATGGAGTACTCCTTCAACCAGTTCAGTTCAGCTGCTCCAACTGCGTTCCCTCCCAGCTTCTCATGTTTACTGGCAGAGCACAGGAAGTGGAAAAGTTACTGGTTTAGAGTAAGCCCTCCTTACCAACAGCTAAAACATCAGTGTGTTATCAACATTATTCTCATACTGATTCCAAAACACAGCCCCTGTACCAGACACTAGGAAGAAAATTAACTCTCTCCCAGCTGAAACCAGGACAAGAACACACTGGCAGCTCTTAATTTATATTATGGTAGAATTATTTTTGAAAAGTGCTTTGGTTTGTTTTACAGTTATTTGGGAAAGCCCATTCTATGTAATCTAAAACTCTGGTTTAAGCCAAAGTTAGCATCTGTATCTTGGTGAAACCATGAATCAAGCTTTGTAACCAGTGAGAGAATTGTGTATTTCTGAGATGATAATCTTTTACATCACTGTCCTGTCTGAATGTTGAGCGCTAATGAGATCTGTTGTCAGGATACTGGGCTAATGGTAAATGAATAGGCGTAGATCCAAAATCCTATTTGAAGTAGGTTGAAATTTTGTCTTTTGTGGCCAGAATATTTCCTTGGCCTCCATTCTTCTCTCTCAGACAGCTAGGATGGAAGAATGAATGACAATTTCTCACACAGAGTCCACCAGAAGGAGGAAGAAAGTCCTTGGGAGACTACAGACTATTGGAAATAGGATTATTTTTTAATATTAAATTGATCTGACCCTTGTGAACAGGTGAGAGGTGATGGCACTGATAACATGACTGTTGATTGCTAAGTCTTAAGGATAGAATATGGACCATGAGTGTGTTTACTGTATAGGCTAGTTAATTTTATATCATTGATGTGAATTCACATGTTTCTGAAGCTGATTTTCGACTTGCACATAATGATAAAAAATAAAAGCAAGATAGTTAAAGGCAAGAGGCAATAAAGAAATGGAGTGGTAGAGAATCTTTAGTCTACTTTGTAGAGTTATGCTTAAACAAGCTCCTTGATTGAGTGGATTGGTGGAATGTAGTTATACCAGGAGTGAATATTTTCCCCAAAATAATACTCTCTGCTGCCTTTCATTCTGCCACTTGCTCATTTCCATGTGATTTCTTTTCCTCTAAAACAATGTGTGCAGAACCTTGATTTATTTATCTTGCTGGAGGTTCCCGCAGCACGGTGGAGGTAGATTTTCCTGTTGTTTGTAAAGTTGTTGAGCTGCAGTAGAAGGCACTGCTTGAGGAGTCCTTGACCTTGTCTCAGGTTTGTAAACAAAACAAAGTCAAGAGTGGATCAAATCTCTTGGCTAAATATTTATTTTATGAATTTCACTAGCATGTGTTGACAGCCAGGCAACAAGAGTATAGATTCTGTAAATGCAGTCTCCTGCTTGTTAGAATTAGTTTCTCTGAGGTTTAACCTGAATGAGCAGTTTTTACAATACAGTAAAATATATCTATTTACCTGTCTTTTGGGATAGAGTTTGTGATTTCTAATGCCTTTGTAAATATCCAGCAGTTTACTTTTCATTGGTATAGTAATCAGGATTCTAGTGACTGCCCCTTATGATCCTACTGTAAACAAAATGGACTGTGGTTAATTTGTTAGACCTCAAAATAGTAATCCTGTGGGCTTTTTACATTCAGTATGCTGTCAGGATATTACTTTTATAGCCTTCTACAGAGATGTGTCACCCATGATTGGCTAAATGTGTTTGGTAGTTTGGCTTTTTTTTACCAGTTAAGAACTTGCCTTTAAAGATAAAATCTGAAAACTGCTGACATAAAGGTACTCATGCAAAAAGGCTTTACGGATTATAGATGGCATTCTGTAAAAGTATGGGATTAATTTGGGCTAGATGAGAAATGAGGCAAATTTTAATGCTCTTAAAAGCAGCCTTGAAAGGAATAAAGACTATATAGAATTCTTTCTATACTGCATTTAAGTCAAAACACTCAGTGCCTGAAGTTACAAAGAGAATGAAATAAAAGCATATAGAAAAACACCGTTACCTAACTAGTTCAGCACGAAAAGGAACAGCTGGCAAAACAATCTTAAGCAGAAGGTTCCTTATGTTAATAAAATCATTAATGTCTCTAGATTTCTGTGGGACTGAAGCCTAATCCTGATAACTGCAATAAGTTAATGGAATCTTACAGGACCCTTTAAAAATCACTGGGTTTGCCTGCATGTAGCCATGGATTTGGAGCCTCAACATTCTTTACCTGATGTATAATTCTGTTTTCCTAGCAACCTGGTATTAAGTAAATATTGAGCTGTTGTCATTATATTGAGAAGCTTCTGGAATGCTGTCAACATTATTTTAGGTTCTCATTCTTTGTTCATATATTAAATTGGCCTACTGTAGTGGTTTCTATTATTTCTAATGTAAAAGTTATGAAACCCTCTTACGATGTAGGCTGCAATTTGATATTAAGGTGATGTCCTGGACCATCTGTTTTCTTACTTGTACTTGTATAACATTTATGTTGTGTTTACAGTAGTTGTTAGCATTGAAAAGTGGCGCTGGCTAAGAATTTAATAAATATTGTATTACAGCAGCAGAGGATAGCAGCTGAAAAAGATCAGTCAGCTCTCTGTAGACCACTTAAAATAGCTGATCTAACACCAATGAAACAATTTGGAAAATAATAAGGTGCCAGCTATCTCTGGAGAAATAGAATGGGCTTGTTATTGAAATACTTCTTTTCCTCTCTCTTTTTCTTTCTCTTTTTTTTGTTAATTCTAGCTCCTCTAGCCCAACCTGAACATGTGCAGCAAACAGATTTAGCTAGCACACTGGCAATAGGTCTTGGCCTACCAATTTCAAGAAACAGTGTTGGGAACCTTATATTACCAGTTGTTGGAGGCAAGACAATGAGAGAACAGCTACGTTTTGTGCACTTGAATGGGTTCCAGCTTAGCAGATTGCTGCAAGAGAATACGCCTGCATATGGAAAAGGTAAATTAGCTAAAAAGATGTTCCAGATATACTACAAGGAGATTGTTTATAAAACAGTTCGGACTTCTAAATTCAATAGTGTGGCATTGTACTGCAAGTTAGCTATTCTTTTGAGAGTATTCAGAACAGTTGTACTGAATTCAATCTTTACTGCAACCTACTTTGATACACTGCTTCTGAATGCAGTTTTTTAAATGACTGCTAATATTCCTAGTTGGCAAAGGAGCAAAAATAATGATGGAGTAAGATTAAAGTAAAACTGCCAGTGTAGTTAAATCTCAGTGATTTCATAACTGCTGTTTGTGAGGTGTTCTATATAGGGCACTGAATCTGAGCTATTTGGAGAATTAACACAATGGACTGAATTTTCTAGTTTAATTAAAAAGATGCTTCAAGTAGAGCTGGGAGATAATTTAGGGTAAGTTATTTTTTTATTTCATTTTTATGTATTTATTTGGAATGAGAACCTAAAGAACTGCTTATTAAAAATGCATGGGGGTATGTGTGTATATTTGGAGGAAAAAATAAAAAACAAGTAGAAAAAATAAACCAAGCCTAGCAAAATGTGGTATTTCATTAGGAAGCATGATACAAACTGCAGTATAAATAATTAAGTTAACATGATAATTTTGTGAAAAAAATTGAGTTAGAGGGTGAAGGAGAATATTTTACCATTGACATTAGAAGATGTTGTCTTAAAGTGACTGTGAAGCTTGTCAATTGATTTGTAATATGTTGAATTATTAAAATAACTAGATGAGAATGCAGAGCTGTTTTACAGCTAGGAATAATTAAAGTGGGTAGCAACGTAGATATTAGCAAAATGATTGTTCTAGGTCAAGAATCAATTATCTTTCAACATCACAGCTTCTAATCATAATTAAACCTTGGATTCTCAACAGAACAATTCTGCTTGTAGCAACAACATACCTATAGCAGGACCCATGCTCCATCTCTTCTGACATTTTTTTTCTGCACAGATTTCTTCACTGAACCCAGTTGTGTCAAGTGAGGAACTTGCCCTTTTGAGGGGTTTCAGGATATGACTGTGTTGCTGAAAATGCCATCACAAAACTCCATCTGACAGTATTTCTGCAAACACTGATGATGCAGGCTGGAGTTTCTACCAGCTTCTTGTTTGTATCTTCATTTTAGTTTTATTTTTTGTCTGGGAACAGCTTAATTTTGACTTGTAGCTTTCATCTGAGAAATGAAAGTCAAAATTGCTGAGGATAAAAATGTGAGAATTTTTTATGGTGCTTGCTTGTGACTGCAAACTTACTAGAGGTGCGACCTTACTGGAAAGAGTTTGGGAGGCAAAGCATCCACAATGACTTTCTCTCCTTTCAGTCATGGAAAGTCTCAATAACATGGTGCAAATCTAGGTCCAAATCATGGTAGCTTTTTCTACAGAGTCTTAATGTTGATTTCTCCTGTTTTTGTCTACTTCTTAGAGGGATCTTGTTTTTCTTAGAGTGTCCTAGGTGTGCTAGGCTATAGGTTAATGCTTTGGTCTGTTCAGTTAAGACTGGCAGGGAAACAGTATGTTCTGTTTGTTTAGTGTTGTTTGATTGATGTGGGTACTTCAGGCTTAGAAATACTAAAGACAATGTCACTAACTCAGTAACTAATATATGTAACTCAAGAGCATGCATGGATGGCCATTTGTTTTGCATGGCTTTTAAATGAAGATAAATGCCATCCCACTATCCCAATACAGACACATACACATCTGTCAGGATTCCCCTAGAAGGAGGTTACCTTGCAGAGAAGTTACTATATTTAGTAATCTGATGCATATTCAAGAAGGTTGCCTGCTTTTTAAAAAAAGGAGGATCCTGGGAACTGCTTAACCAGTCAGCCTCACCTCTGTCCTTGGTAAGATCACAAAACAGATCTTCCTGGAAGACGTATCAAAACATGTGGAAGACAAAAAGGTTATTGGAAATTACTGACACTACTTTGCCATGGGCAAATTGTGCCTGGCTAATTTAGTGTCCTATGATGGAGTAAATGCATCAGTGGACAAAAGATGTGTCATCTACTTAGACTTCTGTAAGGCCTTTGGTAAGGCCTCCCTGAACATTCCTGCTGCTGTTGTTGGAGTGATATGGTTTGACAAATGGACTCTGTAATGAATAAGAAATTGGCTGTGTGTCTGTCAAGTTCGTGGCTTAATGTCTGATTGGAAATAAATAATGAGTGGTGATGTAGCAAAAGATGTCTCCATTAACAGTGCTGGTGATGAATGAGATAATCTTAAAATCAACTTCCAGCCTGAATAATTCTACAATTCTAAGATTGTAAGTTGGGAATTTGAGGATGGAAAATTGATCTTTATGTGAGTGAGTGGTGACAGGCATGTAGCTATGCCTGGGAGTGGATGATGAAATAGTTGAGAACTTCTGGGTCAAGATTAGTGCACAGACCAACGTGGGCAATATTTTATAGGCGTCTAGGGCAGACAGTTGGATTGTAAGGAATTCGTAGCTATTCAGACAACTAGAGGAAGTTTTACTTTCACCATCTATGGTGCTCATGTTGTGCTTCAGCCATCCTGTTGCATTTCAGGCTAGATAACTGGACAGTGAGATGGATTGAAAAGTGGCTCACCTGCTGGGTTCGTGTGAATGTGATCAGCAGCACAAAGTCCCCCTGAAGGCTATTGTGGTCAACCACAGGCCTTGACTGAAGCCAGAACTATTCAACATCTTCATCAGTGATCTGGCCAGTGGGACAAAATGGTGTCTCAGCAAGGGAAGGACACAATAGAAATCTGAGAGAAGTGCTTGATGCAATAGGTGGGTCTCCTGCCATTCAGAAGCACTTTGACAGGCTGGAGAAATGGGCTGACAGGAACCTCTTAAGGTTTATCAAAGGGAAATGCCAAATCCTACACCTGGAAAGAAGTAATCCCAATGTACCATAGCAGATTGGGTTTTGACTGACTGGAAACAGCTGGAAGAACCACCACAGGATGACTGGGGACACCAAGCTGAATATCAGGCAGCAGAGCACCCTCATGAAAGGAAGGGCAATAACATCCAAGGTGGCATTAGGAGGACAGTCATCAGCTGGTCAATCCTGCCTCTTGTATCAGCTGTGGTGAGCAGGCATCAGAAGTCTTGGGTCTGGTGCTGGGCTTCTCAGTACCATAATTTAGTGGATATAACATAGTAAGTGCAGTGCATGGTCATGAAGGTGATGAAGGGATTGGAACGTCTATCATATGAGGAGGGGCTGAGGGTGCTAGGACTGTTTAGGAGGGGTCTTATCAGTGTAGGTACTATATAATGGGAGAGAATAAACAAGATGAGACCAGGGTCTAATTGGTGATCCTCAAAAAAAATCTGGAGGAAACCTTTTCAGGTAAGATTTGTCAAACACTGTTATGAGTTGACAAGAGAGGTTGTGGAGGCTTCATACCTGTAAACATTCAAGACCTGACTGAACACAGATCTGAGCAATCTTCTTTAGTTCACACTGCTCAGAGCCTTTTAATTTGTATTTGTAGAACATCTGAACACTCATCAGAGTTCTGCTGAAAGCTCTTGGGCTATATAATTTCTGAATTCCACAGACAAGGTCTTCTGCCAGGTTTTTTGAGTGAAAGAAACCCTGAAAGATAGTTGGAGTCAGTTGGACATCACTCCCATTTGCTTAGTTGGACATCACTCATTGAAACTGCTGCTGCAGTTTCAAGCTTTCCAATGCAGATTCTCCTCTAGTAGCAACTAGTAGATCATAACATTTCAGTTCAATGCCAAGAGAAATACCTCTGACTGGAACTTCAGTTTAAAGTGAAAGATATACTTGAAAATGCTTGCAAGGATAGCATAAGCCTTGCTGCTTAAAAAAAAAAAAATCAATTCTTGAGGTCAAAACCAGTAAGCTCTACTGAAGGGGAAAACATGGCATTCCTGTCCAGTGCTGTAATTTACAGCACAGGGGTTAGAGCACCAGCTGTTGGGACCATGAGGATGATTACTGAGTCAGGAAAAGACTCACCCATATTAAGCTATATCGTTACATAAGCATTCATTTTTGGTGGAATACTAGTTTCTTTCTTAACACAATGAGATGAAGTCAGCTGTCAGTTGAGTTGAGTTGCTGTCAGATGGGAAGGCAAAATAATTTTAACAAGCTATTTCATAAAGAAGCCATGGATTTCCCTGAGTTCAACTGCTCCAATGTTAAAAGCAAACTGTAACAGTACACAAAAATTTCTTTTCATCTTCAAGTGTTTTAAATATATCTGTTACTAAATAAAGAGCAGAATAAAGGCAGGTCAGTAACTTTCCCCCCCATGTTTGTTCATATAAACACGCATTTTCAAACTAAGAGGTTGCACAACATTTAATGGGACTTGGGCTTTGCTTTATTGAGGTTCAGAAGAATCCTCACACTTAAACATATCATCAAGTAAATTAAATTTTACATTATAAACTTGAAGGTTGACTAAGGGCTTTGTTATTTAAAACATATATTTTTGCAACATCCTAATAAATTACAATGTGAGGCATTAGGTTTTCTTTTGATAGATGTGGATACATGCAGCTAAAGAAAAAATCTGAAAAAGGAGAATAAAAATAGCTAGCAAAAATTAAAAAGCTGAGAGAAGAATTATCTAAAAACACACTGTTCATACCTCAGTGTGAGATAGCAATGCTTCCCTCATGTTCTGAACTTCTGAACATGTAGTTGAATGATAAATTAGGACCTTTTCTTTGAAAGACATTTTACAGTGGAATGAAGAGTCATGCTTGAGAGCAAGTTGGCTGGTGTTATTAAAATGAGTGCAAGCTTTTCAATTTGGGACTGATCGTGAACTTGTATTAGATTAAAATAATTTTACTTTTACTGGGACATGTATATGTTGAAACTGGAGAAGTCACTTTTACATTATTCATTCTTTCCTTATAACTCTTTTTAAATGATTGCTGCCTGTGACTGGAACAAAGTGAAAATATTGTCAAACAGATGCTTGCAAACTTATCCATCTGGTTGCGATAAGATGATAGTGAGGCTGAAGCACAAATTGCTAATGTAATACTATGCAAGTAGAACACTGCCAGTGTTTTGTGAAATGTGCAGCTGGGCAAGCTTGCTTTGTATTTTGCTTCATTTTTGACTTGTCTTTTAAGTATCCTGTATGGGAGTGACTTGCTGCCTGTTACCAAAAATATTACCTGCCTGTTACCAAAATGCTTCTCCAACAACTTAGTGTCCATGACCTTTAATATTTTATGCCTTCTGCATATAAATGTGCACTGAACCAATATAACTGGAGTTCTCCAATGAAATTTGGCAACCATGGTCTTTTATTCCTGTCTGAAAGATCTTTAAATCACATAAGAGTTTGGCTAAAAGTAATCTTTCATAACATGGACACAGTGGTTTTGGTGGGCAGTTAGTATGGAAAGGAGTAGATGAGAATGAAATAAAAATGCTAAAAGGAATGAAGAGGGAGACTACTCAAGAAACATAAAAAGGAGGCAGAACAGGAGCAGAAGATGTGGAAGGAATTTATTTATGTTTCAAAATATAGCTTGAACTCATTTCAGTCTTCTGTATAATGAAAAAGTGTCATGTCAAATCTCAGTCTGATTAAAGCTCATTTTAGATGATCCTTTATGGATGTCCTCAAACGTATGAATATTTAACTCTTATTTCAAATATACTGAATGAGAAACTTTACAGGGAAGTTAAAAGCATTACAAGAAGGAAATGAAATCCTCTGTGTGCACTGGCAGCTTTCTTTTCAGGTGTTTGCTGCTGGCTGGAATGTACTTTCTGGCAGATCCCTGCAAGCCCCCTGCATAGCAGGGTCAGCATGCCTTGGAGTCTGCTAGAAGTCTTGGGAAAACAGACTGGACGTTTTGAGTTAAACACTGCCTTTTAAAATTCTCACCTTGAATTCAGCCCACAGTAGATATGAAATGTCTTGTATGATAAGAGACTTGTAAATAGTAAGCACAATTCTTTCATGACTGTATTAATTGAGAATAGAAATACTTCATTCACCTTCATTCACTTGAAATAAAATTTTAAATGTTCCTGGATGTTGTTGAAAAGGCTTAACAAAAAATAAAGTTTTTTTTTCCAAGTAGAATACACTCTTCATCTACGAGGAGTGAAAAAGAGCCGCAACTTAAGTCTTTGTGACACCAAAGTTATTTCACTCATTGTGTTAACCTTTCTTGTCTGAAACTGTACAGCAAATGTTTCACCCTACTTTCAGCTAAGAAGGGAAGAACTGCAAGTTACATACAATTTCCAAATCAGTCTTTTGTACTTAAGTTATCATTACCTTTCAAGTCAAATTGCAGGGAAATAGCAAGTACTGTTAGTGTGAAGTGAAATGAAACATCTATTTTTCAGAAAAATGCATATAAATGTGAATATTCATGCATAGCATACGTTTCGGTGAGATACAAGTTTCTGAAAATTACACTCTTGCTTCAACTGAATTTGTATTGTGAATGCATACTGTATTCAATGACCAATATTTGAAAAGCAGAAACACAGATTAGGTAAAGTAGGACTGGATCACTGCAGGTTATCTAGTCCAACCACCCTGCTGAAGCAGGGTCCCCTACAGCACATTACTCAGGAATGTGTCCAGACAATTTTTGCATATCTTGAGAAAAGGGCTCTGCAGCCTCTCCATGTAACCTGCTCCAGTTCTCAGGCACCCACAGAGTAAAAAAGTTCTTCCTCATGTTTAGGTAGAACTTCCTGCATTCCTGTGTTGCCTTTTATCAACTGGCAGACTCCTGCCTGTTGCTGGGCACCATGGAGAAGAGCCTGGCTCCATCCTCTTCACACCCTCCTTTCAGATACTTACAGACATTGATGGAGTCCCCTCTCAGCCATCTCTTCTTGAAGATCCACAGGCCCAGCTCCCTCAGCCTTTCCTCGTAGAAGAGATGCTTCAGTCCCCTCATCATCTTTGTTGCCCTCCACTGGACCTGCTACAGGAACTCCATGTCTCTCTTGTCCTGAGGAGCCCAGAACTGGACACAGCACTCCAGATGTGCCTCACCAGGGCTGAGCAGAGGGACAGAATCACCTCCCTCAGCCTGCTGGCAATGCTCTTCCTAATGCATCCCAGGATCCCATTGGCCTTCTTGGCCCCCAGGACACACTGCTGGCTCATGGACAGCTTGTTGTCCATCAAGACCTCTAGGTCCTTTTTCACAGAGCTGCTTTCCAGCAGGTCACTGCCAGCCTGTGCTGGTGCCTGGGGTTCTTCCGCAGGTGCAGGACCCTGCACTTGCCTGTGTTGAATTTCAGATTCAGATCTTTTCTTCCCATCCCTCCAGCCTGTCAAGGTCCTTCTGAAGGGCTGCACATCCCTCTGGGGTATTTGCCATCTCCTCAGCTTTGTGTCATTTGGGAATTTTTTCACGGGAGGCCTTTGTGCCTTCATCCAAATCATTGGTGAATAAGTTAAACTTCTTTGGACCCAGTGTTGACCCTTGGGGGACGCTGCTACGAACAGGCCTCCAACTAGATAGACTTTACACTTCTGATTAAAACCCTCTGAGCTCTGCCTTTCTTTTAGTTCTCAGTCCACCTCCACCATCCATCATCCAGCCTGTACTTCCAGCTGATGTGGTGTGTGTGTTGTCTCCTTTGGTGTTTTCACTAGACATCAGCTATTTGATCATTTCCTACTTAGCTTATACACTGTGTTCTAGATAATGAGTAGTTCTAGTGGACAACATTGCTTTCTTCGCCCCTCATGTCATGCCCCTGCAGTATCTGAAGCATTTAAATTGTTTGTCTGGGAAACATTTTGTAAAAATTAATGGTTATTTTAATAAGTTTGTCAACTGTTAGAGGTCTTGACAGTTTATTAGGTTAGAATTAGTTGCTTGTATTCCAAGTAATTGGTATTGCTGCAGAAAGATAATGTAATTTTGTACCTGTGAAAAAAATTTCAACTGTCATAGCAATTATATATTTTTATACATTATGCAAGCAAATATAAAAATATGATCACATCTCTAAGTAATCTTTCTTTGTTCATGAATCCTCTTGCTTCTTTTCTCTCCTCTCTCCAGATCCTGGATATGAACATTTTAAGATAGCAGAAAAATCCCATGGTAATTGGATCAAATTGTATTTAGAGGGAAATAATTCAGAAATACTCTTAAATCTTGGCAAGAAGGTCCTGAAGCAATACTTGGAGGCCCTCAAGACTTTGAGTTCTTCATTAAGCAAACAAGTGGCACAATATGACATGTATTCAATGATGGTGGGGACTGTGATCATTATGGAGGTATGAAAATAGATTTTTCTGTGTAAAAGTTAAGTGCACAAAAGTAAAGTATCTTGGTGTTGGATATATTATATATACACTTATTAGTCTTTAAAATTACTGAATATAGGTTCTTAGGGTTGGCTGACATTCTGCTTGCTTAGGATTACTACTCTTTTTAAAGTAAAATCTGGTCTTTAGAATGATTCAAGATGCTTTTGATATGCATTACTTATGTTTTAGTGTAGCTAGTTACAGTAGATACACAGATGTGCTACAACTTCAATTACTCCCATATTAGTTAACCTTTTATTTTTGAGTAGCTTTACTACATTAGAAAAAAAAAAAAAAGAGTCTGGCAAGTAAATCCCTAGCTGTTCCTCTTTATCTAACATTGAGTATAGCTGCTCTGAACAGGCACTATTTTTTATATGGAAAATTCTTACAGTTCCAGGAATTGTTCCTTGTACTGATAGATTTAGAACCCTGAAATAAATCCTTGCTGTGGAGTTACCTCTTCATATCTCCTGTAGTTACAAGGATAAGATATACCATATCTGTTGTATTGTGTTTTTATATCTCTGTAACAGTTCTGTAATGTTTTGCCCCTTCACCCCCCATTTTCTCCCAGTGGTTCCACCCCGAGCTTTCCCGCCTTTCCCTCAATGCCAATCTCCCTGAAAATGCTCAGTCATTCCCCTGTCCCCTCCCTGGCACCCTGTCCATCACTCAGCTCCCCATCCCACTCTCCCAGAATCTTCCACCTTGGGCATCGAGTGAGTGGACGAGGGCCACGGGTCCCTCCCTTGAACTTCCCCCACTGGTTTGTGTGTCTGTCTGTCTTTCCGCCTTCCACTCCCCTGAATCCTCCCATTGGGAGGTGGGCGTCCCTTCCACCTGGTTACCGCCCCGGTATTTGAGCTGTTGCGAAAGCCTCAAGGGCACTTTCGGCTGGTCGGATGCAATGGCATTCAGAGCTCCTCGGAGCTCAGATTAAACCTGAGACTTTTTTCCCCGGCCTTGAGTCGACTCCCTCATTACTTTGTCGGATGCCACCTCTCCTCCTTATACAAGGCAGACAGTGTAGCGCTCTGTCTTAGCTGCTCCCCGAATCTCCTCGAGAAACAGGGGAGTGTCCCCTGCTGCTGACCGTGCCTCTGCCGGGCAAGTGAAGCCAGGGAGTTTCAGGGCAGTCACGGCGGCACATATCTTTAATTTTAAGTGGATCTCTCCAACTGATGTTTTGGGGAAAATTCAACTGCTGGGTCTCCTTTGCCCAGGCAGCACTCTGTGCCTTGTCTCCCATGCACTGCTCTCTACATACAGAGTGCTTCTGAAATGGCTGCTCAGTGGGGTTTGTCAGTCTGCTGATCATTTCACAGGAATGAGTTCCATGGTGCTTTTGGGTAGATGGGATGGTAGGTTGTGTTCCTGCTCTACAGATAGAAAATCTGGAGGTGGACAAAGTTCAGTGCAAAGCTGAAGATGTATATCTTTTTTTGTTCCTTTGTTTTTAGGACCTGTGCATTCAAGTTGTTGACAGTTACTTCAGGTCTGAAGCACTGGATTTTTTTTTTTTTTTTTTTTTTTTTTTTGAACTGCAGTTGTAGATGTTTACTATTTCTGGAAACCAAATCTTAGGTGTTATACACAGTCAATCTTCATCAAAGAAATATGCAGGTACTAACCACAGAAATACTTGTTGAGAAGTGTATGCTCAGCATAGCTGTAAGACTCCAGCAAAATGGCTGGAGTTATTTCTTTTCTCCACTGCAATACTAAAGAAGCTGCCTGGCTCTCCAAAATATTTTTGTCTTGATATCGATTTTCCACCTTCATTGAATAAATAATAGTAGAGAAACTCAGATGTCTCTTCAAACTACACTATGCTATAAATGCCATTTATCCTGTATTTCAGGTGAAGACAATACCTCTGAGACGTGAACTGATAATGGTACATTTACTCAAAAGACCTAAATTTAGTTTGGTAGATACCTACAGTTTGAGCATTTTTCTGCTGTGAGTGCTGTTTTAGTTTTAAGTGATGGGCTGAAATGTAAGACTTAAGCCAGTGTGCTACTCAAAACTGCATATTTTCATAACCAAATGAAATATGCAGCAGAATATGAAGAAACAGCAGACTAGTGAAAAGCTTTTTTTTTTTTTTTATCTACTATGTCTCACTGTAGTGTGGGAAAAATTTTAGGCATAGGTCTTCACAAATGACAGTGAAAGATTATAGGGTGACTGTGGTCTAATATAGTTGTTTTTGTTTTGTGCGGCTTTCTGCTGTTTCTCCCAGCTCTAGAGCAGCCGCCATGCCCAGCCAGGCACCGCGGCTCCTCCAGTCTTGCCACTGCTCCCGGGCGTCATGCGCTCCGGGAAGGTGGGTCAGCCGTTTCTTCCACTGTGTGCAAGGGACCTCGATAAAAGGGGTGAAGGAAGGACCAAATTTCCCACAGCAGGAGCTAAGAGCATTTTACTGGTGTGCTCCCAATCCCTGTATTGGGGAATATGACCGCATGGCCTCGGCTGCATGGGGGGTTTTATGGGGGGGTGGAGTGGGGGGTGTCACGTAGTCTAGGGAAGCCAATAGGGTGCAGTAGGGGATGGCACCGGGGCCTGGGGCGGTCCTGGGGCGGTCCTGGGGCAGCCCCGGGGCGTGGCGTGGCCCGGTGGAACCAACAGGGGCACGGCAGGGGCGGCGCTGGGGCTCGGTGCAGTCCCGGGGCTGCGGGGGTGTGGTGTGGAAGGCAGGAGCCAATGGGGAGGCCGCAGGGGTGGTGCCGGGGGCCTGGGGCGGCCCCAGCTGCGGTGGAGGGGTAACAGCAGGAAAGGATCCACAGGCAGGGACCGGGGGGATGGGAGCCAGGCCCGCATGGTAAGGTAACTGGGGAACCGGTCACCGCAGGGGGGAAAACCCAGGGGATACATGGGATACACAGAATCTGCTAACACACATCAGAACCCCCATCTAAACCCAAAGTCCGGGATGCAACAGTTTTGATTTGTTTTAATCTTGCCCTAGCACCAGCTGATTGAGGTCAGTCTAGTCTTAGCTCCATCTCTGCAGCTTGCAAACATTTTAGTGTGCGGCTGAAGTTTCCCACTTTTTGGTAAAGGTTTGTATATGAGTAGCAGAAAGTTTCTTTGTGTTGTTCATCTCTGCTGCCACAGTTATGTAAGAGAAAACTTGGAATTCTGCTTGATATATGTGCAGGTCAGAACAAAATGAAAATAAAACCAGTAAATTCAACTATGATAAGGAGAGATACAATAAGTAAATACTTGGAGAATTCATAAGCTAAAAATTCAGAATACACTTGTGTGATGGTGTGAGAACTTCCCCTCGTTTGGGAAGCTGTTTAGCTCAGCAGGATCTCATACATATGTATTTCTCGTACAGGAAATAAATTGCCTTTGACAGCACGTATTAACTTAAGACATTTGCAGGTGACAAACAATGGGTCAAATTTGTTTGCTTAGGAACTATTTTGATACTGGGAGTTCAAGATCTTTTACAAATAATAAAGGTCATACATATCATTGGTTGCCACAGATGAGGAGGTAAATGATGATTTATAAAACTTGGGAACTTAAGTGTTTAAGCCCTTAATAAATGAAAAGCCAATATTGGGTTCTCCCATTTATATGGTAATATGTGACTGGGAGAGAAGAAATCCAACATAGTTCTTCACAGGTTTTTTTGATAAAGTATGCATATTAGCAGAGTAACATGGATGACAACAGCATGATTTTCTATGTGACTTCTTACTGTATGCTTTAGCTAACCCCAATTTTCAAAGTATTAATCCTCCTTTTTTTTTCCTAGGTTCTGATACTGCTTTTGCTCAGTATTCCCAAAGCCTTGAGTAAGCAGGCAGAATTTGAAGTGCTCCTCTCTCCTCTACTATTCTCTCTGCTGTTCTACTTGATGTGTCTGATGCTGTGTGCTGTTCATGTCATTGTATGCACATCAGCAGAAAGTTTGTGCTATTTCTGCAGTATGTCCTGGTTAACAGCAGTTGGAGTGATGATGCTGATTTCTGCACTCATGTGTGGTATTTTATCTGCTATTGCAAAGATCTTTGAGAATTACAGACTTCCACCAAAGGTGAGAGCATTCATTAATTATGGTTCAAAATGTTTTATCTTTCACATACTGTGTTTCATATATGGTCTTCTATCTTTCATAATACTGTCAGTTAAAATTTTGTTTTCTCTATGTGTGCTTAAAGAAATTCTTATTTGTAATGCAATATGAATATGTGTTATTATTTAAAATTGTAAGCTAAATGTGTTGTTGTCCCTGTGGCATGATACTGACCTGATGAAGATCTAAGAAGTGCTTTTTTTGACATGATTTGAAGAATTTTTTTAAAAACTGTACAGTATTTTTCGGTTGACTTTATGAGATCGAAAACAGTTATGCCTTGTACAAATCCTATGCTTTTACATAGTTAGATTTCACAATTGCAATTAAAGCCAGATGTATAATACTTTACAACAATACGAACAAAGGACAAGGGAAGATACCACAGACAGTAATGCTCTAAGAAGAATATACTTTTCCAGTATACCTTTTCTTGTATTGGTGTTATTAACGTTTGGGTTTTTTTTTTTAATAGTTTGGAAAGTGAGTGAGATAATTTAATCTGCCTTTTCTACTTTTAGAGCTTAAGAAACAGAGTTTGTTAAAATCTTTGGAGTTCTCGAAGTGTTCTCAGTGCAAGGAGTTACCTTCTGTATGTCACTTGATGAGTTTTATTGTTATATTCAGTAGAATACAGGTAATTCCAAGGAAATAGAATTTGCAATGTCTTTTCTTCCACTGTGAAACTTAGTGTGCCAACAGCTATCAGTCACACCATAAAATCAGCTTCTAGCTGTTTTTTCTACTGCTTGTTAGTCATATTTTTCAAAGGTCTCTGATGTTCAATAGCTTCACTGCTCATAGTACTCCATGTTATGGTGCAGTCTCTCTGCAGTACAGTCCTTCATCAATCTATGTTTCATAGAATCAAGCTTGGGGGTTTAGTACCTTTTTTTTTTAAGTGTCTGACAAAATATGGCAAGTACATTGCTTTTATGATATGACAACATGCTCTATCAAGGAAATAAAGCAAACTTTCTGACTTGAAGAAACATTTTGTAACAGCTATATTTCTTACAATTCAGAAAATTTTTGCAGTCTGTGCAGATATGTGTTGTAATTCCTGAATGTAGATTTAAATCTAAATTCTTATAAGTAGGGTTGCCAATATATTTTATTCTAACGATACCAGATTATAATTTTGTTTCCCTCCACTGGATCTGCTGAAGGAGCTCCATGTCTCTCTGTATGTATGTAATTTCTGACTAAGTGGTTTTTTTTCTTAGAAAAAGAAGAAAAATTTAACCTTGAAATAATTATTAATGCTCCAGTGTAGAAATCGCACATGTACTTGGTGTGCAATGACAAACACAACTATGAAAGATAAACTTGCTTTTCATCTTGTTACTAGTTTTTCTAATTTTAGTAAACAGTAGAAATCTAAATACGATGAATTTTGTAGATCTGCATAAAATTTGCATACATGCCACTTCAATAGCATGGAGAGCAATTACAACAGATGATACATTTCTTCTCTAGGTGGATAGTCTCAAAGAATCACAGAATGATAACATGGTCTGGGTTGGAAGGGATATGAAAGACCATCCAGTTCCAAATCCCTTCCATGGGCAGGGTCACCTTCCACTGGACCAGGCTGCTCAGAGCTCTGTCTAGCCTGACCCTAACGGGACATCCACAGCTTCTCTGGGCAACCTGTTCTAGTGTCCCACTACCCTCAGATCATCTGCTTCAAGTTGATAATACACAAATGAGATTTTCAGCAATGTTTTCCAGGTTTGTTTGTATGTGTGTTTTTCCAGGGCTGGGGCAGATAGAAATAAAAAATACTGGATTCTCCATCCCAGGTTGGTCTGTGATCATATTGCTACCTGAGATATATCTGAAAATGTGGAGGCTTAAGTATATTTTATGAAGTTTAGGCAATAGTAATTCTGGTTAGGCAGGCATGACTTTGTATTCAGACCAGTAGAAATACATTTTTGTCATCCTGTCTTCACTCTTATTCCATAGGTGACTGAGTTACTGGATGTATCTCATCGCATCAGAGAGCCTTTGCTGTCTATGTTGAAGTTCCAAAGAAAGCTTGAAATATTTCTTGGGTTTAGTTAGTATGTGCCTTCATTCTAGATAGGTGTAAAAGGAGTGACTTGGTTCTGAATGACATTTTTACCAGTCTCAAGGCTGTTGTAGAATGATGTGGTGGGGTTTTTTTTGTGTCTGCTTAGACAAATACAGAGCCAGGAGAAGGTGAAAGTAGCAGTGTGTAAATCTGGTGCTGCTTGTAATACAGATGTGGTCCAAACATTAATCTCCGTTTTTCATCCCCTTTCCAGTAGAAAGCCTAGGCTTTGGGGTAGAAATGGGTTGTTTTTATATGTCGTATGTTGATCTCAGAGGGCCTTCTGTGTGAGTTGTGAGTATCACTTATGCTAAAATAGCTCTGAATCCAAGTGTTTTGTGACCTGTGCATCTCCACATTGCGAATCTGCCTGTGGAGTCCACTTCTGAAAGAATTCTGAAGCCCTCGTCTTCTGATGATGGGAGTAGAATCCTGAATTTTGGCCTTTCTGGTTAAAAAAAAAGCTAAAAAGCCTTTTTTAAGCTCAAGCTATACAATAAAATAAAAGGTATTTTAAAAGTAATTAAGATAAGCTCTCCTGTTAATGGCTTCAGAATTTTTTTCCTTCCAATTGTTTCCTTTCACTTCTAAAGATTTCTCTCAAGTGCTTCTCATTTGTAATGATTTTTTTCCCCACTGTAGCTGAATATAGAAACTGATTACCAAGTTCATGAATTTTCTGAGAACCAGTGCAGGCAGTGTTAGCATCTGCTTCCTGATTGTTATTTATAGGTTCTGATTGCTGTGTTTCTAGCAGAACCAGTCCCTTCTTTTAATGATACTTCAGGCTTTAAATAGTTCTGCAGCCCTTTATGAATTCCAGAAAATCATTGAAAATTTAAACTTCTTGTTCATAGTTTCACTGTAATTGCTTGGTAGTTGATTTAAGCATGGTATTTACTACTACTAATTGTGGGGTTTTTTTTGCTCTGTTTCTGATAGAAATAAAAACTAATCATTTTTTTGCAACTAGAATACAGAAGTTAAGGCTTGTCAAGTAGAGGTTTTGAGAATTTTCATTACACAGAATTATAGTGAGTTTTTATCACATCTACAAAATATCCTTCTTTCAGTTTATTTTAAAGCACCTGTTCATTTAATACTATTTTTTATTTTCCTCCATTTTTGATATTCTTGATGAATTGAACAATGTTACATTTTTATGCAATTGCACATAAAATATTTTGGAATTTTCTGACCTGGGGAGACAAAAGCTGATTGGGTGGTGACTTTACTAGATAGCGTTCAAAAATTATCCCAAACTGCTGTGAAAATGTAGGAGCAAGTGTGATCTGTAGTACTTTGTTATGGAAACGCTACCATCATAGAGAATCATGAGTTCAGGGAGCTCAGGTATCAGAAGGGAACATAATGATAAGTGTTTAAATTGTGAGTGATGGTGAGCATGAAAAATAAAATGTTTCTCATCTGAAAAGTACTTGCAGAATTTCTCAGGCATTAACTGTAGATGGTTAATCCCCCCCCCCCCCCCCCGCAAAAAAGGACAACCGGAATAAGACTCAGAACACAGACTACAGGAGGCTTTATTTCAAATTGAAGAACTTTCAAAATTTAATGATCAAAGGTGCATGTACTCTGTCATTTATGTACTGACACTTTCGCAAGCTAGCAAGGTATGTTCAAAGATAGGGCAGAGAGGTCGGTTTCTGTATTGCTTAAATACTAGTGCTGATACATCAGTTGTTAAAACCTTGGCTTGGGAGATGATATGTTTACATCATTTGAAGCCTGGCATTTAAAGATTTCTAAACAAAAGCTTCTGTTTTAAGTTTTTTTTGCCAAGATACCAAACAAACTGAGAGTCATACAGGTTTTTTAATATCTGGAGTGTCTGCTGAGTTCCTGAGGGCTGGAAATGTTCAGGAGCTGGAAAAACAGAACTGTGAATATCAGAGTAAGACCTACATTTCAATGCCTTTAAACCAAATCTAAAAACTACGTACAATCTAAATAATCTAAGGTCAGACTGTATATGACACCATACTCATGATATTTGTAATAAGGCACAGTTAATATATAAGGGATTAGAAGTAAATTTAGAAAACTTTGATGAAGGTATTTCTAGAATTTCTTAAGATTATCAAGGCTCAGGAGATTATAATTTGCATAATAATTTTGCATAGTGATTTAACTCTAATCTGAAATGTGGTTTATCAGTAAATATCATTGGATTTTAATGCTTTGGTGTAAATGTAGGAGTAATTTTTTTCTCTTTTCACTGAAGTTATGAGAGACAAGCGGGCAAGAAATACAGATTTCTGACCCTGGGACATTTCACATTAATGCCATCATTTTAATGACGTTTTTGTATGTTCCCTATTGATAATGTGTCACTTCTTCAGTTTTCATATCAGATGCTGACAGAAACCATATACAAGAGACCAATCCTTCTATAGATTTTATATTACGTCTTACAAAGAAGACAAATTATATCACAGACTTGTTCATTCTCATTTATTTAGGATCGCAGATTCCTTTGTCTCTGCAAGCAGATGGTGCTTACATGCTCATTTATTTAGTTAGCCAAGAACTTTAAGGTCAGCATGATAGAATTATTGGAACTTAAACTTCCTGAAGATATGTCATGTACTGTTCTTGTCCCAGCTTTGAGAATTTCATGCTCTTTGGTCTTTGCACAGACTACTTTGTCCTTTTGTTCCAAATACCAGCTTATGGTAATTGCTTTTCAGAATAGAGTACTAAACAAACCTGAGTGGTCTTTAGAACACCAAAGAAATTTCAAGTGCTAGTAAATTTAGATTGAACCTGGGCATTTTTTCTGATTATTGGTATTTTTCCCCACATTATTGTTGTATGTAACCTCATGGGGACTTTTTTGGTTGTGTGGGGTTTTGTTTGTGTGTTTGTGTTGTTTGTTGTGTTGGGTTTTTTAAAATGAAATTACTTTGATGTAATGTATTCTTTAACAACACAAGAAATGAAGAAGATTTTAATAGATCATAATTGTAATTACAGCTCCTGCATTCTTTCAGATACATCTCATTAAATTTCGATTTTGCGAAAGTTTTTTTTTCCCTAAAGCAAAATTCCTAATAATGTTAACTATCTTCTTGTGTCATCTGTTTGTTGTCTTCTCTGTGTTATATTGTCTTGCTTATTGAACAAAAGTATATATGCTGCTGTCAGTAAGTCATAAACACAAGTGATACTTGCATTTAAGATGCTCAGAGATACTTGTAAAGTTTATACTTGCTTTCTTGTTATTGACTTAAAGGTCAATTTGGTTTGATTTTCTATTAACATGACTTAAACTGTGTAGGAATTGTAGTACACTATGTATTTTTTAATTTAGTAGATTCTCTGTGAAATTTATCCCTGTGAATATTCAAGATTTTTTTAAAAGTTTGTTCATAGGTCAAATGTAGGAGGATGATGTAGTTAAAATACACAGTTAAAGAAGTGAATGTGAAAGTAGTTTCAGAGATCTTTGTTCTGAAGTAAAAATGGCATGCAGTAATTTCAATCTGGCTTCTAAATTTTTGTTTCATTAAGTACTTAAAATACATTTTAAGAGATTCTCCATCGTATTCTGTAATAGTGCAAAATGAGATGAAATAAAATAGTAATGTGTGACAGTGTATTGACAGTATCTTTCCCAAAATTCCTCATGAGCATGTATGTTAGCCTATTTGTTAAAGCCTGTTAGGAAGCTCCTGGTGGTTCCAGTGTCCTCTGGTTCTTGCTTTTACTTGCTCTGGTCTCAAGTTTTTGATGTGCAGGCTTGTCCCCAGCTACTTGCAGTGGCATCTTGAAACACCCACAGGCAGGACAGGGAGTGGGTTTGTAGAGAAGATAGGAGAGGATTTAATAAGACAGGATAGACCACAGTCGCTGGACTCAGATGTGCACTGGCTCCTGCTTATATGTAACTCAAAGTAACTTATATGTAACTGAATCCTTTCTCCTTTCCCCTCTTACTTTGTCCCTATTTCCAGTATGTTCCTCACCACCCCCTCTTCCCCACCCTTTACACTTTCTTGAAACTCTCTTTAATGCGTTGGTACAGATCCACAGGCCCTATCAGGTATCTGTGATGCCCATGTACTGTCACTTTTCCCTTATCTGTTACAGAGTCCAGACTGACGCTCTTCAGAGCTATGCCTGAGATTTCTTACTGGCCTGTCAATTAATGGCTGAAGAGTTTCAGTCATCTTTATGATCTTCCTTAGTGCATACTTACCACATTTGTGTCTCTCTGTGGTCTTTTTATGGCTTTCTCTGTGTGCTGAAATGGTTCTTTACCTGATAACATCAATAAACTGGGTACTCTCAACGCTTTCTCTTTAGCTCTGTCTTGAAGTTAGTAATGTTAAGGCAATTCCAACTAGCTGCTGAGAACAGGAAATTTAGCTAATGAAGGCATTAGACAAAAAAATATAGTGGTTTTAGATAAGCACAGTCTGTAAAGTAAATAATGGATGGGTAACAGTTTAAAGTAGTTTTTATGATGAAAGACGCTAAGCAAGGTTAAGGGGTGCCATCAGGCAGTAACTTTGTTAACTTGAGTAGTGAAGGTTATTACTGTATTGAGTTGAAGATATCACAGATTTCAACTACTAGAGAATTACCTATTATCTATATCTCAAGATTTCTGCTGGATTTCTATTTTTACTTCTACAAATATGCAACAGGGCATGAACTTCTTTTGAACATTCTGTTACAGGGTGGTAGGGAATCTTAATCTATACAGTTGTGATGATTATTCATAGAGAAGTTTTATTCCTCAAACAGAATGCAGTTTTAAAAATTATTACTATGTTGTAATGCTGAGTATGCTTCACTGAAATTTTGAGATTTCTAAAGATAGAAATAAGTTGTCCTGCTATTTATTTTGTTTTCATTGCTGTAAATTGCTGTAAGCACACTGTGAATACTTACAAGTGAAAGTTTTACATACTCTTTCACCACTGGGTTTTTTTTTTCCTTTCTTTTTTTTTTTTTTTTTTTTTTTTTTTTTTAACAGAATCCTGTTGTGTCCAGTTATAACTGGTCAGAAACAGATGTCCTGATTCTGGCTGGAACTATTGGCCATGTTTTGAGTTTGGCGGCAAGCAGTTTTATAGAAGAGGAACATCAAACCTGGTATTTCCTTATCAATACACTTTGTTTGGTGCTGTGTCAGGAACTTTGTAGAAATAATTTTCTTCTGAAAGAATGTGACCCTCAACATAGCACCAATGTGAAACAAACTTTTGATAGTATTGGAGAATCCTCTGAGTGCAAGAATATAGACATTCCAGCAGCAAGTAGTTCGAAACTGGGCAAGGCCAGCTCTTCATCTGAATTCATAAAAGGATCAGATAAGTGGATAAGCTTAGCAACTCCATGGATCATCCTTATTTGCTGTCGGCTGCTTCGGTCCTTGAATCAGACAGGTGTTCAGTGGGCTCATCGGCCAGACTTCGGACACTGGTTGACAAGGTGGGTATCTGATTTCCTGTCACACTTTCTGCCTTATTTAAAAATTAATGTGTGTTTCATTTGGTGAAATACATATTTTTCTGTACAGTCTCTGATCAGAAAGTGCTGCAAACATACAAAGCAGATAAAAGATGACATGACATAAGGAATTTTTCATTTCTGTTTCATGCAGGAGTCTTTGTGTACTATCAATAGTTTATAATCTTTGCCCTGCACCATGACTTATCTAATTAATGCCAATTATACGTGATAGGTTTATCAGAAGCAAAAAGTAAATATTTTCCATGTGTAAGTCAGCAGTGTCTGGTTTGAGAAATTAAAAATCCCTTGATAGAATTAAACTTCTGAAATTAAGGCAGGAAGGTTCTGCATAATTCCAAACTTTATGAAGTCAAAAGAGAAGATGCCACATATAAAATTCTTCCTTGTCTATTGCATGCTTGTAATGTGATGTAATGGGTGAAAAGCCGAAGGGATTTATTGAGTGCAATATGATAAACAAGAAAGGGAATTTTTATAACTGGCAGTACAGCAGAGAAGAGCTGCTGCTTTTTCTAATACTTTTAGTATTTTTAACAACTGCAGTTATTATTCAGTGATACATGAACTGTCTCATGTACTTCAGTTAGTGGATGGAGATGCAATACTTTTTAACTGTCTAGTCAAGGTTTTGCAAACAGCAAATGAAGAGGCTCTGCTATGTAAGATAAGTAGATTTCTTGCTAGTATTTTACAACACATGGATGAAATGTCATTAATCATTCATTAAAAATTACATGAGCAAATGGATTAATATGAGACTTGTTATTTATTGGCAGCCTCACAGATGAAATGCTAATTGCAGTGACAGGCATGAGTGCTGAAAGACATGAGTTATGAGGGAATTTATTGCATTATAGCGGTTATTTTATACCAGAGTTTTCACCGTGCATTTCTGCTCTTGAGGTGAGGAAATGAGGAAAAAATGTCATATTTCCTAAATCAAGTCCATATGATAGATAACTCCTTCATTATGAGCTAAGCCACTGTGTGAGCTGGATGAAGTGTGATTTGGTGTGACTGTGAGGATTTTTACAATTAATCCTGTGCATCTGCAGAAGATTTATTTGCCCAGTAATGTCCTGAGCCAGATTTTTTCTTCAGACTGTCAGTCCTTTTCCTTGGAGTGTGCTGGTGCCACAAGGCCATGAAACAAGGATCTGATACTCCTGCAGCTGAAAAAATTGGTTTGTTTCAGATACATGCTTTTACTCATGTGGTCTGCCAGAGATGTTTATTTACTCTTGGAAATGTTACCAGACTTCTAAAAATTGGGTGTGCATGCATGGACTTAACTTTCAAATATCCTGTCTTGCTTTAGTATGCTCCCACCTCTGATTTCTTTGTGCTAAGTATGCCTGGAAAGCAGCAAAACCTTCTGTAGCCTTGGTCTGTAGGGGTCTCAGGGGGATAACATAGATGGAGTGTAGCCTGCAGATAGAGCAGGTGCTTCATAATTTATAACAAAAGTGGGAAATCCTATATGCCCAGCTGTAACACTAGTTGCCTGTCAAGAACTTCCAAACAACCTACTCCGGTAAATCCAAATATTTTTACATCTATTCTGATTTACTCTGGGTTGGTGTTTTTTTTTTGTTGGTTTTTTTTTGTTTGTGGTTTTTTTTTTTTTTTTTGTGTGTCTTGTTTTGTTTTGTTTTGTGGTTTTTTTTTTTGTGTTTTTTGTTGAAGAAGGAGAGGGGAGAAGGGAGAGAAGATTCTATTTTTGTGTTTGGTTTTTGTCCCTGAGAACTGGAATTCACATGAATTTGAATATGTCCATATCTTTCTCTGTACTGGGTAACCCCTAACTGGAGCCATGGTTGAACCCAGGGTGAGAAATAACCTTCCTCCATCTTCTGGTAGGGTTCTGTATATGCAGCTCCACATGCTGTTGGTTGTTTTTGCTACTAGGGCATGTTGCATGCTTATTGTCGAGTCCACCCAGGCTGACCATCTCTGAGAAGATGGTGAACCCCCAGTCTGTCCCAATACTTGTAGCTGTTTCTTCCAAGGTGCAGGATTTTCCTCTTGCGGTCATTGAACTTCATAAGATCTCTAGTGAGCAATTTCTCCAGGCTGTCAAGGGGCCTTTTAGTGTCAGCAGACCCACCAACCATATCAACCACTCCTCCCAGCTGTGTATTGTGTGCAGACTTTCTGAAGGGGCACTGCCCCATCGCCCAGGTCATTAGTGAAGACATTAAACAATATGGGCCCCGGTGGGGGCCAGTGCCCAAATCCTAGGGTTGACAGACTACCCTCCAGGTGGACTTTGTGCTACTAATGGCAACTCTGTGAATCCAGCATTTGAGTACTTTTCAGTCCATCTGACTGTCCACTTCTATAGCATGAGATTGCCTATGCAACTGTTATGGGAGCTGGTATTAAAAACCTTGTTAAAGAGCAGAAAAACAACAATGCCTGCTTTGTGCTCTTCGGCTGAGCTTGTCTCATCACAAAAATCTGTCAGGTTGATAAAGTATTCTCCTTCATAAAGCCATCTTAACCCTATTATTAACAGTGTCTGCCTTCCCCTTCAGTAAAGCTGAAGTACAGCAGCTAGATACTAAAACACAACATCAGAATTTTACAGATTAATTTCTTCCTCAAATTACAGCCTCACATTGAGTGTATTTGCTTAGGTCTTGAAGCAAGTAGAAGAGAAAAGATTCTACATCTGTAGTCTTAGGCTGTGACTGATCGTTTGGCTAAAATTCTATATTTTGCCATACAAGGCAAGGAACTTGCTCTCTTTCTCCTCACCTCACTGGCCTGTATTTTACTTGTTCCTGTGTACGTATGGTGAGCTACTACATCACTGAGTAGATGTGTCTGGAAAAATAACTCAAGATGGCATGGGAAACTCTTGGCTTTCAGTTGGATCTCTTCTCACTCTGATTTACCATCAGTCTTGGCAGGCAATTGGTGGGCTGGCTTAGTAACAGGAATGCAGGAAGGGAAGTGTATACAAGTCAGCACTGCTGTTGTTGAAATTACTGTATGAAGAGAACGTGGAGGTGTCTGCATCTTTGGAAGTGCTGCAGACAAACAGTTTTTTCTTTCTGATGTAGTCAAGTAGTCCTTACAAAAACCCACTTGCCTTTCAAATCTAATTGAGAAAGAAGCAATGATTACCTACCTTGTACTGTGGGAGGCTTAAAAAGCTTATGCAACAGTCCAGAGTGTTGTGCCATGGCAGGCTAAGAGGATATGTGATTAGGACTGTCACTATCACAGTTCTGCCTTCTCCCTTTCATTGGTGTAATTACTTCTGCTGTGTTTAGGGACCAAGTGAAAGAGCAGAGCCCTGGCAGCCCTGGCACATGTTGGCTCAGGCTACTGTGGGGCTACATCCTGACTTAAAACAATGGAGCAATTTTCAGCCTAACAGGAGAATATTATGTATGTGTCCATGGTGACATAAACTTCAGTTACAATATAGAGTTAAAAGATCAGTAATATTCGAAGTATGACAATTTTTGGATTTGAATAATAGGATGTAGTTGAGTGTATAACTCTTTTATGCCTCACTGAACAAGCTTCAGAAAGGTTAGTCAATGATGCAGCTAAATCTTTACACATCCTGTGGTCTGTAAAGTGTCTGGGAATTCCTGTTCCTTGGAATTTCCATGCTTGCATTTTATTTGGTCAAGGGTTTTAACATCTTTGTTCCTTCTCTTTCACATAATATTAGGGTTGTAGAGATGTCTGTTTCCTAGTGATTTGATCAGTATTGAGATTATGTGTTTTCCTTAGAGTATGAATTAAAAGTTAGTGATAAACTGAGTTGCATAAAGCACTTATTCTTCTTCCCAAAATGCATTGCTAGTCTATAAGGTTGATTGTTATTCTATTTTTAGTATTAGTTTAACTGGTGTAGTTATGTCTTAATAGCATGTTTTCTACTTGTAAGAATTAGGAATCTGTCCTAGTTTAGGGCAAAATTTGGGAGAAGACCTCCGGAAGGAGCCCCCAGAAAGCAAACCCCCCACGGCCCCTCCCCCACCTGGTTCGGGAAGGATTTCCTCAGAGAGAAATGGAAAAAAAACCTGTTTATTTAACAAGCAAAAACACTCCCCAATACAAAAAAACAATACCAGATGAGAAAACCCTTTCACCGTTCTGAAGAGATGACAAATTCAGAAAGTCTCTCCTGGGAGTGGTCGCCCAGCTATCAGTCTCCGGCGCTGGGGATGGCTGCTGCAGGTCACAAAATGCAGACTCTCAGTGTTTCTTGATGTTTCCCAGGTCCAGGTCCAGAGCGGGTTCAGATGATATTCAGGAAAGGGAAAGGGAAGGAAAAAAGAAACAGTCCAGGGTAAAAATTGGACTGCCTACCTAAACTAACTAATAAGCAAAAGCAAGCCAGCAAGCAAGCCAACCAAGCCAGCCAAGCCTCTCCTAGACACAGAGCATGGGGGGAGGTGAGCCGGCTGATAACAAGACAAAACAATCCTTCACTTTCAGAGTCAGTCCTGAAGGCACAGAACATAATATCAGGCATGAACAGAACACACGATTTGGGATACAAGCACCATACCGTCACCCTAGGACAGAATCTTACTTAGATCATGTGTGCTGTTGTTAGCTTGAATTTGGGCTACTCAGGCTTTTTCTAGCCAGCCTTCTATTTTGTCTCTAAGAGAAACTAATGAACAAATGGCCCTCTTTTTTGTTCCCTTGTATTGATCTTCTGGACATCTGTGCTCATGCTCAGACTAGGATTTTGCTTAACTAGACAGTGCTTAAGGGGCTCAGCATTTAAAAGAGAGAGACTGTTGTCCAGATTTTCCTGTTTGATGTAAGCATCAAAGCACAGAAAAGCAATCTACCTATAGTGTGTTGAATTTGGCTACCAGGAAAGCATTCAGCAGTGCTGAAATAAGGAAAATGTTCTTTGTTATTTGCAGACAGACTGTGAAACCGGAAAAATACTTTGATGGGAAAAAGAGCAAAAGAAAATCAAACAGTAGATGAAATAGAAGAAAACATGCAATCTAAATCTGACTGTTTGGTTGGTATTCAGTTAGCTGTTAATCTTGGTCAGTGCTGATACTTGAAAGGTGTCAGAGATGCTACATAGCAGTGTCAGCTTGAAGAGAAGTGACAAGAAGCATCAGCATGGGAAGATGATAACATTTTCTTTAAATAATGTACTTAACCATCCCCAAATGCCCTTCCCCTCATAGCTAGCACACCTTGTTACTTCTGTGTATTCAGTTGTAAAATGAAAGAAACAATTAAAAAAGACCTTATCCACTTAAGTTATTAATCATGCACATTTATAATTTGTTTCACTCTACTTGTATTTGCAGTAATAAATACAAGGTCCAAGCAGTGGAAGAAAATGTCTTCAACCTTCATTCTATTACCAGAAGTATGAGTGTAGACCTAACAAGCTGTTACAGTAGGAAGGTAGAGCCAAAGTCCTCTTTTTTCCTTCGCTTCTCACCAGATTTTCTCTCAGGGAGCTATTGGTTCTTCACTTTCAGTTTTGTGGTTTGTGCAAAACACAGGACATGGCAGTTGAAATCAGAGTAGCTTGTTTGTGCTTGTATTTCTGAGCAGACTATCAAAACCATTTAGAACTTTGCTAAATGATTGGACTCTGTGTTAAACAACTACCATCTCCTTTCAAAATATATGCTAATTACATATCTTTTAGCTGCCTAACTGTAAGAACCTTGGCTGGAAAACCTTGAAACTGTAGGTGATTTTGCTGACTTGATTTGCTGGCTGTAAATCCTTTCCTTGTTTCTTCAGCATATGCTATGAAACACATGGGTAGGGTTTTTTCCAACAGATTTATAGGATTCAAAAAAATTCCAAACAAGAGATCACGGAAGACTGTTCCAAGAAGACCTGGACATGAGTTGTATGTTAATCCCTGTGCTAGCAGTCAAGAATGTAAACTCAATGTATATTGAGTTTTTTAGATAAAGAGACAAAGATGATGATGAGGTGTGCTGTTATTGATCCCTGATTTGTCTTGCTCTCATACGACTAGCCAAGGAGAATATGACTGGAATGCTTAGAGTTTTCTGTAAGTGCTCATTTGAAAGGTTTAGTGGCTACTAAATTAGTTTGTTATATTTTGAGCATAAAGAAGGTGTTGCTTACGTTATCTTCATAGGTTGCTGCAGGAGTCCACTGTTTCTGCTCTCTCCATGTGCAGAGGAAGAATAATTGGGAGGAGAAACATCTACATTTTCTGTCGACTACATTTTCTGTCTCATAGTATTCTAGGTCTTACGCTTCTCATTTTTCTCCACTGGGTTTTAGAGAACAGTGTATCTCTTGGGAATTTTATTAAGGTGTACGAGCTCCTTTGACTGGGTCCTGAATGCAGAACTAATAGGACTATTTATCTGCCCTACAACCTTACCTCCATGACTTTTCAAGCACAACACTTGGAACAGCTACTGGTCAAGCTCCTGATAAGTGTAACTCCTGATATTCCCAAGTGTATACTAAGGAATTGGAAACCTGTTTCTGAAGTACAATAATTTTTATTAAATCAGAGATAAAACTGGAGTTTCATAAGTGTGGTTGAATTCAATGCAGTTAACAGCCCAGGCACACTGTTAGTTTCCTGAAGTTAATAAGCTTTTATCATGGGATTTTGAGTTGTGGAAAACAGAAGATGGAGCCCTTAGCTCTCAAATTCTACACATTATTCTTAGCTGAAGGCAAATTTAACAAAAGTAGTGGTTTTATATTATTTGGGATACTGGGAATATTTTCAGTAGGCATGGCTTGGCAATCCTTGGACTACAGCAGGCTTTCTGAAACTACATGTTAAGGGGTGGGTGCAGATCTTTGCCTTACCCCATTACATTTTGCAGTGCTGGTTCCTACTACTGAAGATTTAAATATATAACACTGGCAGCATGCTCAATGGAATGCTCTTGTTTCTGGAATGAGTGTTACCTATTTAAGATGCAGGGGAACAAACAAACAAGCTGTATCTGTGATCTTCTCTACCGATCATGCAAATTTTCTCTGTCTCTTGTATGTATTGACATAATACAAGGTTCTATAGTCTTAAGGGAATCATATTGTGCTAATGAATTTGTGTGTCTTTGTGTGTATGTGTTTTAAACTATGTAAGTATATTTTTGGTCATTTTGGGTAGGTAAAGTGTTCTACAGGTGGTAGGATAGGTAATGTGTCTAAAATTAAACAAATACGTATGTAGTTATTTCAAAAGACAGCTCTAATCCTGTAATGCAAAAATCTTTTGTGTAGCGCTAGAAAATAAAATACTGTAGTATAAGAAAAGCACACTTTTTCAAAATGCATAAATCACAAAACTCTAGTTTAAAAGCAGTAGACCATTTTCCATTATGCAATATGCAGCTCAGTTTTTATATGATTAACAGAACAACTAGCTTATAGTGGAACACAATAATTACACTTTTAATATGCATGCTTGAATAGAAAACCTCATTAATACAACTGCTTTTCTAAAAATACTAGAATATTTTACCATACCTCTTGGAAAGTTTATAACAGACACCAGTGCAGTGATTAATTTGGTGCTGCATTAATTAATACAGTTTGTTTAATACAGTGCTTTAGCTAAGGCTTTATCAAATGTGTTTAGCACTAATTATTGTTTTTAAAAGGGATTTTGTCTTTTTTTTTTTTTTCCCCAGCTCTGAACATAAATCTGAACTCTCCTTCTTGGCTGCAGTCTCCCTTCTTATGATCTTCTTTCTGGTTCAAAGAAGATGCTCCCTGGTTTCAAAAATTGCTATGGCACTCGGGCTCCTGGGAGTCTACAGTTACCGGGCAGCTATTGGAAATGTCACATTTCCATGGCAATATGGTGGCAAAGATATTTCAAAGTAAGTTCATCAGCAGATAAGTAACTGTTTTCAGCAAGGTGTTGAACACTTTGGCTATCAGGGGATAAGTTGGATAGTTCTAGGTTGGAATTACATTCTTACAAATAGAATTGTAGTTTGTAGGTAACCAGCACTGAATTTTTGTGATGTGTGCTTGATTTTAAGCCACATGAAGTGTCTTTTCACTGTGACAGATGAGAAGCCAGTCAGATAAAAATTAATATAAGGAAAATCTAATAGTTATACTCTATACCTTTTGATACAAAAAACTCCAAATGCACCATCTATTGTTTTTAGATGGATTTGCCACATCTAGCAGAGCACAAGCCAAGCTCATTTAGCTACTTCTTAGTTTCAAAAGTGCTTAGTAGTTCAGACAGCTGCTTTTCCATACCTTGCTTTTGCAGTTGAGTGTTCTATAACATGGGCTTTCAATAAAGGTAGATAATGCTTGACCAATCTGACTGCTTCTACAATGAAACAAATACAGGGATGAACAAGGTGAGAGCAGTGGATGTTGTCTACCCTGATTTCAGCAAGGATTTCAACACTCTCTCTTTACAATACCCTCGTAGACAAGCTCAAGAAGTGTGGACTGGATGAGTGGACAATTAGGTCTTGGCTGAATGGCTCATTTGTGCAGCCCTCAAAAGGCTGAAGAGTTGGGCAGAGAATGGGGGTGACCTGATGTAAAATAGCTCTGCAGAGAAGCACCTGAGGGTCCTGATGGACAACAAGCTGTCCATGAGCCAGCAGTGTGTCCTGGGGGCCAAGAAGGCCAATGGGATCCTGGGGTGCATTAGGAAGAGCATTGCCTGCAGGTCGAGGGAGGTGATTCTGTCCCTCTGCTCAGCCCTGGTGAGTTCTGTGTCCAGTTCTGGGCTCCTCAGGACAAGAGAGACATGGAGGTCATAGAGTGAGTTGAGAGGTGGACTCTGAAAGTGGTTAGGAGACTGGAGCTTCTCTTCAACGAGGAAAGGCTTTGGGAGCTGGGCCTGTTCAGCCTTGAGAAGAGAATGACTGAGAGACAACTTCAGCAGTGTTTCTGAAAGAGGTGTCAGAGAATGGATCCCGGCTCGTTTTGGTGATGAAAGGCAGCAGGGCAAGAGACAATGGGCAGAAACTGATGCGCAGGAAGTTCATCTTGAATTTGAGGAAGTTCCTTATTGTGAGGGTGACCAGACACTGCAACAGGTTGCTTGGTGATGTTGTGGAGTCTCCCTCACAGGAGATATTCAAGAACCATCTGGACACAATCTTGTGCAATGTGCTCTAGGATGACCCTGTTTGAGCCTTGAGCAGGAAGATTGGATCAGATGACTTGCTGTAGTCCCTTTCAGTCCTAGTTTCTCAGACCTTGCACTTCTAGAATAGCGGGTCACAGTTCTTAAGCTTACTGATCCTTGTTCTTGTCAACTTTTTTAGACAACATGCTGTGTTTCCTTAGAAGCTGGAAATTAAGAGGCAACTGAATTTATAAGTGAAGATAATGTAAGTGCTAATCACACTTACATCTTAAAACATACATTGTTTTGTAATGGAATTGCTTAGGGCTTTCAAAAATACTGGCCTTGGATTTAACCTGTTCAGCAGAACTGGTTGGTCTTGACCTCTCTTGAAAGGCTCTAAAGTAGGTATTAGTAAGTAACTAATCTTTCTGGTTTATTTATTTATTAAACTTTTTTTCAATTTTATTTTCTCTTTAGGGGGATTACGGAAGCTCGTTTTGTTTATGTCTTTGTTCTTGGCATAGTCTTCACTGGCACTAAAGATTTACTAAAGTCACAGGTTATTTCTGCAGACTCCAACATGAAGAGCACAGGATTATGGGAAGTATATAGTGGATTGGTTCTACTAGCAGCTCTTCTATTTAGACCTCACAATTTACCAGTCTTGGTGTTTTGTCTACTGATTCAGACAATGATGACAAAATATATTTGGATACCTTTGAAATTTGATGCAGCACAGATTACTATCATGCACTATTGGTTTGGCCAAGCTTTCTTCTATTTTCAGGTAAGCTGAATACTCTCTCTGCTGCAGAGGTGGGAAATGGAATAGTTTTTCAAAGAAATATTGTCCATTTTGAATAAAATGCTAACTAAATATTACTGTGGAAGAGTTTATTGAGTTCTCAGAAGGATTTGGTTTCTAAATGCTTTAATAATGTTTAGTTTTCAGAATCAGGGAAAGATGCATACCTTAGTGTCTTATCCTCAATGCAGATTTCCAAAAGTGTTACAAAGTTCAGAGACCTATACCAGGATGATTTTGGTCTGTTAATGTCATAAGTAAGTCATAAGTACTTTTCAGGTGATAATTACTTCAAAAATTTCATCTGAGTTGATTAATACCAGTAAAAGACAGGTGGCTTTTGTCACTGGTTATTGAGAATTACGATAGGTCTATATACTGTTTAAGACTGAAAGAAAGTGCATGTAAGATCTCTTATAAGAACCAGAACTAATTTTTTTCTTATTATATCAAATGATACTTTCTTTCCTGAGGAGCCTTACTGACTTCAATAACCTAGTTCTCTGCATTGCAAATAAGGTTGCAATTCCACAAAAACTTTGCTTTGCACTGAAGCTGTAGAGGATCTTTCTACTTCTGGTATTGTTGGAACTTAACATAGCAGGCTGTCTAAAGAGAGCATTTGTTAACCTGGGACAAAGGTTTAAGGTTTAAGAGGTGGGGTTTGCAAAATTTCAGTCTGAGACCTCAGCTGACTACCTCTGAGCCATGGCTGGGGATGTTGAAACTCGGTCAAACTTAGGGTACTGTAACTGCAGATTGAGAGTTGGCTTGATTGAGAGTAGTATATGTAGACAGGGAATTGGTCATGCAGGTAAGATCATCATGATTCATCCCTTCCTACCCACTTTTCCTGTTTAGAGGGCAGAGCATGTCTTGCTTGAGTGGCTTTTGCATGTTTTGAATGTTACTGTTCAGGCAGTCAGCTTTGATTACAGCCTTCTGAGAGCACCCCTTAGTGCAGCTGGCAAAATGCTGAAGACAGAGCCATCTCTATACTGAGGTACCAAACAAAGAACTACCAAAAATTTTATGGTGAGGAGGTTGGCACAAAAATCCTAGTGGAAAAGAGACTAAAAAAAGAATGGTTCAGATTTTTTCATAAAGCAGCAAATGGTTCATAAATGTTTTCAATGTTGAATTCTTGGTATACTTGGCTGAGAATTTCACATGACCATGAAATTACAGGAGAGTTGAAGCTGGAAGATGCCTCTGGAGATCATTTAGTCCAACTTGACCCTGACATGAATCAGCAGGTCAAACAGACCAGGTTGGTCTGAACTGTGTCCATTCCCTATTTTAAATACCCAAAAGGGTGAAGACTCTGCAAGCTCCCTGGGTAGTTGGTCCAGAGCTTGACCACCCTAGCTAATAAAAAAACCTTTTTCTGATTTTAATCAGAACTTCTTGTATTTCTGTTTCTGTGTATTGCTTTTCATCCCTTCGGTAGTCACTGTTGGGTGACTGAGAAAGTCACAGTCTGGCTACATTTTCTGTACTTCCTCTCATCAGGTACATTCCTCTCATATATGTAGTTATGATCCCTGCTGAGCTTTCTCCTCTTGAGAGTAAAAAGACCCAGGGAGTTTCTTGTATGACATGTGCTTTGTTCCTGCATCAGCTGTGGTTGCTTCAGTGGACTTTTTCTGGCACACCCATGGCTTTTCTATGGTGGCAAGCCCAGAACTGGACCCAGGCATCCAAATGTGGGTCTCACCACTGCTTATTAGAGAGAATGGAGATCGCCCTTATATAGCTAGGGAGGCCCTTAATGGAGTCCTGGATGCTGTTGGTCTTTGCACAACGAGGACAATGGCTGGCTGATCTCTTCCAAACTGCTTTCCATATGGTTAGTTGCCAGTGTCACCAAAGGCATGATTTTATTCCTCCCCAGGTGCTAGATTTGACATTTCCCTTTGGTGAACTTGCTGAATTTCTTGTTATTTCGTTCCTTCAGCCTGTTGAGGTGCCTCTGATGGCACCTCTGATAGCAGCCAACCCATGTGCTGTATCTGCCACTCTCCCAGTTTGGGTTTTTTTTTGTGTTTTTTTTTTTGGGTTTTTTTTTTTGTTTTGTTTTTTTTTTTTGTTTTTTGTTTTTTTTTTAGAAGATTGGAAGTGATTTCCATTTTATGTGACTGCAAATTGTGGTTTTTCACATCCTGCAGTTTCAGAGCATCTGCCTAGGCCCTATCACTCTGCTGGCAATCTTGACATTTCTTCTAGAAGTGTTTCCTTTGGAAATAATAACTTCTAGTATGATACAGATTTCAGTGAACTTTAGGGTATTTGAAAAATTAGTTCTGACAAGGGAATTTCTTCCGCATAGACATGTTGCTGAGTCACAGCATCCAAATCTCATAAATGAGAAAATATCTATTGCTCTATTATGAGCCAGATTTCTAGATGGGTCTTTATGCATGTCCTGTCACGGTAAGATCTGGAAAATTATATAATCTGGGTGATAGTTACTTATCAAAACTTCTATTAGAAACACAGCAAAGCTTTTTCCCCCATATTGTTTCCCATGCTGTGATGTATGAAATAGAGCAGGCCCAGTTAAGAAGCTGCCTTTTTGTGTCCCATCACATGTCCTAAAGCTCTAGCTTTGAAAAGATTATTTTGAATTAGCAATGGCTTAGCAAAAGTTTTGAGGAATTCTTAAGTTATTTTAGCACAGTACCATTTAAAAAGTATCAATTTCAGAAGAACATGCTAACAGTCTTCTAGAATTTTTTGTGTCTGTCCACAAAAACTATGTGTGCCTATTTACGATGCTGAAGACTGATTAGAATGACAAATGAATTGTAATTGAACAGGAAGGATTTCCTCTATTGTCTTTCTTTATTTCTCTTTTTGTTTTCCTGTTTTCAGAACATCTTAGAAATGTTTCAGAAAGAGAGAAATCAATTCTGCTAGTGAAAAAAGAGCTTTTAAGGGTCAAGTCAGTTTGTTCTGAGAATAGTTTTTCCAGTCTGGGTCCATATTTCCAAGGACAGAAGGAACTTCTTACAGAAATTATGTGTAATTTCATGCCTCTTTTATGTTGTTTTTCTCAGTGTGGCATTCTGATCTGCATTATCTGGGAAAATCAAAAAACTGGCAACATACAAGAGCAGATTCTTCATTATTAGATTTTTAAAAATGTATTTAAATATCTTCTTTCCTTTCCTTTGAGTTCTGTCTAGAGTATGAATGACTTGTTGCAAAGGGAAAAGTGCTCACTTTGTACAGCTTAAAATCAGGATTGAAATGTTTCTTTAGTTTATTAGTGACACATAATTAACTGACAATTATATATTGATAATTAACTGCCAGTCACTGGACTATAGATGCAGCATCCATACCAGATAAACAACAGGTCAATTTTTACCAATATTTATGCTATTTTGTGTACCTCATTTGGAAAAAAACAATCTATCCCCTGCACTGGGACACCAGTTTCCCAAACACATGGAGGTAACCTCTCCCTGTTTACTCACACCTCCTTTGCCAAATGCAAGCACACAAGCTTTCTTCATGTATCTTGAGAGTACCATAGGCAAGTGACTCAGGTGAAGCTGTAGATGATTCTGCATGGTTGTGTACATTTTCCAGCTCTTCCTTGAGTGAGTGATGAAGGGTGGAGGTCTGGATGTACCCATACCAGTTTAGTAACAGATTTTAATTGTCTGAATAAGCCATTTGATCTTTTTCTTTTACCTTGTGGGAAAACCGGGAAGGTCTTTGCTTGGTGACACCTTTCAGATCCTCACCTTACTTCTGTGCCTCCCCGTGAAGTGACAATGTTCTTACTAAGTACAGTTCATGTGTCCCAGGTCTTAGCAACTACCTGTTCTGTCCATGACCATCAGTGCTGAGTTCTTACATTTTGACTGACTTAGGACA